>NC_132940.1:63688000-64332500 GCF_034638445.1 Ciconia boyciana
CGCATTGTAGAGCCCGGGGTTCAGTTGTCTCCCGGGAGCTTTGCAGAAATTGTTCTTAGATTGCTGTCTTCCTTTCTGGACATCATCATAAAAACCATTAAAGAAAACAGGGAAGAGGAGAAGTATCAAAGATTTTCTCAATGTGAACTTTGGTTTTACTGGAAAATTGAGTTTACTCGATTAAGTTGCCTTCAGATATGAAAGCTGTTTCTTTGTTCACCTTTCAGGGTGTGGATGCAATTCAAGCATATATTCCTGATGCAGTATGGTACGAGTATGATACAGTAGGTAAATGCAGAGGATGCTATGGGGAGATTTTCTAGATGGCTGTGTGACAAAATGAGAGAGTCAGCCCTGCTTTGGTGACAGAGGCCTAAAGTAAAGCTCACAGGAAGGGAAAGGGTGAGACAAGGGATGAAGGGTGGTGGATTAAGTGCACAAATCAATGCCTCAAGAAAAAGGCACAGAGGTGTGGAATATAGTGCAAGAGATGGGAAGACAGATAGAGTGGAAACTTTAGCAAAGGCCATGTTTGAAATGAAATAAAATAGAATAATTCTAAATATAACACACAAGAGTTTACAATTATTGTTTACTAATCGCATTTCTGCAAATAACTTTCCCGCTGCTCTGATGATCCTTTTGATGGGTGAAAAGGGACATTGTTCACGTCAGATTCCCATATTCATGTCAGAGTCCCAACAGGACTTGCCCTCTGCATTGGCTGAGCCAAACCTAAATAGTGAGAGATGTTGATTTATGACATTAGATCATATTGATATGCAGTTGTTTTATCTGTACGTGCCCGTTGGCACATACATATTTACATAGCTTAAGCCTTTGCTAAAAGGAAGCATTAAGATGAAACTCAGGACTTAAGAAAACGTTCACAGCAGCAGCGAGTAATGCAGCGTACCCGTTCTCTTTTACATCCCTGTCAATAAGGGGGCAAAAATCTCCGTGAGAAAACAATGGACCAGTATGTACCTGCCCGCAGACAAACTGGGACTTCATTTGAGAGGAGGCTATATTTACCCTACTCAACAACCAGCTAACACAACAGTTGCAAGGTATGCTTCAAAACCAGATGCTTTTATCTTTGTTTTTTTTTTTTCAAGACTGGGCTGAGGACTTTCAAATCAGCAGCAGGCCATTGCATTTTGCATTTTCACCCTGAAATGTGGGAATATCTGTGAGCCACACCTGACTTCCACAACTCCTTAAATTTCAGGTTCAGTGATTAATTACAGGTTTATTTGCATAGCATTTTGTAAACTTGCCATGTATTTTAATCTGTTTAGATGAAAGTGAAAGGCAAGCAAGGATGAATATCTAAGGCAATTCTCAAAGTATTGCAACCCTGCTGAGTGTGACGTTCTTAACATGAGCAGGAAGGATGTATTAAGGCTGTTTAGATATTTGTTATACATGTAAGAGAGAAAGTCTCTCTTTCCACAGCCGCAAGAATCCAATGGGACTTATAATTGCCCTGGATGACAACAATGCAGCTTCTGGGGACTTGTTCTGGGATGATGGAGAATCTACAGGTGAGCAGTGATCCATAGCGAAAGAGGTATGATTAACAAGGTATTAATACTTAAAAGTTTCAGTCTTCCTGCTGATTCTCATGGAGCAAGAATAAGATGTTGTTGTAAGGCGCTATTAATGCTTGCTCCTATGTCAATAGTTTGTCACCACTTCTAAGTGGAAAATTGTAACTATTATTAATTTTTTTCTTGTTCAGGTTTCACTGTAGCCTTCAATATGTAAAGGTTTGGTACATTGGCATGCTGACTGTTCAACCATGCTGTCAAGATTGATGTATGTTCTGGTATATATCCAAATTAGCTTTGACGGGTGCAAGAATGCACATAGTGTTCGACACTAAGAATTGGTAGAAGATGAAAAACTAGCACTGTTACTAACTCTCTGGCATTATTTAAATTGCTTGTGAAAACAGTAGAAATGTTGTTAACTCAAAAATACGATATTGGAGCTAACGTTTTTATGCCACCTGGTTTCCACAGCATGCTGGTGCGTAAACACGCGAGTAAGGGTGTATGGGCTATATTTGTCATGTTGCCAACCTCGCCTTTAGTAAAGCTGCCGGAGAACTTGTTTCCCCCTGGGATAGCCATTAGGATTATGCCAAGGCCTGTCAACCTCATCTCTTGTGATGCACTGGCATTGATACTACTTACCTCACCAGTTTTTTTCTGTCAAACAATTTACAACACACATACCTTTTTTGCTTAGGTAAGATTAAGGTCGCAACTTATTCAACACAAGTTTAAAAAAAAAAGACACACAAACCTCTAATTTAAGGTTAAAGTTCTTTTTGTAGTACATGCTGTCTAAGGAAAGCAGAGTTCATTCTAGAGCAATGGAAAGAACCTTTCCATTATATATCCATAGATATAGTCTTCATTTTAATCTTGAGATGAAGGAAATTTTGAAAGATGAAGTCTCTTGAGCTGTGGGATTTTCTGTGGGATTTCTGAGGATTTAGTTAGGCATCCTGTTTCCATTAAACTAAAAGGATTTGGGGTGCTTAAATCCTCTAGGCTGCTTTTGCAGCCTTTGTCCTTTGGTACATACTTTTTAGAAAAGTCAGCAAGCAGTTCAAAGGGTTATTCTGAAATGATTTTTTGAAGAACTTTTACAAAACACTCAAGCTTGTATTAAAATGATTTAAGGACTTGTATTTGACAGATTTTATTGTTTTATTTGCAATGAACCATAACATTCAGAGCTAAAGACTTTGGTTTATGGCATATGGCAGTTAATACTGTTGCATTTCAAGCAGACCTGATCTTCTCTAGTTCATGTCCTACTGTATCCATAGACTGCTGTCAATGGCAAAAGTGTCAGAGCTTTGTTTTAGCTTCACTGGAATAAACTGTGGGTTAGAAAATAGGAAAAGCTGCAACAGTAAGAATGTACAGATAAAAATCAAGTTGGAATAATATTACCATTGAGGTAAAAGTGAATAACACTACAATATTATGTGCATGTTTAACTTATAATTCTGAAAATTAGGTAGACATCCTTCAGACAGTGATTCATGGAGGTATTTTATACACCAGGTGTCTAACTATGCATGCATGTTTTCAGGAGAGATCTTCAAATGTTCTGGGGATGACAGAGATTTTCTCATGTGAATTAACCTCACCACTGTCCATGCCCAGACGGTATCTGAATTGGTGCATTCTTACCTCTGTCTTCTGATACACCTAACCACCTCCTACTTAAGTGGTCCAGTTTCTCTGGCTTATCCTCCAGCTGCTAAAAGCTACCTTTAACCTTAGTCATAATCTATTTCTTTCACTTGTGCACAGCCAAGGGCTGTGACTAAATGTCCATGAAAGCAAGCAGCTCTTGGGGTTCAAAATTGTATACCCCACTTCCTAATTGCATAGCTACCTTGTCCTTTACTTTATGCATTTGACCTGTATAACCCCCTTTTGTTATTTTAACTATACCAATCATATCTCCCAGAAACATTTTTAAGCCTCTACCTCTTTAAATTTTGTGGAAATTTGGGATGCTTTTAAGAACTAGAGCTGTGATTTGACTGATTATTGCTGCCATAAATATTGAAGGCCTTGGGTGGTTGCTGATATGACAGCTATATGTACTCTTTTGTCAAGGCCTAGAATAACGAACCTATTATTGCACTTACTTCTGTTGACAAACAAAACAATAAAACATCTTATGATGTTATTTCCTGCCCAAAATGTACAGGTTGCAGTCTTTTAGGGGAAACCATTTACAATTTGCTTGTGATGACAGTATTTTTCTTTTCATACATGGAAAAAAAATGCCAGATTGCTTGACTCAACTTTTGTATTTCTTTTTCCCAGTGGTGTGTTATTTCCTCTCTTGCTTCTGTGGCATAGATTATTAATATTATTGTCATTTTTGCATGAAAAGTGCATGTTTAGGGTACTTTAAAGGATTAACTTTGAGCCATACATCTGCATTTAAGAGAAGCTAAGAAGGAACAATAGTAAAATTAAAAATTAGTGTATTTTAGAAAAGCTGATTTAAATTAATTTTTGGAAAACTTTGGAAAATTAGCTCTCCTGGGAGACTGGCCTAAGGAAAAAAAAAAAGAAAAATTTCGGTTCCTCAAAGAAACGTTAGTAAATATTTGAGTCACTCAGTGCAGCGTCTGAATGCAGTAATGATAATAATTAACAATTTATTGGTCTCTAGCAGTGGCACAGTCCTGTTTTTTATGCTGTTCCTTTCTGCACAGCAAGTGTAACTTCTTTCTTTACCTTTTAGGTACAGTTCAGAGTAAAGCCTACATTTACTATGAGTTCACAGTTTCCAATGTAAGTATTTTATTTTAAAAGATCCTATTTTCATTTTCAATTTTTATCGATAGTATCTTCAAAGGGCATTATTTTCTCCCTCCTCATTCCCCTATAATATTTACTGAGAAGCAAAATATTTGACAAAGTCAAAGAGGAGTCATGTTCAAAATACTGTCATTTGACAGGAATGAAAATCTGCTATTTGTCTTTTCTTCTCCCAGTTAATGTAAGTATCTAAAGAACTCCTGTTTCCTTTCACATAACAAACTCAGCAGCAATATTTATTGAGCAAGAGAACTGTAAAGCATCAGTGGCAGTTAAAACAGAGTCAGAAAGGAGGTGAATGTAGTGCTTGTGGTTCTTGAAATACTGGAAATTTGAAAAAAGTCTCTGTACACTGTAAAAATGTAGCTGAATGAATGTTTCCAAAGAGTGAGAGGAAGCCCTATGCCTTGTCTGAACCGACAAAATCTACTTCATGACTAAGCTTTAGTTTTTAATTTTTGTAAACCAAAACTGCCTTGGCGCGGTAAATTTATGGCAGAGTGAACTCCAGGCAGGGTTTCTATTAATATTGACCAGAGATACCATACGGCAAGGATTCCAAGTAATACGATAACATATTTTTTGTATAATAATAATATCTGCTAAAGGTATTCTTTCCCTTGCTACGGTGAAATAGTAGGGCAACAATTGAGAGAGAATGCATAGAAACATGAGAGTGGAAGCAAAGTAATAGAAGGTGGAAGCACACACATTGGGGTTTTTTTTTTAATCATATGTAATCATATAATCATTTGTAGATAAGAAACCTCAGTTACTATGGGAGTTTGAAACTCTTTTAGCCAAATCATAAGTTGCCTGTAATGATATTGAATTAGAAGTTAACATAAACTTTCACGTGGGGAGTAATAAGAAAGTTATACACCGGCATATGTGACAGCCATGGTACAGTTCTGCTCTTTGGACTCTTAATCTAATAATAACTAATGCAATTGAATAGGAACTGGTATTTTTATATCAGAAAAAGTGAATATGAACCTTCACTTGTTAGATTCCAGCAAGATCACTGTTGAGTAGAGGTTATCTGCCCTGTCACAGACAAGTGTCAGCCTTTTCTTATTTCTGAAACAAGCAAAAAAAGGAAGCTGAAACACAACTATGAAGCATATTATATATGCATATTATATATGTATATTATATAAGCATATTATATATAACTATGAAGCATATTATATATATGGTAGAAAACCGTTATTGTGAGAACAACAAGCAGGGTGATAATTCATATGTTAGGAAAAAGGTATTGGCTTACTTTATGCTACAGTATGAAGATCTAATTAGAAAAAATTGTTAAATCAGGAGAATTTCTGGCAGATTTTTTATAAGAATGTGATTACTGTATTATTTTTCAGAATGTTCTACAAATGAATGCTATAAACAGCAATTATGCTGATCCAAACAACTTGAAATTTGAAGAAATCAAGATATTGGGAGTGCTCCAGGAAATAACAGTAGTTACTGTATCTCAGAACAACGTTGTGGAAAATTCTGCACTTAATATCACCTATTATCCTCTAGAAAAGGTAAAACAATAACAGGAAAATCAGAAGTAAACACCTTTGAAATTGCATCACCTTTATTTTGTATATTGCTAAGGACAGTACTCAGTACTAATGTCACTTCAAAAGAATACATCATGTATTTTATTACAGAACAAAAGTACAATTGCATTCAACTCAGCTGCATAGAAAGTGCATCTAAGTTTTGCTCTCAGACCCTCAGTGCAACAGAAAACTTAGTTATGCAGTTATTCATGTAGCAGAATTCAACTTCTAAGAGGAGGAATAGCTTTGTGATTTTGTTTGACATTGGAGGACGATACAAAATATTTATGGTTTAGATGAGTATTTGTTCATTGATTTTTTTAAAACAAAATCAAGCGCACTGTTTAAACCTCCTTTATCACTTTATGGAGTTTTTCACAGGATGAATACAGGAAAGCAACAACGCAGTGCATTTATGTGCAAAGCAAGCGAACGTGCTGCTGCTAGTGGGAAGTTTTCATGAAAGTGCTTTCCCACACTAAGGGTACTGCTGGCATTGCTTTGAACTTGCATTGTACACCCTCTTTATATTATTACAAGCACCTGAGTTACCTGTTATGTTATCTCAGTTACTGAATCAAAATAAAAGTATTTTAATTTTTCTTACATCTTGCATTCATATTTCAAAATGTGAGAGAGCCATGCCCTTATCTTTATTGTGTTTGCTTCCAAGGAAGCTGTGGGATTGACTCAATTTTTTTAGATTCCTAATTTTTCAGAGTTTATCTGCAAGAATATCAGTTGCATGTTACTGGTTATTTGTGAAAGTGAGACTATATCAAATGTCACAGGACAGGGGTTTTTGTGAGTTGTCACATAGCAAAATGTATTGTTCCTGAGGACTGACATCTCTGCTGACTGAAGGAAAGATGGACGTGATGTGGGATTTAATAACATTTTATTGTTTAATATTTATAGGTTGCTCATATAACAGGACTTCAGCTTGAACTGGGAAAATCTTACACAGTAAAATGGACTCAACAACGGAGTGTCAATGAGAGGTTTAATTGTTATCCCCGTCCCAATCCAACACAAGAAAAATGTAAACAACTTGGTTGTGTCTCGGAAGTAAGCAAAAATGATTTCTCTAAACCAATGAGACAGAAATGTTTCCAGAATCATAGCTTTCTCTATAGTCGTTACAGTGGAAAAAGTAATCTGGCAGATTTGTCAGATTTAAACAATATGGAGGCACAGACATCAGCTGGCCTGTACTAGCAGATTTTATTTACCTCACTAAAACTAAGGTAGTTGGTAACCATGTAAGCTCTTCGAAAGTATATCAGAAATTGAGGGGAAATGTGGTATTTTTTGAAAGATGGAATGAAATAATATTAGAGTTATGAAAAAATAGAATAGACTTGAGATCTGCATCTTCAGCTACCTCTTCTGCTTCACTGGCACTGTGGCCTGCAAGGCTTATCCCCTCTGTCTCACCTTCATAGTCACTGAAGCACATTTTAAGTCAAACCAATTCCTCTGGATCTCAGTTGGAGAAGAAGTCCTTGAACACCCTGGAAATTTTGATTCCTACCTGAGCATATTTGTTTATATCCATGTTGCGGAGGTCTATCCAAATCATAATCCCGACATGCAGTTCTTTACCTCCTAGTTTTATTTATTAATAACCCATGGCTATAAAGATACGGGAGCAGCGTGCCCTGGCAGGGTTGAACTTTGGAGAGTCCCTCCCACTAAATTACTCCATGCTCCTCTAAATCTAAATTTTACAGGTTGGACACATATCCTAGGCATGAAGACCAAAATTCTCTGCTAGCTACTCTTGAACCAGCAACAGCTGAAGTGGTTGATGGACTGTCCTGATTTTGTTGCACTATTAGGAATATCTTTTGTAATTTTGGATATTTGGAAATGGCTTTTCATGTGAAATCAAACTCTGGTCCCGTTATGGACTGGGTATGTTTTGAATGGTTGCTCAAGCTGAAAGGTGCTTTGAATTTGGTGACGACGGATGAATAAATATTCATTAGCAATTAAGGTGTGCGGAGCAGGCATAGTTCCATTTGAACGACTAGGCAGGATTGATGGTACGTATCCAGAGGTGGAAGGCTAATGCATTAACCTACCTCAGCTCACCTAACCTCAGAACACCTAGTTTGAGTGTTTTATGTTCAACTCTAGCAGGAAAGTGAAAGTAATTTTGAACTTGCTGTCAGGAGATCTTAGATAAATATGATGTAATTCTCAGTGGATATTTTAAGGCTAATTCATGTGAATAAAGCCAATGGAAAGGTCTCATCTGATGTTGCCTGAATATCTAATGAGGTTTGGGCACATCCCCTCGTGAGAGCCAAGGACCAGAGAGCAAGGGGATTAAAAGGGAGGAAGCTTTAGGAATTTCAACACGCCAAGACTAAGCCATGTTGTGGGACTGAGCTGAAGATCACAGACAGAGGGAAATTAAATCCACCTTCACTGTGAGAGGATTCAGTTTCCTGACTGAACTATTTGTACGGCCTTCCCTGGACTGTTCGATTATATCTGATTTAGTGTAGAAATCAATGGGTTCTGTATTACTTCTTTATTGTTCACTAGTTGCATTAAGTTTTTCCAAAAATTCTACATTTGACAGCTATCTGATAAACATGGGAGTTTTGGATTCCATGCTAATAACTAACAAAAAATACAGCAGGCCAGCGTAGCTCGCTAACCTGTAACTAATTTATTTCTGTTTGCAGCAGGTAACATCAAACTTGGATAATCCACCTTGCTATTACAGCCCTGACAATGCTTACTCTGTAGACACAGTAGAATACACCTCATCAGGTCTGGCAGCCAACCTCACCTTAAACAGTGCCAAGACCAGAGCCAATGAGAATTTCACTACACCAATTAGTACACTACGCTTGGAGGTGAAATATCATCTCAACCACATGCTGCAATTTAAGGTAACGTCATTCCAGGATTTCTATAAGTATGTAATGTCTCATTGTTAAAAATAGTCTTATTTATCGAAATTATAGGGTCTTTTTACAGTCAATTTTGTATTACACACAGTAACACCCTTGCCTAAATATGTTTCTCCTTCTAACCAAGTAGTTGTCATTGCTCTTAGCTCACATCTTTTTTTGTCCTGTAATTCTGTACTCGGTTTTACAATGAAATTCTATGAATCAAAGGCATAATGTCAATGTATATGTGTAATGTCAAGCAGAAACTCTGGGACTAAAGAAATTTTATTAGTCTGTAGGTAAATTTATCCAAAAGTGTTATCATGACTGTACAGTTTATTTTTGCATTAATCATTCTACTTCTATTCTAAAATTTTTAATACACTATTGTTTAGACTATAATTTATTACTGTTCATTTAATAATACTGAAATAAGTGTGATGCCTTAAAATGGTCAAGTATCAAAAACTTACTTCTGTCAGCTTTCAGAATACAGAAAACTTTAAAAAGAATCTCTTAAAGTTGCCTAAAAGATTAATCAGAAAGGTATTTACCATACTTATATACTTATATTTTAAACATAGGTATATACTTTAAATTCATATCTATAAATTGCTAGACAAGTCAGTCATTCCTCATCCAAAATAAATCCTTAAGGGTTTTTTTTTCACCAAACCAAATACTGTGAAAGAATTGGTTAAGGAATACGTCTTGAAAGAAAATACTCATCTCAGCAAGTGTTTTCAACAATTTTCTGTATTCATTTTAACTAATTCCGATTTCTGTCACTGTAGGTAAGATTTCAAACAACTCATTCATTGAAATGAATTGATTTTTACTTCATAGATTTATGATTATCAAAATGCACGATACGAGGTTCCGGTACCGCTAAATCTCCCGAGCTCTGCAATGAGCACGAACAAGGAAAGACTCTACGAAGTATCAGTTCAGAAAAAACCATTTGGTATACAAGTTCGGCGCAAAAGTACAGGAACAGTCATGTAAGCCATAATAATTTTATTTTATTTCACTTTGGTTTGTTAGCTCTTTTCAAGTCAAACCGTTTTCTTGTGTACTACCTTTTAAATACCTCAAGACTGGCTTTTGTATCCTTCCTACAAAATGGTTCTGTCTGCCAAATGCCAGATGCTGTTCCAGTGGAGATGGCTTCACTATCGCATTGTATGAGAGCACTGACCAGGGGGAGGACGAAGAAGGTGCCCTGAGCAATATCCTATTTTTTCTCATAATTGTCTAAGGTTTTTCGCCTGTCACTTCATAGTCTGACACTTGCTAAAAGTCCTCTACAACATGTTGAAGTGCAGAACATAGACAACTCCAAAGGCCATTTCTTCTTGTTGCGTCAAGAGTTACTGTCGCATACAAATAGGAGTCTGAGGAGTGGCTGGGGGGGAACCCTCCCGTTGAGTCACGAGGTTCAGACAGGACCCCCTTGCTTTCTAAACTCCTTCTCAGAGAGGAGTCTAGGTGCGGCTAGGTCCAGTCTTAGTCTCAGACTTGGTCAACAGTTATTCTCTAAGGACTGTGTGTATAGCCACTTATCAGAACCAGAGCCCTCTCAGGGCTTTCGCCAAGGCGACAGCATTAATTTACAACGTTATAAGTCCGGTCATGTCCAGCGTACTGAACTTCACGATTACGGATTCACTAATAATGCGCTTACACCCCCAGTCTAGTCGTGTTGCATGAACTATCACGGCCACACATAAAGAGTCTGGTCGTGTTCAATGAGAACTACCATGGCTAGATGAGTGAAGAGTGCAGTTTATTAGAGCAACAGACACACAGATTCTTTGGATTACCGGTGATAAATTCACTGTCTGCAAAGCACATGCAAATACCAAGAATATGAGTAACACTGCCAGCTACAAAAGCATTAAAAGATAATAAAGCGACTCTATAGAGATTTCTAAGTTTCCCAGGGAGGCACTTGGTATAACCAAGTGTTCGACTCTTACCCAAAGGCGTCCTGATGGGGGGGAAGAGAGGCTCAGCCCGTCGACTGATCCCAGAAGTTAGAGTAGTACACGATGGTGTCTTCCCTAACATTCTCTTTCTCTTAAGCCATTTTATACTATCTTTCACCTTTCAGGTGGAGCTTGAGTGACTCTAGTCATACATACCTTTGTTTAGGATTGGTGTAAAGTTTTCTTGCTTCGCTTTTAAAGGTATAAGCTAGAAGAATTCAGTGCGCAAGCTCAGTGAGGGGTGGTTGCACCTTGGAGGAGGGTAGCTTTTGGGATGGAGGTCTGTTTTGGTATTATAATGATGTTATAATGAGCAAAGTTCACCAAAAAGACAGCATTTTGTCAAAAATGTGGCAGGCTGTTGGCCCAGGGTAGTAAATATGCAGCTTATCAGTTCCATGACACCTTTAAGTTCCCATGTAATTGCAGAGCCTGGCTGCGGCATCTCCACACCGCTCCACCCTCCGGGCAGCACCTCTTAGAGTCAGCACACCAAGTTTCCCTGGCGTTACCAACATCTACGGTTGCAGGCCTAGGGAATTTCCATGGAATGGATTCCTTGCATGTCAGCCCCATTCCACCTGGGAAGCTTCTTCAATGCTGTGCCTTACCTAACAGTGTGAATATAAGTTCTAATTTCTAAGTCACCTCAGCAATTATCCCACACTTGTGTAGTTCCCAAGTCTCTGGGAGGCACAACGATTTTCTACACTTCCTAAAATTTTCCTTATGTGACCACAGCACTGATCGTTAAGGATGGATCATTTGGTTCAGTTTTAGGGAATGGTTAGGAAAAAGAAATAGAAGAAAGTAGTGTCTCAGCTAACTTGCACATGGATTTTGGTAACATGACAGCTAATAAGTCTGACAGGAGCTTCATTTCTTTCCTTGATTAAGCTTAAGTCAGAGCTAGAAAACAGAGAACAATGATGTTAGCAGTTGCGTGTGTTATGGTTTTTATTCAAAAAAACATTCTTACATTCTTATGTCATTTTCTTAAGTACTCAAAACTTAATTGCAAGCTGAGTTCCTTTTGCCAGCCAGAGTAATCATTCAAACTGCAATTCAGCCTCCTGGAACAATGTAATTCTTTGGCAGAGCACCATCAGGTTGCAGTTTGGTTTCCAACTGTAAAGATGCTGATTTACAACAAATGAGACCTATGAATACAGTTTCAGTGTAATCTGCACAAACAGTCCAGTGAACTGTAAAAAGCACCCTATTTACTGTATTCCATGTGGCACCAAGGATCAGTCTGGAAGGAAAATATGTTCATACTCTCCTGAAACACATTTTCCCACTAAATTGCCAAAATATGATGCAACTTGCCATGCATGATGCCTGTGCATAATATATATCTCTCTGAGGGACACAGAGGACTTTGTGTCCCTAAACTGTGTATCAAATTCTTAGACATCCCTATTTCATGTGCTTTAAGTTTTCTTGATAACCAGAACAGTTTTATTCCACCTTTACTGAAGAGTGAGATTTTCAGAGAAAAGAGTAGCCTAAAAAAAGTGTCTGTCAGCTAAACATGGCACTGAAGACACTATATTCTTGTTTTTATTTTCCTCTTCCTGTTGTAGCTGGGATTCACAGCTACCCACCTTCACGTTCAGCGACATGTTCATTCAGATTTCCACCCGCTTAGCATCCCAGTATATATATGGATTTGGAGAAACTGAGGACACCATGTTTCGACGTAACATGAGCTGGCACACCTGGGGAATGTTCACAAGGGATCAACCTCCTGCTGTAAGTAGAAGCAAATGTAGCTTTTGGAACAATGAACCTAAAGTGCCGGAGTTTTTTGGCAGGACTTTAAAGGCCAGTGGATGTCCACTGGTATTGGACACACTTATTGGCTTTGATCGTATTTATCAAGGCTTATAATTTGGATGGTGTCTCCATGGCAATGGTCTTCTCTAAACCTATTTTTTGTTTGTGACCAGCGAGACCAATGTGTGGAGCTCAGGCCCTGAGTCAGATGTCAGAAGATTACAAATGGCTTAGAAATAACAGCATATTCCTCCTTTTTTTATTCTTCTCCACTAATTATTCTGAAAGCTAGACATGAGTCAGGACAACTCCCAGTGGTTTGGGATTAAATTAGTACTTACAGAGATAAATAAAAAATCTCATTTCTATGTGTATGCTTGTGTTATTTCCTACGAGATAGCACGTTTGCAATTTGCAGGGAATGACCAGTGAAATAGTGGTGGTTAATTATAGCTCTAATTTCCAGTTCAGGTTTCAACATATTTTTGAGTAAATGAAAGATAACAGAATGTCACCAGCATCTCCTGATCATATATACATCTGCTACTGTTTGAAAAGAAGGGAAAGTTTTGTCCTGGGGAAGGACTTTCTCATTAGCAAGTTTTAAAGGCAGTAATACGTTTGCTTTCCTTCTTGCCTGGTCAGTCTGAACAGGACTGACTCAAATTGTGAAGTTGAAAGTGATCTTCTGTAGGTATATTTTATAGGTAGGTAGGGTGTAAGTGTATAATTTTGGAGTTTATTTGTTGTATGTTTGGCAGTTGTGTGTTTCATCTTTTATTAAATTTATTAATAAATGTAAATATGTGAAAGCTTGTGATGTTTCCCCAATAGAATGTATTATTTTATTTTGTTTGCAGTACAAGTTGGGTTCCTATGGTTATCATCCATTTTACATGGCTCTTGAAGAAGATGGCAATGCCCATGGAGTTCTCTTGCTTAACAGCAATGCAATGGGTAAGAAAACCTTCACTTTATTTTCTCTATGTATTTTATTTTTATGGTCAGTGTTTTGCAATAGTGGTGAATCCAGGCATCCCTTTCTCATTTCACTTCCCCCATTTCCAGATGTGACATTCCAGCCGACCCCTGCCCTGACGTACCGCACCACTGGAGGAATTCTTGACTTCTACATGGTTTTGGGCCCAACACCAGAACGTGTTGTTCAGGAGTACACTGCAGTAGGATTCTGACTCTGTTACAAACTAAAGCTTGATTGGTTGGCTGGTTGGTTTGTTTTGTTTTCACCTACTCACCGCAAATATTCTTTCTTACTTTTAGCTGATTGGACGACCGGTCATGCCACCCTACTGGTCTTTGGGATTCCAGTTGTGCCGCTATGGATACAGGAATGACTCGGAAATCGCCCAGCTGGTGGAGGGCATGAAGGCAGCTGGGATTCCCTATGTACGCTGGTAGCGGTTAACTTTTGAGCTCATGCCTGAACTTTTGGCATCAGAATATTAACTAAGACCATTTAAACACAAAATCAAAAACCAACCAAAAAAACCCTACCACCATGGTAGAGTAGAGCAGACTATGTTTTATGCCAGAGCTGAACATCTCTGCACATTCTGGGCCGTGCTAAATGTAGGCGTCAGGCTGCTTTATCTTCCTTATCATTCATATCAAAGAAGCACCCAGATGCCTTAGTCAGTCATGGGCTCTCGCCATGTTGGCTATGAAGGAGCAGTGATCAACAAGAAAAACAAGCAGGAAAAAAAATGAAGCAGCATTTTTCAATGGGATATTGCTCTGTGTCAAGTCAGCTATGATTTGGCACAGGCTATTGTTGGGAAAGTTGGAATAGCACAAAGATCTAACAATTATACTATAAATTGAATGTGACTTCATTTTAAATGTAATTAACATCGCTATTTCAATACAGAACAACTGTTTCCACTGTTTCCTTATATATATGGTAACATATGTGCAGTTTCTGTGTACGTACACATATGTACAAATCCAGGACTTTTTTCTCTATCATGTATTAATTTCTACCCTCAGACTAGATGCAGTAGTGAAAGGTTTATTTTGTATTGGAAATGCTGATAGGTTGTGAAATATTCATTTAATAGCTTTAGCTTAAAGTTACATCTGCTTCCAATTTTACAGTTCAAAAGTTCAGTAGTTTACTTATTTTGGCAGATTTTCAATAAATGTGTATTTGTCAAAAAAGAAAAAGATTAATTTGACATTAAATGTTTTTCGTGAACTGCAGGATGTCCAATACGTAGATGTTGACCATATGGAAAGGCAACTGGACTTCACCATTGGCACACACTTTGCTGGATTACCAGCTCTGATTAACAAAATAAAAGAAGAGGGAATGAGATTTATCATTATCCTGGTCAGTTTTGAATACTGCTTTTAAATTTCAATGTATCATTACAGAATGCAGAATATATTCAACAGCATTTCTAAACTTGTTTTTTGAGCATAAGGGTAAAAGTGTTTTTAATTGTAGGAGCCAACCATTTCTGGAAATGAAACCAATTATCCTACCTTCTCAAGAGGTGTGCAGGACGATGTCTTCATAAAATGGCCCAATACCAATGACATTATATATTCCAAGGTACTGTTCTTAAAAGTAGATGACAGTAGAGGCATGCGGTATCCAAGGGAGCAACATGTCAGCCTAGACTTCAGTGCTAGCCATAGGGGGAAAGTCTGCTGATGGTATATTCATGCCTGGCTGTAAATGACACATTGAATAAATACTACAAACTGGATTGTCTTCAGTTTGTGTTGTCATTCACATAGGTATCAGGGAAGAATTATTATATCTGTCTGCTGCTGATGCTCAGTATATATTCAGTGTGGTTTGGTTATTTTAAAATGTCCTTTGTCCTATTAGGTCTAGCCATTTCTTCCCAATGTACAAGTCAATGAGTCACTGCCTGAGCAACCCCAAATATGGGTAAATGTTGATATGGTTTGGTTATGGACTCAAATATAGACAGAGCAGCACATTATTTGAGGAAAATAGCAGCAAACTAGTTGATAAATCTCGTGGGAGGAATAAGGTACAGAAGCTGGCTAGCATTCCTAACAGAGCCAAAAAAGTTAGTTAAAAGTATTTTTTTAATTATTTTTTTAAACAAATTCTAACATTTTAACAGTGGGATGCTTTCAATCCTGTATCTGTTTTGTTTTCATACTATTTTCACAGATCTACGGAGCACATGCTGCTTTCCCAGATTTCTTCCGCAATTCCACAGTGGAGTGGTGGAAGAGAGAAATCCTGGAGTTCTACAACAATCCCACCAACCCCTCGAGAAGCGTCAAGTTTGATGGCCTGTGGATTGTAAGTGTAGAAATGCATTCGATTTCTCGATTTTTTCTCTGCCAGACACTAACAGAGAGGGCCATATTTCACAGTGTATGTACTGCTGTTGAAGCTCAGAGGGTATCTGGCGTTAAATTGCCATTAAGTAAAATAAAAAAATAGGCTGGAGGGAAAGCAAGCAGAGCACCAGGCAGAACCTGAGCCCCCAGCCAAAGGCACGACTTTGGCTCTAGGTTGCACACTTGCATTGCCTCGGTATATCGTGACTTTCTTCCTCCACTGTGACACTGTTTGCACAGGGGAAACAGAGCCCAGGCTCACTGTCCTTCCCTTGAAACACTTTGTGGCTCCTTGTCCCTGCACCATGCCACATGTGAATGTGAATGTGTCAGGAAAAGATGGAACGGCAGACTGAGACTGCAGCTACAATGCTGCTTGTTTGTAATTCAGAATTTAGCTTGTTTTGTAGGTTCAAAGCAAATACAATCAGGTTTTGCTCTATGTTTTTAGGACATGAATGAACCAGCAGCTTTTCTGAATGGCGCCATTGATGGTTGTAGAAATGACCTCCTAAATATGCCACCATATATACCTCGTAAGTCTGATCGCTCCTTAAAACAGTTTTTGGTCATTCTGGTTACTACGTAATTTCTTATATGGTATATGTGGTGTAGATGTCTAAAGTTAGGTATATAAAAACACAACTCCTAACTGAAAGTGGCCCTTTTTTTCTGAGATTATGGGCACACTTCAACCCCATCTGTTTCAGTGGGAGCAGTAATGCATGGCATTTTTAAAAAATAAAGTTATTTTCAGCTACTTGCCTCCATATGGATTTTGATACCTATTTTATATCTAGGTGCTTTAGGCATGGTAGAGAATGTAGTTCTCTGTTTTGCAGTTTTCTCAGTCGAATAATGCAATTAATTAAAAATTTAGAAAATATCCTTGTGTCTCCTCTCATTACCATTTATCTGTACAGTCAAATACTTGAAATACTTAGCTTTCTTAGCTTGGCTTTACTTAAGTACTGATGTAAAGTAGTACTAATTAGTCAGCATTTATTAATGGTTTATTAGCATACTCCTGTTGCTTATAGTTGTCTTCAGTTATTATGAATAGTGTCTCAGGAGTTGTCAGGAAGCTAATATTCAGACATAGACCATACCCCCTGCCCCACTATTTTTCTGTTTATATGGATGATGTGACAGTGTTTACAAAGAGTTGCAATATCTTCTGAATTTGGGTATACTCTGTTCACTCTTTGAGCCTCTTCAGTAAGAGCATCTGTAACTGAGCTATTAAAACACTTACAGACCCAGATGCCTACAGAGGAGTATTAGAAATATTCCATTTCAGAAAAGTGGAAATGCTATTTTTATAATTATAAATAAATAAATGACAGTATACATGCCTAAAAGAGGCTGAAGGCCAAAGAGATTATGAAAATCAAGAAAAAGTAACTCATCATTACTGAATGTTCATTATTAAAAAATAAATATTTTTCTTCCCTTTCCATTAGATTTGGGATACCAGTCAGATGGATTAACTGTCAAAACTCCATGCATGGAAGCTCAGCAATATCTTCCAGACGGTACCCCTGTTAGACACTATGATGTCCACAGTCTCTATGGATGGTCACAAACAAAACCTACCCTAGAGTAAGTGAAGTCTGCATATTTTCTTGTTGTCTGCAAAATATGTTACAAATGAATATTCTGTGTCTATATTCTTATGGCCAAAACTTTCATCAGTTTATTTAACATTCCTGAGATATCTTTCTTTTCATCCTGATACCGTCAATTCTTCAATTCAGCTAGAAGTGGAGTTTGGTGTTCAGAAGTTTGAGCAGCAGTGCTATAGCTCTTGCAGCTGGTATTAATTCATTCATGCCTCTGCTCAGCGCAGTGATCTCACCTGTGGTGCAAGCAGGGTGGTATGAACCTGAGCTGCTGGAAAGGATGTGCAAGGAGAAGGTGAGGTGGGTCTGCGGAGGTCTGAGCTGAAGCTGTGCTTCTATGGTTTCACTGCAATAAATACTTTCTGCAACTGCAGCTAGCTAGAAGAAAAAAAAACCAACAAAAACCCCAAAACAGCTCAAGCATGTCTACACCTGCAGCTGCATCACTGACTGTCTCAGGACAAGCAGGCAAAGTCTTTATTTTGAGTTTAGCAGCTTTAAAATCACTGACCCAGAGCAGACACAATTTTCAAGGTACGTTTTAAAGACAGTTTACCCCAGTCTGATACTAAATAAACTTATTGCTCACCTAGCTGGGAAGCAATTCTTGGTATGCCAGTTCTGAGGACTTCATCCATATAAATGTTATGTATGTTGTGCAAGCTTAAATGCTACCTGCATTATGGAATAAGATGGCCATGGTGCTATTTCTCATATAGTTTAATTTGGATGTAATTACTCACCATCAAGCATTTCCTTGTCCAAATGCATTCAAACACTACATGTTGCCTTTTCAGCAGAGATTTCTATTATGAGACAGCCACCAAGGCCGTCCCGGGGCGATGCTCTGCATTGTAAACGAGAGCAGTCAGTCAAAAGACACCGCTCGGGTATTCATGCACAAGGCAGAATGGAGAACAGGTCTGAACGCTTTGATCAGCTGTTGGGAACAGTAATTACTCAATTATAGTCTCAATAATTACTGTAATTAAAATATAAAATACCTTTTGTTTCTAGGTTTTGCTGGGATAGCCTGGTTTACTCCTAACGTTGATACTGCTTTCTCCTTACGCCATACATCTAGTGAGGGAAAATGAATATAGTTTTTTAACAATGTTAATTTAAGAAGGGCTCGATTATATCCTCTATTTAAAACAAAGTTAGTAGTAATGAAAAGGGGAAACAGTGACTTTTAAAATGCAAGCTGTGTGCGTAAGACTTTACTTTTAAGAATTTATTTTCTCAGTTCCAAGGCAAACGTCGTTATCTGCTCCTTACTGAATAGTAACCCAGCCTGCTTTAGATAACGTCTGATCTAATGATAATATATCAGTGCTGTTTCATTTCCAATTCAACGAGTAAGCAAGGAAGCAGCGTTTCTTTATAGGTCTTAATGACCTTAAAGCCCATTGCAGAGCTGCCAGTCAAGGCAGGAGTGAAATTGCTGACAGGACAGGAAAGAATGTCTGATACCTCTGCTGTCAGCCAAATCACATGCGATTTGGGCATTGTAAGTAGACAATAATTTAAGACTAAGAGGAATATTACTGTCTTTTCTGTGTATTAAGTATGAACTGAAATGTAGTGAAATATTTTTTTCTGTTTTCAGAGGTACCGCAACAGAAATGACAATGATAAATTAAACAGCTTATACAGATATTCTAGCACTTGAAATTTACAGAAAAACATGAGTTTAAAAGAAAAAAAGTATATATATATATACTTACTAGTATATCTAGAACCCTTACTAGTGAATACAGTAACCATTTGGAGGTAAATCAGGCTTTGTGACATGAGTAATTCTTTTCATGGCTACAGCTTTGACCCAGTCCTGGAGCAAAGAGCTGGCACCTCGAGTCAGGAAAACACTCGGGCTGTGCTCATCCTTGAGCAGTTCTACACGCAACATACCCTTCCTTTACATTTGAAAATTTAGCAGCAATTTCCAAAGCATTGTTGAAGTAGGGTAAACCAAGCAGAGGCTGAAAATGTTTGATAGTATATTACAAAGAAATAAAAGATACTAGAAAACTTACTGTTTGTCTTGGAAGAAATAATTACAGCACATGAGTCTAGTTTAATTACTACGGTAATTTAAGTGACTTGTGTATTTTTGCTGTAATTATAGTGTCACGAAAGCTGCAATTCCTGTAGAAAAATAAATAAATAGTGCCTTATTGAAGCAGCTGTTTAGGCAATTATTGTGGAGCTAGCATTGGAGAGCAGTGCGATTTAATCAGTGTAGCTGTCTGACTGGTAGTAGTTTTTAGTATTTTGCTGTAAGGATTCACAGTACGTGTGCACGGCTGCAAAGGAATTGTTCTAAGAAAGCGGAGCAGTAATGCATCCATGCCAGTCGCATGGCATAGCCCAACAGCATATGCTGCAGAGAAAGGTGCTCGTATCCTTGGCGGAGCACCTAGAAAGCATAAATCCCCCTCAACTCAGCTAATTTTTTAATTTTTTTTTCCTAAAGCTTACTTGGTTACCTTTGCAGGTACTTTGTGGCAATGGCCAAGGCTTTATTTCAGAAAATTATTATTTATTTATTTATTTATTTATTTGAGGTAATGTGGTTAATTGGTCAATCAATTCTCCATCCAGCTCATTCACACCCACGCCTCCAGGGCCTCAGGAGCTCTTCTGCTGAGTCATCAGCAAGCCACAGTCTCCCCTCCCAGTAGCAATGATCCTGAGCAAGGCCATAGGGTTTTAGTGCCAGAACATCTTGAAAAGTCCATGACAGCCCTTGCCTGGTGCTAGCTGTTTCCTTCTGTCCCCCAAACCCAAGAGCCCTGTTTCCCGCCCTGTAAGTTTTTGCCTCTAATTTGGGAAAGATAAGTAAGTCCTACCATCCTCAAAAGGTTACTAACCTCTGGCTGAAGTCTGTTCTGCTTATGAGGAAGCCAAATGTGATCATATGAAGAGGTCAGCTAATGCCAAGGTAGTCACAGACATTGGTAGTCACTCCTTAGCTTTAGTTGTAAGGCCTGTTACCTGCTCTGAGCAGAAAACAGCTGGTTTAATATGTTTGCTTCTAGACAAATCCCTGTTGATCATTTCATATTGATATCATGTCATCTTGGTGTTTCTGAAGTGGCTACAGATCCATGACTTATTCTTTTGTTCCCATACTTTTTTGGCAACTAGAGTTATACTGACAGGTCCAATATTCCTGGCACCTCTATTTTCCCCCTTATGATCTTTTTGGTATGAGTTTTGTTAAATTATTTTCAATGGTTGCTGCAAGTTTTCAGGTACTTTAAGAAAGGAATGATGTGCCCTGGAACACATCGTGGAGCCCTTACAAAATGTGCAAGTCGGGCTACATTCATATTTTCCCACACAGTAATTAGCCTGAGCTGGAAATCTGTATTTTAGCACCTCCTTGTTTTGCCAGTTCTCTTTCCTGCTACAGGTTGGCTGACACTGCTGAGTTTCTGTGTATGTGTGAATCATAGCGAATTGCCGTAAAAAGCACATGTGGATTGGATGCATGCATATTCATGCATACAACAATGCCGCCTTTCGCTATGAAAATATAAGCCCTTATGTTTATTTTCAAAGAGGATCTTATGTAATAAACTCTCATATAATATTTCTCATGTAATTTGTTTTTTTGTCCATTTTCAATGTCAGTGGTTTGCAGAATGCCACCAAGGAGCGTGGGATAGTTATCACCCGTTCCACCTATCCCAGTAGTGGAAGATGGGCAGGACACAGGCTCGGTGATAACTCTGCAGCTTGGGATCAGCTGGCTAAATCTGTTATTGGTATGTAGAAGGAAAAGGATCTGTATTCAATTTACTCTGTGCAGTTATTTATTTTCCTTCATCTGCTTGCTTTTAGTATTCATGCGGTTTTGGCTGAAACAAGCCCTTTAGTTCAGTAACCAGAAGTCATGGTCAGTTCCTTTTTTACTTCTTCTTTGCTTCTACACTGGGTGCTAGGAGCTTTTTATTCCCTTGGGACCATCCACCTTCCTGCCCTGTGTCCTACCGCTCCTTTCCTCGTTTGCTCCTGACCAACCAGCTCCCATCTCTTTCTGTAGCAGAAAAACATGAGACGTTGGAGAAATCGTGGGGTTTGTGTTTTGGTTTTTTTTTCTTCTCATTCAGCGTTACAGTATGTATTCTCTGTGTAACAAATAGAGTACAAAAGAGGGGAAAAAAACCAACCAAACAAACAGCTAGTAATGTTGAATTATTTTTCCTTTCAGGTATGATGGAGTTCAGTCTCTTTGGAATATCTTACGTAAGCTAATGAGTTATTACCTTACATTTCATTATCTTGACGCTGTCCATGACTTTATAGTATTCAAATCGGATTATTTTTAAACTTTCAGACAGGAGCTGATATCTGTGGCTTCTTCAAAGACTCAGAGTATGAGCTGTGTCTTCGCTGGATGCAGCTGGGCGCATTTTACCCATACTCGAGAAATCACAATGAGAAAGGAACAAGGGTGAGTCACAATTTTTTAACGGTACTTAACGGCTGGGTCTTTGCAACGCACGTGTAAAGACCAGCCAGAACATTGCACAAGCTGGCCTGCCGCAAAAAAAAGTACATTCCAAGAAAAACGGACAGGAAAAGAACACGTTTGGCTCTTCATCAAATAAATAATTGTTTTTATTTATATGCTAGCTCTGCTATAAGCCTCCCCATCATCTGGGAGGTTTTATGCCCACAGAGGGGCTGCTGTGGGATTTGGACCACTTGAAGGAAGCATATTCTAAGTTTGCTTTGACTGAATCAAACTCCTGCATGTTTTTCCCTGTATGCCATTTTTATTTAAATGCACTACACTGGCAAGACTAAAATAGAGTGCTTTTATGGCAAATGCACTTAAAGGAGCAAAACTGACCTTGGTGCTCTCAGCCCTAATTATCCATAATTATACAGCAAATGGGAAATGGAACAGCGTAATAAGATTCTGGCGTAAGACTTGGCAATTTCTATGCTTTGCACATTTGCCACCATCAGATATTGTATTTCTTTTAAGAGCAAAGGAAAATAATTGCTAAATGTAGGCCTGTGCTGGCTAAGGACTATATTGTAGAAGGCTGTAAAACAAGATAACTGGAAAAATAAAAAAAAATGGAAACAGCACTTCTACTCTGGTTAAAGCTTCAGGTCTAGCAGAGTAGAGCTATTTATACGGCATATATCTAATGGATTAAAGCCTCCTTTTCAAAAACTGTGTGCTTTATCTTGCAGCGGCACACCTTCTGGTAGGACTTTTAAAGCCTTTAAAAATGCAGATTCAGGGTTATCATGTTGCTTCCAGTCTTACCCAATTTGCCAAGGTATTGTTCAATACATTTAATAAAGATTGGAAGTGCTCCCTGACATCAGTCATTAGTGCTTCGGTCTCTTCTTGCAAGTCCTGAGTGCTGCCCTGCAGAAAAGAGGGATAATAAATTATGTACACGGGGATGTGCCACGCCTTCGGGCATTTTGCATTAAACATTTTTCACAGTACTCCCCCCAGGTTTTTCTCACCTTCCCTCTTTCTAGTTGCCCTCTTAGGGCTGACAGTGATGCCTACTGTTTTTTGTGTCACTTACTCCTTAATTGAAGTATAAATAAATGAAAGTGCTCTAGTTCACAGGAGAAACTTCCTCAGCTTTGTCTTGCTACGTTGATTTTTGTTTTTTTCAGGTTTTCTGAATGAAACAATCCAGCTTGAATAACAACGGTCACTTCTCTTTCAGAGGCAAGATCCTGTTTCCTGGAACTCAACGTTTGAGGAGATTTCCAGGAACGTGCTGAATATAAGATACACCCTGTTACCCTATCTCTACACACTAATGTATGATGCCCATGCCTGTGGCAGCACTGTGATCCGCCCCATATTCCATGAGTAAGTGCAACTCCTTTGCTCTCCTTATCAGGAATTTCCACTAAAACTTCTGTAGTTACGACCCTCCTGACAATAAAGTTTTCTCTTAGTTACAGCAATTTTCCTTTCAACAGAAAAGCACGAGATTGAGAAATGAGCTTTCAATACCAAGTCGCACTTGAACAGTACTAGTTCTCTATTTTTCACTATGCAAAATCAAACATTTGCTTCTCTAGGAGTAATATTTAAATTTTAAATCTTACCTTTAACCTCTTTAGGGGCAGCAACAAAATGCTGGTCATATGTAGAATCAAAAAAACAAATGTTGCAAAAAGAGCTGAAGAAAAACTTTAAGCAAAAAAGAGGGAGTTCTGGCAGAAATCATGGGAGTTTTGCAGGGAAAAATTGCTTTTTTTGTGTTTGTGTCCAAGCTGATATAGCAGATTTTTTTACAAGATGTTGTTAGACATACAAAGCCTTCTTTAACTCCTTCTATTGTGGAGTTAGATGTGGTCCAGTATCTACGTGCATGTCTTGGCTGAGGAACATCGAGTTGTTTGCATGTATTGACTTGCCTTTTTCATAGCAACTGTCTTAAGAAAAAAGTGGTGCAAATTCGAAAGTGGTTCCCAGTCTGTCCACTACCTAATCCTATTATTGCTAATGCCGGCCAAGCACAACAGATCTTCAGAGTTTTCTGATTTAAATATACTGAAAAGCAAATGCAAAGAAATGACAAAAAAAGAAAGCTAAGTAATAGCTTGCATTTCTCTAATGAGTTTCACATTAGGATCTTTATGCATTCTTGGCAAGCACTAATTGATCTATGAATTATTAATACCAGAATAAAGATGAGGAAATAGTAGATACTAGGAATAGTAGATTCGATTACTGACAAAATGTCTTAAAGAAGGAACACTTTGGAAAAGTTCAGCACCCAATGTATAATCATTATTCTGTTAACTTGCAGGTTTGTGGAAGACAGAACAACCTGGGAAATATATGAGCAGTTCCTCTGGGGACCTGCACTGCTCATCAGCCCTGTGATGCAACAGGTACGTTTTTAAGCACTTATAAAAATATTAAAGTCACTTTAGCTAAAGTTCACTTTTTGATTTAAGGTACCTAAAACATGTATGTTTAATTCCAGAATGCTGTAACAGTGAATGCTTACTTACCCAATGCCCGCTGGTATGATTACTACACAGTAAGTCCTTTTAAAAGTTATATTTTATATGTCTTCTTCACAGTGCTGTTCAGACAGGGTGTGCTGGGAGTAGTGGTGAGGTGTGAACCCTCTCTCTCCCTTTTACAGATGTGCTTTCAGTACCAGTTCTTAGCAATATAACATCTACTTAGCTGATTAAAAGAATCCTTGATTCCTGTGTAATAAGATATAATAACATGACCACATTTAGGGTAAATTAAAAGTTGAAATAATACCTTTCATTTCAAGTCCTTTTACTGACTTTTTTTTAACCCTCCAATGATATACATAATGTCTTTGTAAGGAATTCTGGAATGGAGAAAGACAAAACAGGTTTAGCCGCATCATCTTTCACAGAAAAAAAAGAAAAGTTTTGGTAACAGGAAGAGCAGGCATCAAAAATCACTTCATTAATCACAAGTTCGTATTTCACCTGACTGGTCCCTTTGGTTTGGCTGCTGTCACCTACGATCACGCCAGTCTTTTATAGATACAGAATTTCAGAGTTTCTCTTAAAAGCCTTATGTAGTTACTCCTGCAGTAACAACTCCTAATTAATCTGTCTAGCAAAACATGGTAATTTCATTCCAAAAAATACCTGTAAAGGGAGGGTAATTCGGTAGAAGACTTTTTTATTTTTTCATAAATAGGATGAAGATATTGGCTTTAGGGGACAATTCAAACTTTTACCAGCTCCTTTGGAACATATCAACCTGCATATCCGAGGCGGATACATTCTTGCTTGGCAAAGACCTGCTAATACAACCTTTTACAGGTAAGATTAACTGAAAATTTAAAATTTAGTTTTGCACAATTACATATAGATACTGTCAGTCCTCAGAGAAGCTACATGTATGATAGCACTGGAGCTTTATGGCTGTTTTTTCTTTTTGGTTTCCTCCTCATGGCCTCCTTTAATTTAATGGTATGGGCTTAGGAAGATGACTATGGGAGAGCAATTGAGTGGCACACAATATTTCTTAAAAAATTCTAGTGTTTGATAAATATGAAATGTGATCAGCTGAGGAAATTGAAGAAACATTATTCTGTTTTCCATAGCCGAAAAAACCCGATGGGACTCACTGTGGCTTTGAATGACACTCTGTTTGCAGAAGGACAGCTTTATTGGGATGATGGGGTTCGCATTGGTATGTATGATGCTTCTTGCCCACATAAAATCCTTTTTTGCTGCGAGGATGGTCAAACACGGCAACAGGTTGCCCAGAGAGGCTGTGGAGCCTCCACTCTTGGACTCCAAGCTGTAAGAACCTGCATGGCTTTGGAAAAGAAGTGCTGGTGGTTGCTTCTGCCTTAGAAGTCCTCGGTGTAGCGTGGGGTGTTTGAGGAGGAGCAATAGGAGCAGATGGAAATGATGGACTCTGGCCAAAGCAATCACATTTCTGGAGGACATATCTGAACACGCCTCAGAGACAAAACTGAAACTAAACCTTCAGATTAGCATTACAGAAAAATGGGTTTTCCTGATTTAAACTGCATAATGCTATGATTTATAGAATTAATATGTTGTATAAATGAAATTGTGCCTGGACCTAAGGCAGCAAAGATAACAAAGATTTGTTCTCAAACCTATGGGAACCATAACCATAGATTATGTGGGAAGCTTGAACTAATGTCTTCAACATTAATACATTTAAACCATCTTCAGATACGAGAAACTTAAATGTCATTTATCCTTTCCATCCAGAGTGTAATAACAAAAAGCTATCACCCGAGATTACTGCAAGTAATGCAGAAAATGGTGTTATTTTGCATAGTGATGTGTAGGGAAGTTTGCAGGATGCTGTTAGTGTATTTTGAGATGCTTCATATACACCACTGCCTGTTCAGAATGGAACTGGAATTCAGAAGTGATGGCCATGTTTATGGAAGTCTGATGATAAAGGAAATTAGGATAGATTACAAGGTGCAGCTCACCAGGATGCCGGTGATCTGGTTTTGGTAGTGCAGGAAGGCAAGAACCTACAATGCCCATGATTATCAGCACTGCTTCGAGTGCATTTAGTGATCCTATTGAATAATAGGATTGATGAAATACGCAACAGCAATTTCAAAGAGGCATCAACATCTATCATGGTCACGTGTAATTGGACAGTGAACAGAGGTGCGTGTGGGAAACGACTCCCATGCCTTCTTCAAGGGAGAAACATTTTTCTCTTTCTGATCTTAGCACCTTGATCTTCCTCATGCTGTTTGTTTGCCTTCTTTTGTATCTTACCTCTAAAATGTTCTGATTTTGGCCTCATTTAAATAGCATGCAGTCCTATGAGAAAGTATTTTATGTCTAAAAGCATATGCCTTCTGGAAATACAGAACTTTATTTAGGAATAGATAGACATACCATATATTTGTGTATAGTAAATGGACACAATTCTTGAACTGAGATTTTGATAAGTGTTAACTAAGGTGAATAGTAAATACATTTTATTTTATTCTTTCTTTTTAACAGATGCATATGAAGACGGTGTGTATCTGCTAACCTCATTTACTGCTAATCAGGTATGTAATTGTTATCTCACAGTTTCTGAATAATCACTTTCGGTGATTATTATTATATTTTTAACTATAGGTATTTTAATTTGGGACTTCATAATGTCTAGGTATCTCACCCTAACATTAATTTGTGTTCATGATTGAATAGACTGCATGTAATGGGATTAAACTGTGTTAAGAACAAATTTAAGAATGATTGTGAAGTTACCAATTTCAGTTTACTGTTAAATAAGGTGTACATTTATGGCATTGTAATTTCTGATATAATTCTGAAAGTACAAGTTTATTTCATAAATGATTTCTATAAAGTGAAAGCATGTATCAATGCAGAACATCTGGAGCATGTAGATGGTCAGAACAGCTGTGCCGGGAAAACCAGCCCTTGCTGGTGAGAAGGAAGCTAGAGGTTGCACACAGGAAGCTTTAAGGACTAAAGGCTTTGACCCTGGCTTACAGCTACAAAGAAATACCTCTGCCCAACAAAGTATTTGGGTTTCTTTGCAAGGATGGGCACCTAAAATTGTTCCTAATCCATTTTGCAAGTTCAGGGTCCTTCTTGCTGTTCTCTACCTTGTTGTTCAAGCTATGTCGCTGCTTCAAGAAAAAAGAAAGAAAAGTTCACAGGGCCAGAAGGAAGGCATCTGTGTTAGCAGTGCATTTGCCCATATTCACTGTAGAATGTATTTATTGCAATCTTAGTTCTGGGAGGAAGCAGCTGGATACACAGTCATTGGCAACCACAGAAGAAATCACTTTCTAAAACGACAAAGAGGGGGAACAGGGCCTGCCCCATTCATGAGTCCTACTCATGCCCTCCCATCGATGACAAACCAGAGATGTATTTGTGGTTATGAGTCATAAACTTGAGTCCCAGTCTTAGGATGTGTGCATTGACCCCAGTCAACTTATTTTATAGAAACATCTCAGCATCCCATAGGAGATGGTGGGTTTTGCCGCCGTGGCCATGCCGCTTTGCAAAGCCTGTGAGAAGCAGCCTGATGGGAGAGCAGAGAAAGCAGCTTAGTCCCAGCCACAGCTTTGCACAGCGGCTGGTGTGGAGTCACTGCCTCAGTTCGGGATTGCTTTTTCTCTTTATTCTTCAACACAGAAAATCTGGCATGCATCCCTGGGTAACGAAGTCAATTGAACAGGAGTGTTTATTTTAAGTACTGGCATTTCTAGGATGTCGGGTTTCAATTTTAATCATAACAAGTTGAATATCTGGAATTAAATTAGCCTGTAATTATATGGACTTTTGGTTTAAAAGAAATGCTTTGTCTATTATAATAGAAAATACACTTTGTTATTTCATTAGTTTTCCAGGGTGCCAGAATGTCTTCTAATTTTATCCACACTGTTCTTTCTTCTCATTTCATTCTGTCTTTGTCAAAGAATTGAATGTTAATTGCTAAGGAAGATAAGTTGGTTTTGCTAATATTTAGTATTTTCAGTTGCAAGGAGATTATAAAATAAATGCACCTTTTCCTGCTCTTACAAAAAGTTGGTAAGGAAAAGCCTAATTAAAGAGGTCTTGAATCAAACAACAATGAAAAATGCTTTACAAGTAAAAGTAATACCCTCTAAGCATTACATATGCAGAATTATATCATAGCACATTTGTATGGGATCACACTTGGGCTGTGGACCAGCAGGCACCATCTCTGGGCTGCTTAAGATGGCATTTGCTCTCTGGAGACCTACTGGACCTGGGTGGGCTCTAAAGAAACCATGTGCCCATAGTCTACTTAAAATCACAGAAACTGGAAATGAGAGGGGACCTGTGAGTGCTAAGGGAGATGACAGGAGTGGAGGAGCTGTTCTGGGAGAGCATAAAGCCAGGAAAGCAGAGCCTGGATGAGGCCTCAGAGAAGCCAGGAGATGAGGCGTAATTGCTGTCCCTGTGACAGTGGAGGAGGGGTTTATCCATACAGCGCTTGCTGCCCATGTCAGAGGTTAAGAGCATCTGGTTGCTTTGCTCCTCGCATCTATCAGCCGAGTGGCAATTAAAGACACAGCAGGGCCCAGGTTCTAGCCAGGTTAACAATGTGAACAAAGCCGAAGCCTTCAACATTTGGAAAATAAATAACAACATACAGGTATTTAAAAAAAAATAAATTAAAAAAATAGAAGGAGAGGAAAGCGAGTGAAAATCTCAGGTGGACTTTTACCAGTCCAATGACAATCTTCGATTATTTTTTTTTCCTTTTTCTTTCAGAATGTTTTAGATATCACGGTTTTGCATCACGGTTACACTGATCCAAACAACTTAATGTTTACTGAAATTAAAGTCCTGGGGGTGCCCACCACTGTTAAGCAGGTGACTGTATCGCAGAATGGCAGGACAATCACATCGTCTCACACCGTGGACTACGATGACGCCAAGAAGGTGAGATGCCATTTGCAGGGAAATGCCACCTTCACAACTGAATACGTGCTCTTAAACCTTTGGAGATTCAGCTCTCAGCTGCAATACGATATTTAAAATATATTTCAGCAAGATATGTAAGCTACCATCCGGTAATGATTATATAATATACTGTTTAATGTATAGTAAGTATTGTGCAGCAAGTGTGGTAGAGCTTTTAAGCATAGAAATTACTGTTGAGGAACCCAAAATGCTTCTGACAGTGGAAAAGTGGTGGATTTTGTTTTGTGGTTGGTTTCTACTCTTCTTAATAGCTTACTTGCAACCTGTGAGAATTGAAGGAAGGAAAAGCAACTACGAGTATTTTCATAGTCTCTACACGACCCTGTTGTTGTCAGTCTTGTCTGACAACACTTTCATTTCCCAGCCCTGTTTGCCTACCACCATTTCTTATTCTGCCATGTCATATTCGGCTGTAGGCATTGCAGCACAGGGTTCCTACATGTACAGGTCAAATCCCACTTCTTCTAAAGTTATTGGCATACCTTCCACCAACTTCGGAGCACCGGGGCTTCCATCTGCACAGACCATGCCTGTCCAGGGCATTTCCCCCCTCCCGCCTCCCCAGACAATCAAATCAAGCCCTCCTAAAGGCAGCTGAAATAAATGTGTATAATTGTATTGCCGTTCAAGATGACACTCCTATGGAGCATCTTTCAAATATGAACAGAACTGCTGAGGCATTCAGTCTTGCCAGTTTTCTGGTAGAGGGAGACTGCCTAACCTCTTCTGTTACTGGGCTCTTACTACCCTTCCTTTGAAACTCAGTATTCTGTTAAGTCTTAGTTCTTCCTCTCTCTCATGGAAAGCCAGGACTGTGTAAGTTTTGTACGTAACCAAAAAGATGAGTTAAAAATGTGAAAGAGAATGGAAGTATTTCATTCTGCTGTTGACTTTTGGATGGGAAAAAAGGAAATTCATATGCACAGTTGAACTAAAATGTGTTCCAAATTTTGCTGCCTTTTAAAATTTCCTTTCTTTCTTTTTTAAATAAAAGGAACCTCAGCTCTAAAAAGGTCCCTGAATGAAGGGAAAGGATCAGAGCCTCATGATCAGATATCCCAAATCTATGCTGGTTAAACTATGTTTATAGTGATACAAACACAAAAGCAAAGGAAGAGGAATAAATTATTGTAACCTAAAATGAGAAGCCACTATCTCATTGAAGACAGAAAGAGCAGTGGATCTTAGGGCAGAGTTACTCATTGTTCGTTTTGTCTGTTTTTTTCACAGCTCCTGACAATTACCAAGCTTCAACTTGAATTAGGCAAAGACTACACTGTGCAATGGAGCTAAAATGCCTGCAAAATAACATCAGCCATACTGCTGAATTTTCTCATTGTTTTAAAACTATCTTTCAATTTTCAAAGTGCCTCTTTGTTATCTTAGAATTCATTTTACTATAAAACCATAGTGGTACAGTTGGTTCATATTAAGGTATCACATGTATAAAGCGGTCACGTTTCAGTATTGTTGAAGGTTACAAGGTCTCCATGTGATGCAAAATCTGTTCGTTAAGCAGTATGGCACTTCAGTGTAACTTTGTATTTCAAAACTGAGAACTGAATGTAAAAGTCCTTGTTTTCTCAGAGTAGAATTTCTGGCTGACTTCACGCATGCCAAACTTTGTAAAGAAGATACAGCTGGTGTTACCTACATGGATTCGGGGCCATAATTCTGCCTATATTTAACTTTAATCTTAATTTTAATTATGCCTATGTAAGTCACTACTATGGAGAAGTATTTAAGGCCAGACAAAGTAAAAGTAAATGTTTTCAGATTACTGATTTAGCATGAAATGATGTTTCAAGTTGTTGATTTATAAAATACTAAGGTACTTGCAAAAGTCATTTGAAGTCGTTGGTTTTTTTTTTTATTACTTTAGCCAGACATTTGTGTTCGCCAGTGTTTTGATCTGAAGTTGTAAAATGAAACCTGAAGTTTATAGGTTAACTAATGAATGTTGGTCTCTGAGTGTTTATTTCACTGAAGGAAATGTTGTTGTATGTTTACTATAATAGTAATTCATGTTAAAGACTCTTTGTGTCCCAGGAGTGCAGCATATGATCTACACAGATTGGTAAAGCATGTTTACAATTAAATTTGATGGGAATAAGCTGCTGTCGAGGTAGTAGTAATCTCTAGTGACTGTGCTTAAGATTCATTTAAAGGATTCCTCTCTGCTTTAAAATTTTGTGGTAAAACAGCTAAGTAGCCAACATCTCATAGGTGGGGCAGTGTAATTATAGGGCTGAATTTATTGAAACTTTCCTGTAAAGTAATAATGAAACCGGCAATCCGGAGAAAATGATCATTTAGGAGTAAAGTTACCATTTTGACAAATATTTTTGTCCGAAGGAACAGGCTACACTGTTTCCCCAGAGCTAGCGATGACCAGCTGCGTAAGTAAGCAGATGCAAGGACACGTCCCATCGCTGCAGAAGGGAGGTGCAGGTTACCGAGCGTTCGACCCATTCCCTGTCACGTTATGTCCTACCACTTTGCGCCCACCCAACTGACGTGTGAAACACTAGGTACAGCCAAAGGCTTCCAAGAGCTTATTTTCATCATTTTTTTTCATTATTAGTTGTATTTGAGGAACCTCATTGTTCTATTTTCTCTTGAAAGGCTCAGCCTTTGAGAGGCTCAGCACGTCAGCTGAACTACCTGCGTTTCAGCCACAGGGGAAGGCTTTTACTGAGTCCCCAAGATAATAATTCATGAGGAACTCATACAGACTGAGAAATCACAGCTTCAAACACGAGTCGGCCACCTTCGGGAGGTGCTCCCTGCTGTGTCTCTTCCAAAGGGCCTGGGATCTGAGCATCCCCTCGGGCAGTTTGTACCAGCACATGCAGCCCAGCAGCGCCTGGCCCACAGCTCACTTCTGAAATGCCTGTGCAGCATCACGGTCCTTAGCTGGAGACCAAAGAAGCTGTATGCTGAACCGGGTGGCATTTTTTTCAGGTCGATAGCAGCTCTTCATGCAATGCTTCTCTTCGGGTCAGATACGTACACGTGTTGTGAAACATCTCCTGCTGCAGGAAGTCCCATTAAAGTCCGTGAGCCATGCTGAGTAGTGGGGCAGTTTTCAACAGAATTAAGTGAGCAACAACAACCATACTACTTGTGTTGAGGATAGGATTTTTCGACTATCGCTCTCTCCGTAGTTTGAACTTTCTAGCACTTAAAAAAAATTACTCATAAAATAGCGTACCAACACCTAGAGGTTTGACACAATCCTGCTGCCCATTGCACCAGAAAATTCTCACTGAAGGCACAATACCTTCTCTGAAAGCCATAAAGTTCTGCTTTCAATATCCTTTTTCTGCACTTTATTGGCTGCTGCCCTGGGCATTCATAAAAAATAAATCCAAAGAAAAAAGCTCTTGCGAAAAGTCATACATTTGTTTGGTATATTAAAATTTTTGGCTAACTTTTTCCTAGTATTAGAATACCAGGGTTACATTATGAATAGCATATTGTTGTGAGTTAGCTCTGGTAGGCAGCTACATAGTGTCAAAGACCCAACAGACTGCTGGAAACGAGGAGGGTGCCTTCAAAACACCGCCCCGCATGCGTCCCCGTCTGAAACTGGTACCGAGCGTGGCCAGAGGCAGGATAGTGGGTGATGAAGCTTCTTGCACTGAGCCAGTGTCCATTTTGCACCTGCATCATGCTTTGGATGCCTGAACAAAAGGAAAGCTCAGTTCCTAATGAGACGTCTTGCATTTTTAATTCCTTAACAGACTGGAAGTTTAACCTCGACCGTTTTCAGCAGGGTTCTTCATGTCATATGTACAGCCGAAATCTGCCTGGGAGAGAGAGAGAGTGGATACTTATACATAGGTATGTATATATATGAGCATTTTACATACATATATACACATCATTATATATATGCGTACACATATGTATGCAGAAATATGTATATACACCTCTATTTATCCATGATATACACATACATAAACATAATATATGCATACACACACACATATATATGTGCATATATATGCATATGCACATACACGTGTTTTATTTCATCATTAATAAGTGGGGTTCCTCTTTACTGAGACCTTTTTTAAATTTTAATAACGGTCAGGTTTCAGGGGAGCTACACCAGAGAACAGCCAGATGCAAACAGGACCTTAGGGGTGTACTTTTTTTGTCTTGAGACAACGTTCAAGGTTTAAGTGGCTCATCCCAGAGCTGATCCAAACTCATGGGAATCAGTGAGCTTCTTTCTGTGGGCTTTGAATCGACTCCTGAAAGATTAGGTCTGGTTTTTAAAACTTGTTTCTCCTGCTCCTGGCACGGGTCCCAGCATGGGTCCAGCTTCATTTACCAGAGCAAAAATGGCCTTTGAATCCGTAGTTGCAGACCAAGGCCACAGCTTGGAGATTAAATCAAGGTCAAGTAACAGGTTAATGAACTTTATGAAACTGTCTCTCCTAGCTATGTAATTAGGAGCTGCGATCAAATGAAAACTTTGGCATTCCAGTTGCTCTAACCTCGGCACCCAAAGGACTTGGGAAACTTCGCAACGTACAGCAACTGCACGTAAAAGCTAAAGGTGGTTGTGCAGATCCCTCCAGCTTTGTCTAACATGCGTCTGCAAGATGAACAAACGTGACTGTTACCGCTGCAAGAGAGCAGCGAATACTGAGAAAATGCCCAGTGAATACCCCTCCAGATGACAGTTTCTCAGGTACTAGCGGATAATCCTGACTGTTTTAAAGAAAATCAAATATTGCTTTATCCGCATAACGAATGGTTAATCTTGCACCAATGGTTTACCGCTGCACCAGTGAAGGTGCTGTACAAGTCTGAGCTGTGCTCCAGCTCCCCAAATTAGCCTGAGTGCAAGGCCACCAGGCAGCCAGCGATGGGACTGATGGAGGCCAGGTCCATAACTCCACCACAAATCAAGAGGAAATTACATTTCCAATGACAGGTAGCATGACCTGCAATACCTCGCAGTACAGAAGCATTTTATATCCAATTATTACTAATTCATCAGCCGGCCAGGCAACCACTGTGTTTGCCCTTGTGCACTGAGCCCACGCAGCCGACCCCAAGGAGAATGTGCTTTGACGAAATGTGGCATGTTTGGGTTGCAAAGGCCAAGGTGGTTTTTTTGGGTGGATTCCCACCTGGCCTCTGTGTCCCTTGCTCAGAAAGCTCTGCTTTTGGTCTTAAAGACAGAAAAAGCAGAGAAACTGCAAAATTGGCTTTTCATGTCATTCCTTTTCCTTCCTATTTCTCAAATAGCAAGTATAGCAGACCTCTCTGCAGTCTCCTGCACCATTTAGTAGTTTATCTTTGTATTTTAAATACGGTTACGTGGCTTTAGCAATGTGTAGTATTCAGATCTAATTACCTTTCTCATGCTTGGAAAGTGGAAGAATCCAAGAATTCTTCAATAATACAACACATGAAGAACAAGCCTGGAAATAGCTGGGAGCTTTCTTTCTAGCAACCATAACGTGACGGGCCCTATCGAGGTGACAGCGCTGGAAATTGCATCCTTGCCAGATGAGTAGCTGGAGGACATTTTCAGAGGACTGCCTTGTAGTAACCAGAGGGTGACTTACCTTAAACAGATTCTGACTCAAAAACCTATGGAAACAATAACGAAATACTGGTGTTTCTAGAATGCTTTTGGGTCAGAAGCCAGATCTCCGCGGTGCAGGGTTAATTCCTGCAGTATCACACCTGATATTGCTGCTATCTGGGAAGATGACAGAAGCTACAGATTTCAGCGATAGCTTTGTTATAGCATATGCTATATAAATAGTGGGGTTTATAAATATTTCTTGTTCTCAGGGACTAACATGTAGTCAGGATGCATTTTTTGCCTTTTGGAAGATGCTGCCATGTGATTGTCTTTCCTCCCGTCTCATGTTGCGGCTGAAGGATATTAGCAGCGAGCTGTTCAATACAAGAGCTCCTCCCTTAGCTTACATCTTCCTCCATGAAATAACTGCATTTTGAAAGGAGTTCTTTTACTGCTAAAAAGAAGTGCCCACTTATGCCAACTTAGAGGAAAACCGCCAGTAATTGGTGTGGGAAAGAAATTATAAAGAATCAGCTCACATTTGCCTTCAGTGTGACTCCAAAGGGTTTCCAAATGATGCACGCACTTACTCTGAAGGACTTCTCTTGGGTACAACGCGTACGAGTGAGTGGATGGGCCGTCTGGGGGTGGAGTAGCTCTGTTGAACAGGAGCAGATATCGTTGTGCTAAAGAGACATTGATGGCCCTGAAATTACTATTCCACTAATGTAAAAGACAAAACCATGTCACACTTGGCTGTGTTTGTTCTAATGAAGCTGCCACACGCGCGCAGTTAATTGGATTTTTCCTTGGAGCCTGGAAGTAGCAGCTGGATGGCAACATCTGGCAACACGGCAGGAGCATGGTCTGGCTTGTGAAAAGTGAGCGGCATTTCACCACTCTGGATAGCACGGGGAGGGGGGGAAGTTTTCAAATGTCTTCACTGCTCCGACACAAGGAGCTCACCTCTGCCTCCCCTTTGGGATGAGGAGTTCTTCCTTCCTTCCTTCCATTTTATTTATCTCGAGGTAGCGAGCAAACTAGCACGGTCATATGTTTTAAAGCTTCTCCCAACTCCAGTGATAGGCACCAAGAGAAACATTTTCATTCTATTTTATAAAAATGCAAGTTCTTTTTGTACTATCAGTTGATGAACTTTTTGGGATTTCTTTAGCTAAACCAGGAAATTTTGGTAAGAAGCTACACCAGTAAAGAAGAGCTTGTACATTCCTCTTTATATTTGCTGAAAATACTAATCTTGCATTGTTCCGAGGATTAAGTCAAGCTTGATGGTGTTTTCACTGCTATATTGCAAGATGAATTACAAATTTTGAATTTTTGAAGTTTTGAATGATGAGGAATTGAAACTTCAAAAATTACTCCAATAGGACATAACACTTCAAATTATCCTATGTGGAAAGGTTAAGTGTTTAAATACACATTTGGTATATGCTATGCATATATAATTAGTAAGTGCATGTATAAGTGTATACACTTACACACACACACTACATAGATATTATTTAAATTATTAATATTTTAAATTCTATTATGTAAAATAAGGGGGGCTTAACTTATTACATGGTTATTCTCAAATTCAGAGTCATTTCAGTTGAATTTTTAATGCATATGAGGCATTATGCACATTATAATAATTATGTAATAAGCAATTTAGAAATGCTCTCTGACCAGTGGTTCCCTTTTAATAATCTCATGAGACCTTTCAGGCGGATATAGTGCACCATTTACTCCCACTGATATAAACCCTATATTCCAGGTCAGGCCATAAAGCAGCTGATACTAATGCATTCCAGCTCTTTTTAAAAATTGAAGCAATTTGCATTGAGCACTTGGTGCAGGAAAGGCAAATAAAAGTGACATTCATGCAGGGTGGCCAAAAAGTATTTGTTAAAAACATTATTTGCCATAAATTGCCACTTAAAAATACCATGGGGATGGAGGAGAGCAAAGAATGTGGTCTAGATGAGTCCCTCCAGGTCCGTGGCTTTCTTTGCTGGCATGGGAAGAGCTGGGCTGGAGGATCTGCTGCGTAACACAGCAAATGTTCAACTTCTATGTAGATCTGAATATCCAAACCTAGGGCTCGTCAGGGGCTCTCAACCCATGGGAGCTGGAATTAAATCAGATGTGTACAGGAGTTGATGCAACAGCCATCCAGTTCCCTGAATTTGGGGATTGTTCCTGTACAAGGTGCCGTGAGGACAGTTAAATTCCCTTTGAAACAGCCAGTTAAAAAAATAAGCTTGTATCTGGTTTTGATAGTTGGATAAAAGTCTAGGACTGAGGAGTACAATCTGATGTTTTGAATCCAGAAGAGCTGCTGCCTAAAAATTACAGAAATTTGATGGCTTGTGTTGTTTTCTCATGAATATGAATGTAACGGAGAGTAACACACTGTGACTTGCCGTTGTAATGTCTGACATGAAGCCAGCAAATGGAAATTTGAGAGAGTCAGGCTCTTTCTCAAGCCCAACCATTTTGCTTCGCTCATTTTGTTATTGCTTTCACTAATAAATTTAATTCTAGTAGTTATTATTTTTAACGGATTCTTGTGAAAATAAATAGCATTTCTCAACAACATTTACACTGTCAGATACATATTTAATATGTTATCTGTAATGACACGTTCCGCCTCCTCTGAAAAGACTGCAAACCCAGTGCATTCATTTAAAATAACAGCTGCAACATCTCATTTCTCCTTTCTGTTATCTCCTATTTGATCTACACCATTCCTCACAACATCCCGACACCTATATCTTATCATTTGTGCTGGGACGTTTGGATTAGAACAGACAGAAAAAACAGCTCCAGGAAGATCTGTCCTGTTAGGAAACACGGTTGGGTTTGCTGTTTAATCGTGACACCGTTACGCACTGCGCTGGGATTAACGCACTCCGCTCCCTCCCCGTTGCCCTTTGCTGGGGATGAGCGATGTGGGCCAGGGACTTGGCCAGCATTAGCTGACCCAGGCATTACCGGAGGGTAAAGCTAGTTAATCAGAGCCAGGTAAAGGGAAAGGTTTTCCTCCGGTATTAATACCACTAAATAATATCTCCTTGGGTAATAACATTATAACAATGTTTGCAAATCCTAGGAGAAATAGTAACCCTCATTAAAATGATTCTTAGCAACTCACAGTGAATTCAGAAACTGCTTTTGAGCTGCACTTTTTTTGCCATTTCTTGTGCCTTATCCCTGTGACATAGGAAAGGGTGCACGCCTGCGGCACTCCTATTTTTTTTTTCCTGCCTCTTGGCTTAAGACAGTTTCTGGTTGTTGGCTTTGGATGGCAGCAGACTGAATTTCTCAAAGCCACAACTTAGGGCTGCAGAGTTGGATGTTTTCTCTGTTGCCTACTGACGATTCATTCTTTTAAAAAAGGAAAGCAAACCATGGGCCACTCTAACCAGAGACTCTTTGCTGGCAAGCACTGGGAGACCTCTCCCCTCTCCTCCTCCTGTGCCATCTCAGCTTCACCCCAATAACTCCTCTTTCCAATTCCCGGTGGCCCCTCGCAGCCCCGTTCCCCACCCCTTGCCCCCAGTGCTGCGTCGTCCCCTGGCTCCCCCCACCTCTGCAACAACCAAGAAAGCAAAACACTGGTTCAACAGATGCCTCGTGTTTGGATACACCTGTGTGCTGGTTTTGGCTGGGATAGAGTTAATTTTCTCCCTAGTAGCTAGTATGGGGCTGTGTTTTGGATTTGTGCTGAGAACAGTGTTGATAACACAGGGAGGTTTCAGTTGTTGCTGAGCAGTGCTTATACTAAATCAAGAACTTTTCAGCTCCCCATGCTCTGCCAGGGGCACAAGAAGCTGGGAGGGGGCACAGCCGGGACAGCTGACCCCAACTGCCCAAAGGGACATTCCACACCATACGCCGTCATGCTCAGCACAGAAAGCTGGGGAAGAAGAAGGAAGGGGGGACGTTGGGAGTGACGGCGTTTGTCTTCCCAAGTCACCATTATGCGTGACGGAGCCCTGCTTTCCTGGAGATGGCTGAACTCCTGCCTGCCCATGGGAAGGGGTGCATGAATTCCTTCTTTTGCTTTGCTTGTGTGCGCGGCTTTTGCTTTCCCTATTAAACTGTCTTTATCTCAGCCCCCGAGTTTTCTCACTTTTACTCTGCCGATTCTCTCCCCATCCCACCCGGGGGGGGAGCGAGCGAGCGGCTGAGGGGGGCTGAGCTGTCAGCTGGGTTTAAACCATGACAACTGGTCAGCCCCGTCCTTGGGCTGGCAGAAGGACTGACGTCCAAAGGCTAAACCACAGCTAAATGCTTTCTTACAGCAAGGTGTCAGTCAAAGGTTTTTCTGATGTTTCAATATCATATATTTCCCTTGTATTAAATAATGAATGAAAAGAAAATAGAATTTCCTGCACTGCATATACAACCTCTCAGATTAATTTGTTGCTATCCCGTATTCCCGGATTCATTTTCCGTTGCAGCAGGCAGTGACGCTCGGGAAGCATGTTTTGTTATTTTTCATACCAGGCAGCTCTTGCTTCCTCTACAAGTTTCCATCTGATTCCTTTAATGAAATACCTCTCACAATTGAGCTAATCTGTCTCTCAGTTCCTCCTTTTCTCATTTTCACTGCCAGCCTTTGCCTTCTGTTCAGCACTCTGGGCTGCTATCAGGCTTGAGAAAATGCTTTTACGTGTTCTACCTATTCCATCTCTAACTTTAGGAAACGAAATATTTTCATGCCACCTCTACACACTGCAATTTTAAATGGATCTAATCGGTTCTGCCCTCTACTTTTTATAACTAGAAACATTTTCAAATGAAAATTGAGATATCCTGTCCTTCAGTGATAGCCTAATCTCTCACTCTCTTCCCATATAACGTTTCAAGCAATAAAAAAAGTTTGCCTGACTGAGAACTTACCCACAGCACAAAAGCCTTTTCCAAGAGTTTTAATTGAAGCTACACATCTATTTAGGTTACAATGTCCTATCTTTAACTTGAATAGATTAATTCCTTTCCTTGTATTTAACCTTCGATCAGCTACCTACCTTTGAACTCTTGGATAACTACCCCCTTCTTGTTATCCTTGTCCCATTTCTCCCGTAACTCTTGCGTAACTGCACCCTATGAATCAAAATAGAATTCTCTTTGGTGAAATAACTTTTTTTTTTTTCCCCCACAGGGATGGTTTCAGTCACTTTGTTTGTCTTTTTGGATTTATAACCACTACAGGTCCTTTTTGAATATAACCACTATAGAGATCTGGGATATAATTCTGTAGGATGTTTGTACAGATCTAAATTAAAGTCAGTACTGCAAAAAAAATGTATAAACCCTGAATCTAATATTGATATTCCAGGTTACGTCTGAAAAGTCAACTTGTCTATGATGGACTTTGCCCAGCCTACTCCATGGGCACTTACTGGATTCACCTCCCTCCTCCACTCCCCCATCACCCTTGGAGATCGACCACAGCTGGAACGTCAACCCACTCGGGCAGGAGGCTGGGCGGGGGGCAAGAGGGATCGCTCTCTCCAGGGAGAGCAGAGGGAGCCAGCGTCCCGCGACTGCCTGCGCTTGTGGGTTACTCCCTCCAGGTGACAGACGCCCTTAAGGATGCTCCACTTTCCTGCTAGGATTCAGAAACCTCAAGATAAAATAAATCGGCAATAACGACTAAAAAGAAAACGATGACAGACTGTTTAATTTGATTGGCACTTTTTTCAGAATTACACCTGCTTATGTCTCTCTTTTCCGCCTCCCTCTGATCATGCAAATGATTTCTGGTGGTGCAGGAGGGAAAGCGGTGACAAGCGGGTTGTTTTGGGTTGCAGCAGCCTTTATGTACAAAGCTGAAGCAAGCTTCTCCTACACAGCTGACTGGATGACTGCTGTTGCAGAGAGGGCCTGGGTGGAAAAACAGCTCTTAAATTGCTCAAACAGAACTGCCGGCGTAAGGCAACAGGCAACTCGTTTTGTCACTTAGTCACCTAGCTTTTGATGCAGGTACCAACCCTGAGCTACCTGTGTCCAGCACTTATAGAGAGCTTGAGTTAACAAATTTTAAATATTCCATTTCAGAATATATATACTTGCAAATATATCACCGAATCCTCCCAAGTTAATAATGTCACTGAAAAGAACATGTGGTTACACAAATAATAATAATTTTTTAAAATTAACATAAATCAAAAATTAACATGTTAAAAACTGTGGCATGGTCTGAATTTTTTTTCGTATCGGCAGTGCATGACTTTGAATGTTCTAAACTATTAATTACCTTGTTTTAAGTGCTTGCATTAAATGATTTCTTGCTTCAGGATAGACACAGGTAACTATCTTCCTCATTAATACATGTCTCCAAATTGATTCAGAACAGAGAATTGAATTTCTGTATTTATAATGGATGGACTAGTAAACAGTTATCAATCCCTTTTTCCCCAAATAGTTTCAAAGTATACAGATCGAAGTGATTTATAATTCATATGGCACTTGCAGACTTGGTGCACATACAAAGGTGGTTTTTTTTTTCTTTTTCTTTTGAAATATCCTTTTTCATCACACATCCCATCCCACTTCTTTCACTATCATATCCCAAATGAAGAGTAAATATTTTCTTACCTAGTGTGCATATAGAAATCAATAAAAAGTTGATTATAAAATTACCCATGAATCCTTCCACATTGGGAGTGGTCTATCAGAAAGTCAGAGAGTAGAGTTGCACAAAAAGGCAAGATCCCCGGAAGGAAGGAATTTATGTCATTTCATCCTTCCATTTCACCCCTGGAAGGATGACATGACATCACATGAAACTACTGACTAGAGTCTGAGTTCACGGCGTATTTTGACACTGAGTTTATTACAGGCAAGGCTACATATTTAATTTCAAAACATACACTGAATATAGCTGGAGATACCACCATTCTCTCTGTCCGTATCTCCCTTTTCCTCCACTTACGTGAATGCCTGTCAGCCTACGAAACGCTCCCAAGGACAATTTATTCCCTGTGCATTTCTTCCTTAATGCAGCATTAACACACAGAGGCTTACTTCAAAGTTTCCAAACTTTGAAATAGGAACACGGAGAAAAACTTCTGCTGCTGAAAGAACCCAACAGTTTGGTTCATTTTGAGAACTATTTCTCCACAGGTTAACCTAATTTTCCCTCTATTGAGTGGCAAGTTCACAAGGAAACCATAACATTAATGAATGATGGTGAGAAAGCCGGCGTTAGGTTGAGGTTATTTGCCATCAAGGAAAGCTGTGCTGGTTCCTCACTGCCAGGGTTCCTGAGGGTGCTCAGCTTCTTGCAGGCTCTTTTCATCTCAACACGTTCTGCATGGCAGCACCTAGCGAATAAAGCAAGAAAGAAATGATTTTAATAAAATAATCTGGAATTAAATTATTTCTGAAACTGAAGGACATTACCAAGATGATCATAAAGAAGGATCATCTTATTGAAACTAAAAATACAAGATAAATAATACTGCTGAGAGGGTAAGTGAGGCGAGACTCAGGAGAGTCTGGGACTGCAAAGTTCAGTTAAATCCTGTTTTTGAGCATCTTTATGCTGGTTCTATCGTGCATCAAAAACTCAAGAGACTGCTAGTTCACGGGCCTTAGTTCACTGGGGCAACACCTCTGTGCTCAGGCAATATTTTATAGTGTGCTTTAAATATGAATCAAGTACACTAACATTGCTCAAGTATGGTAGTGCCGGGTGATGTTTCAGTCAGAAAAACCTGCCTATACAACTGAAGGCTGTAAAAAGTGCATGAGAGTGTGAGGAATGTTGATTTGCAGTTATAAAAATATCCATAGTTAAAATATTTTACCCGACCCAGTGATTTTGACACCTGCAGATACGCTTGTGAACATGATTTAGCCAGGCTCATTTTAAACAAAATTTACGTGCTAAGGTGAACCAGGCTGTGAGCCCCTGTATATTGTTTTACAACAGGGAGCTTGAAGACTACCTCAGATTTTTCTCTTTATTCTCTAAGATGAAAAATAGGCTATTTAATGCTTTTTCACCCACCTACGTGCATGCCCCAGGAACAGGACAGGACGAGCATGTTGATAAGGGGGATCTCCTGTATCTTTACATCGCAACCATGTGCTGGCAGGGCTGTGGGCTGGTACCAACAGCCCGTCTGGTACGTGGAGGGGGACGGACCCGCCTGCGCCGAGGGTCGCTTACTGCAGAGGCATCGGGCAGGTGCCCACGGGAGCTGGAGGGACCAGCGCGTCCCCGGCCATGACGTGCACCAGGAGGCGGCCACAGAGCACCACGTACGGCTCTTTCTTCTTTGAGGTCGAAGAAAGTACCAGTGAAGAGGTAGATGATCCTGGTGTGGATACTCTGACCACGGATAACTAACGAACTAACCCCAAACTAAACGGCAGCACAGAGACATTCAACATATTAGAATAATTAGTAGCACTGGATATTATGTCCACGAGAGAAAACAAACATTTGCGTAGTTCAAACTAATAAGACAGTCTAAGTCTCCGTGCATTTTATTTTGCTTTGCTGGTTCCCTTAAAAAACTAACTTGCAAATAATTTTAAAATATTATGCATCTATACACATACACACATACATATATCCCACACCGATATACAAATATATCAGTATTATTACTCCACACAGCTACGCTGACATGACATTGTGTACCTGTTGCCATGGTAAATGACTGGATATTGTGGAGATAGTTTTCCTTTCCTTCCCTGCACTGGCAGAGGTGGAGGCAGAGCCCCGGGCGCGGCGCTGCTGGGGACTGGCGCTGCAAAGAGGAGATCAGAAAAGTGAGTGGGAAAAGCCAGCAAACATGCACCAAAAGCGATTCCCCAAAGCCTCAGCAAGTTACATTTCCCTTTGTTAACAAAAGAACAGCTAAATGCATGTCTTTCACGGGATCAGTAAAAATATCTCTGCATTTTCTCAGCATTTTTTGGGCCTGGATTTTCTCATAGGATGTAAGTCAGGTAGGACTTCACTGAAATCTCTGGAATTACACTGAAAAATAAACCCACCAGAAGAAGATGCCCATGTCTTTTCCGGCAGTGGCCTATTCTGACTGTCTCTCCAAGTTCGCTGTTTCTCATCGGTATACTGACAATATTTTTCAGATCAGCATTGCCCTTACTGGATGTATCTTATACCCTGTTACACTGTCTTCCCACAAGCTTAAGTTTCTGATATTTCTTCAGACATTTTTAGGCTTTTATGACTTTCAGAAAATGAATATTGCCATCAGCCAGTGCAGGCTTTTGCTGGCAGCACCACATGCATGACCAGAGTGATTATTTAAATATTCTCTCAGTACCTAGAAAATAGCACCATTCATTAATATCTTATGAGAAGAATTTTGGGTCAGGCTTTTTGCCTCTCATAATGCATTTTAATGCATTTCTTATTGAGTCTTCCATTACAGTTCTGGAGAGGTAATTCATACTTTCCTTCTATTCAGTATTTCCTTGCAAGAGAAGAACAAAAGCTAGAATTCTCTTCCTATTGCTAGATACTACGACATTCTTTTATTTATTACTAATAGATGTTAGATAGGGAATATACTTTCCACCATACCATAAAGCACATTTCTGAGAATAAAAATACATATATGGGTCAAAAAGGAAATTATTTTTTCCTTAAATAAAGGGGAAGCAAAACCAAAAGAAGCTTTTTTTTAATGACTACGCATTGAAAACGTCAAACTTTGAGGCTATATACTTCCAACATAGATTGATTCTAAGTTCCTTTACATATTGGGTAATGAATCATAATATTCTTTCTGTTGTTGTTGTTGTTGTATAGAAACAACACCCCAGAGAGGAAAAGTTCTCAGCTGCTAGAAATGTGCCTTTCATATTCTGTAGAGCAGACACCTATATGAAATGTGATTTATTATGATAAATACTTACACACATAGACATGCATCTACATATTCTGCAGAACTGATTATGTCAACAAGAAAATACTTAATTACTTGACAAAAAGATACCGGTTTTATCTTTTGTAATATATAATGCATATAATAAAAATATAACATTGTAATATGTTTTCCAGCATCTATGAAGAATACTGTTTTCATACTATAGTGACTCTGTAAGAAGTTAACATTGTGAGATTGTGCATATTTGCTTTTACGGGTATTTATGCTTAGAAAACCTGCAGCTATCTATATGCCCTGTAGTCACATACATATCTTTCCAGCTATCTGTTCAGCTGTGTAGATGTATGGATATAAGCAATGGGCTTCCTGTGGGTTTTTGAGATAACTTTAAATAATCATGAAATTTACTAAATCAGTAGATCCGGAGTAGCAAGGCTTAAGATAGTATATTCTTAATATTCTGGTAATGATCTTCAAGAATGATGACAAAATTAATACTTAATTTTCTCTAACTTAATATAAAATGATAAAATAATTTCTAAACATATTTTATCTTTTTTTTAAACATTCCTGAATTTTTTGAATATATATATAAAAAACCTCTTCGGTTTGTTTCACTATCACGTAAAAGTAAAAAGTAGCTGCTATGCACTTATCGCAAAACGTGTATGAGAACACCATCATCATGCTGAGATGCTCACTGGAGATAGTGTTGAGTATCTGCTGTAAACGAAAATATGGCTGCGCTGCAGCAAATCCGCAGCCCTTTTCAAATACGCTGTGGCCAAACAGCGGCGAGAACTGTGGTACACGGTGAGAAAATGCTGCTGAGAAACCTTAGTCCCTCAGTCCCTTTACTGCAAGTACCATGCTTTTATTCTTATTTACTTTATATATAGGTACCTTATAAATATTTAACAGGACCCACGGAATAAAATGAGCTTTTAGTACAAGGTGACCGAGTGGTGATTTGGTTTAACTTTCAGGTACAACTAAAGATTTTATTGCCGTCCTACTGGAAGAGCATAGACACGCTAAAATGTGCGAGACGAGGAGGTTCAGCCCAGGTGCAGCCTCCTGAAATCCGGAGGGCACCCTACGTCCCTCCATGGCCGCGGCTCCCGGGGCAGCCGGGAGGGATGTGGCTGGACAACTGCATCCCTGAGGCCACGAGAAGGGGAGCAGCACAGCCCTGCACCCCGACAGCTGCAAACGGAGAAAAATAAAAAGGTTGCCTGTAGCACTGTGGAAAAATAGGAAACCCAAGAAAACTTTTTTCTTTAATTCCAAGTCACATATTGTAACAATAGAAAAAAACGATTATTGTTGAAACCAAGGAATTTCAACTTCCCAGTCGTCTTTTTTGTTGTCAACTTCAGAAGTTTCCAAAGCCTAACAACATTACTTCAAACGCATTTGGTTTAAATGTACTCTAGATAATGAAAGAACATCTTTTAAGAATATTTTCAGACACATAAAAACCCCCAGCAAGCTTCCATGGCTGACATTTTGACAAATGATGTACCAAAAAAGATCTGGTCACAGAAATAAAGATGGTGGGGAGAGTGACACTTTCTCTCCTGCTAATTGACAACTTGGGAAACAAACACATCAAAAGAAATACATTATGATATTACTCTAGTGAATACAGTCTGTCAGAAAATGCAGCCTGTTTATTAGTTTGAAATAAGCATTCATTTTGATCTCAGGCAGGGTACAGAGATGAGCTCTGGAAGCAGAAGAAATCTATCTGCAAGGGCTCGCAGCACAATGTGCTTGGAGAAACAATGAAGGCGCGTTTGAAGGCCCATTAGACAGCTGCGAGAGAATCTGAAAAGGCAGCAATTTAAATATTTTTAGTGCTCTGCAGCATCTTTCTTATTTAACAGCTTAGCAGGGCTGCATATATTATAGCCGAGTTGGAAATAACTTCAAGATGGGAAGTTGGAAGAATAATATCTTAAAGGCATCACTCAGCCACTTGAATGACTCTGGATTCAGGACAGTGTAATTCACAACAGAAACCACCTCCAAGAGTTGAGTTTGGAGAAAAATCCAGAAATGCGGCATTTGATGTCAAATATTTCAGACCCCACCAAGTTACATGAAAATGTTTCCTCGTCTTACTGAACGGCAGTGGCATCCATTGCACGGAGTAGCTGGGATATGCTGGGCATTTTAGGAATGAACACAGAGAGAGGTTTCTGCTAATTGGAAAAAGCAACATCCTCTCGGCAGTCCTCTTGAAATGAGGAGCTGGGAATCTCTGAAATCATCCCCCAAAATTGCCATCCAGCAGCAGGAGGAAACAGAGTGCTGTTCCCTTGAATAGCCCACGTTAGATGCAAGCCTACCCCAAACCACTAATATTTTGTGGTTTGTATTTTGTTTGTGGCTAGTATTTTGATGTTACTAGCCCCTGCCAACACATTTATTGTTAGCAGTTTTACCGTAAGAATATCTACCAGCTCCAAAAGTCCTCCCACTGCACCCATTTTTAAAGATAAAATTAAGGAGTTAGGGAAAATGGAAAAGAATATAATAAATGTGACATCCCAGAACTTATTAATGAAATGGATAAAGTATTATTGCAAGATAGAAATGGGAAAGGAGGAAAAGAATATAAGAAGATCCCTCTAAATAGTTCAGAGAAGAAAATATGACAATTTAACTTCAAGCACGGCCTAACAATTTTATGACCGCCCTCCCACCCCAAAGTCAAATATGCAGATTTTAGGGCATTCAGCATCAGGTCAAATTCACTCCTAAATTCAATTTCACTGACCACCTGGTTTTCAGAACCCTACTAGAGTGGTCTACGGTGCAAATATAGGGAAAGTGGGGTGGCGGATAAGAGTTTCTGTGAAAATGGTTTCCTGCTCCATATTTCTCTCTTACAATTCTAGAAATCTCAATAAATGTGAAACAAAATGTTAAAATGCTAAAAAAGTTACATGCATTATTATCTTATTTGTTACAGTTGATTGCATATTCATAAAAATGTGCAGAAAGAACAAACAAAATTTTGATGCAATTGTCCCTTTCCATTTTTGCAAGTACCACCACAAATGGGGATGGTGGAACCTCGGCATTACTGATGTCGGATAACCTTTCTAGTGACTGGGTCCAGGATCTTTACTCAAGTTCAATGTCTCTGTTTCCATGACACATTTTTATTTTCAGGAAGAGAAAAATACCGTGGGACAATAATAATTCTATTAAAATAAGGTGGTTGAAATTAAGTAACCACATATGAACGTTTAGCCTTATTTAAAAAGGAACTGTACCACTGACTGTGCTGGTTTTGGCTGGGGTAGAGTTAATTTTCTTCATAGCAGCTAGTATGGGGCTGTGTTTTGGATGTGTGCTGAGAACAGTGTTGATAACACAGGGAGGTTTCAGTTGTTGCTGAGCAGGGCTGACACACAGTCAAGGCCTTTGCTGCTCCTCACCCCACCCCACCAGCGAGCAGGCTGGGGGGCACAAGGAGCTGGGAGGGGGCACAGCCGGGACAGCTGACCCCAACTGCCCAAAGGGACATTCCACACCATACGCCGTCATGCTCAGCACAAAGCTGGGGAAGAAGAAGGAAGGGGGGGACGTTGGGAGTGACGGCGTTTGTCTTCCCAAGTCACCGTTACGCGGGATGGAGCCCTGCTTTCCTGGAGATGGCTGAACTCCTGCCTGCCCATGGGAAGGGGTGAATGAATTCCTTCTTTGCTTTGCTTTGCTTGCGTGCGCGGCTTTTGCTTTCCCTATTAAACTGTCTTTATCTCAGCCCCCGAGTTTTCTCACTTTTACTCTTCCAATTCTCTTCCCATCCCACGGGGGTGAGTGAGCAAGCAGCTGTGGGGGGCTGAGTTGCCGGCTGGGGTTAATCCACAACACTGACATCAGTTAAAGAGTTGAGCTATACTTTCAAGGATTTTATCACTAATACTTAAAGAAGTAAATAGCAAAATGCTTTTTTATTTTTATTTGTCTATAATTGTGTTCAAAGAAACAACAAAAAAAAGGCTTTCAAGCATTTGTTGTATTGCCTATGATGTCCTCAGTGGATAGTCTTCGGCTGTTGTATTGAATGTTTACAGTATCTGTTATTTCTAACTAGACATTTGTCTGATTAAGAGAAATCATGAGCAAAACCAGAATTGTCCACTGTTCATTTCTATACTGTGATATTACAATTATAATGTTAACAAATGTATCTTAAACATCTTTTTTTCTTGTTTAGATAATATTAAAATAGCACTGAAAGTCAGGAGCACCTGCTTTATTTATGGACTGGTGAACACCTTCCATTTCCTTCAGCAGTAACCTTCACCATGATACTGCAGCATCTGATACAGCTTAAAAAGAAAAATCTTCTCTTGACTTTCATGCGTGTTTACACAAGTTAATGGTGATATGCTTTCCAAACAAAGCATTAAAGTACAAATTGCTGCTTAAAACTGGAGATGCCTTTGATCAGAGAGAAGTCCATGCAAGACAACAATTTCCTATCTACTTTCCAGCAGCCACTGCTCTACCGCAATGGTTATTTCCCTGTACAGGTAATGGGCTGACTTCCCACATGAGGCTACTCAAACGGCCGTGGTGAATAGGTTAGCTGATGAGCAGAGACTAAAGTGAAGTCTGGCTTAGCTTGGCTTAGCAGTAATCAGTGTCATGGGCCTCCAGGGGATGGAGGGATCATTGAGAAGACGTGCCCACAGTCAGAGACGGTACGTAACTCTATCAGAGCCTTCCTTAGCAGAAGGGAGCACAGACCAAATAACCGATTTCAATGTGAGTGTGTCTAAAAATATGTCTATATCAAGTCTGAGATTGCCTTCTCTTCAAAATTTATACTTATTAGAAAATGACTGAAAAGAATTAACCACAGCAAGCAATCAGAACAGGTAACAGCAAATGCCATTTCACTTGGCTCATTTGACAGCCTAATGGCAAAACCATCCACAACAAAATTATTGTCTAATTTAAGAGCGGAGACGAAGCTTTCTACGGGAATGAATGAAAACCATGTGCATTTGATGGTGACAAGTTGGTTTAGCTTCTCTAGATGGATGTAACACATCCCTCCATCTCCGTCAGCTTTTTCCAAACAACTTCCTTTTCTCTCGTGTGGGAATTTTCCACTTTTAGTTTACTGGTATTTTCCACTGGCAAAGGAGGAGGAAAACATCATTTCACTGCTGCCCCTTAATAACCCCCGAGCACTCGCTAAGCAGTAGCCTGCCTTGAGATACTCTAGCTCTTTCTCACTTTTCTTTTCCAAATAACTTCTACAGAGTTAATAAATAACTGCAAACATCAGTAACCACTAAAAATAGGGAAAGAAAAAAAAAGAAAAAAAGCCACACATAAGCTGACCAAACAACAACAACCCCCAACAGTTTTCACATATTATTGCAGAACAGCTTCAAATCCCTTATGTACACAAGCGAGGACCTGCGCTTAGACCCTATACCAAAATCCATCACACAGCCTGGCTGTCCTCAGGCATTTCTAATATGTGCAGGTAAATATTGATAAAACATCATTCGGAGTGCTGAAGATCCTCCGTCAATTCTCCGTAAATCTTGAAGAAAGGCTGCCCGGGCAGTCGCTGGTATGAAGAGTTGAGCAGTTCTGCTGGCCTATTGGTGAGGGTCAAGTCAGCAGCCAAGCAATCTGAGCAGGCTGGAAAATCAGTGAAAAATTAGTACTGTAAACCTAAAGTCAATCTCACAAAAAGGTTGAACTTGCAGTTTGAAGCAGCATCGTGAGAAGAAATACAGACCTTGGAGTACACATCTACTTACAGGAACATTGCGTTATGTGATCAAGAGATCCGTGCAGGCTTATTATGCTGACTCAGTGGTTTTGGTAGTAATAAATCCTTTTGTTTTTCTCCTAAATACGGTGTTTTGGTTTTTTTTCTCAGTATTGTGAAATCAGCAATTATTTGATATGCTTGCTGTAGAGCTCTTTAATCATTCCACTATTATAGCTGCCAAAAGTTTTTGTCTTCTGTAAATGACACAAAGTCTGAAAAATATTGGGTATTTCATTAACCCTCTTCCAACGCATTCTCTATGCAATCATGAAACAGCCTTAGGTTTTATAGGCTACACTAGAAATTTTGGCTAAAGTGACTACAACTCAGATTAAAAGAAATTTAAGATTAAAGGCAGTCTCATACTAGATATTCTCAAATAATAAAGAGAAAAGACATGGAAGAGGTGACGCCCCGGGGAAACTAAATCTGTGAGAAAATAATTATTTTTTTACAAGCAAATTTGAATTTTTGTAAACGCTACAGACCTTATATGTACAAAACCTGTCACCAGACTGCTTCATGAGGACACTGTTGTGTTCCTGCTCTGCTGCCTGACTTGCTTCTGCCACGAGATCATCAGCCCACTTGGCAAACTGAGAGTCTTTGCTGCCAGCTGAAATAAATCTCCTGGAGAAAGGTGCGATGTTTATTAGTCTGAGTGGAGAAAATCTACATGTGACAAGCCCTTTTCTGAGCAGGAAAGCTGCGCGAGGTGTGACGTTACTCTGTCAATGGCAACAGGGACTATTCCTCCCAGCCTCTCGCCACCGGGCAGTGGCATGTTTGCACAGACGCCCGCGTATGGACCTTTCTGAATCAGGTTGTATTTTCTGCTCTAACTTTTTGCATTTTCTCTCTTCAGACTTTTTAATGAGATAGATTTGTACAACTTTATCTTACAAGTAAGTGTTCTTGTGCTCTTCTACTTGTTTTCCTTGAACTTGACAATAATACCTTGTCTATCTGTTTGAGAGAGCTCTTAAAAATTGTACCTTTTACATGAAAGAACACTGGGCCGGTGGCTTCTTTTTCACACTTTTATTTCTCTCTACCATAAAACCAATCCTCCGTGAACTTATCACCATTGAAGACAATAATAGAAAACAAAATGCACTGATGGAAACTTTAGTCCTAAGTTTCAAGCTACAACCAACCCTTATGGCTATGTTAGAAATGCTATAAAATACACCTTGTTTATGGAAAAGCTGACACATTCTTTTTGTGCCTGTAATCTACGTGGACCACAGCTGCCCGGAGTAGTTTTGATGATTTTGCCATGAGAGTTATGAGAAACTTTAAGGAAAAGGCCATCAGACCATATATTTTGCAGCCAGAAAAGATGTATGGGGCATTAAAATTTGCCATGTACATTATTTGTTACAGCGATCACACAATTTAACGTGTTATTAAAAATAAGACAATTGCATACTGAGTTCAGGGCATTTCCTTTGCAGGCTCAGCTATTATGCATTTTATTTCACTTTGCAGAGAATTTTGTTTGGTCTACTGCAGAAATATTATCATCAAGTATTAATAGTTTCTCCCTATTCATAGTCATAATATGCTAAGTGTTCGACTGTTTTCCATCATTCTAATAAACTATTCTGAAAAGAAAGAATTATGAATTGTCTTAGATGATGAAGCAATATTACACTCGCAGTTGAAAACTAAGTTCCATTTCTGAAAAGCACAATAGAGAGCAAGTCTACATGATTGATGAAGAAATGTTAGGGCTCTCGATGTACAAATGCAATTTGTCAATCATTTTTTTTCTAAAATACCAGAACACTTCAGATATTCTTGTACCTTCTTCACACAACTCAAAACCCACTTGAACTTCTGTGGGAGGCAATTAACAACACTGAAAGCTAACTTCAGTTTTGAGTACATTGTTTTTAAGTGCCACCCACAGACGCTCAGGTAGATCTTGAACACTTGAGGTGAATAAAAACTTCTGTTTCAAAAAAGGAGATGGACAGAGTCTATCACACACCGAGAACTTTTGTTTGCCTTCATTGCACATTCAAAAACTTGCTCCCATAGCAGAAATCATGGCTGACTTTGAGAAATGAACACACAGGATACAGACTCATTTCACTTACAAAGACTAACCATAACATGGAGAGGAAGGAACTCAACCTCTAGATCCACCTCAAATTCTGGGGGTATCTATCTAGCTTGCATCTAGATTTCAAGGCCTCTTTTCTTTTTTAAGTGGATGCATCTAAAGACAACCAGCAGAAGACAGCTTTCATTTGCAGAGTGAAGTTTAAACAGATCTAGTTTCTTATACATGTTTAAGCATTTCCTTTCTGAAATGCTTTTAAACAAAAGCTGCCTACAGAAAAAAAGACAAAGACTTTGTTAAAACGAAGACTTTCTTTCAATAATATTTTAGATTAAATTCATGATTCAGTAAGTGCGACTATTGCTGCTATTACACTTCCACAGCACTTCTAAAAAAGTAGATAGCTAGGAAAAAAGTGAAGAATTATTGCTAACAAAGATGTGGTGTAACACATTTAAAGCTCTTGCCAACTACAAAAGTAATAAAGTTTGAAGAAGATAATACAACAAATGTAATGCTTTGCTTTGCATCTTAAATAGATAATGAAGCAAATAGAGGCAATATATCTAGCAGTTAATGCACTCAGTACTACATAAATAACAGGTTACTGCAGTATTATTTAGTATGCTAATAAAACTAACAGATGACCAAATTATGGCTCTTTTACTCACACCGTTGGTTCCACTGGGTGATATTCTCCCACTGAAGTTAGTGGGACTCCTCCCATTAATAAGACAACATCAAACTTTGGACTGCTAGAGCCAAATATAAGCCGAAATGCTATTACTCCCCTTCGTGCAGAATAATTGATTTTGTGAATGGGGAAGAGATGGTCAGGTCTTTAGGAACGATGCACCAAGCATTCGCAAAGCAGGACAGCGTGCGCAGGTCCCGCAGGAGCCTCCCTCCCCAGCCGGGGCAGCTCCGTCCCATGAGAAAAGGCTCCGGCTGCTGCTCCCTGCCCCGACTCCTCGTCCCGGCCGTCGGCACCTTCAATTCAGAGAGGAAAGAGCTATCATAACACACCGAACAACGAGGCGAAGATAAACAGTCATCTAAAGCTGGCAGTCAAGGCTTAGGCTGAAATTAAACAATCTTGTACCTAAATGCTCTGCTTCTATTCACACTAAGAAAATCCTCTTGACATAATTTAATTACACTTAAGAGGACATTATACCACAGCATAAGCAAGAATTTTTGAGAACACTGTGTCATAGGTGGTATTATCTGAGTCACTTTTGATGGGATTAATATTGTTTAAGCAAGCTGAAGAGAATTTCACTGCACGAGATAGAACAGCAACAGAACAACAGGTCCAGAGGGTGAACAATGCTGTTACAGGCAAAGGCAGATAATTATGAAATGTAATTATACTTTGAGTTTCTCAGGGAAAAGAGCAAGACTTGATAAACATTTTAGCACATTCTTGCTGTTAGGAAAAAAGGACATTTCAAGGAAATGAAAAAACTAAGCCAGCAGTTTTTGCAGCAAGAGTTTGAAATGCTGAATCCTGGGATTCGACAGGTCATTTAAATATATGGAGAGATTATTTATTTCATGTAATCTATCCCTGTACAAATAAAAGCAAATAAGCTTGTATGAATATCATACATGTGTGCCTATACATGTATGATGGGAATTTTAAAATCTGGAATCAATCATCTGGCTAAACCTAACACGGAGCTGGTGGCTTGTCTTCTCCACATTGCTCAGAGGCAATCCCACTGCTTCTCCAGCAGCAGTAGGTATGGAGTGGATCTAGCCTGGATGCAATTTGCTGAACTTGCATAATATTCTGAATGAAATTATATGAAAAAATTCATACGAGAAACGAATAGAGGTGAGGAATCCTGTTTATTTTATTTCCCTATACCTTTGTACCAAAATGTGTGACATTCAGTAGTTCACACCCACGTTGCCCAACATGGGCTGAAATGGATTTAACATGCCTTTTCTATTATAAATTGTGAAAAAGAAGAAAATAATAGGATGGCAGTGGCTGTAATTGCTAAAATAACCAAACACACATTACTGGATAAAGCAGCAAAATTTGTGTTCACTCCTTACAATTCGTTGTGAATTAAACTTTTCACATATAGCAAATCATATATAATATTAATGATCTGCTCCCTCTCCATTTCTACATGCACAAAAAATGTGATGTGCTTTGCTGAGGACCCTGAACTACAAAAAGCTGTGAACGGAAATATTTGAATGGAAATATTTTTAAATAACTGTATTTGGATCACGTAGTTGGATTCCAAAAAAGTTGACTCCTCAAAGCTGTTGCAAGACGTGGGCTCAGCTGAGCTAACATTTTGCTGCTTGGAGTCACTTGTGCAAAACTGTCATTCTACCTTATGTTCATCCAATTTAGGACAGGTATTATGGGGCCAGAAATGCGTGATGGCTGCAGAAACAGACGTGCTACAAAATGTGAAAATCTGTAGCTGCTTTAACTGGGATCCCTTGCCTTTTGTCAGTTCAAATCAAGATTTTTGTGCATAGTTATGCATGGTTTTGGCTATTTTGATGAATCTATTTTTTAAATCATTTTGCATATATTGAAAAGAAATCCAGCAGATCAAAATCTTCTAATATAATCAGTGACAGATTAAAAATATGCTTTGTGAGGTTAATAGGGAGTGACTAGAAGATACATCTAAGTGTGTGTTTTTGTCATTTGGTGTCCCCCTTAACAACAAAACCCCATAAATTGTCAAAATGTCAAGGTGCGTTGACTTCACAACAAGCAAGGAAAAGAACAACCTTATGAAATAGCACAAGAATAGAAATGCTGTAAGAGAAAATAAAACTTTGGGTTACTGTACATTTTTCAACATTTACTCAGATCAAGTAGCTAAAAATAAAAATGTCTGCCTTTCCCACTAAATTGGTCTCAGCTAGAGTATGTTGTCGGATACATACATTATATAAAACCAAAAGAAAAAGGTATTAAAAATAGAAGAAAATAAATAAATCAAAAAATAGAAAGCAAGAAAATATCTTGCTTTGAAATAAGAGATTTGCTTTCATATACATAAATACAAATGACTCTCTTATCATGGCATACGTATCCTTAATTAGAGGTGTATGTACAGGATTTTTCAAAAACTACAGAGGGTCTGTCAATATAGTTCACAATCTACTTCTGAATAGTCACGCTGCACAAAACCACTGTGTGCAGCAATTTCTTCTGCAGAACGTGGAGGCTTGTTTACAGCAATATATTTGTAAGTGTTGTTTTTAAAAACAAATTAAAAAAGCAAAAAGCAATCAATTCTGCACTAAGCACTGCCTGAAGAGACCATCTAAAATGAGTATGTTCACTATCTTTTTTTTTTTTTTTCCATAAACTTATTTCTGTATCTACCTGGAATAATTTTGAAACCTATTTGACTTAGTGCAGCACATAAGTGGAAGAAATTTTTACCATCCTGGTAGACTCTTATCCTCTGGTAGGCTCATACCCTCATTATCCATGAAGCTGGTCGGTTCTTTTGACCCAGGAAAACTCATGCACATATTGCACAGTCTGGCACCGATCTCCCAATGGGACTGGCAGAAGGAAAAGGGAGAAAAAGAAAGACAGGAAAGGAAGGACAGACAGACAGAAGCATTGCTACGCATCTTGATTCGACAACTGGGTCCCTTCAGAAAAGGGGTCACAACCAGAAGACTCGCAGAGTGCTGCAGAACACACAAAAGTGTAAGACCTCTAATTTCAGCTACAGTGCTATTTTAGAGGATCCAGAAAAAAAAAAAAACAAACAACCAAACAAACCAGAAACGCAAACACCTTGGATTACTTAGAGCCCCCATGATTTCAAATTCATTAGGTTGAAAGCACTGGCTGCGTAAGTCAGTGGGGAAACTGCAGGGAGAAAAAAAAACCCATACATTTGTGGTGTGTTTGCTCCAGTCTTCAATAATCATTTTCCTAACTTCCTGGCACATTTTTTTCAATTAAAACAACTGGACATGTCAAACTGCACATCCACTGACCGCTTTAAAAACTCAGGATTAAATCTAATCATCATCTAATGATCAGTGACTAATACAGCTATGAGCATGTGAGGCGTTTCAGTGTAAAATCACAAAGAATTGCCATTAGAGCTCGGTGGGTGGCTTTGCAAGAAATTAAACAGAACCAGGCAAGAAAGGAAATCACTAGCAATGAAAAGGAAATCTTTGGGCACAAAATATGATGGAAGATTATTTTCTTGTAAGTACTGTATTAGAAATCCAATAGTTTGCTTGTATTAATTAAAAACTAATGGAAAAATGGAATTACTTTCCACAATGATGTTGGGAATGAAGAGGTTTTTTGGACATTCAGAAGTTTTCAGGATTCTATTTGCCTACTGAGATGCCTTCAAAATAACTTCTAATATAAAGCAAACAGAAAGAAATGGTAGCAAACTAATTCGCTAGCAGTGAACATGAAGATTTAGTGGTTCGGCTATATTTAGAATAACAAATATTACAAGATTTGATCCTTTTACAGTGATCTTATGAGTGGTCTTATAAACTTATGTGCCATTCGCTCTCTGTTAGGTGGTATTCTTAACACTGCTAACGATGGACAAAGTGTTGGTCTAAGAATGTATTTGTGGAAAAATGCAGATTCAGGTCAACAGAACTATTTATATCTAATTCACAAGATTGTCTCATCTGCGGGAAAAAGTTTTAGTAGACATCAAAGTGTTTTATTTTGTTTCAACATTTCAAAGCAAAATTGTATCTATTTTTTACTTTCAATGTTTCATTTCAAAGTACTTCTTTTTTAAAGAGTAAAACATAAAGACATTTTTAAGATTTTTGTTTCGTTAGAGCAGCTAATGAAAATAGTTTAGATTAACATAAAACAAGCCACTAGCTGTCTGAGGTGGTTTTGGCTCACCTAGCAAAACAAGTATCAGTTAACCATATCATTTCAGAACTTCACAATTCAATGGAAATAAGAAACTATGAGAAGCTATATCCCATCACTTGGTAAGTAAAATACAGTCAAATGGTCATATCATATTACAATGTGTGTGTCCCCCATTCCTCAAAGTATACTTCTCATAAAGTTTCATTTTCCTTTTCTTATTTTTTACAGAGTTGATCTCAAATAACTCAGGCCAACAGGACTCCATGCAAACAACAGCCTGATGGCATGTTCTGAAAGTTCAGAGCTTCTGGTGTGCGTGTGTGTGCGCAGTTACATGTGGTACTTTTCCATTGTGTATTTCTTATTAAGTATGTGTATTATAATTACATATATATTTATACATACTTCATACTTCATTTTTATATAAAGACACTAAAGTATTGAAAACAAGTATGCATTCCTGAAGCTTCTGCTTGCTTCTCTGGCTTGGTCACAGAAATGTAGATAGCATAGTTTAAGAACTGAAAAGTTGTTTGTTTCTTTTTTCCTTTCCTTTCTTTTATATATTTTTTTCTCCTTTTAAGTTTCTGTGACCTATTTGCTAAGGAAAGAGCTCACCTGTTTGTTGGGAAGGAGTCTGCCTGCCTGTCTGACTCGAACAAAGCCATCAGCTTGATCATAGGAGATGCAGCTGTTTTCCCCAGCTAGACAGCACACAAGAAACTCTATGTCACATCGTTTCTAAACATTTACCTTGGAGGTACAAATCCCATCATTCTTTACTTCTAAGCCACACACCACAAACCAAGAATATTTGGGAAACATATCAGATTTTAGCATTATTATTTTTCACACAAGAGGAACAAACAATTCAATCCACCAGTCATCTCCATTAAGAGAATTTATCAAGCAATTTTATAAGAATTTATAAGGTACTACTAACAACTTTTTTTTTTTTTTTCCATCCTGATCATGATTTCAACATGTGGACTTTGTTTTGAAGAAGAATTCACAAACCCTGTAAAACACCGGGACAAGACCTAGAACAAGACGTCGCTTTGCTTGCGCTCCAGCGATCAGGAGAGAAGCTGTGGCTTCAAGAGCTCAACATTTCAAAAATTACAGCAAACGTGTCATGAGACACGAGCTCTAGCATTCACCTTCGTGATTTCTGACTAATGACAAATATAATCCCAAACCATCTCTCCAAACCTGAAAAAGTTAGTCCATTAGCATACTTATTCTTTGCAAAAAGCTTGAGAACAAAACCACAACCAAAGCATGCTCTTGTGTTTGCAGTGCTGGATTAGGAACTAACAGCAACCTTTTGTAACAAACTCTTCTTTTCACGGGCTACTGGTCAAATGGAGAATAAGGCATTCCTACTTCTCAGTGGTAGAGGAAGGAAAAATGCATTAAGGAGTGAGAACTCCATCCCAGGAAAAAAACCAACCAACCTTATAAAAAATAAGAAATAGATAAATATCTTTCACGAAATCTAGGAAACAGAAAACAAATTCCAGAGTGCTATGACTACTTTTAAAACATAAAATGAAATAAAACCAAATTGCATAGTAGAGCGCACAAAAGAAGAAAAATCAAGCAACAGATTTTCCTTCAAGCCTGTAAAATTGAGTCTAATATGTGAATTAGACCTTAAAAAATAACTGGGTCTTTACAACAGGTCAAAGCCTCAGACCATACTTCAGGCATTTGTATGGAGAGTTCCTTAAAGCTCGCAGGGAAAAGCAGCACTTCAACCAACAAAAAAGAAATAAAACTGAAGCTCTCAATTGTATTTACATCAAGAACGGGAAACCAGGCCAACAAGAGAGCTCTCTGGGAAGGACGTGTTTCCATAGAGCTACGAACTTCTCGAGGCAACACAATAAATCCTGTAAGAGATCATAACTGGATTTCCATAGCAGAATCTCCACTTTCTGATATTATTCTGATTCAATTTCTCAAGTCGCCTGGACATATTTCTCTGAGGGTCTCACAAAGCCCATTTTTCTTAACTGCTGTGGGACTCCAGCAGACAGAAGAGTGCTGTGTAACAGATGGCATGCTTACTGCTTTGTAATATCACAAGAAGGCTTGTTCAGGTTTTGTTTTCCAATTTGTTTAATTTTACAGATCTGTGGATATGCAAAATTAAATAAAACCTTCTCTTCCCCCTGCCTAATGCATAGTTATGATTTATGTTCTAAATAGCCCTCCAAAACGTTCAAGGACTCCATTACAGGAGCAACTGTTCAAACACATAACAAATGACAGTCTCTGTTCCAAATAGTTTGTAATTTGAACAGAAAGGAAAAAAAAAAAGAAAAACTGGAATTGCTATTTTCTCATCCTAAAAGTGGCAAAAGATGCTTTTGGTTGAGCAAAAGATGAAACTGAGAGTGTTGAGTATCAGCAAAGTGATCCTTTTCCCTTTCTTACAGCCACTTTACATCAAGGTAGCTGCAGAAAATAGTTAAATAACAGAGAACTAATTGTACACATCTGATTGTATATTTAAGCCTAAGAGGGGAAAAAAAAGTCCAGAAAATTTGCAAGCCTCACACAGCCCCATCACCACCACGCTACGGAGGCGGATGGAGCAGGCAGAGCTGCAGGGCTTTCAGGGATGCCCAGGAGCTGCATGGGCAGAGCAGAAGCTTGCTGAAATCCCAGCGCTGCCCCTTCTGAAATCTGGCTCCACGTGCAAAAAAGTGGAGACTCGAGTAAGGTGTCAGAATAAATCAGTCGCAACCAATATCCGTCAGTCCCGACTGCTGACACTCTCAATGACAGGCACCAGCCTCCAGGTATGCAGTATTCCTCGCTGGCCAAAGTTTTGCAACATAGTCCGATGGAGGAGGCTGGTGAGAAGTTTAAAATGTCTCTGTTGAGATGCTATTTCCCATTTAACCCATGCTTTTCTGCTTTGGCTTATGCAAAGCAACACTTCCTTTCTGAATCAGGATCGCCATTAAACTTTCGCTCCTCCCAGCCCAACAAGAAACGTGCCAGGGACGGCAGGCAGTGCCATTCATGAAGGAAGTGGCACCTCATGAAGAGGCAGAGGTACTGCAGACACACGAGATATCGGCCAATGCCTCTCTGAGTCTCACTGGATGTACCTTGGTACGGCCTTCAGCTATTACCCTTAGTTTATTGGTATTTGTTATTGATCCGAGGAAGCAGCAGCAAGGCAGACTCGCTGGCCGCTTTGCTCTCTCCTAAACGGGCTGATGGGACAAGGTCAGGGCCATCAGCTCCATCCATTTAGTTGGGAAGCCACAGCTCCTGGTGCAAGTATGAGAACTGGTGGATAGTGGCCAGAACACACTAAGCACAAATGATTTTTGTGTGAGAGCGGGACAGTTTATCAGTTGATCTTGCCTAAACCCAGTGAGACTCAGACGCCTTTCTGGATGGCAAAGCCAGAGCTTGGAGTGGTGTTTTTCGCTCTGCAGTGTCCCAGTAACAGAGAGGACCGCTTTGCTTAACCAGGTACCTATCCTCCAGTACTTAAAACAGCGAAAGCACTGGAAGTATCAGCTACCCAAGAGGCATTCCTGGAACACATCGGCCTTAGCAATGCAGTGTATAAATGAGAGAAAACTTTGTGGCTGTGGGAATTCAGGACCCCGATACTACTGCGGTATGAACCTTTTATTTCTCTGCAAGCGCACCACAGCGAAGCTCGGCAGGGCCAGAGGAGGTGTTCCGCCAGCTTTCTGAACGGACAGCATCAGCACAAATTAAGGGGTTTTTTTCACCATTTTATACCATATGATGCAGATGAATAATGATAACAAAAATTGAAGAGGCTAGATTATATATATGTGTATGTACGTGAGCATATATATGTGTAATATATATATATAAATATCACACTTCAGCTCTCTCCCAAATGTTGTGAGAACTGAAATAATTACGCTGTTCACAACTTTAATTAAAAGACTCTGGTTTTGCTACTTTTCAGAAGCCTTTTCTTTTTTAAACATCGGGGAAAGTATAGGATCTGATGTAATGAACTCCTGTGATTTAAGCAGTTCTGGAAATTTCAAAAATATATTTGAATTTGCTATTTATGTTTTCTGTAAGTTTCTTCACATCATGGGCAAACTTGTAATGAAAATCTAGAGCGTGTATTGCACAGTAGCCATTTACTGCAACCTCCTGCTCCGCTGCCTTGGCAGTAAATCACACTTCTTGTGCAGAACCCCGAGGAATTTTTCCCTTCTCAATACCCACCCAGGAAAGTCAGTTGATTTTTTCTGCAAAACTCAGCCCCTCAACTTCTAAACTTCTCTCAAAGATACTTTGTGTTACCACAAGTCATCCAGAAGTCTATTTGGATTTAGGAAATGAATTTTGCCTGGACTGTCCTCAAATCCAGGCAATCCACATTGGGCTTATGGGGTATCTGCTCTGTGGAAAGCACAGAATTATATTTACCACACAGGTTATTCCTCTTGCAAAGCAAGTTGAAGGAAACAGAAACAAATAGAAATTGTTCAAAAGAAATGTCTTTATAGCTACAGTCCCTCCACAACTTATTCCTACAATTAAAAAAAAAAGAAAATAAAAAGGACACTCTTATAATAACTGTGTTCATGGGGGAAATTGCTTTCCTGATTATCAGATTCTTTATGTATCAGTGACATCAGGAGTAATTTTATGTTAGCATACAGATGTACATATTTGCAAAGGAAATGGCAAGTTTCTAATCAGGATTCACCCGCTGCCAGACTCAGTGTGAGAATATACCAGTGACTGTCAACAAAGTGTCAAATGAAATTATGCAATGTGCAAAGTAAATGTAGGGAAAGATCATTTGGGAGACATTACTAATCATGTTAAATACACATAGCAACACTAAAAGTCTAAATTTCAAAGGCCTGGAGGTGCCTAACGAGATTTTTAAAACTGCCTTTTTAGCAGTACTGAAACATGGTGGGAAGTGCCCCGCTGCACCTACCTACCTTCGAAACGGTCGTTTTATGTTTCTACCTTCAAATCGAACAATACCCTTCTGAAGCTGTGGAAGGAACCAAGGCGACTCCAAGGAGCAATGCCATCTCTGCATATTCGAGATTAAAGCAGCATTTAAAGGAGATCTCCTCTGGCTTCAGCTGCCTTCAGACCAGGCCTGAAAAGAGGCAGAACTGGAATTTCTACAAATCTACCTGCACCTCCACTTTGCGCTGGCTCCTGCCGCACACATTTTCTGGGCTAGGATAAGACACGTACCTTTAGGATTCAGGCCACACCATTCGTTTATTACCTTCTTTCCCATTTAAAATAAGAACAGTGAAATAAGTTCAGCAACATGTATATGGGCATCTGCATTACATATGTACAGAGGTTTCTGCTCCAGGCAGCCATCAGTGGCCAGCAGGCAGAAGGGCTCAGAGGTGGTCTCTTCTGAAGCCGTCTGCCATACCACAGCCCCCGACCCAGGCCATTGCTAGGGCTCAGGTATTCCCCCTGTGATCTAAGAAAAGGGCTCTGTGATTTTTCAGCTTGATCTGAAACAAGGGGACTGGGCTGCAGCTGGGCAGAGTGGCTCAAAACATGGGTTAAACAGCACGGAGTGTTGTCAAGGAGTCTCGGGACGGCTTTGGAGCACTACACAGAGTCAGTCAATAAAAAAAATAGAAGGGAAAAAATCCTGGATTTTATTTTACTTCGAAACAAGCCAAGCCTTACTGAGCACAATCACGAATATTAACAGATAAGTGTGGAGGACTGGGGTTTGGGACCAAACCAGGGAGCTAAGCTTTTGACGGCACAGATATACTTGCAATTTCAAACAACTCTTTTTTTTTTTTTCCATTTAAATTTGCTGTTTCTCTCTTGGTTCATAACAGAGACATATCCTCTTAAAGATGAAAGGTAAACATTGCATTTGGAAAATGCAATAAAAATCCATTTGCCATTTTTTCCCCACACAAAAAGCAAACTATTTGCATAGCAATGCCCAAGCCGTCCTTTTCCTTCCCACGGGCAGGCTCTGATGCTTCAGAAACACAAAGAGCAGAATACAAATCAGTTCCTACTTCCATGACATCCCATGATTTCAGCTGAGAGCAATTTACTTAAGATGTATTTCTTTGGCTGGGAATAGGCAGCACCAGTTCTCCTTATTGTCCCGGACATTTCACCCACTAAACCATTAGTTTCCTCTGAGGACAGAAGTAAATAGCACAATTTGTTCTCACAGAAGACTAGCTGCTTCTGAAATGTGAAGAAGCTCATGGCAAATGGGCAGAATGTTAGGAATAAATAAGAAAAACGGGGCAGCAGAAATAAATCTTCTACGATGACTTCTCTCATTCATTTAAATGGGAAACAGTCTTTGCTGTTTCTTGCAGGAATCAAGACACAGCAAAGTTTGCAAGTTCCAGAGAAAATATCTTTAGTTCATTGGTAATTTTCTATGCAGATTTGAAATATAAACTTTAAAGAAAAATGTGAAGACACAGACTTCCAAAAACAGCTAGCAATTTTAAAAAGTTGTATCAGCAAGGGGAGAAAAGATGTATGCTATAGCCATTTAAACAATAAATTGCTTGAAACATGTAAGTAAACCAATGAAAACACTAAATCTTATCCTATTTTTCAGAAAGCTACTGCTACACCAAGGCAGGAATTAAATATTACATATTGTACCTGATCTTACAAAAAAGTTTAATCTCAGTCCCACTTCATAAGTCTCTAAAACTCCATCTGCCAAAAGATAGTACCTTTTCCAGGTACTATTTCATGCTTTTCCCTTGCCTATAGCAGAGTTCTCCCCCTGCAGATTAATCTAAGTCTCTTCAGATGCTCAAGAGACTTAGATGAAAATGATAAGTCCACTCTCTTGCTGCTTCTCAAATTATCAGGAAGATTCAGTACAAGTGCAGGTGACAAACCTGCCCCAGCCAGATTTCATTGGGAATTTCCTGAGAAAAAGCAGAAGCATGATATCTCACTTGTCTGAATTCTTCCTGAATTTTCAGATGGTACAGTGATCTAGACAGTTTTTCCCAGAAGACTTTCAAATGATCAGACTTACTGGGGCAACACAAAGAGGCGTTATCATCAAAGCTGCACCCTCAGAGAGAAAAGGAAGTATTAGGCAAACAAAACTTTGGTTCGAAACATTGATTCTAAGTATTTCTGGATTTTAGCTGATGCCAGGTAGAAGATGTCTTGGGTCAATTAGGATCACAAGCGTATCAAAGAAGCTGAAACCCCATCTCCCGCCCCAAATAAAAAGCTCCGGTGCCCTTGCCTGTGCTGCTTCTTCCTATCACCCCCAGCAGACGCCTCACCCCTACCACCCTTCTGACCCCTCAGCCCTGTGAGCAGCAAACACAGTGGGACCTGCACCACACACCTCTGGTGTCCAAAGCGAACGTCTTATCCAAAAGAGTCTTTTAATTCAGTTTTTTCCTATCCTTTTGGGCCAGAGAGGAATTGAAAGAAACTTTCATAACCAAACGTGTCCAAAGAAGGTGGTCCCTCAGAAACATTTTATTTCAGTAACAAAAGTCCATGAGTTTGTTGAATAATTTCTGATTTGTTCTCCTCAAAATATGCTGTGATTTCACTTCCCAACCAGCATTTTCATTCCCAACCTGACAAACTGATTGATCATTCTTGTTATCTGTCTCAGAGCTTCTTCACTGAATTTTGAAGAGAAGTTATAGGGTGAAATAAATTCAGAAGATAAAGTGGTTAAAATTAGAAACCTTCAGATTTAAGACCAAATTACAACACTTCACCTTCTTCTCTAACTTTAAACCAGAGGAGATGGGAGCATTACACAGGTGCTAAAGTGCCATGACTTGTATGTTGCAGAGCAGAGCAATGCACAAGTTACATTAAAAATAACCAATTTCAACTTTCAAAACACTTCGCACTCATATTAAATGGCTTAGCAGCTATGCTCCTTCCTTTTACATTCAAGTGGAGTTAAATTTAGATTATTCTAGCATAAGAGGGCAAAACAGGTGACTGTAAATATGGTTATGAGTTGGTGAGAGTGAGTCCACACCTATCTATGAAAATGGAAGCTGACATCTCGTATGCACGAGGGGATTAGCGGAAGGCATGAGTTACAAGCTACTTCTGTTTAGATTCCCTCTGAACATAGAGACATTTAGGAATTTGGTTCATAAACTTTAACGATTATTCAATTAATTTTTCTATTCAAGTGTGCGCCCGGCACGAGCTCCATTAAACCTTTTGTCTGTAATGTCACCAGCCAGCCACCAGAAAATGCACCCCGCGAGTCTCTGCAGATAGCGCATAGCTATTTTTGTGACAATGATTGTCAAGGGAAAATAAATGTCACGTCACAACTGCAGCTTTCCAAAGTGCATTGAAATGCAGCCTTGTCATTAACAGATTTTTACAAACCTACAGGATCCTACAGGAGGAAGACTGAAGATTTTCCTACCCCTGCATATGAAGAAGTTGCCTTCCAGAGTTTTATAGCCAATAAAATATCACTGAGCACAGGATGCCCAGTGCCAGTGCTGGTACCAACACACAGGAGATCAGGCGCGAACACACAGCTTAGCAACAGGCTGTCCAGGTCTGTGACTGCAGGTGGACAACAGCACCGCAAGGAAGCCCTCAGACAACCCTGGGAAAAGGTGGAGCAGGAATGATTGAGATAATTTGTTTTTCAAATGCGAATAAACACAGTTTTCAAGAAGCTGCAGGCAGAGCAATACAGTATTAAACCAGCCTACAAAAAATGTTTCACTTACCTCTCTACCAAATCTTAAAACTGGTAAGAAGAAAGCAAAAGTAGCCCTGCGATGTGATCCTGGCAGAAGACGTAAGATACGCGAGCCTGGTCTAGGCTGAAGCTCAGATGAACCATTTCAACCAAAACGCCCGGTGCAGCAGCGAGTTTTGTGGTGGTGGTCGTCACGGCGCTCGTGTGGATCCCGTGGGTTCAGATTCAGTAAGAATCTGAGAAGGTGTCCACAGAAGCAGCTCTAGACATGTTTACCAGCCCACACATCAAAACTTCCTATGTAATTACCGGGAAAGGTTGGTCTCACATTCAGCCGTGGGGCTGAACAGTAAACAAGGCTTTCTCCCTCCTCCGATGCCAGAGGTGCTGCCGTTCTGCTTACATTTATTTCTGTTATTCTCATACAGATGTGTTAGTGCCAAAATGTTAACAGAATCATAATTTAAAAAAGAAGGGGTTAAAATACCTTTGGCCAGTGTAATAGCAAATCAGGTTGTTCAAACACAGGGGAGAACCCCTTTTAAAATGAGAGTGTTTCTCTACCAAACAACAAGCACTGAAGAGAGGACATATCAGACAAATGCAACATGAACTAAGCTTCACAATAAATTTTTCTCCATATTAATAAAAATTCTGTCCACACAGAATGTTGGTAGTCTTTCACATTAACTTACAGCACTTGGATCTAACAAGCTTGGCAAGCTCAAAAATAGGTGCATGTAAACTATAATCTCTTTTCTAGATACATGTTTTTATTAGGATACTGTGGTTTCCAAAGCAGATGCTGTGTAGCCAAACAGGAATAGCTTTTATTCAGGAATGCATGCTGCAAATAGCTTAATATAAATGTCAGCTAGGGAGAGGATTTCACCTTAGCAATATTCAAAGGTTAGGACGATATGTCAAGAGAGATACTTTGTTAATGCCGGTACAATAAACACCCGCAACAGAGAATCACGAAAAGCAACTTTAATAAATTCAAAACTCTGTTAGAAGGTGTTTATAAAATGCATTGAATTTCTCTGTGAGTTATTCAGTAAAGAGAGGGAATTTGTTGTTGGAGTGGAAAGACCATTAAGTTGTTGAAAACAGCTATTTTGAAATCACAGCCAACACCCAGGCTCCATGCAAAATCTCAACTACAGTGAATTTCTGTCTTGATCATTAATTTTCATGCCTGAAAGTAGTCTTGCATTTTTTTTTTTTCTCATTTAGAATACCTGAGAACAATAAACGCCAAAAAAAGGAACGGTTGTTTTGTAAGTTCACCCAAAGTGATTAATACCTCTTAACTTCAATGCAACAATAGGACATGTCTGACCTACACCACTGAAAGAAATAATGAACAGACATGTAAATCTTCCTTAATTACCTCTTTTTGTAACATGGAAAAAAATGGGTGGTAACTTGAAGAAGAAGTAATCAGTCAGTCAAATCACAGAGTAGTGAAAAGGTCAGATTCTTACAGCCTAAACATCGTGAATTACAAGAAATATAAAGCATTAAAATTCCAAACGGCCTCTTTTTGACAGAGGTTTTAATGAGAACGGAAAAAGAGAAAGCAATCTGTCCTCACGACAAAAATTGTAATGAGAATATTCTCCTCCTCTTTAAAATCTCTTCAATGAGGGAAAATATGTTTCTGTACCAGGACCATGAAGGATTCAATTCATGTTTGCACATTATACATTTCTAGAAATTCGCATGATCAGTTGATTTGCCTGTCATTTCTCCATTACAAAAACAACTGTGCCTGAATCATCAGGCATGGCTTCCAGCTGGCCTCTGCCATGACTCCTGTTTCCCACTCGGTTTGTAAAACGCACATCTAAATTCTCTAGTGGGCAAGGAGTAATTAGGAAAGAAGCATGAACAACTACAAATAAAAGCTAAGCAAGCCTATCTAAATGACAAGATTTCAAATCCACCATTAAAAGCATGCCCATTAGCCAAACTGTCACAAGAACAAGATTTTATTTTTTCTCTGTAACACTCCAAAACCCAGATAGCCCTTGGACAAAGATCCCTGGAGCTGAGAATTCCATCCCTTCCTGCACAGGTGCCGCAGAGCCGTGGACGGGCTGTGGTGGACGAGCGGCTCCGTCCTGCGCCGGCCGTCGTCAAACCTCAGCCGCCTCTTACCAACCCCGCAAGCACCAAAGTGACTTCTGCAGCCTCCTTGCCCAGCTTTCAGTGAGCAACACGAAGGACTTCCCGAGTCCTGGACGGCATTTCTGTACTTAATGACCTTTGTTAGAAACATGTCTAAGGATTTTAATTTCATGTGAAAAGCAACATTTTAAAATTATTTCCTTACTAATATATCTCAAATATGCCCAGGAGAAAAGTAGCTCCTGAGTGTGAAAGTGTCTCATTCTGTTCTTGGCTTCTCTACCGTGCATTTCATCAAGGATGTAAAAGTAAGTTTGGTTTTCCATAAGAACTAGAAAATAAATTTTTTGTGGTGTTTTTTTTTAATATATCACTAACCATCATCAGTTTTTGGTAAGTGGACGAAAAATAACATACATTACTTCAAGGTGATTACATCTGAGGCTATCTTTAAAGGAGCCTCGTACTGATACCATCATTACCACTACAAGTGGGTATAACAAGTCCTCCTTTCCCTGTCTAAAGAATAATCACGGTATCATGGTGTTTTACCATTGCAGTTCCGCTTTCTCTTGCTCTCTTTCTACATCAAGCCCCATAGGAAACAATCATTTCTATGCAAATGCTGCGTAATAGAAATATAACTTCTCCATAACCCGGCTTTCCTTGGGGAAACCAATCTGCTGTCTCTGTTTAGAAACATACAAAATAAAACCACTGTGGTTTCCAAGCAAAGCACTAAGCTGCAAAATTTTATGATATTAAAGGCCTTCTGCATCATTTACATATTCATGTATCGCTTCTGACTTGTGCACACTTTATTATTTTTGGAGGAGCAATAATAATCTCATTTACACAGTACCTGACATTGGCCAGATTCAATAATCTGAGGTAACTGGTACAAACACCACACAGACCTTAGCAGCCATGCCACCCCCTGCAGTATGAGTTCATAAACCACTCAGAAAAAAATATTTAAAAGACGATGATAGCTAGGAGGGAGACCGTTGGTAGGAACAGTTAATTGCAAAGTGCTTCATATTCCCTGATCTCAACGGGGAATGTCAAGGTTGTAGCACTCAGTGACCACTTTGGGCTAAAATGTGAGAAAATGGCCCGTTCACAGTGAGGTATGCAAGAGGCCACTTCGCACATGGACTGCTTGTCCCCTCCTGCTCAGAAGTGAAAAAATAGCAGGTACGGATAATAACAGACAGGAATTATTAGCAGACAGCACTTCTGTCATCTCCACCAATCTGCAAAGCAGCTGGTAATCTCTTGAGTAGGTACAGTCTTGCTGGTGAAGCAAATAACCCACTCCCTCTGGACTGCAGGACACACTGCAGCAAGGTTTGGGCTAAAAGGGACAGATTTGTCCTTTTTGCCTGGGGCCCAAAATGTCACGCTGGGGGTCTCACTGTGGGAAGGAAGAAGAGGCTCTGCCCAGCATTACACAAAGCCTTCGACACCCCTCCTGAATGCACCAGCTGTGCTGTATTAATTTCAGTCCAGCCACCAAAAATCTCTTTGCCTTTCTAAAAGAATTAAACTTCCAGGGAAAGTTATAAACATGCTGGAAATGTATTTATGAGAACCTTTGAATTAATACATGGGGTTCTCAGTGCTGATCTCAGCAGCGCTGCTAATGCTGTCCAAAGCGTAAGACTTTAAAAGTGAGTTGTACTATGCAGCCTTTTCATATTTGTGCGCAATCACCTAAAGCAAATAAATAAAAAATGTGAACCCTTTGTACGCATAACACTAAGAACAAACGTATCAATAGCTATTTCCAGTGAGCCTGCACTGTTTGCTTTTGCCCATCTTATAGTCACATGGTGGATTTGCTCTCTCCTGATCTTAAAATTAAAAGCTCACTAGATCAAGAAAGCAGTGTGTAGAGAGCTGCTTCTCTCTAAACACTACTAGCATGTGTAACACCACCAATGTGTCTCTTCATTGCCTTTTGTGACTGTCCAAGGACGTGGCAGTTAGTCCTTACAGCAATTGCTGCAAGCAGATGTAGAGCGGGTTCTCAAGCGTATTTGTGGAGCAGGTATTTGGGTAAATTTGCAGTCACTTGGGAGGCACCCCAAATTGCCACATTGCTTTACTGCACATCCTTTTTGTACTTTGGAGAGAATAATGCCTGGAGAAAGGATTTCTTCATGTAAGAAGCCACGGCTCCAAAGTAGGCTTTGAATGGAGAGAGGTGCTGAAGTGCACAGCAGTGAAAGAGCTTCTGTCTAGCAAAGGTTAATCCAGAGAGGAATTTGTGTTGTGAAACCTTAGTTACACAATTGCCAGTTCACTTCCTGACATGGAAAATGTTTCTGAACATGGGCAGAATATCAGATTTCCTTTAATGGTACCTTTCTGGCCAGGAGTTGCAGCTGTTGCTAGACACACTCTTGCAAAACAAGAGATCCAATCCATTACAAAGACCATTTCTGCTCATGATTACTGTGGATATCGTAAGCAAACAAACACGTTCCCATCCTTACCTCCAGTGGCAGAGTTCAGCCTCCTGAACACCCATCTCCTTATTTCAGTGGTTAGGGACCCAACCACTTCTGACCACCAGCATCTCTCATGCCTCAGTTCTCTGTCTGGAAAAAAAAAAAAAAAAAAAAGTTAGTTGCGCTTTCCTACTTAACGTGGCTGTTTGGAGAGAAAGTGTAGAGAAAGGTATGAAAACTTGCAGACCAGTAGATATAGGGGCTATATAAGATTAAATATAGCTACAAAACAAGCAGTAGCCACAGAGACTAGGGCAGATTCTGGGCATCAAGATGTTCTAAATGCAAAAGGAAGACATGGTGAATTGTTAACTCAGAATTAAAGAATTACATCCTCCACCTTTTAAGAAAATGCACACAATTGAAAAAAAAATCTCTCAAATATAACATTTCTTTCAAACAAGAACTGCTCAAAGGTAGTTGCATAGAAATTCCTATTTGCTATAGTTTCAATGTGAAAACTGATAACTGCACAAAAATTAATGAGTTAAAAAATGGCTCATAAAATAACTCGTAAAGATCTAAAAAAATATTCATATTAAATTTAGTAGATTTTTCTTCTTTCTTTTCACCAAAGCCCTTGGTTGCACTTCACCTGAACTTGTTCATCTCTCTAATCTTATCCGTGGAGAGGTAAATGAAACCAAATGTATTGTTTCTGGTGGATGAAGCATTTTAGCCTCCCTCAATAGGCTCACCTTTCCATTAATAACACAGCCCTACCTCTAACAAAAGATTATATTTTCAAAAGAGAAAACAAAGAAGAGAAAAATCAATGCATAGGTGACATTATTTGAGGAAGTAAATAGAAAATACCTTTCTGCTAATCGAACAGAAATAAAGCAAAGCAACGGGAGAGTCAGCAGCTTGGAGCCAAATCTCCATCCCTCTGCGGTTTCTGGGGTCTGCAGGTGTCTCTAACTTTTACTCTTTCTGCCTTTACTGTTTTGTTTTGGGTTCGTTTTTTCATTTTGATGTATTTCCGTGGCTAAAGACAACTTACAGCAGGCTTACGTGCTAAATCAGCATATTCTTCAGTCGATCTGGATATGCCATTTTTCCTGCTGCTGGTTCACCAGAAGCCCAGTTTAGGAAGAGCTGTGATCACTGCTGGGTGCTGCGGGTGCTGCAGCTGGATGCAGTCCCTTCTTCAAACTGGGAAGAATTGAGCCCTCATCCATTTGTGTTTGAAATGGCTGGAAGTGTACTTTTATAACCTTGTGGGAATTTAAAAACATTACTCTAATTAAAACTGTTGTTGTATTTGTTTTGCCAGGCTCTCCCTTTTATCTGCATGATAATGATTTTGCCTCATCAGTTCAAGAAGTGTCTGTGGGTGGAAACAGTGAGTGATAGATTCATATAATGAGGCTCTAAATGACTACAAAAGACTTTACATCGCTGTGAATCATCCATCTACAGTGCTGCATTATTCAAAAATTAATGCAACCCTATAAATGAATAATGATTTAAGTGTACTTTTAAAAATTGTTAATGCTCCAGCATTTTTTCCTTCTCTACATAATCAGAAAATTGATTATGACTATGACTAGACCTATGTTCTTAATTTAACTTCTGTAATGGTAATGTAGAAAAAGTCTTGTGACAACAATGAAAAGGGAAAGATTTCCAGGAGACTAGAAATGGGTTTATAACCTTCAGAATTCCCTAGCCAAATTCAGTCGACTTCAGAGGGAATTAACACCAAAAAAGCCTCCTGAAAGGCTGCAGGGTCTAAAGTCAACTGAATTACTGCCGAAGTTGATGAAAAAGATCCAAAATAGATTAGAATGTATGTCAAATAACTAAGAATAATATGACCAGAGAAAACATTTTGCTCATTATTTGTTTTCTCCTATTACTCTTTTTTTTAAAAAAAATGAGTGATTAAAAGAATCATAAAGCAAGGAGCCGCATGAGCAGTAGCAATAACACAAACTAATTTCCCAAGCATTTGTCTGAGGATCATCTCCCGTGTAGATTATCTGATGAATAAAATAGTGTGAACACAACCACGGCCTTCATCACAGTGGGATCTATAAAAGGATTTCACTCCTCTATCTGGATTTTTATTTTTAGAAAATACTGATAGCTCGCTCTCTTTGAGACAACATTGATAAACAGATTCAAAACTGTTGAAGGCAGGGAGTTAACATATAGATAAATAGAGACAAAAAATTCTAGCGAACGGTCATATAAGTCTTCAGAAACCAGGATAAAATCAGGTACGATGTCACAACTTTGGTTTCAGCACTTCTGAGATCCAAATACACAGGCTGCCCCTCCAGCCACGTCTCGTACTCAAACGTATGCTAGGGTACTGCTACTCAGATTATGCTCCCAATTCTAGCCCTGTAAAGCTTCTTCTATTAAAATCACTAGTAGTATTCTGGTGTTTTTAGGAGGATGGAGGATGTGATCAAGATTAGAACTGGGTCTATGCATTTTACTGAACATTATGTGAACAACATACAAACCGTTTCTTTAGGCACATGTTTTAAATCAGATATTATGTAAATTATTAAATGCTTTTCTGTTCAAGTCATAATACCAATTTTTCAGCAGCAGACCAAAGATGAGAAATCATTCTCTTCACACTAAAACAAGTGGAATGCAATAAGTCTCTTCACCAAAACACTATTGAACAAGGTTTCTTTCTTGCCCAATAAAAAAAGTATAAAGGACATGTATTTAGTGCTTCAATGAAACTGGATACTTAAAAGAAACTTCAGTCATAGAAGAGGGTTTCAATAAAGTCATCTTCCACTAGGATTATTTTATATTCCACAAGTCCCTATTAAATTATTGTAAATTATCGATGCTATAAAGGACATGAACTCTACTAAGGCTACAGTCACAAATGTCCCTCTTATTAAAACCTTGTAAAAATTGCTACCACTCGATCAGCAGAATTGAGTTTGTATCAAAGGCACAGTGAAATATTGCCACCCACCTATCAAACCACTGCTCCTTCCAATTACTTGGAGTTTGATAAACTTACCAGTGTGTACTTTCGTTATTACCTAATTCTGCTGATAAATTGTGATCTCAACATTTTTGCCCACAAATGATTTACTAGGCTGAAAACACTATTGCCTGTCTTAATTCATCTTAGCCAGCGAGGCTTTATTGAAGGATTGGATGAACACTGGGACCGTGGTGTTATCTGATTCGTTGCTATGGGACCACCCTGCCTGCAATGAAAATCACGTCAGGGGTACCCCAAAGAGATCTGCCTTACACTCACCCATCATAGCTACTCTTCCAATTATGGAGAGACATGGTCCTGCTCTATATCATATTTAATACTACAAGCGAGATTTTGACAATATTCAGACACACTAATAATGACCAAACCCGTTTCCTTTTCCGTTAGCTGCCAAGCAATATTTCTATTTCTGCAATGTGATTATTTGTACTGAGTCAAACAAAATTTCTCAGCTTCATGTCCAGGATTATACATTTTTCATAGATGGTGAAGAAGAGAGGCTAAAGTTTTCAATTTTTTGTAGATTTAAAGGGAGATAGATCTTTGAATCTGTTAAGATTTTTCCCCCTTACAATTTTGATCTCAATGATAAATATTAGCCAGGTATTGAAAAACAAGTGTCTCATCTTAATATTGTATAGGATCTTCAGTGTCTCCTCTCACAGCTGACTAAACAGTTAAGCCAATAACACCAAAATCAGAGTGGCTGCAATTTTCTAATTGATCCAATTTAACTTTTTTTCTTCCCCCCCCCCCAATGTTACTTTGTCTATTTTTTGTCAGCAGTAGCTTCTGACTTTAGTAGTCTCTTGAGTGAACTCATTAATTAAGAAAAAAGCAAACTTCTGCTATTGTCTAGAAATTGTTTTGGAGTTTATTCCAAACCCAAAAGGTAGAATGATCCTTTTGGTATTCAGTATCAAGGAATTGAGTCAAAAAATCCCAAACTACCTCACATCTCACAAGTGCATGTGGTTTATCTGTTTTAAATAAACTCAATACAGGGATTAAACTAGGGGATGTTCTACGTTATATAATTAACTTTGATGATTTGTAAGAAAGCATACAAAATCTGGCTCTCCTATATGTTTAGGATAGCTGGGAACGTGGCTACTACTTGCATAAACTCACACAGGAAGAGACATGAGCAATAAGCAAGGAATCCAAATCATTTAGTACTTCCTGGACAGACACACAAATGGAACGTAACTCATCTGTCTTGTACTGTCCTGATCTTCATCGTTTAAAGCTGCCAACCTTAAAATAACTTTGTGTTAATTGTTTTTGAGAATTCCAGGTCCTAGTTCTTGAGAGCTGATCTCACAAGGTCTAGGAAATGCTTTATCTGAAACTTGTACCATTAAACAGGGATTGCCATGTATCATAAATTACTCTCTTTTTAATGTTTAAGACTGACAAATGTGCCAACTTTTCAATTTAATTAGGGAAATTCTCTGTAAGAGATGTATTTTAGTCAAGTTCTGTTCTCCTAGTTTCACCTTCGGTTTCATCCTTTACATCAGCCAAAGAAATATACTCAACTTGTTCTCTCAGAAATCGTCTCATGTAGATGAAATAAAATCTCTCATTTTACATATTTACATTTATCTTGAAAGATGCCTTCAAATCCTCCTCTGTCTGGCAGGGAGACCCATTGCTCTTCTGGGCTTCCTAAAGGAACAGCGTCCCAAGGCAGGGGAGTTAAAGGATGTCAGCTCATCATTATGCAACTGCCTTTCACGACCACTTCACCTTCCACCTCCAGCCCATGAATTCTGCCACTACATTTCATTCACGGAAATCTGCATCATGGAAAGGACAATCAGAAGAGGGGCAGAGAAATAATCATGGAGGAACAGACAAATTAATGATGCGGAATGTTTAAAGTAAAAAATTCTATATAGTATTTCTGTATTAATCACAGATTTTGAAAAGAAACATAAAACATCTTTTCATTGGAAGAATTTCAGATATTAAACTCATTACTCTTTCTCTGCATTTTTCTTCAAGATCCTGAAACACAGAAGTCATTGGAACCTTACGCAATGGCTTGCAAGTTACAGTCTTAACTATGGATTTACTACTATTGATTCATAATATAGTAGCCTAGGAGAAATATATCAAGTTGATTAAAATTACCCAATTTTATTGAATTCTTTTGTAATGAATTTTCCTCTAGCTGAACAAAAAGCACATTAATGCAGTCTAAACTTCTCTAGTGAAGAATCAGAAGCAGCAAAATGGACAAATCACTTTGAACTTAACATGCGTTGTCTGTTCTAATCTCAGCTATGATTGCAAAAATAATATTCCCCAAATTACATCAGATGTACATAGTTGGAATGCTTGTATTGCTGTTACTGCAATGCAGCAGCAATATCCATGCCATACACGATAAAGTATATTATTCTAATATGATTAATTTTATAGTCATGGTTACACTTGGAAAGACTCTTTTAGTGAGTTATGGAATATGCAGGGACTGGGATTCTTAGATACGAAAAGTGTTGCTTAAGACTAGTTTTAGAATTACAAGAAAATGCAGAAAAAACCCACAACTTTTTAACACAGAAAAAAATAATAATACAGAATTTGGAGAGAGGCTGTAATGAATGCACACACGCATGTTATTCCTTTTCTTGACTGTGAGAAATTGGGTAGATTAATTTCATTCCTAGGTATTGGACTTTTCCCTGACTTCCCTGTTTCTTGGTTTTCATAAATTATAATGCTTTGAAAATTTTTGAACTACTGTAGCTTGAGTTTTCTAAAACTTAGTGAGTGGCAAGAGACATGACATTTAAAATATGATTTATTATATTCCTGAATTACACATGCATTACTTTTACAACTGGCAAAACCACAAAGATTTGAGTTTTTGTCATCCCGGGTAACTGTTTAGCCAGGTATATTAGTGTATTTTCTAGGACCTATAGATTTTGGTGAAATTCCTTTTTGACATATACGTAATTCTACAACTTTAAACACCATTAGCTAACTGAATATATGCATCTGAGAAATTAATCAAAATCAGTCCTTACTAAAAATCCCTCTGTTGAAGAAATTAACATAGTTACTCAAAATAAAGAATTACCAAACTGGAGATCAAGATGTTACTCCCTCAGACACTGAGGCAGTAACAGGTAGGCATGGACTAGATAATGAATGAAGGCCAGAGAGCGTGACCAAGGGCATGCTCCCTTGGAGTAAGTATTTACTTAAAAGTAAATATACTTGAAAGTAAGTATTTTCAAAGGTTTTTGGGGATTGGATTTAGCCTCCTCCCCTCGATGAAGAAAACTCATATAAGTATTCTAATAATGGCTTTGGAGCTTAGGGGTCAACTTCAACCAAATCTGACAGCTGAATAAGATCCAGTAACTATTTTCCTCCAAACTTTGTATCGTAGGTAGCTCAGAGAAAAAAGAGAACGCCTATGCTTGTCCCCTATTCATGAGCAATGTGACCTCAAAACTTACTCTTACATTTAAGCACAACCATTTTCCAAAGGTCTGTAGAAGAACAAGTTTTGTAAAAATGAAAGTGTGGTTTTCTATCCCAAATCCTTGATCTGACTTCCAACAATTTTCTTTGTCTTATTCATAAGCATTTTGTTCCTAATACTGTTATTCTTTTTGTAGTTTTCAAGATTGCTCTCTGAGACATCTCTCGATTGTTTCTTGTTATTCTCACAGTCTTGTAAATTATATTGAAGGCCATAATCTTTATTTTACCTTTGTGGTCTTATTTATTTATGTATTTCATGGTATGATGGTTTATCAAGCTCATGACTATGTCTGCGTGCTTTTTCCCAACAAAATATAGCAGCAAAAGATGGAAAGAAAAAATTAAATTGTTCCAATTTTGTAAAACTAGGAGGTTAGGTAAAAGAGAAAACAGGTTTTGAACAATTTTATCCTAATAACTATTGATTCTACTGGGGAATTTCTGCAGCAACCAGCATGTCACTGTCAAAATATTCAGCAAAAAGGGATTATAGGTGAATGTAGAGATAACATAATCTTCATATAAATCAGTTGGATAGTCAATCAACCAAGTGACACAAATCCATAGGAATCCTGGCTTCATTAGCTTCATTGCTCACAGAACTACTTGGATTTGTTTTTTAATGGTGCTTTAATCCTGTTAGATTTCACAGGCAAAGCAGTTACGAGATTGAGCTAGAATCTATTCCTTCTTATGCATCATTAAACAACTCCAGAGTGAATTAATTATATCTGATCAACCCACTGAAGGCAATGAGGCCATGAAAGGTGCAAGTTAGGGGCTGCAAAACATTTATTACTGATGACAGGGCACCAGAAAGAAAACTCTTTGACTTTCAGATGCAAGTGTGAGCTAAATATCTAAGCTTGATTTAGTAGGGCTGGTTTTAGTGAAATAACTCTTTTAATCTATAAAGTGGTTGCATTTCAAGTGGAAAAATGGAATACAGAATGCCGTGACATTATTTTCATTTTTACAGAGCCATTTTTGAGCATGATACTACAATTTCACTTTGATGCTTCAGGCTTCACCACCGACGTCAATTCCTGTAGGACTGTATTCAGCATACAAAAGAGTATACGGGGCAGGATCTCAGGAGCCCCAACCCATCTGGGTGATGATCCAAGAAGCTACTTATGAATAGCAGAGGTCACAGCGACATTTGCTAACCACAGCCTCTTCAGCTATGTGCAGGCTGTCACCACAACCCCACCAGCAACTTGGTGGCTCTCACTCCCAGTACCAAAACCTCACAGATAACCACTGCAAGTCCTGTGAACTGCAAAAGGCATATTTCTGCAAGGAAGGAAACACCATGGATGGGGTATTCTCAGGAGTGTTAACCATTTAGATGATAGCATAGTTTTAGATAGCTTCTCCCTTCCTCACTAACTGGACAAGGCCGTATCTTTTGTCCAGATTGATATAAGACCAAGATGTCACTGCTGCAGTGCCGCAGTAAGAGCTGGACCATACAGGAATAATGGTAGATCACTCACTTGGTTCATCCAAAAACTGAACCTGTAGGAACAGGGCTGGGCTCAAAGCTGGATTTAGTCAGCTAGCCACAAAATATGAGCCCTATGGGACAACTTGGGTGCCAGCACAAGTGGAATGCCACACAGATCCACAAGGCTACCTGCATCTGTCTCTCTCTCAAAGAAAAGCTTCTCTCTCCTTTTCTGAGCCATAATCCATCAGAGCTTGCGTTCTTCATCCCCTAGATCTACATCCTCCCACCTCCATCTCTGAACACAAAGCCTCCTTGGCAAGCCAAGACTTTTTTCTGCTCAATACAGCAAACCTGAAATCTTTTCATCCGTCCGGAGGCCAAGACTAGTGAGAAGTGTCCGTAGGCCAGCAGTCTCACCAGAGCCACATAGGCCTGCTCTAACCACTGCGTGGCTCTCTGGGGTGGCTCTTCTGGACAAGTTTGCTTCTTGCTGTGCTGTAAACACATTACAGGAGAAGGTGGGGCTTTCTACAAGCACTACATCATCTTGCTGTTTCTGCTGTCAGGATCTGAAATAAAACTCCACACGCAGCGGAATGGTGTGACCTGTCCTTTCTCCTGCCTACTGCATATCAGCATCTGCAACCCCACATCGACTTTACAGATACAGAGTATTACCGCTTTCATAAGCTTGTTAAACATATCAGTTAAAACGTTGAGACATTTATAATACCACAATCACTAGGAGACAGATCCGAAACCTCTCTCCTTGGGCAATTAAAATTCGTCTTCCTTCAAGTCTCTGTTTATTTGTGACCCATTGGTTATTGTGCCAGCAGTGGCATCTTAAATTATTTTCTCCCAACTCTTAACCCCTTGAGGTATTTGCAGATAAAAGTCTTATCCTCTTTCACCTTTCATTTTGGTAGGCTAAGCAAAACATAAATTAGGTTCTCTGTTCTCCCTATCACCCTAACAGTCTTTCTCCGTACGCTTTCCTATTTAAATTCCGATTTTTTAGCATAAATACACTGAATTCAAATGAAATTTAACTAACGGCCTGAACTATATTTTGCATTAATACTATAACTGCATACCTGCACAAAGACCAGACTATGTGGCCCTAAAACAGTGACATCTCTATTTTCTAATACCTTGGATCTAGCAATCTAATTCTCTTTCCTGTCAAGACGAGAAAGTGGATAAGAAAAATTATGATAAAGCAATTTTGTTGGGGTTTACTGACCTCTATTACATGGAGATATTTCAGTGTCATTGATGCTGGCAGAGTTCACACAGCAATTTGTCTGACCAGCTCCCCAACAGCTGTCCTTACCCACAGATGAGCCAGCTTCAGCCCAAGGACTCCCTGCTCTTCCACAAGGATGTCCAAAATTTGGGGTTTGCTCACTTTGCAAATACAGCTACGCTTCAATATAACAATATTCTGGGCAAAACAAAATAACCTGCCTTTAGCGAGTTACTATGTTAATATAAGTCTATGACCCAGTGAGTGATAGGATACAGGCTGCTGACAAATTTATATACCGGACCTCGCATCTATATCATCTCACTTTACACAGAAAGCATACCCAATCTTTGCATAGTTCATCTTGTATATTCTGCCAAACCTTTTTCAAAGATATTGAAACTGACAACATTTTTCTTAGTAACTTGAAAATGTCTATGATAAAAGTTCTTTTTTTTTCAAGATGTGTTACAGAATTAACAGATCCTTTCCCTTTTTTCCTACCCATCTTCTATATTCTGTCATGGATTAAAAGAAATTTAACAAGTAGAGCTAGTTAAAGATATTTAGCACAGGTACCTAAAGTAGATTTTAATAGTTTCAGTATTCCTAAAACATCTCTGAAAAAATATGTAGCTAAAAAAAATACATTAGTGTGTGGTGCAGTTTTCTTTAGCATGACTCTTCAAGAAGGTATCACTACAGATCATCTTGTTATGATGGATTATGAAGACCTTTTGAATTCTGCTCGAGATGGTACTTCACACCATGTCACCTGGCACTGGCTGTGTACAACACTCCCCAGAAATCAGACCTCCTGACTCCTCGTGTTCACTTGTAATAATTTTGGGAAGCTATATTTATGTTATCTTTATACACCTCATGAATTCTTGTGGGAAGGATTAAGATTACTACACTGTTTAACTCTTTAACATAGGCAGAATCAGCCATTTTTTTGGTGCTCCAAAATCCTGTGCATCCCCATCGTGGCCACTCCTGTTTTACAACTCTGAATTGTAGAGGAGGGAAGTTTGTACAACTGGCGTAAGAGCACTGAGAAAGACACCTGAACCCATGGCTTATTTCGCATACGTGAGTAGTCTCACTGTGGAGTTGGGACAGGTGGAATTCAAAGAGCATTCCCTGTCTCACAGAACATCAGAGATTGATATGGAGAGATACTGGAAATAATAAATGACAGTTTCTTTATAAATGTTGGAGTCACAGATAAGAAAACTGTCCTTCAAATCTTCGCTCGTCAATAGGAGTGACAGGACATGCACATTATTGCTAGCTGCAATCCCAATTATTCAAAGACTTTTTCACCTCTTCAAATGTCAAGCACTATGGAGAACCCCACTGAAGTCAATGGGCCTCTTATCTTTTACAAAATTAAGCATAAGGGGGGCCTAGAGCTAACATAACTCAACCACCAAACAGATTAACTTCTCCAGATCCTCAGCAGGTCCCAAAGTTTATGCCAAGAATTTTTAATCTACAGAATAACCATTCCAGTACTTGGTACTGACTGAAACAAGATATCGAAAATAAGTTATTTTTGTGACACTGATTACAACTGTATGTGTTTTAAACTTGAACTCTTCATACAAATACAATTATAAATCAACAAGCAAATGTTTCCAGACATTTCACCCGTTATCACATAATGGTTAAATGATGGCACACTTGAAACTTCATAAACACCACAATTGTACAAAATTAAAAATTGTAACTTCCTAACTAGAACTAGATAAAACTAAGACTAACTAAAACTGGTTAGAGGGAAAAAAAAAAAAAAGATCTGGTTAAAACTAAGTTACCTATGCTTTCATTACAGAATGGAACTAGAAATAATAATTTCATGAATAAAAAGGAACTGTAACGAATTCATTGTTACAGAATAGTAAATACCGAGCGTTACTGTTTGTTTAGTAGAAACAGTTTACAGTCTTTGACTAAATCCATCAGGCCTCTGCACTCATTAAGTTTGCTGAATGCCCTGGGTACCAAGGAGCAGGGATGAAGTCATTCAGCAGCTAGCCAGTGTGCATCTTAAAATAAATGTGACAATATCTACACCAGATTAAAAACCTGCAGTGGTAGGCAGTGAAGAAGAGCATGCTAAAAAGGATGCATATACCAAGATATTTGATTTTCAACAGGAATGAAGTTGGCATTTTTATCAGCAAGGAGACGGAAGGGACACAGCACCGGCAGGAGTTCTGTGGTGAGTCTGCCCACGGGTGATGTTAACAGCACGGCAGGGATGGAACTAAGTTTAAACAGTCGAGGTGTAGGTACCTGATCACGCAGAAGAGTCAAAAGTTACAGACAAAAAATACCTGCCGGATTTTACAGGCCAGGCCAGTTAAGTGCCTGCAGGAATCTCCATCCTGCCAGTTTTCTAAACGCAAGTCAGTGTTAAGAATCTGAAAAAAACATACCTATATTAAATCTTCTCAAATATTGCAATTGTAAATGACTATAGACTTTCACTGTAAACTCTGACTTCTTGTGTTCTTGTAACTGCTGTTTAAATTATGCTTACTATTAACTAGATCCTGATTTCCCTGTGAAGTTGCTTGCTTCCATTTCTAGATCCAAACTTAAAAAAAAAATAGAAGTAAAAATACAGCTGTTACTGGATTTTGTTTAACTGATCTTGAATGTGTCTTGGCATGGTGCAAGGTTCATTGACTGTTCAGACTTTTTCCTGAAACAGAGAAAATTGGATTTTTTTTTTTCCCTTAGGCTAGGAGTTTTATTTATTTATAGGCTGGTGAAAAAAAAAAAAAATTAACTGATGTTCAGTGGTTATTGTGTATGTGCTCACAGGGCCTCCTCTTACCAAAAAAAACCCCCCAGCATTAATTAATCTTGTATGAATGACCTAGCTGTACCGTTGCTGTAGTTGTCTAAATAGGTGTTAATGACAAGGCATTTCAGTATTTTCTTGGGAAATCAATAGTTTCAAAGTAGAAATTGCGATTTTCTGCCAAAATTAATGAATCTGCTGCTCTAGAGGTCAGGATGTCATTTGTAGTGTACCGTGCAGACTGTGAAAGAAATAATTTCTCAGTGCACTTATTCACATTGAATTGTAGCATTGGTCCAGCGTGAATATCAATAGATGTATGAGCAAGAGGTTAGAAAGTATAGACTGGAATATAAGGCAACAAACGACTGAAGTCAGGGAGATAGCTGGACTAAAAAAAGACATTATTTAAGTGTTTGTTGTAACAAGAATAATGAAACAAAGTACGTCAAGTCCCCAGAGTGGTATTTTTCCTGTGGCTAGCTCCCTAAGAAAGGTAAAAGAGTTATGAAACAGCTCATTTCCCCAGCTCATTTCAAATGTTGTCCTCTATCTCAAGTTGAAACAACTCCAATAAACCCTCCAGGCCTCTTCTGCTCCCAGATCTCATTTCCACGGCCTTGGCCAGCACAATAATTGTTGTTCCAACATGTGAGAAACTGTCAGCTGTGTTATTTACCGGGACCTCGTGCTCATGCTGGAGGCTGAGGAAGCCATCTCCTGCTCCAGACTGCAACTCCACGTTCTTCAGTTACAACCTGGAACTACCCACGTTGTAAATCCCACTGGTTTCAACCTGGAGTTACCTCTTGTATGATGAAAGAGAACCCAAAATCTAGACTGCATTGCACACGTGCATCATGATGCTGTAGCTGAGGTCTGCATATTATTCTCTATGAATTATTGTTAAGAGAAAAGGCGCATACCTAACTGCAGTGATTTCCAGAGTCAGTGGCTACTTTAACTTGGATTTTAAATACATTCCTCCATTTTAAAGTATTCTTCAAACTTTCCATAAATAAAAAAGTTTCCCTTGTCCCTAGGCATATTTTCCCAAGGTTTCACAGCTCTAATTATTATGAGCAATATCTTCATGGTCTCCTGCTACATCGCTCAAAAATATAACGAAAAAAGATCTATTTTGAAAGTTTCTTTGAACTTCATAAGTCGATGATTTCTTATATAACTGCAATAAAAACCTCTGGGAAAGAACCTATTATGAGTACCATGTCAGCAATTTTAGCTTATTACAGATGGCTTGCTCCCCTTTCTACATAACTATTTAATGAATTTAAACTAAGGATTGTATAATTTCATAGCCGATATCAGCCATGAGCTTTTACCGGGAGGTTTTCAAGCTGAGATTACGGAACAATTTAAGAAAGGAATTTAATGAAGAAGGTAATTCTTAAATGCAGCTGAGCAGTGTTTGACTTCAGCCATTTCAACGGGAACTCAGCACCAGACCACATCTTCCAGAAACTGTGTCAGGGATCCTACAACGCCTTTCAGCGCTACGGTAGCGCATGGGAGATGTGCTGAGGATGTTGGCCGGTGACAACCCGGCACAGAGACAGCTGCTACAAGAAGAACTGGGACAGTGCCAGCAGCAGTGAGCAGCGGTACAGAGCTGCTGTGTAACACAGCCGTCCCCGGAGTCAAATATCTAAATGCTCCGTATTTTCAGGTGGCTGGTAGGAGTTTCAGCTGTTAATGGTGAACCTCCAGGAGAAGCTGTTAAAAGGCAGGAGATTGCCTCATTCAAGCATATTGGAATACTGTATTAGATCTCAACAACTGGATGTTTCCTTATTTTGTTGTTTTTAATTTCTTATCCACTTTCCAGCCAATTATCCTTACATTTTAAAGTGGCTGTCGTAGGAAGTATTCTCTGTCCTCCTTTCCTCCCTTCACTCTGTTATGAAGCAATTGTTACTGCTCCTTTTTAGAACAGCAGTTATCAATAAAACTAGTTATATCCTTATGGTGTGCCCATTCGCTGGTCAAAGTCTAATTGTACTAAGAACTGTAAATGGGATAAAAATAAAACAAAGCAGCTCTCCACCTCCCTCTCTCCCTCCCCCTCTCCATAAAAAAATCCCAACCTGTTTCCCACAGAAATCTTATTTCTAGGATAATAAAAAAAGCTGATGAAAGAAACACAAAGTGAGGACAGAATAAGAGTGCAAAAATACTGTATCGACATAATTCTTTACTCACATTACAATGCCGTCACAGGCTTTAGTATCAGTAAGAAGAGAATGAGGTCTTTTTACAATGTGAATTGCAACCCTCTGCCTTTCAAAACAATTTTGATAACCAACAATAGCACAAAAGTCAAAGTTTTGAAGGTTTAATATCACTTTTTAGATTCTCCTTTCTCAGCATGACTTTTGTATGACACTGTTCCTGTAGAAAAGTTTTGTACCGATTGTTGAAGATTTAATATTTAGTGTAAAGCATAATTTTACTGTCAGCTAAAAATAAAGGAAATCTTGCATGCTTAGGGTGACCTTATGCTTTTATGAATTTCATTTTTGTTTTTTACAGTTTTGACATTTGTGGACCTGAAGGATCAAACCAGAAGTTCCAGTCAGGAAGATTTTGGTTCACACCCTACACTGACATTACCTACACCAAAACAATGATCCTTTTGCTTTTGCAAAGTCATTAAAATGACATTCACCCACCATCCACTGACACATCTTCTTCCCATCACAGCCACATATGTAGCATCACTGTTGGCACATATGACACATATGACATATGTAGCATCACTGTTGGCACTCACCATCTCAAATAATACCAGAAAGCAATTTAAAGGTGTATTCTCTGACTTGTAGGAAGGAAAGAGAATGGATTTAATTGAGTGTGACATTTTTCATTTGACTAGATTGTAGGAAAAAAACCTGCTGAACTGGACTGGCTCTGCAGAGCTGTAGGAGACTATGCAAAATGTCCGTGTACTCCAGGCTTCTAGAAATTCCCTGTGATCAGGGAGGGATTTTAGGGAAGACAGAGGAACAAGTCATGTCGGATTCAAACACCAATGGATATAAGTCAGAAAAGAGTTTAAAGCAGAGTACTCAATACACACCAGTTGCTTAGTGCAGAAGACCTGTTTCTCCATGCAACACAGCTACTTTCCTAGGTGTAATGGTTTTCTTGAGTATGTTGTACCCACAGTATCAAGAGGAAAAAAATATCTGTATTAGGCATAGGTAGCCAAATGCCATCTGTTAGCCAGCCTGAAACTGGTGTTTCACCACAAACTCTTTCATGATTATAGTTTGCCTTCTGCAGGAGACACCATGGGGCGTAAAGCCGTGCTACAGAAATGGTTGAGAATTTTGCCATCCCCCACTGTTAAACTCTAGTTGTTCTACATATTACAGATGCCCTTGTTAATGTTTTAATTATGTTGTTTAATTTTCTTTTGCATTTTATTGGGAAATCACAGTACATTCCAAAAAAAGAAACCAAAATATTGTGTTTTTCCAGCAAAAAATGAAAACTCAATGTCAAAGGGAAGAATTTCTTGATATCTTACTTCCCTTGGGAAGCTAGTTTCATCAGCTTAGGTTTCTGCAAGGTATATCTAAAAGTTATAGGTCTGCAGAATTTGGCCACTACCCACAAAAATATCCTGACTATGGTGAATCATAATGTGGAAAAGAAATAAAGTTACTTTTTACTGTCTGGTATCTTCCAAATACCCCCATACACCACTAATTATCCACTACTAACCATGTGAACACAAACTTGACATCTTCTTAATTCTAGCACCTGTTTCAACTATTGTCCTTTTGCAACCTAAGTGCTAGAACCTTGCCTTCAAGTAAAGTGAGGTTACGTTATTAATACATAATTCAAGAAATAAGCCTACAATACCCATAAAATTAATTATTTAATTTCTAGGCTAAGCTATGCAACAGCATCAGAACGAAAATGGCCAAATTCCAACATTTTTGCGAACAGATAACTAAAAGCTAACAAATAAATCCATCAACATTAACATTTTAATTACTTACATTCTAAACACTGTGATAACAACTAGATAAAAAGCACAAGAGAGATTTCTTCAGCATCAGTACTATTGGCTGCAAATATTGCTGCAGTAAGTCAACAAGCAAAGTTTTTATTGTTAAATATGTAATTAAAAGAGAAAATAGCACATTCACCTAGGAAAACCTGAACTGATTTGAAAAAGAAAATCTTATTTTGAATCAGCACTCCAGAATCCAAGCGGAAGCCCATATCACTGACAACTCAAGAATTTTGTTTGTCTATTTTTTATTATTCCATATTCCTTCCACAGTGGAAAAATAGATTAATTTGAACTAAAAGAGTGCATGCTTATTTGCATAACAGTAGCCCTGAAAAAAAGCACCTTAGGACTATCAGGTATAGGATGAAACAGAAAATTAAACATATAAAATTTTTGGCAGTTTTTCAGCATTTTTGTGACCAAGATTCTGACCTGCTTTCCAGTATTTTTCTGAAGCTGGTGTAACTGTCTAGTAATCCCTAAACTAGAACTGAAATAAACTTATGGTTTAAAATGAACAATTCCTTTTGGAAGAACTGATTCTCCAACACCAGGTAAGTCTCTATGAGACTTCTCAACATTCACTTGCACATCATTATAACTTAATCCAGTTTCTATATTGACAGCAGCATTTAGTGGTAGACTTATTACTAGGAAGATACTTGCAGGTCTGCCTTTTTCTGTCTTTACGGTATCTTTTACACCCTTGGTTAGTGGGTACCTCAGAACCAACAAATCTCATTTAGGGATTTCTGCTAAAATGGTGGCTTTTCTTGGTAAGCACAAGGTAAGGCCCACGCAGCTTAACAAGAGAGTTAGAGGAGGAAAAATAAAGTTATGCAAAGTTTCACTAATGAGCTGATCCTTATAAATGGCTTCTACCATTCAAACTGTTTTTATCGTGTTCTTAAAACACCTATTTAGACATACTACCTTCTTGCATTATGCTACAATATGACAATTTCATTTATTACACATCAGTGATAAAATTCAGGCACATATTACGATGTGAGATAAAGAAATAAACCGCCTTATTTATTGAATGCTTAGTGCAATAATTAGTATTGAAAAAGATTATATGGAAAGATGTTTCTGTAAGCATCTATCATTTTTCCAGAAATATGCCTATGTTGGAAATTGGGATGATATGATGCTTAACCTGTGTCTGCATCACTGCAGCCATTAATCTTTTCCAGGTAAAGTGGCAGTTGAGTGCCCAGTTCTACAATGTTGCTTTCTTAATATTAAAAATTTAGCTGCAAACATTATTTCTGTATCTATTCCTTGCCAGCCTGGGCAGAACTACCTCTCCATGACCTCTGCTGGGATATCTCTTTGCTGTATCCCTCCCCAGTGTGAAACTCTGCAGTTTTTTCTCCCCTTGCATCTGATTCTGCTCCTCTACCTTCCTTTTCTGAGATCACTTCGGGCTTTCTCCAGCACCCGGCCGTGAGGATGCTGCGTGACCGGCTCCCCTGCCATGGCCACCTCCCTGCCTGCAGTGAAACCAGAGCTGTGCACGGGAAAGGGATGCTCCAGCACGACCACTATAATGAAAATGAGTGGGCTGAATGAACAAGAATCATGCTGAAAAAGAATCTAAGAATATCATCCGTGCACAAAGACTCATGAAAATACATGAAGGATTTCCCTTGATATACGTTCAGACACAGATTGTGTTTACCTCTCTAGGATGTGAAGCTGATTATTCATCATCAGTATCTCATCAGTAACAGAAGTTTCAGTTTCCACCCGCATGCAATGAAAATTATATTATGATCGCATCAGCATATTTTATTATTATTGTTACATCAAATCATCCTCCCTAGGTACATGTAAACACTTTTTTTTCTTCCACTGAAATAGCTCACTGGGTGGCCTCTTTATAAAATAATGAAGGATAAAGGTGTTCACATCGATTTGTGTCAAAAACTATCCATCCATCCAAGGAACAGAATGAAATAGCATCTCTCTACACCTGTAATAAAATCTGCATGACTCTTTTGATAGCACTAAGTCCCTAATCAAGTAAAAGGGAGTTAGTGTCATTATATAGAAACATCCTGAGAGGCAGTAATAGGACATACTCCCCCTCTGTTCAACCCTCACAGATACACAGAAACATAATTTTACAAAATATCAAACAGAAGTTCAGACTGTCCAATATTAAACTTAAAAAGATCTACGCGACTAAGAAGCACCTTTAAACATATGACAAAAATCAATACATTTATGGAATTTAACACAGTGAATGAGACCTTGCCATACTAATGACGACAGGAGCTTCATAAGAAAAATTACAGCTACATATAGTTGTCAAGGTCCCAGCCTAAACTGTTCCTTTACACTGACTCAGGAACTCCAAGACCTAGACGAGCCTTGAATAAGACTAACAAACAGAGTTGTTGTGATTATGAGATTCTATAAACAAGGGAGGGTTTTAGGACAGGGGTTTCTGAGGCTTAAAAATGCTTTTGAGAAGCTCATTAAGGAACTGAAATTCATAAATCTCTTGAGTCCACTGATAACAGAAATTCAGACAGGTACTACTGTCCCAAAGAGCACACTTGCCTCTTTTGATAACCCTCAAAGCAGAGACTCCAACCACTCCCTATCCTGAACTGTCTCACCAATTAACATAATTGAATTGAGCTTAGATTTCAAGACACCGTTCTGAATTAAATTAGCTTTGCTGTTGCATCCACCTTCAGGAATGTTTCTCCAGCTCTGACAATCTCCAGTGAAGCAGCGTCTTTAACCGCTGTCTGTAAACTGTTTCTGTGTCTTTCACTACCCTGGGTTAGAAGCCTTTCTTCTGAATATTCAGTCAAAATATTTTTTCTTGAAAAATATTCACCCTAATGTATCGTTGTCTATTTTTGTAAAAGCCCTTCATATATCTGACAGCTGTCCTGCAACTTTCCCAATACCTGACAGCCCTTGGAATGTGCATTCAACACATGCAACTCCTTCTGCCAACTAATACCCATGTACCATTCCTTTCCATGCATGTATATGCGTGAACTCACACGAACACATACAGCCTAGACACTAAAAATGAAAGAAATCTTGTTTTATGAAGCAGATCATTGTCTTGAGACTGAGAACAATATTTCATGTTGAAATCCTAGGTAATTTGAAGAGCTCAAATATGAACAAGTCTAACGATACAATCCATGATACTGGAGAAAGCAAAACTCATTAAACGCTCAATGCTGTCACTTAGAAGATGCCTCCACAACATACACAAAAGCTTTTTTTCCTGAGAAAAGCTTTCTGTTTGGACAGGAACATCAACTGGATGATGTACTGTAAATTTTTTCCCCATCACATCTGTGATTTTTTTAATTACAGGTTTATATCCAAATGCAAATTCATTAGTACACCAGCTGTCATTCTAATAATAAAAGCAAATACATAAAGGTGGATTTTTTAGACTGTAACACCAAAACTGTAGACTTGAAAATGTTATCCATCTATCAAGTAATAAAAACTTTTCCCATCTACAGCTATTTAGATTTACAGTTATTGGTAAATGACAGTTATTGGTATTTCAGTAAAGCTGCAAAAAACCAAAATGAGGAGTAGTTTGTTTTGATTGATAGAAAGGACTGTTCACTACCCATTTATCTGAATCTTGAGTGTATATATGACAATATATCGCCCAATACCATAAATAAAATCCATTAGATATTAAAATAGAATGAAGTTTTCAGTCCAATTTTTAACTTGCCAAAGCCATTTATTTCATTCTTTGTTTCCTTCCTTTAATCAGTTGTTAGTCTATGAAAGTCCATTATGTCCTACCCTGTGATTACTCTTAGTTTCCTTAATAGCCTCTTCAGCTTTTTAAAACCCAAAATAAATTATATGTATCACTTCTCAGTTATCTGTTATTTTGCTGACACCCTGGAGGAAAGAAAATTTTCCTTTTGGGAGTGCTGCAATTTGTCCTTATTATATCACGCTCATTATACCTCTATAGTTATTTTTCAGCTAATTTACCAAATACTGAAGGAAGGCCCATTGGTTTATAACTCCTGAGCTCAATCCTAGCAAGTATTTTAAAGACAGAGAGAACATAGTTTTCCCTCTGGTTGTCCAGTTGTTTTAACAATAAGGTAGTTCAGGAAACTCATTCTTTAGTTTCTGGAGAAACTTTGAGAAGGAGTTGCCTCCATTTCAGGGAATATATATTAATAATGCTGCCAGTTGTCTTTTGTAGTTTTAATCTACTGTATCCCTTGGTGTGCCAACAGCACAGCACATAGGCTGTAGGGCTATATTCCTAGGAAGAAATGCGATTATTACAAAATGATGCAGAATAGATTATCTGCATCTTTAATCAATAGTTTAAATGTTAAACAATGCATATCGAGGATTGAAACATGGTGTTTACTGCTATATCCCTTGTCGAGTATAATTATATTTTATATACATGAAAGCAATTTCATTTGTTTGTATCAAGAGATACACTTGTGTAAAATTCAAAATAATAATAATGTGCACAATGATCCAGACAGGATTTAAATGTTTTTAACAACTCTGTATTAAATAACACATCCTTTTATTATTTTAGCAGACTATCTGCATTCAGTGTTAAAAGAGAAAATCAGGAGCGAGCTCAAGCAGAAGTGAGATGTAGTTTGATTAAACCCCATGTTACTCCAGTCTTCCTCTGGAGTAAATCTGTTCATTTCAGTGGGGTTAAATAAATCAAGTATGTGATAAATCAAGTATATCTCTCTCCCACCCTCTAAGCACAGGATTTAAACTCATCCTGACCTAAGAGTGCATGTTCACAGGGAGAACTGACTGTACATGCTTGCCTCTGCACAGAAACCTGCCACATTTCGCTGCCTTTGCGGTTATTTTATGTACGTGTTACCTTTTGTAAGATTTGGGTACATCTGGGACAAGGAAATCAAATACCAGGGAGATCTACCTTTCACTCCTTGTCCTCATGGAAGTCCACTGTGGTTCTGAGCCTCAGATCTTCTGCAGTAAAGAGGTAAAACGAAAAACAAAACTCATGGATGGCTGTAGTGGAATAAGACTATGTTTACGCTTTTTTTTTTGTCTTCTTCCTGTAGATTTTGTTATTAAAGTATATGTAGAGAATGAAAATGTCCCATGTTCACATAAATGTCAAAAGAGAATACACTGCTCCTTTCCTTTTCTCCACACAGCAGCATTACTCGTCCCTCTCTGCACCCGTGCCCACCAGCCAGCCTTGTGCAACTGCTGCAGGGTGGTCACTGCTTCCCCTCTTCCCATTGCTGGAGCCAGATACAGAAAACCAAAGAATAAAAGTAGCCACTAGCTTTGTAGAATTTTGATAATAGAGTTCTAGAATGACTAAATGATCAGTTTTGACATGCAATGCAAATCTGAAGTTAAAAATATCATTTTCCTGAAAAGTTAATTATGAATCATTAGAAAGACTGAAATAAAATCTCCTACCACTTTCCTTTTAGCTTTTCTGAGCAAATATGGAAAATATAAATAACTTTAGAGAACGGTTACAATGTAGCAGACACTTGGTAACTTTTGGGTTTTTTTAAACTAGTGTAGTGTCTCTAAATCATATGATTTTGTCATTGCATCTGGAAGTACTACAAGCTAGCAGATGTAAATTACCTTAGTGGCTACAAATATCTTTTGCTGAAGTGTATTAAAACTAACAGGTACATGAATAGACGCACATTTCATGAATGATGAAAATTTGATACTTACATTGAAAAAGCACTAATCAGTTATAAGAAACCAAAATAGAAACAGCAAAGTAAAGTATCTCTCCCCAGAAAGTAGCCCTTGGTAAATTTAAATTCAACTGCTTCCTAAGCTACAGCATCTCCTTGGGCTGTAGGAGGAAATTGTCAGTATTGCTGAAGCTACAGAAAATTCCCTTTTTTGTCACATCTTCTGAAGTCCAAAAGGAGGTATTTCTCTCTTCTTCTCTCTTTCTTTTAAGTCACTCAAGAAAGAACAGTGTTTCAACAGCACCAGAGGTTGGTTTGTTGGTGGATTTTTAAAAGAAAAGCACAAGAAATACAAGCACAAGAAATACAAGCACAAGAAATACAAGCACAAGAAAAGTAAGGTATACTTCCCTCTATTTTCATAGCACCGTACCTCAACTCAGATCTCTGAGGAATCTTTTTCTGCCCTCGACCATACCCCCTAATGCTTGAACACTTAAGGTTCACTGTGGATGGAGAAGAGGGAATTGAGAAAAAGGACAAGGGGAAGAAGGAAGGGGGAAGAAAAGTCAAAGGTATTTAAACTTCCAGGAACATACTAAAGGCAAAACCGGCAAATTGATAGATGTCTCCATATACACAGTGTGACATCAATAACCTGTGACTTTCTCAGCCACAAATATCAGAGAGGCTGAGACTTAAGGAATTTAAAGGATTAGAGACAGGTAAATAATTCATGAGCATATCCACAAGTACAGGAGAAAGACTATAATAAGAGCGATGTACGGTCCACCAAAGGCCAGCTGAGTCTGAGTCTGAGCCCTCCCCAGGTGAGCACGCTGCTCCCTGGCAGGGCTGGGCACTGCTCGCCTCTTTCTGGATGTTTCTGCGAGAAGGCAATGGCGTTACGGATGGGACCTTGTTGCCAGCACACACTGTCGGAAGTTTGCGGTATTTATTTATCGCAAGAGACACCACTACTTGCCTGTATTTATGGCAAAAGACACCACTACGTGACTACGTTTATGGCAAAAGACACCACTCCTTGACTATATTTATGGCAAAAGACACCACTACTAGACTATATTTTACAAAATAAAAAAGTAGTATTTGCATGGGAATGTCTGCAAACTATCGTTTTCACAGTCTATAGATTAAAGAAGGCAGGAGGGGCTGCGCAAGACTGAAACACATTTTAACTCTGCTCTTCCAAACCCCTCCTGTACTTCAGCAACAGCATGTCAGACCTCAGGGGCCGCTCTAGAACCGGCTCCCATCTAAAATCCCCCAACGTCACGACTTTCAGAGTGGGGAAGATGTCACGAAGCCAACTGCCACAGCTCGTGGAGCTGCTGCTCCACTGAGAGCTTCCAAAAGTTTGTCTCGGGGTGAGGCAGCTCCCCGGTATGTGGGCAATGTGTGGTGCAGCGCGGCTTTCTCACTTTGCATGGCAGAGCTCTCTCTGATGCTCCCACAGCCACGCTGGGTAAGGCTCGGGTGGGGACTGGCAAAGGCAGAAAGCCTCTTTGCTGCTTCTCCTTCCAGCATTACCAATGCACATCAAGACTTAAAGCACACTGTTCCAAAAATATAACCTGTACCCCTCTCAAGTGAAGCAATTAACATAACTTGTTGACTGACTTCCCTTACCGTGTATCTAAAGTAACGTTACTCTATTAAATACGCTTCAGTAAGTACTTGTCTCACTCCCAGGATAAAATATCATTTTAATAACCTCAGCAATAAACACGATACCTGCAAAAAGCACACGATGTGGAAAGCAGCGCAGGATAAAGAGGATGCTGCACACTCCTCGGCACGTACAACCTCTACCAAAAACACAGAAAGGTCAGGGAAGGGAATGTCTGACCCTGTCAGAAGTCCCTGGGAAAACCTGAAGTAAAATGGCTCAGTTGGGTGCGATTAAACCCTCTGACAGACCCCAGGAGCTGAGGGCCTGCTGTCATTCTTCACTCCCAGTGACTGAAGGGACAGTTGATTAGGTGAGCTTGGAAGAAAGCTTCGGCTCCTGAGACCTGAGGAAAATGGCCGCTCACCTCTGCTTCCCCTTTCCCTCACGCCGCTGCCCTCGGCCGGCTGGGCTGCTGCCCCGGCAGCCGCGCTTCCCTTCCCGACGGCCCAAACCCTTCGGCAACCTGCAGAGTCTCTTTGGGGAAGTACTGGGGATACCAGGCTTTGACATATATGATTTTATTTAATGCTTGGCTCTAATAATTTATACTTGTCACACTGGGCTCTGTTATGCCACAAGATATTGTTCCTCCCTTTCATTTAAACAATTTTTTTACCTCCTTGTGGGCTTGTTTCCCCATTTTCTTTTTGCTCCGGTGCAATTCTTTTGATTTTAGCAGGGCTGTTGCAACATAATGCAAAATCAGGATCAAATCGTGGTTTATTTACATTGAAATAAAAATATTAGTCATTTCTTTAAGAATGCTGTACTTTTGACCAGAAAAAAGAAATTTATTTTTTCTAGTGCAGCCCTACAGATTGCACCAGTAAAACATCCCAGCATGAAGGCAATGCAGATGCAACTTCTGTGAGGTGCTACAGTAAGCCGGGGGTTAACATGTGCTGATGATACACTTAAAAAGCTGATTCTCTTTACAGACATAGGTAAGCCATTCTGGATTTCCTTAATTCCTCAGACAGCTTCAAGCACAACACAAGGATAAGTAAGACTGTCCTTTCCTTTCCCACTGTCAATTCACGTTTACTGATTTATAAGAAATAGTTTACGTTTATTTAAACGGAAATTACCTGCCTCAAAAAGTAGCTTCAGTGTGAGCTAAAAGCTGCTGTAGCTCCAGCAAAATTAAGATAACTTTATACACATTGCTGCTTTTTCTTTTTTTTCCCTTGGTATGGTGGTCAAGTGCACTTTTATTTAAAAAACCAAAAGTCAAACCTTAGCTTCCATGCTAACCACTGGGAATACAAGAGTGGCCTGAAATAGGATACAGTTTTTTATTGAAATTTCATTTTATCATGTTGTAACACCTACTTGTTCTCCAGAGTAAATTACCTGCAGAGATTGTATTAAAGAATTTCTGGGCACTGTATTGAAGAATAATAATGGCAATTTCATAGTGATTTCACAGTATTAAGCATGCACCACACAAGAAAACGATCACAGCAAAATCCAATTTGTTACTTTTCCAACACTGAATTTTACTTCTCTTTGGTTTGCAATTACTTATAACAAAAGTTTAATCAAAGTCTCAGTTTCTTCTTCCTCTTTAAATGTAGCACAGTCAGAATAAGATGTAACCACTAATTAAGTAAATTGGACTTGGCTTAGTACACAGGAAATTGAGGATAATTCAAAAACATTATCCATTAGCAACTTGTATATTCATACAGTACTTTAGTTATTTTTAGAAGAGATAATATTTAAACATGTGATTAGAAAATAAAAGTATTTTTCAGGTCTATTAGAATGATAAATTATTTTACCTGCATGTAGAGAGGGCTGCACTAGGATTTTAAGGGAAGCTGTTGTTCAAATAAGTAGAGATTGACCTGAAAGAGAGAAATGTAAATGGGAAAGCATTTAAAAAATCAGAGTATGAAAGAATGATGCAGAATCTTTTCAAAAGAAGAAAAAGCATCATGGATATAGTGAGAATGGAAAGAGAAATACCTAAAGCAACAGGGAAATTAAAGACAGATTTGGGCCTTTCAGACCCTAGAAGAGTGAATAGTAGGACTGAAAAGAGTGTTTCTAATAAAAATTATGTAGAAAATGCTAAGGCAATGTTTGGCTAGCTGCAGTTCTAACCTTTCTTTGCAGAGAAGGAACCTGGTCCAGCAGCCAGATAACGATCCTCGTAAGTGCTGTTCAGTCAATTCAAACCCTGTTCTGCACACAGGGAAGTTAAAAATTGAGGTGTAACTTTGAAATACGTAAGACTTCTGTCAGAAGGGATGAGAGTTGGAAAACACAGAGTCACTGAGTTAGGTGTTCTGTCAGGAAAGGATGCCGATAGCTGTCTGAACTGCTGCCACTTTCTCAAATGAAGGAACCCAATATTCAGAAGGTAAATGTAGGACCTGGGAAGCTCTCCTGAAGATGGACTCTGGCACATGTCCTGTGAACTCAGCAGGTCTAACACTTTGACAATGTTTTCTCCAGAAGGAAAGCAAAAAAGTAGAGGTGGAAGAGTTGTAACTTCTTCCATTTTTCATCTTTTATTTTATACTGTAGGCCAGTGGTTGGACCAGGCACTGGGGAAATAGAGGGCTCAAATTCCAAGACCTCCCCAACCACAGGAGGTTTAAATGTTTACCCCCCCAGTATCCCAAAGTCTCCACAGCCACTGAATCCCATCCACTGTCCCCTAACCACAAGGTGTTTCTGACCTGAGTTTGATGGTGCTTTCTGAGATGCTTCTGTGGGAGGACTCCCTCCAGCCAGCACAGCCTGCAAACTGGTGAGCACAGCTCCCTGGGAAAAATGAACCGTGCCCACCCTCGGCTTGGCAGACTGTTCAATCACTGCGCTTTTAGAAAAAGTTGTGCACAATCACCTACATTTTCTGCAGTGGCGGTGATTGGAAAGAAAGCTGCTATAACCACAGGGAAGTCGGTCCTGACGGCTGCGCTCAGTGAATGACTTCAAATGACACCAGACAATGGAAGAACGTCTCGTTTCTGGGTCAGGTCTATGCAGGTTTATCTGACAAGTTGTGTACACCAGAGTAGTCTTAGCATGCACAGAAGTGTAATTCCAGGTCCCCACAGAACTTGAAAATCGCAGGGAAGGTACCCAGTTTCGGTATATAAATGGTAACATGCATTTGGGGGCTAGCAATTTTTGACTTGAACACTTCAATTCCACCTTAGCTCTGCTTTAGGTATCAGCTTTTTATCTTGGCTGGAAATATATTGGATTGTGTTTCATAGAATATTCACTCAATCACTAAGGAATGGCATTCTGTGGATAAAAAAGAAATATTTAATTAACATCTCCATAAAGAGAAAAAGTGTTTTGTGTGCTCTCTGTTTTGCTGTAATGGTTGGCGGATGAGAAGGCTACTCTTACATTTAGAGCTGCTAACTTTGATGTATATTTGCTCAATATGTATGAAACCAGACTGATCATTATGGAGTTCTACTATTTCAGTCCAATTCATCCCCATTTTCTCTTTGATTTCTCCTCTTTCTTCAGTATATTAGTTTTTAGCTGAATGAGTCTGAGTTGTCATTTGGAGTTTCAATGCTACATCTTTGATTCATGTGATAAAACAGCAAGTGCAACAGACAACATCAAGAACTGTCTGCAGAAATGCTGATTTACTATTGCATTGCTTTGTTCTGAAAAATGTACTGAAATAATGAATCTATGACACACAAAGAAATCCTGGACCAGATTTTCAATATATTAGAGCTTGGTTTACAATATAGTTAATGAACTTTCATTTTCAAGTACATGGACACATAGGATGTCTTTAAATAGAGTTCATATCCAAGCCACTGCTGTCCAAAGTCTAAAAAATGTTATGATATTGTGGCTATACTTCAATCCCTCTCCTTCCCTGGATAAATGATTTGCAAGGAACTGAGAACTGCTAACTAAATTCCTATATAAACATCTGCAATTAAAACTATGAACTAAATTTTGGGCATTCTGTGAAGTAAAGAAATAATAAATTAATCAGTGTGCATTTTAACACAAAAAATAGAATTATATTATTCACCCTCAGAGCACAGGAGTTACTACATTTAAGCCTTTACACACCAAAGCTTCAACAACAGTAAGACAACAGTGAATTGTGCTGTGGCACAAAGTCACACCTCATGGTCACTTTACTATATTACCACTTTATTCCAAGGGTAAAATTAGTTAATATGGCATTAGATGGACACTAAATAGAGGAAAGATTAAGGGACAGAATAGATGTCATCAACAAATTCCAATGCAGTTTAAAATTTCATAAATAGGTAAGTTCACAAACACAGCCTTTTAACGGATACTGCAAGGTCAAGGATAGAAACAAAGAACCAGGAGCCTACAATTTTGGTTCTGTTGCTTATTGCAGTGTCGATGCTGACATTCTTCAGATTTTTATGACACTGACTATTCTTTTATTTCATGTGGAAAACACAGGTAGGATTTAATCATCATGATTATCCTGAAAAATGAATACTCGCTTAAAGAAGAAAGCTATCATTATAGCTCGCTTGGTCAGCTGAGTTCACAGTGTGGGAGGATACTGAGTCAAGGCAATAGCAAACACTGCAAGAGGGAGGGAGAGTCCACCGTGTATTGTGCAAGATTGAGTGCATCTGTCCTACACAACAACAATAAAACGGGAGAATAAAATGTAACACTGGCTTACCTCAAAAGGTGGTCAACAGAACAATACTGAGAGTTTTGTTCCAGAAATATGCAATATCCTCTTTGCCTTGGAATTGCAAGCGATCATTTTTACATTTCCAGATTAAAAATAAGTACTGAAATGTCAGAGCTTGCATAGGACATAAAATCCAAATTTCACTCTGATGGTTTGAGGGTTATTTGCAGAGAAAGGTTAATTGTTGATGGGTAAAAGAATACATGCTGGTACTGACAGCGATACCAGCATATGCATGTCTAATCTCTTGCAATTGGAGCCCATAAAAAATGAGATAGATTCTTTATTAGCTAAGAGAGACTAGTCTTTTTTTAAAGTCTTCTTACATTGCTATAAAAAAACCTACACGAATGTTTGCTAACAATAATTTGCACATACAGGATCATGTATTTACACAGCATAATGACTGGTCACTGGAGCGCAAGATTATTTCTTTTTTTTTTTAGTTCATGCTCTACAGTAACGTGTTTTCATTTTAATAAAACAGTGTGTGTCCCTGAGCTATGATTAGTATGCGAATTTTCCAAGGTAAACTTTCCTATTTGAAAAGAGCCACTTAATAGCTCTCTCCATTTTACTACGCATTACCCTCTCTTTTTATACCACTGCTGTCTCCTCCACTGCATGACATAAGCAGTGGAAAAAAACAAGCAAAAAGTATCCTCATAAAAAAAAGATTGCCAAGGGATATCAAACACACTTTAAAAGCCGTTATCTCCTAAATGTGGATACTCACTCAAGTGACTTTGGGACTCAAGAATTTACGTAGCCAAAATCTGGCTCTAGACATGTATTAAAAACCAAGTTATAACCACTTGGAAAGGCTATAAAGTTTGCTTTTTTGAAGTTTCAAAGTCATCAATATTGAGTCAGCGCACCACTGCAGAGACGGGGATAGGAAACCAGCAAGTGGCATGAGCAGCAAATGGGTGAGGCAAACAAAATGTGTATTGGCAGATGTGGGGAGCTCAGTCTTTGATGTCAAACGCACTCGTGTTTGAGGCATTTTATTTGTCTGCCAGTTTATTTGACTGTCTGTATTCTGGGGGGTTTGAATACCTGAATGAAGCAGAGCTGACAAGTTATTTTGGTAGGAAGCTGGGGTTGTTACCACCACTAAGAATTGCAGCATTATCACTGCTGAGTCTTTGATCAACTTGTTGCCTAAACTTTGAGTGATTTGTCATTTCTTTCAAGCGTGGAGATGGAGTGAATCTTAGAGAGAGTTAGCAGCTTGTCAAATCTGTGACTAATGAACAAAGGAGTCTGAAAAATGACTGAAAGAGGCTCTTCTTCCTCAGCAGCTTTGCTCCACGTCGGGTGATGGCAGTGGCTGTGAGCTGTGGATGTGTCATGTTTTCTTCACTTCCTTTCTTTGCTGTGTAAAAAGGAACAAGGACAGACTTGGAGCAAGGCAACTGAGTGAGATACTCAGGTTTGGGAAGCACTGCAAAATCATTCTGAGGGACCAGCAGCACTGCCTGTGTCTGGAAGTACTCGAGGATGAGCACGAGAGGAAAACGGAACGCGAGGCAATTCCACAGGCATGACGTATTCAGTCAGTTCCAGGTCATCTGGTGAGCATCCTGCCCAGCGACCTGTGAGGATGTATTTGATTGGAAAGAAAGGAGAGGTTTCCAGGACACGGCTGGGGAGGCCCAAAACGTGCGGTAGTGAGATGCTCATGTACGCGTGGAGGTACTCCCAGGCAGGCAGGAACGCATCGCGGTGCCTGCGAGGTGCCATACTGCAAACGGCAATAGCCCTCCACGGGGACACGACGGCAGCAGGATGGTGTGCTATTTTTCCAGAACTAAAAAAAAAGATTGCTTAGCATAAATGGCTGTAGATGACCTTAGAGTTACTCTGTAACGGTAGAAGATGAATATTTAAATGACTTCTGTGGCAATATCTCAACTCTTATAAACAAAGAAAGGCAGAAGGTTAAAGATTTGAACATGAAGTAGTGGCTAGATGAGTGATGTAAGTGGATGGTTTTGCTTTTGAGGCTCAGTCCATCTTTGCCAAACAGATATAGTATAATAAGGATTGATTCAGACTGAAAAACCTCCTAGGAGACAGACTGCTTAGAGATGTACAAAACCAATACAAAGTTTGGTACACAGAATGGTTTGAACAAGGAATGAATGAATAAGCCCATTACACACAAAATCACAATGACAGAAATAAAATTAAGCAAAGGCTATAGAACACGTCAGTTGCACATATTCCAAGTGCTAGGAGCTTAGGTAATATGATCCATTTTGTTTCCCCTCAATGAGTATTTTTGACCTAGTTGGTTTTAGTAAATGCTGGTGGAAAGTCTTCATGGGAATAGGGAAGGTCATTGATTCAAATGTATAAATTTATAATTTAGGAAGGACGAGTGAGTCAAAAGGAAGAAGGAAATAGCATCTTGTAACTCACAGTTCTTAAGAAAATGCCCCTAAGTACTTAGGGAGCAATGTGCTAACACACGGGAAGATTATTTTGCAGCTGCTGTTCTTTAGGACACCAAATCACATAACAGAACAGGAAAACCATAATCACCAGTTTAAAAACGAATATAAAGCTTTTATTCTTAAACAGTACCAGAAAACCAGACTTGATTAAATTAAGTAATATTTGCTTACAGAGTCAAAACATTGCAGCAATACAAAAGAGAGAGACAAAAATTGGTAGCCTGGAAAGAAGAGGTCATTCATCTCAGCCTGTTAATATGCAAAGAGTTGAGCAAAGGGCTGAACAAGTAGGTCCCAGGACTGGAAGTCTGGATGCCCAACTTCCCGCAATATCAAATATCAGATCTAGATTATGAACCACGAAGTATAAGATCTGGTTCAGGATTTTTCTTGTCTAGCATTTAAAATGCTTCTGCCCGTTATGAATGACGCCTCAACCAGTAAGATATACTTGTGATTGACTTTTTTAGACTCAAGTTGCAAGCGTCTCCAATAATAAAGAAAATATGCCACATTAGAAAAATACAACCAAACCTGAAAAACCGATGTGGAAAAAAGCTTGGGAAGCAAAAGCAGTTATACAGCGTACTTGACTGTGAGAAGAAACTGGTAACCAATGTAATGAATTTGAAGCAGAAGCTGGAAACTGTGGAAAACTGATAGGGAAGGGTCATAGGGTTAAGCCTCTGACCATCTGCTTTAAAAAAAACATTATAGTTAAGCCTACAATATCTTTCCCAAAGTTCAGAAAACTCTGTAATGCATGGTAGAGATGTAGGGAATTCCAACAATGGGATTTCTCATTTTCTAGCCAAAAATGGTAGAAAAACTAACATCGATAAATTCACTGTATACTAGCTTACCTGTTAGTTTGCTAAAAGCCAAGTGATTTACTCTGTTCATGAGATGATGAGTCACTTTCTTTTCAAAAATGAATTGAAGATGCCAAGCAGCAGCTATTAAATACAGGCATCATAAAATGAGGAGGGCCAAAATATGCTCCTTCTGTAGGTTTCAAACAAGTCTTATTTATTATCATTGACTTTTAGTGCCTATTCAAAAACTAGCAAATTTCTGGATTAGTAAAAGATATGCGATGTTTTGTCAATATATAAAGGAGATAAACAGAATGACAAAGTAATTATATAATTATCAGTCTGATGATGATTCCAGGCCAAGTAAGGGAATGACTGATGCAGAGCTCATTAAGCACAAAACTAAAAAAGTGTAATTAATGCCAATCAAACTCAAGTTTATAAAGACTAGATCATTGCCCAACTAACGAGGTGCCTCTTTGTAAGATTATAGGTTGATTAATGAAAGGTGAAAACATAAGAAACATTTATTTTGGGTCCTGGATGCTTCATTTTAAAAAGTAAAGTTAGAAATGAACATGGTAAACAACAGAACAAGCTTGATTATCTCCCAAGACTAATAACCGTGAACAATCACTCAGGATGTGATTGCCCAGGGCGCATGTCTGAGAGGCTCTCTGTGGGCCATCACCACACACAGGACAGTTTGAACCAACACACTGTACAATGCAGCAGGAGCAGGAAGGGAACACATGCAGCAGAGTTCCCGTGACTAAGCTGCTGCGTGGTAATTTATTAAGCCACTGTAAATTGATCACTTACAATGTTTGCCCATATTCATTTGCTCTCTATTCCCCATCTTCCCTTCCCTTACTAGGATCCCTAGAGTTTATCTCCTACACCTGTCCCAGTTTGAGCGATGCATCTACATGTTTATCAATCATGTTCACCTGATAAAGTCTTCCAATTTGTTCATTTTAAAATTGGTCATCCTTCAATATATAACACTGCACTTCATCCTCTTACGTTTTAAACAGTGTCTACTATTTATTTGTCAAATGTCATTCAAGAACTTCTCTGTGATATTGCCACCCTCCTCTTTTTACAGTATATCCCATTTTTTCAACCAATTCCATTAGCATCCTCCCATTTTTCTCCAGAGGACTAGAGAAAACATCAAATACGATCAGTTCTTAGATTGATTCTTCAGAAATTCCGTATTTGAGCCTCAGAGTTCCTTGCAGTGCAAATCAAAACAAACTTAAAAGCCTACCAGAAACTACATGGTGAACAAGATTGAAAAATGTATTATTCAGGCCAGCAGAAAGAGATAAGATTCAGTTTTTGGACACTGGTATAGAAAAATATACTTAAAACTAAAGATATTTTTAAAACAGTGACTAGAATTAATCATGACTCTTTAGTGATTATTTCAAGCTGAAGATATTCTAATCCAGACAATATTTTCTAAATGGCATGAGTTAATTTAAATCAGGAAATTAAGCCATGGCTGCTGGATTACATGGTAACAATAGTTTTTTCATGTTTTACGGTCTATATAGAGTCCCAAATTCATTGAAGACAGAGGCAGAATTCCCGATGGTCTGAGAATATACCTACTCTCCCTACGTATACAGAGTTTAAACATTGACAATCCACATACAAGCTCCTTAGCATTTCTACCTTTTTTTTGCCTCTAAGTCTTCTATAGAGTTGTGTACAGGTCAGAATGGATTTTTAATTTTATATTTGCCCTCTAATATTCCTTTTGATGCTGCATTAAGTGATCTAATAAAGTTAATCACATACTGCTCCACACTTGTGGTCTTTTGGACTGTCCTAAGCAGACACACCACCAATCCATTTTTTTTTGCCAGAAGAGTTAATTTGATAAATCTGCGTAGAACCTGGCAAATCATTCATAGGACAATTTTCAGAAAGGTTATGACTTCATTTCAGTTAGAGTTGTACATGAGCACCACCTATGATAATTAGGCCTTAGGATTTCTGCAGAACACATAACTGTCTGGTAAAATCAGTAACACCCATAAATCAGAACCTGAAGAAGTATGAAATTGTATGTAATGTCTTACACTCATCACCATTTTACTATGCTTGCTGTTTCACGATAGAGTAATATTTTTTGAGAAGCAATGGTTTGTTCTGGACAGGAAATTTCATTAGCATACTTAGCTATTGGATGCGATTGATGCATCAGAGTCAGCATGTTTTTCCAAAGAAGGGGTCACTCTGTGGCATGAAATATGAAGCAGAGACATACCACAGAAAAACCGTTCAAATACTGAGAAGTTTGGATAAAGTAAGCTTTTGGCAGCTCTGTACCACATTCGCTTTTAAGATGACAAAAACTTACTCTAGACAGAGCCAGGTATTAAAGGTACTTGCAGGCAGAAAAGAGCCAATTGCCAGAAACAAATGAGAGATATGTATTTTATAAAGAAGTTCTTGTGATACTTCACATTTATTTTTTTTCTGAACTTTAAAATAGAACAAAAGAGGTCATGGATACAGGTAGGCAATCCAGCGCAGTGAGGACTGCAGTAGAAGACAGAATCCTTCTCACTTTCTCTTTATTATGAAATAAAAATGGAGCTATGAATCATCACAGCATAGACAAATCATCCGCGGCATCTTAAAACAGCCGCTTGACTGACTGCTGTAATATCACCTGTCATTCAATAAAAAGAACTGCAGTACATGCTTACAAGTTGATAGAAATGTGCCCAAAGCCAAATGGAAACCCTTGGCTTCATTAAAATAACATGATTTTAGAAGTTTCCCAATTAAAGCATTTGCAGTCCCTTTAGAGCAGATGCAGTGATCTTTGTGAAAGCCAGGTAGGTACTGGCACGACAGACAAGCTCAGACCAAATGGACAGAGGTTACAGCAAAAGTGACTGCGAATGCATCAGGGATGGAGCTGCAAATCAGACACAGCATCTGCAAGGGTCCTGGGTCACCTAAGAAACACTTCATTCAGAACTGCTGCCAAGTTTAAAAAGTTTAGGTTGGAAACAAAATGGAAAAGCAGAGATTTATTGACAACACATGCTTCCCAGATTCCCAGCTCATGAAGCCAACACAGATAAAGCACGCCAACCGCCATATCACAACCAATCTGGAGGCCCACTCTGAATTTCAGACTGTACCACTGCCCCAGCAGAAACAGCATCACGTATAAAGCTCTTCCCACAAATGAATTCCACCCTCTGAAAAAACACAAATTATAGGAAAAGTCATGGTATTCCCATGTAAGTGTACTCACTTTTTTCCTATGGCCAACGTCTTCATCTCTGCAAAGACCTCTATCCGTGAAAACAAATACAGCTTCTACCAGAGGAGAATACTCCGTGGGAAGTTTAGATCACACCAGTACCCTTCTCCCTCATTTTAGAAATTACCCTACGAACGCTAAAAAATAAACAAAGGTAACTTTTCTTATTTAATTTGTTGGGTTTTTTTTCCTGTAAAGATGCTAATTCACACCTCTCAAAGAAACTACACTTGAAATAAATATCAAGATATAGTGATCTCGCTACCCACATTACCTCTATAAGTACCAGTTTCTGGGGTTCTGTGATGGCAGAAGATGGAACCTCCATTACAACATTAAGAAATAAATTTTCTTCAGTTCACTTAAGTAGGTACTCTTTGTCAGAACCAGCAGGTGATGCCAGCAACTGTGAGGTCCAACGCATACTGAAGTCAAACAAGATTTTAACTGCATGTAGATTTAGGATGAGATGCTTAAACGATTTTCAGGGTTGGAAGGAACACTTAGCCAAGAAATCTGCAGCTGTCTCCCAGTTTATAACTTAGTCAAAAGTAAAAGATAAAAATACAATAAAACATGAATTATTTTTGTATTCAGAAAGACTTCTGGCATGTATTTGTGGCTGAAGATACTACACATAGCTCTTCTGTTGATTTCATGACTATTCAGACAATCCAGCTATAGATACTTTTGTGTAAAGGTCTTTTTGGAGGAGGAACATTCCTTTGAGTCTAACAAAAGTTGCTAAATAATTTTAGTATCTTATTTTCCTATTTTTTCCTATTTGCCATCATAAGTTTATCGTATAAGTCCCAACCTTTTTCCACAATGCATGCCAGAGCCTTTGCTTTAAGACTGTATACAAACACAAAACTCTAATAAGGAAGGCACAATTAGAGACCATAAATTGTAAAAACTGCAATAATATCCTACAGTAATAGTCATAAGAACGTTTAGGAATTGAACAAAGATTTTGGATTTTTTTTTAAATACAATTCTTGAACAAGTCTTTTTTTATTCAAAGGACAAAAACTAAACAAAAATAACAGCAAAGGAACCCATGAATCCCTATTTTTAAGAATTTACTCACATTAAATAAAGTATTAAATGTGTAAGAAAAACACCCTTTGCCAGCAGTTTCAGAAATGAGGTCACTAATATTTAAAAAAATGAATTTTGCTACAGGGTTACACCCAACATGGCCTAAACCTAAAATCTGTTAAGAGTCTGCCATCTGTTTCCTATTGCGTCACGCACTGAGTCTAACTTCCACAGTCTTGGGGGTTTCTTTTGGCAGATGATGCACAAAAGTGTGGAAAAAAAAAAAAAAGGCCTTTCTGAATCAGATTGTCAACAATTACTTTGATTTATGCTTTTTTTCAAGGATAAGTCATATTTATAACGTGTTACGATGTTTGCCATGAACTATTTATTAATATTTTGCTGACTAAAAAAGCTTTTGACAGAGCTATCATCTAAACCCCAGCTGAAGACAACATTTCAAAATAGCTATGAAAATTGAAGACCATAAATTATTTGTAGCAAAAGGAACTTTACATCCTTCTAATCTCTAAATAAGCTTCTGACGGCAGAGCTGTCCATGAGTCCTTCTTTGGAGATGGCCAAATGCATTGCTGGGACCAGAGCACACTTTTCACCAAGCCACAGAAGGAATCAGGAGGGCATCAGGTTGTGTTTGTGGTGGTGCTGACCTACCTCCAGCTGCCTGAGCATCCCTTCACTCCCAAACATCAGACAGCGGAGCTGAGAGCCCAGGTTCTTGCATGCATGGGGCTCCCTGTGCCATCTCCACGGGGGCCTGGGCTGATCTCAGGTCTCTGAGGATGGCATGACTTGTGCCAGCTCTCTAGGAAATAGTAATTTCAGCTTCTTTTCTATTTTATTTTCTCCCCAGAACAATTAAACTAAAGAGCATCCATGACTGCCTTGTAATTTTTTTTTTTTAAACTCGGCATTTTCTCTTGGAAAGATATACTTCCTTTGCAGCTCCTTTCAGGTTAGAAGAACATCCTTTACCAGCTCTGCTGCCCAAAATTTTCCTCCTTTTCTGAACTCGTGTGCTAGCGGTTCCACTACCACAGGGACTACCCCATTTCAAAGGCAGACCCCCTCCCTCTGTGGGGATTTCATCCAGGCTGAGCAGGTACCTCCAAAGCAGCCTCCACTTTCCCTTCCAACAGCTCAGAGGTGTCCCCATACCCTTCCTCAATAAAATGGGATGGCAGCTTTCAGTGGCACCCACAGGTGCCCAGTCAGCCTCAGGGCCCAATAAAAACCACTCCACTCGACCTTGCCAAATCACCTTCCTCATCCTGTTTAGAAAAATCCCTTCATAACTCACATTTTAATTGTGGTTCCCTGACATTTTCAGACAAAACCAGGCCCTTAGCACTATCCATAGAAAATGGATTCTTGTTTATGCGGTGTTTGCTGGCTTTATTCTCTCTTTTGTTTTTCATCTGCTTGTTTTTTTCTCACATCGCTGCTGTGCCTCTTTCAGTCTGTGTTAGTGCTGGGCAGAACTGCAGTTTCTGAAAGTTACAGTTATCTGGGAGTACAGCCAGTTTTTCCCCTTTCCTATTTCTTTATTCCTTGTGACTATTTGCCTTTGTAATAGAAAGAATTCTCAGCATGAAGGGCACGGTTGTTGATATGTTTCTAGCTTTGTAATTACACTGGAAACATGAACAAACTTTGTTTTTCAGGGTGACTGCATTGCCCTGAACACTTAGTGCCTTCTACAGAGGCCAGTTTTAATAGCTGAGACCTCACAGAGCCACTTCTCTTCTGCAAAGAAAGAATCTATAATATCTTGCCTGTAATCACACTGCGTACATGGCCAAGAAATGCAGTCTTTATGTGTCAGCTCTGCTTGTGTCAGTCAAAACCTATTAAGCTCACCTGTCACTTACCATGTGATCTAATTCAGCTCTCGTAATTCCCGTGCAGCCAGTTTCATCACTGGCACAAGCTTTCAGTGGCAGATAATGATATTCCAAGACATTTAATTTCAACCCTTATAAAACCGCTTAACTGAATGTATCGCTCTCAGCTCTCAAGATATCCAAATGAGCATTCATTTGAAACTCAGAAGAATTAAATTCACCCAACCCAAGACAACTCACATACAGCTTTCCACAACAACTGAGCACCCAGCGGGCCCATGAGAGGTGGGCACTGGCTAGCGTAGCGGTCGCCTGCACAGCCTGAGTGCCACCGAAAGGCCTCGGTTCCTGCTCCAAGGAGGTGAGCACTGGACGAAGACCACGCAAGTGGCATGGGACGTTGGCTAACGGGGGCTCCGCTGCGTGGAGGCTCTCACGGAGAGATGAGCGCTCCCAAGGCAGAAGCAGATACCGATATGCGCTGGGTGGGAAAGGCAGGAGAGCATGAATCCTTCCCATAAAGCACTGCTTATATATTTACACATTTTGTTACAGGTTCTTCATTTTTCAGTCTCGGCATGGGCTGCTGCATGATTGATGAGGCTCAGGAGGCTGTTACAACCATTCAGGGAGCAAGCTATGTCTTCATTTATACTTTAATAGCTTAAATGCCAAGGTCCTTATGCACATTTGGGTTTTTTTAAACCCACCACCACCTCAGCAACAACCAACCAAAACAATTTAATCAACAGCACAAGAGACGGGACAAATTGTAGACAGCAGGGTACATATAGATATACACACGCATCGCTCACATCGTAAGACTTGCATGCAACAGGATGTCCTACAATGCAGCATTTGCCGGCCAGTGCCTAAGTTCAGGAGCATAACTAAATGATCTCTTTAATTACAAATGCTCTAGAATGATTTGATATATAAAATCCATATACACCTACCCATAAACACTGTCAAAGATTTCTTCTCGTTTTAGAGAGGCACTCATTAGTATTTAGAAATAGATTCTTTCCACTTTTATTTTTGGCCTCAAAATTGATCAAGGGAGGACACAAAAAAATCTGAATTTTATTTTGAAGTAAAAAGGTCTTAGAAGCTAGTATACCAAAGCTATAAAAATCCCTAATTAAAACCCCAGAGATCTCTAAAAAGCACTTATCTTCTCAGAAGGTGTATCTTTGTTCCCAGTATATCTGTGCTCATAAACTGAAAATAGGTGAACGCACTTTCTGCTGTATAAATTATTGTCTAATATCCCATGCAACATGTACAGATACATCTTGTTACAAAGGTATTTTTTTCCCAAATCTAAGAAACATTTCCTGGCTTTTGAAAGAGAAATTTTGAATGTTATCTTATTTACAAGCATAAATATTTCCTGGATGCAAGAAGTTTAGTGGTGGCAAAATATATCAATATTTTTTCCATCCATTTACTACACTTTCTTCGAAACTAAATTACTTGCAAATGCAATAAATAAAGTTACAGGTAAGAAAGGCAAAGAAAAAAGAGAACTGCTTTAAACAAAGGAAAAAATCGCAGCCTCTTATTTTCTGTGGAGATGCTAATCTCCCTCTACATCACAAGGACTTTTGAACTACATTTCTATGGATGCTGGTGGGAAGTCAGTTTAATTTTCCTGTGTATTAAAGAGAATAATTTATCTTCCAGAAAAAAAAATAGAGTGCATATGCAAATATCTTTTCCAAATAAAAACATTCTATTAAAATTCACATTTGTGAGTAAGGTAAATGTTGTGTAGCACCCAGTCGACAGCATTCATATAAGCAAAATGTGGAATAACATGTTCCAAATGATCATTATATTAATTCAATTTTGCCTTTACTAGGATGATAGCACACTGAAATTAGGTATTTTTCTCAAATATGTGTGTTCTACCATTATTTCATCTACTGGCACTTCAGGCTATACCAATTTCACCATCTGTTTGTTTCTTCAGAATTTTAGACACAAGATTTAATGAATTTATTTATGCAAAATCCTGCTAGTTTCCCTTTCACTAGATTCTGTCAAAGGCCACAGATGTTAGCTTAAATAGAAAGTGAAAACATGATTTAATTCAGACATTTGTGTATCACTTTTTAACTTTTTTTTTTGACTTGTTAATGTAGAAATGCTGCTTGGCAACTCATCTCATCCTTGGAGGTTTTCAAGATTCAACCAGATAAGGGCACAGCTGACCTGATCTAGTGATGGTTCAAGCAGTGTTCAGGCACCAGGATGGGGTAGTTGACTCAGAGGTCCCTTTCAATCAGCATTTCCATAATCTATCTTAACTTAAATAATTGTAACGCGATTACCACTAAAAACCTTGAATTTCTAGACTTTGTATTGTAAAGGCCAGAATGACATTTTTTAGCTACACAATTAAAATTAAGATCCAGTCCTTACTGACCACAATTCTGGGAATTCTGGGAGGGTTTTTGAAGTTAGATTTCAGCAGCAGCACTTCATCTCAGAGCCCATATCCACGAAGAAGCACTTGGTGCATTACGGAGATCGACCCGTTCCTCAGTGCCTCAGGCACAGGGTGTCCCATTCCTAAACTGGGAAGCCGTGTTGCACACAAGCCGACCTGCAGATGGGAGTGGGAGTTCAGGATTTCCTGGATTACAGGAAATTGTTTTGTTTAGACTAGAAAATTATTATCAAAAATCCTGTAACAACACAGAGCTCAGGCTGCTTAATGGTTTGCCTAATTTACTTTCCTAACTGTGCACCGGCTGCATTTATATTTCTGGACTTGAAAAAAAGGTCAAGTTAAGGTATGTGTTGACTATGTAATATTATTTCAGCATTCCCCTTGATAATATCTACTGGAACTGTTTGTTCAGAGAGAAGTCATAATAAATATACAGGAGCAGATCTGAGGTGAATATGCAATTGCTGACATTCGTGAGTCAGAATTTTAAATACTGGTACAAGTGCGTGCCAGTGCCCTTACAGTATTTGCTGTAGCTATATATAAGTCCTGTACGTAGGACTTTATAAAAAGAACCTGAGAGCAATGTCTTGAAGGAATCAAAGACGGTGACATTTAGGAATCAAGGCTGGTTTCTGTCATCTAATTCAATCCTAACTAACCATCGATCCTTTACGCAAATTACGATGGGTACAAACAACAGCTGAAGTTCACAACAGACCAGTCAAAATGAATTCAAAAGTCCAGAGAGTTAGAAAAGTAATGCTGAAACCAAAAGGCAAACTTGATTAAATACCGAAAATCCATCCAGTCCTTAATGTGTAATCATATAGGTATGCAATTTTCATATTTATATACAATATCTAACTTTTTAAATTATAAATTATAGATGGGGCCTGAATCCTCATTCTGTGAACTAATTTTTCACATTACACTGAAAATAAAATTTTAAACAATAAATAATATGAAAGTTCATTTTAACTCCTATCTCCAGTTGGATACAAGTACTCTCACTAATATGCTTTTGGTAAATTCTTGCTTTTGCCACCACAGGAGATTGTAACATTTCCATCACTCAAGAAGTGAGACAGCTACCAGGATTATTAAGGGCTTTCCTTCAGCCAAATTTATGAATTGTCACAGAACTTACTGTTATTTTACATGAAATTTAAAGTAAGTAAGAGAGCCATGCACTTTTTAAGATGCTCAAAATCCAATTTTACACTTGTCTTAATCACTGAAAATCAGTTCATCACATGTACAAACCGCCATCTGCTCATCCATTTATCAAATTTCCGAACATAAACTCATTTTGCTACTTATGTACAGACACAGAGTGCCACCAGTGTAAGAGATTCACACGTAACTCCACCAGTATGCAATCCTTTTCCAGATAAACCGTATACTCCAGACGTTCTGGGATATCTCAGGTATCACAAACAACAGTGACATGCCCATAGCGGCATCACAAACAACAAGGACAAACAACAGTCGCAGTGATGTCATAGCACACATTCTAGTGACATGGCAGTCCCTAGAAACCACCCCAATTCTTCACACAATATATTTGTTTTCATCTGTCGCTAATCACCCCTACATCCAAGGCCAGGGATAGAAACAACTGACACTTAAATCCATATTAAGTTACCTCCTCTCTAAGTGTCAGAAATACCCACTGAAATGAATGAACCAACGGACTTCAAAATCAGGCCAGATGTTCAGGGCATAAGAAAGCATGTCAGGTCATCAGACAAGGCACACATTTATGCTAATTCATCCAAAAAATGCAATTTTATAAATGGTTAATTTCTAAGAATGGGAAACTTCCATCAGAGCTATTGCATCACTTTCAAACTGGTAAGGGATCACAATTCCATTAATCAGTTAGAAATTCTTAAAAATGCCTTCTTAAAAAATAAAAAAAAGACTGCATTGCTGTTAAAATGAACTTGTTTACACACATATGTCCATAGTAGAGGAAAGAAAAGGAAAGTGATAACCTATTTTATCTTCTGTAGCTGCTTTATCACTAGATATTGAGACATAAGTGTCATTAATCTTTTCATAACATCTGAAGTCAAGTGTTGTCTTCAAGTATAAATCCACTTACCTTTTCCAGGTGAGTTTCTGGTTTAGGATTAAGAAATGTTTTGCTTCCATTGCAAAAGTCTGAAACAATGAAACAGAAAAATTAATTTCAGAACTCTGCTCATTTTAAGCATATTTAGATAACACAAATTAGGCACTGACCAGTAAAATTAAGAAGGAAAACTAAGATTTTTTTAATCAAGTGTCTGCATGAAGTAATAGGCTAATGTACATTTGGTCTGTATTTTAATTTTGTAAAATGATTTTACCGCTATCAGTCTTGCTGATGGAATGAAATAAGTGCTATCCAGTTACCCTTGTGAGGACATACATCTCTGCATCCATGCTAATTCAGTTTCCTAAAATACTACTATGATTAAGCTTTCACTTCTTTTTTTCATCCACAGTCTTCTTTGGATACTAGGTACCAAATTAAAATGATTGACTAAAATGGGATACCAGCTAAAAATGACCAATTTATCCATATGTTCATATTTATCAGTGTCACACTCATCTCAACTCCTGTTATTGTTGGACCAATGTAGTTTACAGTACATTCACCATTTTAAGTGTTCCTTCCTAGCTCTTGAGATAGATGATATTTTCAGAGGTTTAAAAAATGGGAAGTGTGAGGACAAAAATACAGTAATGATTATAGATGCTCATGTCATTAGCTGGAACGGAAGTATATTGGCATAGCGATTCAAATAATTTTACCTTAAAGGCCAAAGCTAAAAATATAGATGACCACCGTCTACAAGCAGCTGCTGAAGGCCACTGTTGACTTCAGTTTGCCCAAAAACCTAGTAAATAACTTCAAGGTTCAGAAATCCACAAAGAATTTCACTGGAGTTGTATGACCAAACCTTTACTATTTGCTCTTCAAGCGAGACAACCACTGTGCTAAAGGAGTCTTCCTGCTAAACTAGAAAATACATCAAAATTAAACATTTAAACCAAAGAAAAAGGAGATGCAGAAGGCAGGCCATATAAAACACAAAATACCCCTACAGCGTGGGTCAGCCAGGTAACCCAGAAATGTTATTTGCACCAGTGCTTCTGTGCTCCTACGGTGCTGGGTAGGGCCAATGCAGAATATTTCTGCTTTAATTATTCTACTTAAATATTACAACCCTTACCGTTGTAGAAAACATTATGAACACCTGGCTTTTACTCTCTGTAAACCCATAAGAAATTAATAGAAAATATTTTTTTTAAAAAGCAGCAAGCTCATAATGTTGTGACACATGTTTGTGATGGCCCTCTTTCTTGATGAATCAGTATTTTGACTCAAAATTCTGTCTTTAAAATCTTTAGAGAAGGCATTTTGTCAGGTTACCTGAAGTGGACAACTGGAACTGATCTGCTTTATGTTTCAGAACATTTTTCAGAATGTATTTTCCAGAAGGTAAACTCAGCAGAGCTACTTGAATTTTTTCATTTAGTAATGAGTAATTATAGCGTATGCATGTGAACCACACGTACGTGAGAAGTAAAGAAAAAGGAAATCCTGCTTAATTATTATAAAAGGCTTTAGAAAAAAGATAATTGATGCTACATCTCACATGGAAATGGGTTAATAGGCATAAAGAATTTAATTTGTAAAAATTCAAACTGTAAACATATTCTCATAGCTTAAAAAAAACCCTGTCCAGATGATTTTCCACCCAGTAACAAACTCAAAGCCAGAGATTCTCTCTCACAGGAACCCCATTAATACCCTGCTGAAACAAATCTGAATTTAATTCAAACTCGGTGGGTAACGATGCTGTCTGCTTTCCTCTTTACTGCTACGCTATAAAAACCCAGGAATTAGATTTAGGACTAGCCACCTGCTTTCACAACAGACTGCCAAAACCTGAAAGTATTCTCTTTATTTTTTTGTTATCCTTTTGTAGGCTTATTATTGTTGCAGATATAATTTCATGAAACTTAGTTGCTTTGTTGATAAGCAAAGAATAGTAGTAGGCAAAACGCTACATATATTTTTCTTCAATCACATGATAAACCTGAATTTTGCCTCCAAAAAATCACTTTTCTATTTATCTGTTCCATATTATTTAGTCAGTGAAAACAAAAGGTGCTAAGAATGAACAGTGATGCCCCAAATTTTTAGTCTGATTAGCATGTGAGGAGGCAATGCAGAGCAGATGTGGAAAGAAATTAGAGCGGGCATTTGCATTGCTCCTACTTATTCCGTGGGTTCCTATGCCACAGCTAGTGCTGTCTCATCGAAACCCTCACGCTCTCTGTTGCTGTCTGCTAGTGCCATTATCATTTTCTAACCGCGCTGCCCTTAACATAGATCCAAAGAAGCAGGTGAAAATCCTTCCAATTGTGCTGAGGGTAGCTTTTGTTAAAAAACAGAGAAACGACGCTGTAATTAGCGCAAAAAGGAGAATTTTAGCATGAAAGAAAGCTGCTAGATGAAAGCTGAAATCCAGCACCCTAAATAATATAGCTTTAGTACTCTTACCACTAATTGCAAACTAAATTTTCTTTGGAAACTTCCATGAGCCTGAAACACTCCTGTTATGCCTTTCTCTTAATTACTATTACAAAATAATAATATGTGCAAGCAGGAAAGTTGATGATATTGAGATTAGAGACATATTCTAATATTTCAAATGTCATAACAGAAAGCATTGATATATCTGTTTACTGATAATCTGAAAGCCCTTAACCACATTGCAGTTCAGTGCTCTAAAGCATAACCTTTAACTGAAGTGCCTGGACTTTTGGTGACTTTCTCTCTGCAATGCTATAAAATTGCTAAGCAGGAAAGCTACAGAAGAAAATGCTGAAAATTTTCAGAATAAGTCAAAGCTAAACTAATAGTAAACTGAAGTACCACAGAAGTATGACATCTTACAATATGTAATATATTTTCAATCACCAAAAGGGCATTAGCACAGGAATACAAAAGACAGAAGTTTTTAAAACTAGCTATGCTTCATTTTGCCTTACCCTCTGTTCCCAATCCCATTCAATTACAACTTTGTCCCAGAAAAAAATGTGTAAAAGACCTGAGAGTGAAAGTCGACACAAGCACTACTAAACAGGCATGAAAAAAAATTGAGAGTCTGGTAAGCATCTTTAAAAATGAGCCACTGAATTGGCTTTAAGGAATTAAAATTCTCCCCCTCAAAAAACCCAAAACAAAGCAATAGCAACCCAGCCAAGCTCCATTCGGGATCTGGTTATTCCAGGAATTGTTCTGCTGAACAGAGCTGTTCGGTGTCTTTGGCTGGCCCCACTTCTCCAGATCCATTAATCCCCAAGTATCTCATTCATCTCAGCCCAGGCATTTATGGAAAATCTCTGGCCACTCAAAAGTAGCCCCAAGATGCTTATCTCCTCTTAACGCAGGCTCTGCAGCCAGAAGTCTCACATATTTACTTTGGTGACCTGATCTGCCTCACCCCGACGTCTTGCTGTCCAGGATGTCCCCAGCTTGCTCACGTGGAGGCTATGAGGTACAAATCCTAATCAGCAGCCAAATCTACATTGCTTGACCAAAGCTATAAAGGAAGAAAAAATGTGAGTACCACTGTCTCCTACTTAATTTAACGGTGCTGGCATATGCATCATCTTCAGAGGTGACTTAACGCTCTTCATATCTCAAATGTGATCCCCAGCTAAACGTTTTTTTTAGAAACGTATGCTAAAGTATGCTAAAGACTTTTTCCTTGGAGTCAACAGGACTGGGTAACGAATTTACAAATAAATTAACCAGTTTCTGGTGAATCCCCACAGCATTCCAACGCACACAAAGCATAGCTCAGTGGACCCTCATTTCAGGAAACATTTTATATACCTTTATATTCCAGGAAGATACAACAACAGGAACAGCAACGTCAACACAAACCTTCCGGTCTAACAGCACAGATTTCTCCACTCCTTCCCCTCAAATCTGAAGTATCTGGTAACTTTTGTCAGAGTATCTGATGGCTTCTTAAACAACCTTTTGTAGGGGGAGATAAAGGTACTTTTCTATCCAAGGGAAGCAGATAACCACTGGCACTCATTTGATGAGCAGTTTCCCTTTTTTCCCTCTCTTTTAAATGAACAGCCTGTACTAAAGGACGACTGTAAAACTGACTACAAAATGGCAAACAAATGGTTTGGTTTGGCTGCAGAACTCTTTCAACACTTTCTACTCAAATAAAAAGCTGTGATTCTATCATGGCTACCTCCACTGTGATTTCTATTGAACTAAAATTTGGCTCAGAATTGCGAGCAAGCCCTATTTGCAGGCAGGCAGAATTCATGCAAACAAAACTGAAATGATAATTGAGAGAGAGTTTTTGAATAAATGCTGCATTTGTCCTAGTCAATACCCCTCTGTGGTTCCAATTCCGTTTTTCAAAAGGAAGGATTATTTCCTGAATGTTTAGATTATGCTGAATGTGAACACTCACACAGGCACATACACAGAGAATCCCTCACCAGGAATTGTTTCTCTTTATTACAGACTATGCAGAGTCAAAATTTGATTCTGAAAATGCTCCTTACTAAAGCACAGATTGCTTGTACGGGCCAGAAAAAACTATTGGTAGTCAGCAGCAAGTACTGCTCCCTCCAGACCATCTGCAGAGCCCCACGAGGCAGGAAGGCAACGGAGGAGCTGGGGCGTAATTCAACAACCCGGCCAGTTTGCAGTGATCAGGGACGTACAACCCCAACACATGCTCCCATTGCATGACCGAAATGTAAATACATGCAAAATCTCTTTTTAAAACACCCTGAATTGCAAATGCTATTCCAAAAAAATGTTCCATTTACATGAATTTACATTAATATTGGTATGTTGCAGTTTGTGGCTGGAATACAGGGGAAAAGCGCATAAGTTGTCTCACTGCAAGGTAAACAACAGGATACTGGACCAGGTTCATCCTTCACTCTAAAAGAAGGCTTAGATATTGATATTAAATTAGCCCACATAATTTTACTGGTTCCAAAATTAAAGTGGATACTATGACATATCTGGTTCAGCTTCTTTAGTTCACATCAACCAAACTTTGTTTTACCTATTTGCTAAATTCTGTAATTTTTAAGAATTGGGATCCAGGTACATCTGCTCAATGGAGCCCTCCCAGTATCCACCATTCCAGTTCTAACTCTTCTGGGTTTGAGTTTATCAGTTCAGGGGAAGGCGATAAAGTAAAATACACTGCCAAAACACAATCACTCTCTTCTTTACAGTGTCTATCGCATTTCTGTGATGGATAATTTAAATCAGTGTTGTCTATCATTAGCAAGGTGCCAGCAACCCCAGGAAAAATGAAAAAGGAAATAAAAATAAGATGTAGCTGCCAAAATGGAGTCACTGTCTGAATCTGGCCTTGTATTGGTTTCAATGTGTTTCTCTTTCCGTTTGCAATGATTCATACTGGTGGAGGTATATACTGCTGCCAAAAGCTGCTGGCTGCTAAATGGTTTGAGTATTTCCTTATTTTGCTCCTGATATATATTTTAAAATAAGTTTACCATCGTCTTTTGTTTTTAACTTGCATTTAAAAACAGCAGGACAAGAGAGGTGATATTTCAATCTCTATAAACAAAACCCTGAACAAACCATGAATCGGATCTCTTTTCAATAAAGTTGGAGAAAGCCTGATGCAGTGAAAAGACGAGAGAGAACCAAGGACTCAAAGCCATCCACAAGGTTCGCATCGCTGCCTGCAAGCCCTTCGGCAGGGCAGCTACTGCCCACGGCCACGCCGGTGCCTTTGGGTGTCATCGGCCATGCCAGCTAGGTTTGCACAAGCAGCTGGTAGTGGAGCGATTCTGTTATTCCTGCTGTATTGTCGTTTGCCATTCCCTTCCATCCTCGTCATATTCACAGCACTGTCCCTCTCCTCACGTCCTGAAGGAAAAAGCTATCTTTATGCTGGGCTTACACTGAAGGCTGAAGAAATCCAGCCCTCCTTTCTTCTCTGTGCAGAAGAACAAGCTGTGCTTACAGAGATGTCTTATTTATACAAATATCTTTGGGAGCATATCTCCTCCCAAAGATGAATTTGGCTCTCACTGTTAGGCTAGCATGAAGGTCAGTATTTTGAAAATGCACTTGATAGTTAGAAGGGTATGAAAATAAGTTTCCACATGCCGTGGCCGAGCTGTAATTCTGTAGCCACCGGCCACAGCAATGGACTGAAGGATGCTGTGAGGTGTTTCTGAAGAAGGAGCTGTCGCAAGAACAAAGAATACGTCCTGCAAAATCTCTCTGTACTAACTGAACTGTTACTTGTAAAGTTGTTTAAAAGTAATTGCAGAATATTAGAGTTCTCCTATTCATAGAAAAGAGGATTTATATACTGGGCTTACAGGATTCTGTATCCAGAGAAGGCAACTTTTTATCTCGAACAGCGTTAGAACAGATGCCAAGCCAGAACTCCTGAAAGAGCCTCACACAGTATTTCTATACTTTGACGTTAGCCCCAGTTACAGGGCTGTGCAAACGGGTGGGGAAAAGAAGCCCAGCAGCAGAAACTGAACTTCTGAAGTTTCAAAATACTGATAGAGCTCTGAGCTGGTTCCAAAGGTATCTGTGCAACTTCCTCCACCTCTATGTTGAAAGTTGGGAACTTAAAAAAAAAAAAAAAAAGTATTCTTGAAGGCTGCTTACAAGTCTGAGGGAGAAAGCAAGCTTCCATGAGACTGGGAATGTGTAAACCTCCGATATCATGCAGCGGGAAACGTGTATCTTCTGAACACTTTTGAAAAACTATGTTCTCCAGCCTAAAATAAATTAAACTCTAATCCTTTAGTCTCATCTTTAGGCTAAGAATTAAAGACCTAGTTTCACTGCAGTATGCTTTCAGACAGTAAACACAGAAGGAAAATGTGTTCTATCCTAAAGATTACTTCATGTATTTAGGCATTTTATGTCTCAACACTTCAAACATTTAAACAGGGCATCCACAAGCTACAGGCAGTTTGTAATTTAACATGCTCTAAAGTCTTTGCAAGACTGGGCCATTATTCAGTAAAATAATGGGGTCAGAAGCGCTAAATTTACATTCAAACATACAAGCAAGTTCATCTCTTTAGATATTTCTTAAGAGCAGCAGTGCTCCTGAAAGCCACCAAATCTTTCTGTGATTAGATAAAAAAAATCACAGCAGGTAACCAGGAGGCATAAGAGATGTGCAATCACAGTTAAACAAAACCAGAAAGAAACGGAGAGAATGTGTCGACTAGATAACATAGAGCAATATAAAATACATAAGCTAATGCATCACCTTTGAAATCAAGGGAATATGGTGATAAGATGTGAGTGAAAAACCTGGGAAATCTCCCATAAAAAGTAATATCTGATCCATTTATCTTACAATCAAGGGTAGCAAAATCTTTTGCTTCACTCTGAGACAAAAAGCATTAGCTGAGGTTTCTAAGAGCTGCTTAGCTGGAAATCTGACCAGTCTTGAAGAGGCTGTATAATGAAGATTACAGTAAGCTGTCTTTCAAACTGTGTGAAATCACAGGAGGTAATCAAAGCATCGCTCTCAACAAAATGAAATTCCACAGAGATGCTTTGCTATAACGGGGAGTGCGGAGAGAAGAAGCAGGATCGGCCCTGTGGCCACGAAGCAAACCATCGATTCCCAAACATCTGCTCCAGCCCGAACAAACGTACTGCTACCGATGATTGGACCCAGGTCATAACACTCATATTTTCATTGGGAGGGTGAACCCTGTGCCATACCAGCAGATCTGGCTGCAGCCTTCATGCCAGCAGCGCCGGCGGCACTGCTCAGCCCAGGGCGATGCAATCAGTGCAGCCCCGGCAAGGTTAATTTTTGAAGGTGTTTGGTCGCTGATGCTAGTTTTGTGTAATATTAAAATATTATTACCCACCATTATGAATATGACAGATTTAGAACTAGTCCTTGTATTGGGAAAGAAATTCAGCTCTCAAATGTATTCTCTTACCACAGGATTCAGAGATATCTTTCAATTTACTCAAAAAAATCAGAACAAACTCAGTATCGTTAATAGCAATCTAGAGGAAAGTCTAACCAGACGGATGAACACTGTGGAATCATAGAGCACAACAATTTTTCAGGAGAAATTATAGTGCAGGAAAATAGCAGAATAATGTTATTGAACACAGACTTTTAACTGTAAATAATAATGTTTGTCTTGGGATTGGTTTTCAATTAGAAGCCTAGTACGGTCACAGCATTTGTCATGTATTTAGCCTTCAGTATGAATTGTAGATAATTACTAGATTGGATTAAATTAAAAACTTGGTAACGTTCTGCACTACTGGGCATTCTACTAGTCTTGAATCTCCAATAACAAAAAATCAAACTAAAAAGCTCTAACTACACTGTGATTAACACCAAACTGTGACTTTTTGGCTCTTAGAGATAATCTTAATGCTGAAATAGTTAATTAACTTAAGCTATATTTTAAATCAACTAGACTGAGTATTAAAATGAACAGTAAATGTAAGAACTGACATGAAACACTCTACAAGTGGACCATCAGACTATATTGCATAATGGAGTCATAACTTATCAGTTACAGCAAATTCTGATGCACCGACAATGAAATTTACACCTTAACAGTTCTAATGTATTCTTATTATCTAGTAGTAATAAAGTCTTTCTCATTAATAGTAACTTTTCCTATTTTTTAACTGGTAATAAGAGAGCTCTTTTTTTTTTTCATATGCAGTAAGTGTTATGAGTTTCCTTACTGACATTTAACACAGTCTCTTTATCAGTTTAATGTCTTTTCTACTTACGCTTTCGGCAATGCATGTTAGGCTTTTCCACTGCAGGGCTTAAGATGATGTATAACATTTTACTTCAAGGAAACACAGTATCTTTATATAAGTGCCATGTTTTCAATTCCCTCCTTCATATTGCAGTAGCTCAATTGTATGCAGAATGTGAAATTATTTGTATGCAAAAGATACGTTAAGTTACCTATTCTTTCTGCCCTTGAGACTCTTGAAGGGAATTGAGGTAAAACATCTCTATCTCAGAGTTTTTATGCTACCCCTATCCAAAAATTCTTATCATATTTTGGAGTAATTTTTTGGTGTCAGTGCTTAAAATTGTTGTTACTTCATCTGAACTGTTTAATATTAAAATTTAATTTTTCTCCACATATATATGATCCCCGTTTGCCAATACAGATATACATTGCTACTAATTTTTTCCATTCCCTTGTTACTATCTTTTAATGCAGTACTTCCTGCAGGACCGTCTCTATGGAAAACAATAAACAAGGAACATTCTTTAGTAAAAATTCCTGACCCTAAATGAGAGCTTACCACTCTGAAATTCGATCTTGGCTGAAAATTGCTTCTTACCCCAGTATTTGCAGTGGCTGAGCCTTAGGATATTGGCATCCTAACTACTGTCCAAATGTCAACATATTGTAGTAAATAAATAAAATGTGAATCATCACTTAGCATGAATAGACTATTGGATATACTTAGCATACTGATTTTAAAGTAACGGTGGCTCTCTAGTTTTATTCTGCTCACCTTGGGGATAGATTTGCTGAGGGAAAAAATACACATATATATTTTACATGCACTAAATCAGAAGCACGGTAGTTTGAGCTCGTTGTGCACCGAAAGAACAATGTGTTTCCCTATGAAAAGAAAAAGTTACAAGATACACTGCAAAGCATCATCTCTTTGCTAGCCTGCACCTTTAGTGTTAGAGCAGAGACAAGTAGGTTTGACTACAGAAATCAAGTATTTAATGTCTTTTGGGAAAAAAAAAATAAAAAATGCTGTATTTAAAGCAAATTTCCAAGCCTCAAGCAAATCACTCGAGTTTCATTTTTACCCCCAGAGATAATCTTTCCAACCTGCCTCTCTCAAAACTAAACTTCCAAGAGAATGTCCATTTTTTGGCATTCCGCCTTTCGCCCCAGTTCCCAGCAAGCCCTCACCTACATTTCCTTCTTACTGAATCTGACGAAAAACATATCAGACTATTCACATCTTAATTGCTCAAAATTCATCCTCTGTAACTCTTAAAAGATGCTGATAGCTGAATCTCTTTGGATTTCAAAGAAACTGGAGTAATTTCTATTACGTTTAGCAATGTTTACATTCACTGACCTTTACCTACTCCTGGGGAAATCAACAGGAGAAGAAATAATCATTTCGCTGGTTTTGAAAAATGAAGGGCCCGTCTGAGTTCCTGAGAGTTATCTAAAAATTCCTGGAAGGGGCTGAATTTTCAAAGTGCTCAGCAACACTCTGGCTTTCTCTCCCAGCGCAGCCTGGGGTGCAGTTCCTGCTCACATCGCTCACCACCGTCAGGAGGGTAACAGGGCTTGAGAGCCCTAAGGAGGATCCGAGGCAGGGAGCCACGGGAGAGAGAACGAGGCAAAGGAAGGAGCCCCCGCTCAACGTGAAAGCTGGTGCGTACGAGTACTGTTATTGACAGCATAAACCCTGTTACCACACTCTGTGGAATACAGCAAGGTTTGTGTTCATCACACGATCGATCTCTTATTTCCATCAAAATGATAGACAGAACAATCAAAATAAGAGGAATGTGTTGTATTATACAGTACTGTTTAATCATATGGTTGGTTTCTGATAGCACTGAAAGCATCAAAGGGAGAAAAGGAGAAAAGAACTACTGAGTTTTGGGTTTTCTTCCTAAAGCAATTTGTGATATAGTAGTTACATACACACACAGTACCTTTACCCCTAAAATGAATTAGAAAGACAAGTGTGATGACCCAGCACGTGAGGTATAAATTCTCAATTATCCTGTTTCACTTGCAACAAGAATCTTTGAAAGTATCAAAGTGTTCACTGCTTCCTTGGGATTTCTCAAAGCATTGAGGTGGCAGCTAAATGAGCCTGAGGAAAGAAATTATTTGGGTCAAAGATTCTAATCCATTTGGCCAAAACACTCAAGAAGGGAAGAGATGATTTTACTTAGCTTTCAGTGACAAGGAGCTAAGATTACTCCAGTGTTCTAAGTATTAACTGCACATTTTAAAAAGTAACTTTTCAGGCAGTGCAGCATAGTTGCATGCTTCAGAACAGAAATTTGTTATCAATTTTCCTTACAAGTTGAGCTCAGTTCTGCTTCCTGTTAAGAGCCAGACTAGCTTAGCTTTTAGTCAGGATTTTTAGAGGATAAAAAGTGCAGTGGCAGTGCAAGCCTTCCTTTTACTAGGAAAAAAAGGATGCCTTAGCTGTTGACAGTGAAAAAACCTTGAAAAATAATCCAGCACATAAAAGAAGGGATGTACTGATGTTTTTGTCCATTTGTATGCAAAATATGGCTAGAACATCTTTTTCCTTTTCTAGTTGCATTAGGTTTAGTGTTGCTAAAACCTATGTCTAATAATGTATTTAAAATTAAGAAACACGGAAAGCAAATGGATAGGTAGAGGAAATCCAAGCCTGCACCCAGCTATGTGATAAGAGGTTAGAATTAAAAAAAAAAATATATGCTAAGCTCTTTGGTTTTCTCAATTTGTGGCAAGAAAGAGCTGGAAAGGAAGGAAAGCAGGACTACCCTGATATTCATCCAAGGATGGATTTGTCCTGTGACCTGGGAAAGAAATTAACAGGAGGATAAATGCTTGAGTAATTATGGCATTGGTGGACCAGATTCCTTACCCAGTCTGTCAGGCAATCTGCTCCTCTGATAGATGGGCTGCAGTTGGGCTTCCCATGACACAGCAAGGAACCAGAACTCCTAACTGCAACAGAGGGTCCAATAAGAGCATGGTGTAGAGAAATTGGTGAGTGGAAAATAACATGCATCCCAAACAGGAAAAATAACCACTTAGTGCAATTGGAAGATTAAATTCATAAGCCTTCCTTGCTTGTGAAACTCCTTAAAAGATCAGGATTTTGTTTGCTAGCCACACAGGACTAGCAAGGACTGACCGTACTTTAGTGGTTGTCTTTGTTTCAACTCCAAAAAAACATGGATCAAGCTCCTAGCAGACGAACCTAAGGAGCCAACTGAGCTGTAAATTCACTCAGTGTAGTGGTGAAAGTGGGATTGCTGAAAACTCCGAGGGAAGCTTTGTTGCTCCTCCTCACCCTCGTACACATGCCCTCGCATTCTGTCAGTGGGATTATAACTTCTGAGGAAGTTACAATCAGAGTTATGGAGGATTGTAATCAGTTATAATCCTCAGAGTGACTGAGAATTTGTCCTGATTTGCTTCTTTGCCCTCTCTTCTCTTTAGTTTAAATCTCTACAGAAAATAAACTAGTTGGAAAGTAGTTTTATCTTATGGCTACAAAGCATTTTATGCCCTTTTGACACGGTATTCTTAATGCTCACCCCAAAATTCCTGCAAACGGTTGCAAGTCCTAAGAAATGGAAAAGAAGAAAAAAGTGCATCTGAGAGAACAAACAATGTGATAGACTAATGGGTAAGACCAGCAGCTTGCTTTTTGATACGAAAGGTCCTTGAACCTTGGTATGAAAGCCCTACTCCACGCTGTTTACGCCCATGGGCAATTGCTCTGATAAAAAAGTGAGAACAGCAACAACTGTGAAGTACTTTAGCTGGTCACATCTAAAAGAACAGATACACTTAAAAATTTAGTATAAATAAAGAAAAGAAAGCGTTGCAGTCCTCTTCTGCTCCTTACGGGGCCCACAGAAGGATTCATTTCTGTTTGTGTTGTTGCACTTTGCCTAGGGATGCTGGCTGACTCACAGTAAGCAATGAGAGTGACCCTAATGACGCAGTGCAGGCAGAAATAATTCAGATAGCTGTCAAGGGGAAAGCAAAAAAAAAGAAAAAACCCCAAATCACCCAAATGTCACAGAGGTGGGAATGGAAATCAGCAGCATGCTTTTACTCCTACTTAATACTTGAGGATTATTAATGAAGGCTTCAACCACATGCAGCCCCCATCTTGCCTACCTTGTCAGCTTATTTAATGCAATGTGGTGCAAATTGCCTGAGGTTATAGGTTAGGCTCAGTACCTTACTCAAGCTCTGATTTTTTTTTTTGTTGCTTTATGGCAAATGCTACTTTACAAGATGAAACAAATTGGTAGCAGTAATATATTTAATCAGTCTGCAACGTGAGCGTACAACGAGGGAAAGGACAAAGGCAACATTAGCTTGTTGCAAGTCACCGATCGCATTATTTTCTTGGGTGCTAAAGTTTTGGTCTGTCGATATTCTCAAATAAGGCTCCCTTCTAATATCAAATGCATGAATATGGCAGCCCGTGTACTAGAGGCATATAGGGTATCGAATTGGTAGCAGTGAACACACCAAGCCTCCTACCATCCCTCTCTATTATCGCATCTCGCAAGCGAGAAGATAATCCAAACGGCTGCTGCTTGGAGTGAATCGAAGCTTCCTGGTCACTTTGCTACTGCAGACACCTCAAACGCTTCATTTTACTGAGACTATCCGGCCGCTGACCAGATGCGAGATATCAGTTCGTCCCTAATACTCCCCCTCAATTTCTTTTATTTTCCTCTTCCCATAAAAATACAGTTTCCAGATTTGTGCATAGAATTTAACTTTTGTAACCGACTGAATCTGAGGCACGGAAGGGAGCACATTACAGACGCACAGTTAAAAAGAGAAATACTACTGTGGGGACACAGACCTCAGTTCAGCATGTCCGGTCCTAAAAAGCCTAATTCTTCCCAACCATAGCCTCTCTATCTCGCTCTAAAAAGCCATTTCCATTATAGGGTAATACAGACCATGAACAGTTTTGTTTGCTTGTTATTTTTTTTTAAATGCATTAGCCATTTTCTTCACTTTGAAAATCCCATTTCGTACAGATAATATAATTTAAGTGCTGTTACATTAAAATTTCGAGTCACATTCCCTTCACCATACCTTTCTGCATTAGGAAGGAAGAGATAAATTTTTAATCTTTTATTTTTAATGAAGATTAAAGAACAAGTTCTGCTTGGCTTGCCTTGGCACACCATACATTTTAATGTATATTGATTCGTATAAATGTCTCATTTAGAGCATATTTTTGTTAGTATTAATGGTTCTTGGACAGATAAGATCAGTCCTCCTGTAATATTGCCAATCTCATTGGTCAAAGTTGAAGAACACATTACTTTGTTCTGAGATGAAAAAGGAAGACAAAGAGACAGCTCCTGAGACTGGAATATCAAAGGATCGATGTCCTCAGCAAGAAGAGACAGCTACGGTCTACAGGAGCCAGCACAAAATTCTGCCTTATATTGACGACAGGTGGGAATTTTGTGCTTATTCTTGCTAATCATTCATTTCCATTTTCCCATTCCATTTCCATGGAATTCTGACTTGATTTTATCAGGAAAGGGATTTATGAAGCACTTTTGAAGGTGATCTGGAATCCAGCAGAATTTTGTTACTACCCAGATGCAGGAATTCTGTTGGGCTATCTTTGCTGTATGGGTACATATAGCATATGTAGATGAGGAAAATAGCAGTTCACATTTTCAATGTCAGTTTTAAAAATACTTCTTATAACTCTCCATTCTCATCATACAAATAATACAATAACAACAAAATAATACAATACAAAAATGCCACACATTTGCTAAGCTTTTTTTTTTGTTACCTACTGCGGTCCATTAAGATATTAATGCTTTGTACTGTCTCATATGTGGAAATATAAACTACATGAATACATGATCTCTCATGTAATCCAAATATAATCCAGAAACTTGTAGTAAGTTAAACAGTACGCTTTTCCTATAGTTTAATGACAGAAAAAAAAGAAGAAAAAATCAAAATAAAACACCTAATCCAGATCAAACTATCTGCCTCTCTGGCTACTCTCTAGATGCCATCTTAGATGATTTCCTGCTTTCTTTTTCTTCTCTTGAGCCACCTTCTTTTTAACTCATGATGGCAAGCAAATACATTTCAATATTGGCCTAATGAAGTTACGCAATCCTGTCTACCATGGATATAATCTTCCAGTAGACTTACACTTTTGAAAACTGTGATTGATATTTCTCCAATATTTACAGTTGCCATAAAAGCTGAAGGCTCTCCTTGTTGAGCAAGAAGCATCTTGATCTTTCATTTCAGATTGCAAAGGCCTCAGCATATGATGGGGAATCCCAGGTCCAGATACCCTACGAATTATGCAAATGCTAGATAAATCCCTTTGCTTTCTCCACTGGATGAAAAACAGTAACCCTTTCAGATTCATCTGAACTTCTTTAGGGATTCTGCTAGTTGCAAATAAAACTGGTCAAACTGTTTTCAAAAGCTATCTTCACAGAACCATCTTCTCCTACCATAAATATTCATAAAGATTTGAAAACATTAAAGCTGCAGCAAATTATGTCCTGAACCATCTAGCCCTATCTGTGCCTGTTACCACAGTGAAATTGTTTCATGGACATATTGTCCATTTGTAACTTGACCAGTGTCTTTTTCACTTTTCACTCATGCAATACAATTACAAATCAATTATGCTCTTTTTCTAGACCTTGCTCCTTTTTAAAATGGACAGGACCACCTACATATTTAATGGCCGTCTCTCGAAAGGCACCATTCCTTCTTTTGTAACAACAGATGCGGAGCGGGACCACAGGGTATGGAAGTACAAATGGAGGACAAGCCTTTAATTCAGTATTCTGGAAAGAAGAGAGAAAAGCGGGGAAACTGAGATGTGACAACACTAATTTTCAAAGCACAAAGAAGTCAAAATCAGATCAGTAATGAGAACACAAGCTTTGGAAATTATTCAACTGCAATGAGAAAGGTAACAAAGAAACTCAACTGAATGTAATCATAAGTAAGTTTAAGAAAGACTTTTTCTTATTTGACAAACTTGTCTCGTAACTCAATGTTTCTCCGGCTATGACTAGGAGACGCCTCATTCATTCCTCATTCCCTGTTTTGCCTTACAGATCCGACTACACACCGGCACACTACAGGGCTCTCGGCAGCAACATCCATAAAGAGCTGAAAACCTGCAGTCAATACTAATATTAAATTTTGTACGGTAATTTCCCTGTGTTGGGGAAAAAAGTTTTATAGGGAAGCAATACCAGGTATAGAAAAATAAATTACTATTAGAACAGGCATTTTTCAAAACTAGTTAAGTGCTTTTCAAAATGCAGCAGATTTTGTTTTACTTCCCTTCTGAAAGCTCTGCCGAGCATCTAAGTGCTGCTGACATGAGAGCTGGTCAATGACTGACTGACAACTTAAGCCAGGATTTGTACCCAGTCCAAGTCGTCTTTGTCCATTTATTGAATTTCATCATAAATAAAAGTAAAGTAAAATGCAGTTCAGATAAACATCACAGCACAGGTAAACTTTGATCTGAATTTAGCTCATCATCACAGTGGAAAAATGATTTCATTGTTAATTTAAGCTTATGGGAGTCTCACCACTGATTTCTCCTGCCCCAGGGAGCTTCCCCCAAGGAGGGAGGTAGCCCCAGCCCTGCTCATTGCACAGCAAAGCTGCACACCCTGACCTCGCTTTTTGTGCTCAGGCCAATGCTTCACCATAGACAATACATCTTACCCTCAACATTGTCACATTTCCCTTTTGCACTCTACAAAGATACCCTGATTATCCTTTTTTTTTTAATTCATGACAAAATTCAACAGACAGGACAGGAATGGCTCCAGTCTGTGGACACTCTGGTCACACTGGCAGAGGAGCACTGTCACTCGCAGAGCAGATGTCAGAGCTGGCACCATGGGGGCACAGCAGGCAGAGCTCCCAAGGAAAAAAAAAAAAAGTAAAATTCACAATCATGATGGGGTTTACACTTTGTTTTACAGAAGGTGTTTTACACTGTACGGTACTTGTAAACCTATCAGAATTTTTCTACCAAGTATATGCCACTTCACCTTGTTGTTGGGTAATTGGTTTCTTCGAGCTTTGCCGTTCCCAAATTTATCAGCTCCACCAGCATAACTGTACTGCTTCAGGTCATGAAGCCAGTTTATTTAGTCCAAGCTAAAGCATCAGACTGCACAGGATTGTGCAATGAGACAAATAATTAAAGGTCTGCCCTGCTCCAGTGCATTTCTCCAATGGGTTTCTGCCACTGGCTTCTACAGAAGCAGGACCCACCAAAAGGTTGAAAAATATGTATTAAACTGACCACAGACTTCAGGCTTGCATTTTTAGCCTATGATTTTTAATTGCCTATTTCTGCTATCTTTTGAAATATTGGCAAATCAAAAGTAAGTAATTAAAATAGGTGTAAAGTCCTGCTGGTCACGCAAAGAGCAGCACATGAAGAAGATAAGGGGTGAGATTTATCTGCTGGATTATGGGAAAGGTACATCACTATTTTAATATATTTCTACAAGGAAAAATGATTTAGAAAACTTTACCCTCTATCAACAGGCACATACAATCCACAGGCTTGTCTCTCTACAGACCGATAATGCATAATGTAGTTTGCCACCTGGACAGTCAAAGGATACAAGAGAAGCAAGATTTTTAGGAAAACCATCCTTTCAATCATATGATATACTGTAAAAAAAGATTTGACCTCCTTCTAGAAATCATGACAGCATTTAATTTGTGGGTAAAGTAAGAGAATTTCTTATTTTTAATCCTTAGTGATAACAAAGGCAAAAAATGTTCACTGATATAAATGACATACATAAAGGTCAGCTAGGCTTTGGGGAATAGTGGTCCAGTCAAGCAAAGCATTGGAACATATGCCTAATTCTAAGTATAATTGACTAAAGTGGCTAAAATTGAGCACCTGCTTAAGTGCTTTCATGGCGTCATGCCTAATGAAATATTAATCACAAATGGCAGAGAGCCATTATACCAAGAAGGTCTTATTTATACTGAATTGAATTATATAATAATTAAGGTATATATAATCAGCCATAGTAGTAAGTCTGTCAGTGTTCTCATCTGAATCAGCACATTTCAAGAGTGCTAAACCTACAGTGAAATATTCCTCTTTCTAAATAACCTTGCTAGTGATTTTATTTTGTACAGAAACTTGCAAAGCACCTGTACTAGTCCCAGCGACTGCCGTGCGGCAGCAGTGCACTCGTGAGACTAACCCCACCGCCTTCGCTCGCAGTGCCAGGGAGAATGCTGGGTTGCAGGATCAGCGGAATATTAAGAAATGAAAAACAGGAATAACTTCAAAAACTCAAAATGATAGAAAGAGTAGTTATGTTGTGCGTGGGACCAGTAGCAAACACATACACTACACCAGTTCTTTACCCTGTTTAATCCTTTCTACTGGTTGATGGAATTCAAGGACGGTAGCAATGGTTTTCAAGCCTAATTCATACTTCTCTAAGAGCACGGAAATGATTTCTTAAATTGATAATTGCCACACTAGACTTCTTTCAAGTCTGTCTGGTCTTCCCATTACTCTACTTAAAAGATGGAGGATGCAAGAATTTTTTTTTTTATTTTGAGCCTTCTCAAAATACTGTGCATCCAAAGGATGCGGATTTGGTTTTCTGAAATTTTTAAAGTTTTAGAAATTTTAAAACTGCTACTAACTTTCCTATACAACTCTTTTTTCAAAGAGAAAGAGTGGCATTTGGTCAAGACTTTGCCTGTGTATTCTTTAAAATAGTATATAAGACAAAGTCAAGGTGTTAACTGCTTTATTAAATGGAGGTGAATTGTTACAATGATGAATAATAGCAAAACCAGAATTATACTTTTATCACAATATCAGTTTCACAAGATGAGGATAAACTGATATACTACACTCTCTTTTTAGAATTCTGAAATATAATAATGGTAATTTTGAAAGAAATAATTTTCCCTATATTTCCTACAGACAACTTAAATATAAAAAAAATTAACACAGAACTGAACAGATCAGAATGGAAAGTGGACTCGAATCTTTTTTTTAATCCTTCTTTACTCAGTATTATAGCAATTACTGCTCCTATAGCATCAGATTAAAATGGGGCTGATTACGCTGGGTTCTTAGTTTATCTGATCACAATTCGAGGAGTCTGACGTTTTCCATGAGATTTTAATATGTCAAAAAATATTTTTTAATTAGGTCTGAGCATCTTGCAAATAAAATATTGCACTACAATCAGATCAAACCAAATTAATGTTTGTCAAATGGCGTTTGGCATTTCCTACCAAATGGGGACAGTTTTGCTCCATATGATTTTAGATGTGTGTAAACACCGTCTGCCAAAGTAAAGACTGATGAGAACTTGTACGTGTGTTGTATTTTGAATAATCTACTCATTCATCTCATTCTGGCAGAGCATTTTAGTTTAAAAAGATGAGAGTTTGGACAATATAACCTTACTAAAATAAGCTTTCACTGCACTGCAAAAAACCAAACTCTTGCCTAAGGATAATTGTCGATGCTACTGTTTTCAAGTGTTGATCTTTTTAGAAAAGGAAACAATTCAGGGCTAGTACCTGCTTTTAATCACATTTCCACCGTAAAGAACATCTTAGGGCAGAAGCGGTTGCATTTACATAATGCGATACAGGTGCCCTGGGCTCTTCGTACAATAAATCCACCCTGCGCAGACAATGATGTGGATCTGATGAACCAGCTGTCAAGCGCTGACCAGCCAGACTCAACTATGATGCTGGGGGTGGACCGGGTATGGTGGGACCAGGTGCAGAATACCAATGTGCAGGGCACTGCCTGACTATTGAATGGAAAATTTCCAGTTGGACTCAACAGTGATTCGGAACAGATGAGGCAAATCCAAGAAACACCTGTTAGCTTTGGGAAGAAGAAAAAAATTGGCACCATAATGCTTCACCAAATGAGTCATCAGAATATAAAGGAAGAAACAGCATTAAAGGCAAAGAATGAATTTTACTTTCAGATCTGCAAGCTACATAAGAATATTTAATATTTGTCGCATTCTTTCTGGTGGGACAGTGACTCATTTAGATCAGGATTCTTTCATAATTCAGCTTCCAGCAATTTACAAAAGGAGCTCTCAAACAAAGAACATATTAAAGATGAGTTTAAAGAAGACAATGCTCTAAAGGAGTACTTAGCTGTGCATGCTCCCTCAGACAACGTCAGTCTGTGTATAAATATAACTTATAATGAGACATTAACGGTACATTTTTGGCAGCTGTAAGCGAGAATGCCTTGGAGTTTAAAGGCGCCTCTGCCAGACATAGACGTGACCTTCTGCAATATGGACTACAAAGCCAGTAGATGACCCTGCCCGGGCAGGACAGTGACTGTCACTGCACTGGGGAGCGGGAGAGCAGCCCAGGGCCAGCAAGCACGGGAGCGAGGTCTGCGGTGGAGAGGGTCCCCACAGCAGCTATTTGAATGCTACAGACTGCAGGGATAAAGTACAAGACGTCTGGAAGGAGTTTTCACTTAGTATGTTGTCTTTATCTCGTCTGTAATCACGACATTTCAAGCTCACGGAAGGCCTTTAGGTCCAAGTACTTAGTGAATCTTATTTCTAACTACCCTAACAATTTGAACCATAAATACAAACAGTGGTTAAAAACATAACCTTAAAAATCTACAGTAAAGCTGTGAGTCAGATTTTTGTTTTAATTTCCAACACAGAAGTTATTTGTTACTCAAAATTAAAATACTTGCTTTACAAATGCTAATAGCATTCAGACTTTGTGTTACTCAAGGAGTAACAGAAATTACAGTTTAGACACCCAGCTGTGGGAAAGCTACTGTCCTACCTTAGATCATACCTCTCATGCTTCGAGCTTTCAAGAGTCATCTAGAATGAAACAGGTCATAGAGAAATGGTCTGGGAAACATTTAAGGTTGCTGCAAAATCAATTGAGCATGAATGAGAAGCCATTTGTGATGTCTAGAAGCGCTGAGGTGGAATTCCTGCTTTGATTCAAAATAATGATGATCAACTAAAAAAAAAGTGTTCTCACACAGGTGGGTTAATGAAGACCGTCAATGGAGGGGTCAAAATACCTTGGGCTCCTTTTGGCAGAGATCCTGAAAAGGTTAATGAATGAAATTGAAATGGAAATCCACCTCCAACCTACCATATGTCTGCTACATTTTCACAACATCTGTGTTTACAGCGAACAAGTCCCTGCATGCACTGGACAGAGGGCTTTTAAGAACCTAGTTTGGATAATATTATTATTAGCAAAGGGGAAAATAGGCTTAATAATAACGTCATGTAGGTCATCGAATTGCCTTGGTCTCCAGAATATTGGCAGAGATCCCTGACAAGAAAAGCTAACATGGATTATTTTAGGAACTCAATGAACTGTGGACAACTTATGTCTGTAGAAATTATGTTATTACAGGATTTAAAATATTAGCACCTCAGAAAAATTCAATACACTAAAACACCGGATGGGCAAAACAGCATGCACAGTGATTCAGTACCAGCAATACTGCCACTATACAGTTCCCATCCCACCACATCTCATCTGACTTGGAAAATTAATCTGGTTCTCAAAGGTGAATTATATTTCTTTATTCTGCATTTCTTTAGGAACGCTGCGATAACAATTGTATACGATAGCAACAATTGGTTTGCTCTGAATTAATTTTCCCCTGATGTTAAAACCTCTATTCTTTGGTTCAGTTGGGGTAAAATGACGGGGCAACTGTATGCCATTTTCACATCACTTCATCACAGAGTAATCTCCTTCAAAAGGAAATGAAACAGTCACATTTACCTAAGCGAAATGAACAATTATTGAAGGGTTACTCCCTACCTCAGACGTTTTCTTCCTCCCTGTGTCAGCTTTGGCTTGCCGGTGCCGTTTGCCTGAGGGTTTGTACACTTCATCTCCCTGCCACCGGCTTCAGCAGGCGCTGTGGTCCCTCGGTCCCTTTATACTTCTCACGCCATCCAATATAACTACAGATGTTTCCATTATCCATATAAATGTCTAATCCTTTTCTGAACCCTACTAAGCTCTTGGCTTCATTGAACTCTTGTGGGAATTAATTCCACAGGTTAATTATGCATTTGTGTAAATACTTATTTTCTTTAATGGTTTTAATATTACTGCCTTTCGGTTTCATTATAAGTCCCCTGGTTCTTGTATTATAAGAAAGGATAAGTGAAAGTGCCAGATTTACTTTCTGTATACGCAATTCATTATTTGTATATCTCCATCATGTGCCCTCTTTATGTCCCCTCTCCACACTAAACCATCCCAGAGTTTGAATTCGTTCTTCACACAGAAGCCATTCAAGCCATTTGCCATAATTAAAACAATTAATTTCAAGAAAAATCCAGACTGCTACACAGAGAATTCAGAAAGGAATGAGGAATAAGTTGAAAGAATGACTAAGCTCCCTCCATCTACTGCAATTTTTTGCAAGGCTCACACTGCACACATTTCTATACAGAAGCCCGCTGCTCTTAGGCTATCTAGCTAATAATATTTAAGCATTTTAATAATCCAGTAAAGTGAAATTAATGTGTTTAATTTATTAAGAGTTTCTTCAGCAGCACTGCTGGGTTTAAATTCATGATTACAAGAATTTAAATTCATGATAACAATGAACACTTACATTCTTCCTAAACTTATGACCCTGCTTTTCTTGTGAGCAGTAAGTTGAGAAGAAGAAAACTAAAAGTAAAAGAAAACTTTTCCTTATCCCCAGTAATCTTTGGGACACAGATAGCATTAAAAACATACAGTTACTTATACTGATACTGAGATAAAGACTTTTTGTAGCTGAACTTTAGCCTGTTAATATTTAGCAGCATCAACACCTAATTAACATTTCAGCAGAGATGACCTTTCCAATAAATAGATATGTTATATATATATATATTTTTTGCTGATGATAAGATGGTATGGATGGCATATCTCCTTTTAGGAGTGACTGGACCAGAAGGAACATTTTTAGGCGTTGTGGTTTGTTGGGATGAGTTCCTTACTAGGTTATAAATGACTGAGGTAGGATATAAATTACATGACAGTCAGTTCACTCTCTTCTCTCAAAAATGTTTGGGAGCAAAATGAAATTTCTGCAAGTGTATTTCCCATGGAATTTCCTCAGTACATTTGTTGATATGTGTATGTTGCCACTCCGGATTCATCCCAGCCAATTCAGTAAAGCTATCACACGATCTACTCGAGAAGTTGAAGTTGTGATGGTTCACGGTGACTGTCTACTTACGTTGCCTGTTACATTAAAAAAGGGAGTTACTGTAGCATTATACAATCTGTACACCTCAACCTGTACAAATTGAGGATGATGTCTGCCTAGAGGTCTAATAAATGCTAGGTTTTTAATAAGAAAATATGTGGGGTTTTAGGGATTTTCCATGAAGTATGGCCCTTCTTGAAAACCTACTCATATATGATTTTTTCTTTTGATCTCAGAGGAAGCAAGGTTGTGACACATGACATGGTTGCTCAACTCTTTCAGTGCGAAACACCCCTGGCAGGTCACTGACTCCTTCAGTCCTTCCCCTGCTGCAATTGTCTCCCTTACTCTTTCTGTGTTCTTAAGAGCAGACTTGTATTTCTGAAGTCACATTCATGTAACTATTTGTTTTTAAGCTGTATGGAATAGTATTTAGCAAGACCAGTGAAAATAAACAGTGGATTACCAGGGGGAGTAACAGAGAGGTGAGAGAATTTACATCCCTGAATATGGAAGGAGGCAGGCACCCCAAACCAGAACGTCTGATTTCCATCTCGCTTAGTTCAGTAAGTAAAAAGCCCCAAAATAAAACAACAGAAAACCCGTTGCTGATCTTCCTTGATAAATATAATCAGTAAAGTCTAAAGTTATGACACAAAGAGTTCCACTCTGGTTAATTAGTCTGGCAGCCAGGGAAAATCCCCAGAACGCTTTGATACCTTCCTTTTATTACACTGAAAGGAAAGCAAGATGTTATTCTGTAAACCACATCTAAAGGACAAGTAATACATGTTTATCAGGCTGGGAGCCACCTGCCACTGTGCAGTGCCCCGATGATTCGTTTTACTAAGCTAAGCTCTTAACTGAAGCTCTGAGGAGGGGTTGGACATACTCCTCAGTTCAAGTTAATGAGAAGTCCTGAAGCTTCTAAACAAAGATCTGTTCCAGCTGAACAATGTATTTATTGGTCTTACTTTGTAACTTCTTTTTACAAAACAGAAAAGTCTTTGTTTTACCCTTTATTTAGATAAACTAGAGTGGATTAATTATCCTTTACCTTGGCCTGAAAATAACTAAGGACTCTACATGAACCTAACACAAGGAACACTTTCTTCGTGCAAGGGCAAAGAAACTATGCACTAAACAGCCAAGCATCCTTTTGAAATGTTTAACATATGACAATAAGTCTGACCGTGCTCCATAATTCACTTACTTTACACCCAGCTGCACAAGAAGCAGTGGCACTAAACCGTCTCTGTAGAGATCCATCTCTTTTGGTGGGCAACAAACAACGGTCCTCAGGCTGTTCAAAGAGGGTGTGAAACAGTTATAACTGCACCCTTTCTTCAAAGTACACGTCATTTTAATGAGCTTTCTTTAAAAGACACAATTGTGGTATAGAAAAGAAAAAAAAACCCCAAACAATAGTCTCCAAAAGCAAATGTGCATAATTTATCTGTTACCTAAGGTCTCTATCGCTGAAGTCAGATAAGAAATGAAAAGTCTATATTTTATAAAAAGGATCTAATTTAATTGCATGCAGAAATAATGTGTTCCTTTCCCTTTTTTACTGGCTGGTTTTTCGTAGAATGCAGGATACTTGAACGAAATGTCTCACACAATAGAGAAAGAATTATATATCATGTCTGCACTTTGTCTCTTCAGGTCAGGCTGTATCCTAGCCGTGGAAGCAGGCTCTTCCACCCTCGCACAGGGTAGGATCGGGAACGCTGTCTCCAACAGGAAGCCAGCCTGAAGTCTCCCACTGGGAGGTCAGCATTTCGTCTTGCACTTTGCTAAACAGCCAACTTTTCTCCCGTATGTTTTGATGACAATAGCTGTTTAGCTGTCCAGCCTCTCAATTCAAGCTGTAATAACCTTCTGGACAAAATGTTTAATACCATTGCTCTTGCCAAAAATTTAATTGCATCCATTGATGCATCAGAAACAAAAGCGTTACCTAATGAATTTTTCCTTAACAGTGGCTTTATCTTTCCTTCTTCACTAATTTCTCAAGGTTATTGGAATACAGATCCTACTGCCTGCTATATCAGCACCTGTCTTTTAAGTCACCAGTACCTTGACTATTCTTTTTGAGTATTGGAACTCCTGAATTCCAATAGGCAGTAATTAAGCTCTCCCAGTTGGTTTCTGATTTTTTTTTTTTTAATGATTATTAAATGTTTGAGATGGTTCACGCACACAAAGATGGACACCAGGCCAAGTTTCAGACTAACTGAAGAAAAGGAAACAGACTACAACTGAACAGCAGAGATCTGCATGAAGATAGGAATGTGCTTTCTTGGAAAATTAAAACCAACAAAGTGTAACAACTCTGATGGCAGCTGGGGACTGATAAGCAAAGCGGTTGGGTATCTGCCCAAGTTTAAAAACGTCAACGTACCTAAAGTTAGAAATACAGTTAACTATCTTGTTAAATCAAATCTTTCTTTTTTCTAACAAATTGAGTACCAGTGTAGAGTGCTGATCTGCCTGCTCTTGTGAATATAACTCTAAAGTCTTGGTTAAACCAAATACTCTCTTTCTGGTATTGCTACATTGTGCGTTCTGGTTTAACACTAAAATGAGATGTGCAGTTGTTTGTAAGCTAACTGGCCTGGTTCTCTTGAGAAAGCTTCCTCAGTTTGTCATTACTGATGAAGATAAGAAAACCGATTAAGATACACAACTGAGATTTCTAAGGAATATAAATGGGCTTAGAAAGAAATCAAATAGCAGCTGATGTACTACATCATGAAGGTTTTGAGACCACTGTTACTTGTGTGTGGCTATTTGAATCACGTTGAGCATTTGAGCCATGAGACTGACTTCAAGCTTGTGTTTTATGAGGTCAGACAAGAAGTAGCTCAGAACCTGACCTTCCATGAACCCCTGAATACTAACTGGTATGACATTTAAATAGATGAAATACATCTCTGCTGTAAGCAAGAATTTTCCATTTATCCAGCATAAGCTGTCATAATTCTGAAGTGTCAAGGTCTGATCTGGATCATTCTCCAGCTGATGACAGATGAGCAGTTCCCCGCGCAGCACACTGTACACGGGCACTCTCTGCAGCTCACGCTTGGGACCGTCTATTTGCCATGTACTTTACCAAGATAGAAACTCGGGAGGCCAGCTGTGTGTAAAACAATGCAATAGCCCCACAACAGACCTTAAAATAACATTGTCATTTCTACCTTCACTGAGAGTCAGGCCACTGACCTGACTTTTAAGAACACTACCTTGGAGCTCTCCAGTAGGCAGGGCTACAGAATCATACTTGTAATCTGTAAGTTTTACACTGCCAATTAAATTGCCATCTCTTTCTCCCCCCCGGCTCTAATACACAACTCCATTACTTATATTTATGTTTTAAAAATAAAATAAAACTGTTCTTAGCAGTACTAGACAGTTTATGTAGTACTTAAGGAGCTTCTTTGAGAGTTCCACCTTTAAGAACTCTTCAGCAGCACAAGTCTACCTCTGATTCCCAATGACAGTTATTTTCGTCTTTCAGCATAATGCTGGTTTTTTTAATATCAGACCAATTTCTGGGCTCAGGGAAATGTCATTAAGGATTGCCCTTTCCTATTCACCTCACTCTCCGATGGGATCAGAATGTGCACAGGCAAAGCCCTTGTTGTTCCTGCCCACAAATCAATATCTACTGCAGCAGGGAAAGGAAGGAAAGGAGGAACAGAGGATGAAACGAGGGACTGGAACACAGAAGACAACCCCCCCCGCTCTGTTTCTAATGACAATTCTCCTTCCTCATCCCTATTCTTTTAGGTGCTGTCTATTAAGAGCAAGTGAACAACTGCTACTAATGCCGTAGTTCTGTTGCCGTAAGAACTTCAGCAAACTAAACAATGGCATTTGCTATTCAGTTCACCTATACAGCTGGTCTCTTTGCTTTTCTACAATTCAGAGCATGGACTTGCGGGGATCTCAAACAACATTTCAGACATACAGTAGAGGAAGCATTTTTATCACTGCTTTTATAATTGCTTTACACTCCTCTACAGTTAGATCCCAGCTATAATTAAAGGGGAAAAAAAATACAGTGAGAGGGTCAACAATGACTCTTGAGTTCCAAAAATCAACGGTTCAAGTCAAAGGAAGGAACTCGTCTATTCTTCCTTGGAACATGATAGGTTAACTGCAGTCACTGCTCAAGATTCTGAGTGAAGTGGTGTGCTCAGTGGAACCATGTCAGTGTACTAGAGCTGAAGTCTTAGTCCACAAAACATCCGTAAATGAAGCCCAAAGGCCTCGGATCTCTCACTCACACCATCAACCATGAGAGACAACCTTGTGGATAAGGATGTGGTCTGTATCGGCTTGGTTAATGGAAGCACTGACACTGACAATAATGACCCTAATGATCATCATTTCCACTCTAGCAGTTTCAACAGAAGTATTTAAAATGAGAATAAAGTTTTATTTATTGTGAACGGGTGTCCAACTGACTGCTAGCACAGATTACACAACTGAATTTTCCTCAAATTGTAGTTGCGATGTCTTCTCAACATTCTTGTTATTCCTTCCTAGCACCTTTTCCTTGGGTCCTGATGGAAAATTAATGGGATTCATCCCACAAATTTATGACCCATAGATGATTTCACGCCATGAAATCTCATTGCTATTCTGTACAAATGTATCAGTGAAGTCTAGACACTCCAACTTTTGTGAATTTTCTCCATTTTATTTATTTTGCTAAACCTTTACCGTGCTACTTGAGTTCCCATATTCTTGCAAACAATTCAATATATTCATCCTGAAACAGTAAAGCTTATTTTCTTATAAGAATTCAAAAGTAATACATATATTCTCCGTTTAAGAGAGCTGAATCTATTTACTGTAAGATCATTTTGCTAAGATAATACTTTAGTAATTTTTTATTCATCCTAATTTTCTTTTAGGCCATTTACTATTTTTTTTACATAATAATTAACCTTTTAAACCTTTTACTCTTTCTTCTGTATTCTGACTAATGGAAATCCCCAAACTCACTACTTACAATCTGCATTTATTTAAACTGTTGGTTGCCTATTTTGCATTTCTCAAACCAATTATTCAAATGACTGCCAAACTCCCTTTATCTTCCAGTATCATTCTAGAATCAGCCTTGTTGTCAGCATTATCGGTGCCAGTAATAATTACATTACTCCTTCAAAAAGTACCCTTGAACCCAGAAAAACCAGTACATTAGGAACCACTGTAAGCTAGTTTTTAATATCCCTTTTTTTCCCCGTCCAGTTCCTTAAGATACTATTATCATCTCTGTTTTGCGCTTTAACAAAGTGCAATCACCTGGATATTAGAATATGACAAAAGCTTAGCAGGAAAAAGTGATAAAATTTTGCCTAACACTGATTCATGCTAATAATGATACCTTTTACTTGCTTTATTAATGATCTTGACTGTGATTTTTACCCTGTTATATGCTGAAATGCAGATATCACAAATGAGTATCCCTATTACCTGTCTCAGGACCAGCACAGCTAAACATAATTTCACTGGTCCAGCCCTTGCACTATGGAGTCTTTTCTCATTTCAGGGTCTAACTCACTGTTTCTGAGTTTTTCCTCACTAAATACTGCAATCTCAGATATGCACACACACATGCACGCATAGTGTAAGGCAGGTAGAGAAGCATGCCATTACCATAGTTCTCATATTTACCTTTTTGTGGTTCCTAGGCAGAATCTTACCTTTAAGATTACAGGCCTGCACTTTCATCTTTTCACTTTCTAGATAAAAGTGTAGGTTCTATGATCTCAGCAATTTTATGTTCTTTCAGCACCCACAAATCTGATTTCTGACACTGGCAAGCTTAACTTCTGTGCACTAGCCAGCGCTCATAAGGTTAAGTACCTTAATTCGGAATGAAAAAAATAACTGAAAATGAATCCTAAAGTAGGAAACAAATTATAAGGATGCCGCAAGTATTAAGTGGTAACTCATTTTCTGCATGAGGTAATTAGCTTGTCTAAAATATTTCATCCCTACCCACAGAATCTATTTTTTCTTGGCCTTTCTAGTGCCTACTATGTCAGCACTGTAATTTAATGCAGTTTCAGATCTTTTGTGACTTGGGGCTTCAGAACCAAGGCAAATAGCTGCCTGTGCCTGCTTTGTATGACTCAAAAGTCTTGCTAACCTTACAGTTTCAATATTGAGGATCTACCTTAATTATCCCTTTTTTCCTTAATTTTGCAGAATATCTTTAATAAAAATACTCCTCACATTAGCCAGTAAGTTGCCCTGTGCTGTACCATAAAAGCATATGTACATTTGTAACATTAAAAAAGCAGTTTGTGCCTGCACCCAATTTCATTGCACCTCTCACAGTTGCATCCTACTTCTCACCTTTGCACATTAGCAGGGAGACTTGAAAGACTTGTGTGTGTTTTCCTTTTCTGGCAGCTAAACAAACAAACCACACACATTAATTTTAATGAGTACCTCAAGGTTTTTCTATAAAAGAACTCTCAAGAATATTTAATAGCTGAGATGAACACTCAATTAAGGTAAGAAGTTTGTAAGCATTCCGATTTCTTGAATACAGTCCCTGTGGATATCACATTGATTATTAAAAAGTGGCACCCATTGAAAAGAGAGGAAACGAACCGAACTGACAGTACAGATGGTGGGGAAAAAGATGTGAGCAAAGTGAGGGATTTGTGTAGGGGCCCTGAGGACAAACCAGAACTTCTTTGCAGGCACACAAGGAAAACCAGGCATTTTTTTTGAGGAACTCTAGCCTATATTGCTCCAACCACAGACCTCCTCTAAACTTTAGCCAGCAGACGCTGGCCTCCACGTACAGCAAATGAGAAGGGTCTCTTTGGTACATAGCCAGAGATGAAGACTGGCAGCGGAAAACTTCTCAATAGAAAAAGGGAGTTGTAAGCTATTTTTAAACTTAATCTCTACAGAACTTAAGATCAGCTTCTTTGATGTAATCAATTATTGCTGCCAAATCTATCCATGTTTCTGGCATTAATACAGTGGCTACACTAAGAAAATCTAACACTCAGGTCAACAAATTAAAATAACATTTGACGAATCTCAAAGATCTGTGCGATCTTTAGAGCAGCTGACGCTGCAGAAAAGCCCTTCCTTTGTGGCTGTGATTTTTTTATCGTACGGAACAACACTGCACACAGGGACAGAGATCATCCTCATCGCTTTTCAGATCAAGACACTGATTCAGCAAAACATTTAAGTGGGCGTTTCACTTTAATGCATAAACTGCCCCACCGATTTTGGTGAGACAACCACATACGTAAACATTTGGATTTTTGACTATTTACAGGTACCTTGTAACAAACCACCTGAAAAGCCTGAGAGGAGCATGACATTCTTCTGAAGGATGGCATTAGCAGCAAGACACAACAAGTGCAATCAAACGTTAAGTCAGCACCGACCATGAGCTGTGACAGCACTAAGATAACCTACGACTTTTTTTAACTCCCTTAAATCCTAGTTTGGTAACAAAAGTTAACTAACTGGCATAGAAGGCAACTATGTCCATATTACACTGGTTAATATGTGTTGAGACACAAAGATTTTCAAGGAGTAAATTCTTATCACAGCCTGTTTAGGGGAAGTGACTTTAATGGAAGGAGAAAAAATCCTAAGCCAAAATACTCATTTCATCAGAAATTCCAAAGAAAGCCTATTACTTTTAACTCTGTATCTTTACTTCTTTGGGTCAACTTTCACTTTTGAGGTTGTCTGATCTCCCACACAGAATAAACCATGCATCATTAGCAGGAGTTTTAAAAAGTTGAGAACATTCAGAAATGCCTCATTTTATATGATATGCAATGATGCAAAAGTGAGGCAAAATGCCAAAGCAGAAATGGAATAAAAATAGCCAACAATTTTTTAATTTACAGAGCCTTTTACCTTCATTACCAGCTGAACCATCTGTTCTGCAGTTGTTCAGGTCTGCAAAAATAAAGAGTGTATAAACTGAAATGTGTTGTGTCTTTTAAAGCTTAGACAATATGCTGGGTAAAGAAGTTTCTTTCTATATTTAAAAATTATAATCAATTTTTGTTTTTCAACAATGTAGCCAAAATAAACCTGCAAAACAAATTTAAGATGAAGATAAAAAAATGTAATGGCTGAATACAGTTTCAAAGGAAGTCTGATCTTTCTTCAGCCCCTGAGTACGTGACAGAAGGAACGTGCTGCTGACCCTGCCCTGCACGTCCTCGCACATCCCTCTGCGCTGACCCACTGCTGGGTCCTCACTCACCTGCTGTCCCCCACTCCACAGGTACTCCTCACGGGAGAGGAAAGTCAGGGCAGTGACTGCAGCGGTAATCTCACATCATTTAACTTTGTTTTTGCACTTCCCCAACATAAACTTCCTCACTGACCTTCCAAAAGCCATTTACTCCTGTGCCTTGGTCTCCCCAGGCCAAGAGGATAAAGGCACCGAAGACTGCGAGCACTCGGCTGGTGTGGACGACGGCCATAAAAGTACCACCGACAGAAAGCTAGATAATCTCCTCTGGAACTATGCAGATGAGTAAAAAGTTCACAAGGCTGGATAAGACCACATTCACCCTCAAAATAATCCTTTTTCTAGCTCAACAGAACCACTTTACAGGCAAGGTAGCACTCAGTGAAGTGTCCCACCCAGCCATTGGCGGGTGCAGTGTCAGGGCAATGCACAGAGACACAGCAGATGACTACTCCTCCAGATCTAGGAACGTATTTCACCTGAACACGAGTAACTACACAAATCAATCCATGCAGTTGTTACCTGGGCTTTACACAGACCTACTCACATACGCTTCTAGTGGGGTTTTAGCCCGTGCACCTGGACCAGCTGCCATGGACTCCAGTGTTCATACAGCAATCATGCTTCAAAAAATTACTTTGCATACTTACTGCCACCTTTAGGCTTCCGAATACCAGACCAAATCTGGCCATAAGATTTCCCATTCGAAATTCCTGTTGACAGAACAGAGTAGACATTCAATAAAAACAATAGGATTTTGTAAACCATCAAGATAAGTTAGGCTTGATCTACAGAGTACATCTGATAATGTGTTCAAATCCTATACAATGGGCTTAAATATGTATCGTGTTTTAAGAAAATGGCTCAGTGACCTGAAACCCGATTCTCTGACATAATCTATGTATGTATGTGACATACATACATAGATTCTGTATCTCATTTATTTTCTTGACCTAGCATATTTGACATACATTATAGTTTTAATAGCTTTGCTGAAGGTCTTGGGCTATGTACTCTACAGTTTCAAAGATGACATAAATAGGACATTTGTGCACATTTGTTTCTGCTTTCCGACTAAAGCCAAAGGCACGTCCCTAAACCTCAGGGAAAACAGAAAAGTTTTTTGGAGCAAAAGCACGAACTAATGAAGGATGAAGTCCAACTGGTACCTCACTTTACCCTTCATCTTTTACATCAACTTCCATACTTCCTATTTATTTTCCTATATCTTGTCATAAAAAAGGAAAAAAAATATATAGATGTCCACCCGTAACAGAACAAACAGTTGAGTTTTGCATCAATCTGACAAGCGACCTAAGTGTTTGCCAATCCGCACTGTTTTTCTTCCCCTTCTTTCCTCTTTCAGCAATGTACATCCCTGACCCCATGGGCAACACTTGGTGCAGGGACAACTAAATGCACCATATTCCATTTCTGACCCTTCATCACTGCGACACAAACAGTAACTTCCACCGAGTCAAATCAATTTTCAAACAGGACTTTGAAATTCTCAAAGCCAAGCTGGTAAGACAGATGAAGCACATTCATGATATATGATTTCATTTTGTCCATTGTTTATTCAGTAAGCCTACAAAAGACAGTCACTCTCCAGTTCCTAAAATCATCTTTCCTGGGTTTTCATTTAATACAAATAATATACATTAACAATGCATATTTTGCTTTTCTTGTGGGATGATGCTCCATAACTCATTCATTATTTATGGTTTTTTAATATGCTGTAGACAGCTACTATGCACATACTGGTTTCACCACTCTAAAATCTCTTCAAAAGAAATGCTGAAGCGTTTCATTTCCCTTTAAGGGATTTTGGGTGGAATTAATAATACACATTAATAATTCAAATTTTCTTTTTGCCTGTTGGTGGATGAGCAGTTTTCACAGTGGCTGAACAGTCTTCATACAGTATTACCAGTCTGCATTAATAATGCTTTTTTTTTTCCCCCTCTTTCTAGCTTGTTGATGGGCAGGCTGCTTATGAAGTAATATGCTTTGATAATAGGTAGTTTTGCTTTGCTGTGACTCAAAACCAGGAGAGACTCACGATGTGTTGTAAATATTCACTAAAGATAATATCTATCAATCTACTATGGTCTTGTTAAGAGGAGCACTGAAAGCATACACCTACTGAGCACTTCTTTCAAGGCTTTTCAGTACTGTCCAAATAAATACTGGAAATGTGCACTCTCCTACTGATCAGTGGTGGGAATTTCTACCCCCACCTACTGGTAGGAATACAGTTTAAAATCATTTCACCGTCGCGAGAGAGAAAAGAAGGGAAAAATCAGTGATAATCATTACATGGCTCTTATTTGTTAACATCCTGAGAGGATCTAAAGGTTATAAATAGAGCCCCAGAGGTCCCGGGGGCCCAGAGGGGCCCTTCTGCAAGGAGGGGATTTACATTCAACCCAAGGGCACTCCGAGCCTTAAAATTCTTTCTTTGCAATTCTATCAACAACCTTTTCCATCCTTCCTTCCCCTTGATCCTTTTTTCTGGCTTACGAGAAATCCGGTTAGAAGTATTTCCTGTACTTAATGGTTTCCTGGCTATTTCTTGTGCGGCATTATAGGGCAGCATATTGTCACAAAAGCACGTGATAGATTTAGCTATTGATCCTCTTGAAAGCTGGTTTATCAGATGGGAGACAGATTTTCATTTCCCAGTCACCTCAGGGCCTAGAGCTCTTTTAGTACATTAACAATTGTGAGTTCGAAAGTGTCCACTTAAAGAAGTTATCAATATATCATCCTATATTTATAAATGCAGTAAGGTTAAATACTGCTTAATCGCATAATCTTTACAGTTGCTGGAAATGTTCAAAATATGTGAATGCATAAATGCAGTCATTCCAAAAGGACAAAACAAGAATAAGCAGGAAAGAGAAGGAAATAGTTTTATCTGCCTTTGCAGTTTAACTTGAATTTATTTTTAGTTAATGATAACAGACTCAAAAAAATCCAAGCACTGAGCAATACCAGAAGTGTCATTTGGAACAGAGTTAAACACACTTTCGCTATCATTAATCATGGCAAAAGTGACAGAAGAAAAATGAGCTGGCCTGGTATATCTAATATATTAATTCTCCCTGCAGATTAGCTCAATGCATGAGCAAGTGAAAACAGGTAAACCTTTGGAAAAAAGAGAGGAATGTCAGTATGAGGCTTTCTGTTAGTAAGAAATAGTATGGCTTTTCCCTCAAAGAAAGCTACAAAAGTTAAAAAATCCAAAGACTCTGTTTTTAAATATGGTTGAATAATTACAATGAAAAAATAGCTAAACTATAGCAGCTTAACCCCATTTTCATAGTGGCTGAGCACACGTTTTCCTTCTTTCCCCCCCCAGTTCCTACGTTGCCTGCAAAGGATTAATTCATATTAGTTTGCTAGCAATCTGGATACCTTTCTCCCTTACAGCTACCCCAAAGCTGTGACTTTTTCCCCAAAACTATTTAATTTTATTCCTGCTTCTTAGTTACACTTACAAAAACAAACCTTCTTTGTTGTTTTGTATTTTTCCCAGTTTTGGTAAGATTACAGCCATTCAAGATGCGCCTTGCCTACTGGTGAAACACATGCAAGGTAAGCGGAGGAAATGATAGGTAAAGCAATCTTTGTCTTTAATTCAGGCACAATTCAGAGGTGATAACTTCGGATCTGAACTTAAGCTTCCTCTTTATTTCCTGATATGTTCTAGCAGTTATATTGCACATATGGAGCCCTTCCTAAAAATACCAAATGGAGACCTACTTGCAAAACTGGCGACTTTGTTGACATGATGAAGAAACAGTACTGTGCAACTTCAGAAATCCAAAAATAGTGAATTAGAATCTTTACCATCAAGTTCAAAGTTGACCCAAAGGCACAATGGAAACAAAAGCAAAATGAGAAAGTTAAATACAACCTAAGGATTGCATTCTGTCTGCTGGAAACAGAGAAAGGTCTTACTCATTTCATCAAAGTTTTTATATACAATTCTTTTACTGTAACAGATCATCGAATGATGAGCTCCTGGCAAAATCAGGAGATGGATAACTTTGTACGACTCACAGACTGTTCTGTCCCAAGTTATTCATGTAATCCATCTGCAGCTCAGATCTTTCTTTTCCAGCCTGTTTTTTAGCCTGCAGGTTACAGACAGACACAAAAAGTGCTAAAAATGGGGTGACAAAAACAGGGGCAGTAGTGTATTACAAACCCACAAACAATAAAAATATTTAAATTAGTAAAATTATAAAAACCTTAGGGAACAGTTCTAGCTGCATCTTCAGATTTGTGTGTCCTGTGCTGTATTGGTGCTGTCATCTTCTGGCATTGTTAAATAGCAGACAATTTGCTGATTTATTTGGGATAGCATCCGTTTGCTACTTAGGCATGACAATGACAGCAACTCTTTGGTGGGAACAAGGTAGAATCAAAAGAGCTCCAGATAAAGGCAGCAGGTAAAGACTGTGTGTTCAGGGCGCCGCAGCAGAAGCAGCAATAGGAATGTACCGAGTGAAATATTTAGCAAGCAACGTAGGATCACATTTTTAGTTATTAGGAAAACCAAATTAAGTCACACTGAAATTCCAAACAGTGATGTGAAAAAGTAATAACGAAACGACAGCAAAACTGGGAAAGATGCACTGTGGACTCCATACGATTCCAGTAGCACCTACATTTTACAACCCAACACATTGAGACAGCTACTTTAAGGTTGATTTACAGCAAGCCTACAGCCCATCTGCTTTGGAGAGCCAAGACACTAAAGATAATTTCAAAATTAAACAGAGGGATAAACATTGATCAGGGAAGTAGTTTTCTCTTTTAACTTGATGAAATTTTTTTTTGCATCCCATCTGCTAAATGGTAAATAGAATAGAGAAAAGTAGATTAAAAGAATTTGTTAATTTAGTTCAAAAATTATTTAAGTTATCAGGCCAGTAATCAACAGAAGAAAAATTCAGTTTCACCAGGATTAATTTCATTATTACTGGGGCAAACTCTGTAGTGGTTCTTCAGGTGAGAGAAAAATGTGACCCATTACGTTAGTAGCTGCATTAGGGTTTTTTGAAAAGACCTATGCAAGTGCAGAACTACAGTGTCCTCAGGGATAGCTTGAGAACTACTGTGTCTCAAATACATCTCTCTGAATCATAATTTTCTTCCTGTTGACTTGATACTGAGGGAAAACATTAATAAATCTGGTGTCAGGATTTTTTGGTTTCTACAAATCACATTAGTCAGAAAATGCTGACGCTATCAAGCCAAAACTTTTTGCAAGAACGACAGTTCTGACAACTTTCTCAGACTTTTTCTGTAAAACAACATTTCAATTTGGGAATCTCACTAATGATAGCAACCACGAGAGTGTCAAAAGTGAATGACAATATTCTTGGACAACTGAAGCAAGACACTCATACGAATTGAGGAGATTGATTTCATTTTCAATCTCACCTTTTTTCTGAGATTTCAGTCTTTCATTCTGATTTGAGGAGTTGTTTGAGGTTTGTTACTGACTTCTATGTCCAGGAGGTGATAATGCCAGGAAATTCAAGGAAAGCATAATATAGTGAATGAGAAAGGGAGATTTGCTGAAAAGCAGTCCTTATTGCAATGGGCTGGAGTGGGTTCTCACACCACAGAGATCAATTAGAAAGGTGAAAGTCCACCTGGCTTACCATATGTGTGTTTCCAGACTAAATATATGTTCTATGCATTGTAGTATACTAGTTAGAAAATTTGCAAAGTGAAACTGCTTTTGTCATGTCAGAACTGTACCAGATTATGCAGCTTCATATTTTTCTTGCCCCTGTTTCCATAGGGCAATCAGTCATGTTTTTCTTTATTCCCACGTAATGGAAAGGACTGTGTCAGCTGCAGAGAATATATATAAAACTGGTTTAAGATATAGGATCACGACAGTTGCTGTGGTCAAACTGCAAATAAAAATCGCTGGCAGCTTCTAAGGTCCAACCTTCAATTTGACCACAGAAACTTATTCTTCCCTTTCTGCTTCTTCTGGAATAAATAATTTCCCTGAAAATGCAGACAGACCTAACATAGGTAGGTAAACTTTTGTGTTTTCAATCAGCAGCAGAACCCAATTTATTATCGAAGTCAACTTTCTGGATAAGATATTATATATTAATCCTCAGAAATAGAAAAGCTGCATAATTTTGAACCATTGTCCATTTCAATATGATTTCAAAGGCAGATGGATTACTGCAATTCAGCTCTGGACCTGACCTGTCCTGTCTGTGAGAAGGCTGTTGTGGATCCTGGATATAGGTTCAGGTTCATCTAGTGAGGAACAGAGATATGAAAACTGGTTTCAATAAAATGACAGTTCTCCATCCTAAATATCTGTTATATACAACCAAGGTCTTATGACTGTAAAGTAAATATGCAGATATAGCTAATTCTTTTTTTCTCTTATGTAACATCACGGAGGTCAAAATACAGTGTGAAAGCTCATTTTCATGCTCTTCACACTGATGAGACATCAAATACGGAAAGTCTACATCACCATCTCCAAATTATGAACCTTGCAGATTTGGATATCACTCAAGATGTGAACACTAAGGCAGCTGCCGTTGGTGTTGGAAAAGAACCAGCTTGCAAAAGGAGCCCTGCACTACAAAATGCTTAATAACAAGAAAAGCTTATAAATCTTCATTCATAGTTATCAAACCACTGTAAAAACGTTTACTTAAAAAGTCCCAAGTAAATGTTAATTTAAATATTTGTGAAGTGCCAAAAGGTTATCTTCTTTGGTATTTCATGTTTCCCCATTTATTCACTAGCTATTACACAACTTAGAAAAAACATATATACACCTTTGCCAATTCAGAAATGTATTTGAAAAATTGCTCACTAGAAAAGATTATTGTCTGAGATGAGATTAGCCATGTACTAAGTTATTTATTTGCCTACATAACCATAGATGAACAATCATTTTATTGTCAGTCTTGCTTAAATGGAGTTTCTTTAAAGAGCCAAGAATGCACAAAAAGCACTTTGTTTTAATAAGGTCAAGATGCTTATTAAGTAATTTGCATATTGAAGGTTAAATTCTTATCTCTATACATTAAAAAGTATTTTTTCGTATCCTCGAAAATTGGAGAAAGTACAAACAAGGGTTTCAAGAATGGTAAACAAAACACATTTATGTGTACTTTTTGACACTTGTAATTGTTCACCCATACTTCAGATTCACACCTACTCAACATGAGGTAATGACTGCTTTATATTAAGCTCCATTTATTCCTTTCAATTTGCTTCTAATAGATGCATCTATAGGTATAGCAATTACCTAGATAAGTAACAAAGCTGTGCCACAGCCTAAATTGTAATCATCAGCACAGGATGTTAACTAGAGACAGATGATGACAGTGTGTTAAGATTGTTTCTGTTCAAAGTCATTTAAACAGAAAATTAAAAGGATCATTACACAGTCTGATACAGATTTCAAGTCTAAATCCTGGAAGGATCTTCCATGAGAGCAGTCCACCAGACATCTGAATCGGACCAGCAAAACATCATCCGTAGGTTGTGAGGGACCTCTCTCTGCCCTTTTCCCTAGCTCAGTGAAGACAGATGCCTTCCTCTCTCCTTCTACCATTATTTCCTGGTATACCTATTTATACTGAACCCTCTAGTACGGAAAACGTGCAAAACAGATTCTGGTGATTTCATAAGTCACCTAGTATACAGACTTTCACACACAGATAACATGAGAACATGAGCTGTCAATATCTTCCATTTACAGTGCCTCTATGTACAACTTTTAAAATAAGATTTTGGAGTTTGACTTTTCAAAATATTTTCCTCCTAAGGACCATTATTGACTAATATATCAAAGAACACTGTTCCCCTAATGATGTATCAATGCAATACATCATTATGAATGCACTACCATCCTGATGATAGATTACTCAATAACATGATAGCAGCTGGCAAGAACTTCCACTGAATCAGATGATGCAAGGTTTATCCTGTTTGTTTAATTCCCATAGTTAAGAATGAGGAGGAAGAGATGTTAACAGGCCAAGAAAGCAAGTTCACATACAGAGTCTTAACAGAAATTGACAACTGTGGTATCTTAGTTTGGAAAGGCAGATGTCACTTTTCAACTTTCCAACAGCTTCTAAAAAAAAAATAAAATAAAATAAAATAAAATAAAATAAAATAAAATAAAATAAAATAAATAAAATATTATGTATCATAATTCCATATCATTCTTCTTTCTGATTTACTACTACACCTCCAGTTGCTCATAGTTTAGCACCTTAAACGGAGCTACGAATGATAAGCAAGCCCCGTGCTTGCTGCTGCCATTCACGGCTTTTATTCCAGACGTGGCCCGTTTGCCCAGTTGGTGATTACTGGGAACGCGTGGGTTTACTAATCCTCGGTCACATCCCTTGGCTGCAGCTCCTTAACTCAGCACCGCCAACTGAAACAGCCCCCGCAGTGTCCCCTTCTCCTGGCAGACTGCAGAGCTTACTGAACAAAACAAAAGGTAAAACACAACAAAGGCTTTTTTAATTATTTTTTTTTTACTTAGACGTGAATTTTTCCTTGCAAGAGAGACTTGATTAGTTTTGTTCAAAGACTTTGCACCACCGCTGCGTTGAGAGAAGCGGCACGTTCTTCAAGCAGCTCCTACCGCTCCACCAGCCTGCTGCTGACTATTCATTCATCTCTATTTCCTTTGCCAGGCCTAAGGTCTTCTAATGGTTTATTAACTCTTTGATGCTCATCTCAGCCTAGGAAGGATTAAACCACCAACTTCACCTGGTGGGAGCAGGAAGATGTCCCTCTGTTTGCTAGCCTTCCCTGTTCTGCCCTCATCTCTGCCACTGTACCTGGGCTTTCTGTTTTCGTGTTCCCTATCTACATTTACCATGGTTGCATTATTTGATTTAACTCCATGAAGTCAGGAAATGTAACATAAACTGAACACTATACCTTATTTTCACATACTGATCACTCTTCCTGTTAGTTTCGAAGAAAAGTTTAAATAACTGGATTTAGTGCTTAATCTCAAAGCAAAGCAGATCTGTCTGGATGCTACATTTTGCACCACATTTTGCAATTGGAAAAAAGGCATTTCCGTAGCCACATACTATTAGATTGGTTGCCACTCGGATTATAGTATATCTCTGAAAAGAGAAGTTAGTTACACAGGTTACAAAGAAGAGAGAAAGAAGCAAAGGAATAAAAAGGGTGACAAATCAAAAAGAGGTTTGTGGTTCAGGCAGACAAGGTGGTGTGAAAAGCTACTGAAATTTTCCAAGGAGAAATATGGCATATTCCTGGAGGAAGCTGAAAATGTAAGCAGCCACCAAAACGAACGGAGAGGATGGATAATTTGGGCAGACTGTGGATGTTACTGTGAAACGCTTTTACTCTGAAGTGGTGATCAACTATATAAAAACAGACATCAGAGGCAGCTGAAGTTGCAAACTATGTGCACTGAAAAAAAGGATATAAAGGTACGTAAGATTGGAGGATTTAGAAGGACTTCTTATTGAGGCACTTAATAGGTAGAAGAGCTTCTGATGGCAAAGGAGAAACAAAAGGTTAGGCAGCATTACAACGGCTCTTTTCAAGCAGGTTGTTTTGATGTGATCCAGACCTGACTACATGGGATGATGTTTATAGAAAAATCCATTTGTAACAGCAATGGCTTCATGGTTGAATGAATGAAAAGGTATTTTCTGTACTTAAATGAAACTGGGATGTAGTACAATGTAAAAGGGAGGCCAAGTTCTGCAAATGCCTTTAAAATAGAAACAGAAAAGAAACAAAAACAGCACTAGGGGCAACAACCTTTGCCTGTAAGACTCTTTTTGATTTCTGGATTTTCATTTTGTTTACTGCTATGGAAAATTATCCTGTGCCAAATTTTATAGCTGTGGTATCCATGAATCAGAAATGTAGGCTTATTGGAAACTGTCAAGTGCAGCACAGAAGACTTGGATTTAATTCAAAAAGCAATCTAATCATGGTGCTCAGATAAAAAGCCAAAAACATGAGATCGAAAGATAGGCACATCCAATGACGAACACAAGTTAACTGGATGTCTCGACTGAAAATAAAGACCTGGAACAATATTCCGGAACTAGAGATAGAGCAGGCCAGAAATACTTTACAGAATATCCACCCCACACAGGAAACCAAAGGAAAAAAACGAAGTCAGCTAAGATGAACCTCAAGCTGCACCATGAAGACATCAGCTGACGCATGTCTCTCTCTGCTGCTACATCAACGCTTGTTCAGAAGCCTGTGCCACAACTCAAGTTTGGAGACAGCACGACTAGTGACTGCAAGCATATCATAGAGAGAAAAAAAGCTAAAACACAGAGGCCTGGTGTCATCATACAACACACTTCGTATTTCTGCTTACTTGCTCTAACACCTCCGCACCAAGCACAGTCAGAGCGGGACAGAAGTGCCAGCCTCACAGTCCTGAAGCAAGAGCCAAGTCTCAGTGCTTTATTTCTGATGCTGAAAAAAGGTTTGTCCATAAGCATCTCACAGCACACAAAATCCAAAGAGGCAACTAAATCCTAAGAGTTCACACTGCTCTTCCCTTATGCAATCCCTACATTGCCTTTTTGTCTTTCCTTCCCACTTTCCAGCACTCCCATTATTACTGGTGATCGCTGCTAACACTCCAGAAAGGACTGCTGAATTGCTCAGGAAAAGACATTGATCTCCTGCAATTTATATGGATTAGAGGTCTTTCAATTTTTTAAAAGACGTATCAGGGTAACTAATTGTATTTATCAAATCAATTCCAAGGTGACTGCAAGTGCCTCATGATCTCGGTTCAAGAAACATGTATTGGCATTTAGTGAGACTGTATTTTCCTATTGATGAAGAACAGTATTTTTGAGGGAGTACTCTGAGCAGCAATTTATTCAAGCTATTGCAAATATTCATCAAACAAAGACTTTGCAGCCTGACAGAATGAGGAAATGGAGGTTCTTAGCATAAAAATTAAACATATAAAGTAGAGAAATAACATAGGAGATCTGCTTCATTTCTTTGATCATTTCTAGTGATAGTGCGCTTGGCTGTTAATCCTACATCTTTCTCAATTACTGGTAGTTTCTAGATTACATATGAAACAACCTGTGGCCTTTCTATTGAAAGAGATTGATTTACAGAGGCCTCTTCTAGAAGACAAGGTAAGTGGTGGATACCTATTCTTCAAGCATAAGTCATTTCCACTCCACGCAGAAAACAATAGTAGATGGAATGAGGCAATAGTGTTAATCAGATCTAGATTAACTTTATTTTTGAGGACAGAGGACTCATAAAAGCTGCTAACAGATAATTTTCAGAGCATTTTCAGGGGTGAACAAGCAGTTTATGGATAATGTTTATCTGATAAATCACAGCGACTGTAGGGGAGCTGCTATCCTAGCCTCAGTACGTGGGTCAGCATTGCTGCAAAAATAAACACTCTGCCTGAGCACCAGAAAGATGGTATTTTGCCCAGGCTAAAAATTTTTGCAACTGAGGTATAACTAAATCACATTTTAACCATGTTACCTAATCATCCCTATTTTTATGTCTAAAATGTAACTTGACTCAGGGGCAGTGTTATAACATGGTACCCATCTATGCTAATAGACTAAATCACATTATCCGTTTCAAGTGATGACAGTGCTCTAACTGGATTTTATACTACAGAAGAACCCCAAATGTTAAGAGAGAAAATGGTATTAAAAGAGAAAATGTTTGTGTGAACACAAATATAGAACCACATCACTTGATGAATGGCATAGATTTACTGGTGGGGGGCGGGGGGGAAAGGTCTCTAGTCCATCTAACTAGTTTATTATTCAAAAGGAAAAAAAGCTGGTGGGCCATCAGATGAGTCCTATTTGTACTTTAAAAAAGCTGTATGTGCTATGCAAGTATAAAGCAGAAAAATATGAATTTCCATGGCTAAATTAAAATATTCTTGTATTTAGGCAAGGCCGGAGGTACTGGCAAACAGCAAAATGTTAGAGAGAAAATAAGCATCTAAAGGAAAGCTGCTGGGTCAGCATGTTGGAATTAGCTGGTATACAAATGAGGCAGACAAGTGTTCAGTTTCCAGAATGACTACTTTTAACGATAACACAAAAATAGTAAAATACTGCAGAACCACCAGATACACAGCGATTGAGTAGATTTGGTTTATGGGTGGATACAGACGGCCCAGTGCTGGCAAAAGCAAGGTAATAATCTGGGTACCAAAAATAAACATGGAAATCATTGCTGAATACAGAAATCATAGGGGAGATCTTGCGGTGACTGCAAATAATAAAACCATCTGTCCAGTAGTAAGAAGCACTACGCTGGGCAAACAAGGGAATGGAGCATAAATCACGGAAAGGCACCCTGGCAATGGGAAAGATGCTACTGAAAGCTCATCTGGAAATTATATGCAATTCTGATTACCACATAAAGTCATTGCAAAAGTCAAGCAGGTGCAGGTCAGAGCTATCAATTCACACAGAATTTGAGGGAGTTTTGGCCATGCAGACAGATTTGCCTGACTTACTCTCTCAATCTTAGAACAACGGAACCTAAGTGGGATTTTTTGCCAACATTTCTGAGACCTTTATGCCAGTAGGAATGTTTAAAAGCAACCAATTAAACCTATGCATCCCAAGAAGTGAAGGACAAGACCAGAAAAGACCAGCATTCACAGAAATGACAAGGCGTCCTTACGCAAAGGTTGATCTTAGTCCTGTGTAGAGATCTTTCTCCCATTTTATTTAGGCTCCTAGAATATATTTCCAACAGTATTCTCATACCAAAAATGTATGGGACTATACATAGAGATAGGCATGTAGAGAGATGGATTACCAGAGATAGACAGCTTTCCAGGGACTGAACTTCCAGCTTATTTTATTTTATTTTTAAAAAGCAGCTCATATGGACAAGAAACCCAGAACTGGATCTTCCTCTGCTGCACACTCCTCCTGGTTTGAGTAACCTATGAAGAGTTGTACCAGGGCCCATCTCCCTGTTGTCCTCTTGCTGACTGGCCAACAGTAGGCAAAGATGGAAGAATACAGACCCTGGCAATCTTATTCTATGGTTTACGTAGTAGATTAATAGATTATAGGATTGGGATGAATCTTGACAGAGATAAGGATTACAGTGTCTGCATTCTGAATGGGACATATTTTATACAAGATCTGCACCAAATCTTCTTAAACTTTAATGAAAAAAAGGAACTTATGTGCACATACTACTGCTGCAAGCTTAAAGTGTATTTCTTCTCAGGTTTTCTGGAATTTTAAGGTTGAATCATTGGTTTCTTTCAATTTATTGCTGCATTCTCTTTCCAGCAAGGGTTGTGGCCTTGGAACAGCCAGAGACCTTGGAACTGATTATCTCTGGTAAGAACACTTAATCAGTTTTACCCATCACATTTGAAATTTGGTTTCATCCGCATGCTTAGCGATGACTTCACAGTTTCAATAATACATACAAGATAAAAAGTAGGATGCACATTATAAAAAGGAACTACAAAATAAATTAGGTGAAAAAGATAAGTAAGCGCTGCTTTCTTTTGTATTTATGTCTGACTTAGATGATGGCAGCGACTACTGAGAAGGTGGAACAGCTGAAAGTACTTTAAAGGAGCTAGCTGATAATAGAAAGATGCATCTTTTCTTCTTTATTTCTGCTAGTGTTGGTATTTCTATTAATAATGCTATCCCTGTAAAAGCATATAGTTCCTAGCTAAAGCATTAAGAAAAATCTAATCATTGTGCTATGACAAATAATTGTTTTTAAATCTGCATAGTTAAACAGAATAAAAATAATAATATACAATCTTCCTATTATACTTAACTAAATTCAGCATTTTGACTGACTTTCAATAAACTGACTTTTACCAGTGTAAAGAGGTGATTCTGACCTCACCTCACCTTTCTAGCGAACAAGATAGACACAAGAAGCCTATAAGGATACAAGAAGCCTATAAAAGAGAAGGTACTCAAAGTGGCCTGGGCACCTAATAACAGGAACACAGAGACCACTGCTGGGGCTGACAAGCGATTAAGCAAGCTAAAGGTGGAGATGCCACTTTTTATATGTTCTCCATCTCTCCTGAAATGCTGTCTATATATATACACACATATACAGACATATAAATGGTTCTTGTTTTCTTTTGATAGTCTTTTTTAACACAGTAAGCATCAGTTTGCATACACTAATAAAAATTAACAGTATTACAGGATATATTTCTACCTCCGTTCATATTTTCTTGAATTTCTTTGAAAATTTTAGCACAGATATAGTTATTTTTAATGATTCCAGATAATTTACACATTATATAGGAAATGAAAACACTTTTAAATCTGCAAAAGGCTTCACTGTACCTATTCATTTCATAGTAAAGTATGAAGCTTTAAAAGTTTCCATTTTGCCTGCTTTTTAAGTTTATGTGTGAACAATCCCGGCTAAGATTTACAAGTCTGTCAACTATCACTGAGAGAGACCTGGAAATTGGATCTTTCAGAGAAGTTCACAAGATTTATGCTCTGCAGGGAAAAAAAAAAAAAAAGAAAAAAGAAAATGTGGGAGTTGAATTGCCTAAGAGGCACAGCTTCAAAACACAAAAGTTGACATGTAATTTAAGAAGAAAAGTTTATAAAAGGATCATGTTACTCGGAAGGAAAACAGTTCTCAGTATTTCTTGCTCGATTATAAAGTACTGGAATCTCAAGAGAGTCTCTCTTGGAATGACATGCAACAGTGAGTATTTCCATAGTACAAAGAATCAAGTGAATTCACTGCTTTGGAGTTTATGAGAAGAGGGTAAACTCTATGGTTCACATTAGAAGAGGGTCTCTTTATTCTCTAGAGATGGATTTGAACTCCATGGGACACCTCTGTAATCTAGCTGGCTGTAAGAGATACATTTCTGCAGTTTATAGTGCAACTTTGAAAAAGTTGGTGAAAAAAATTTAAGTAACCTGCCTACTATTTCTGAACAGTGGGAAACACAGAACAACTATACCCTTTCTCCCTAAAAGAGCCATTTTCAGTTACAAAGGTGTACAGAATTCCTCCACTCTCATTCCACAGCATTCCTCCAAACAGTTCGACTAAAGAAAACACACGTATTTCAGGGCAGGGAACATGTGGACTTCCAACAGTTTGGCAGAGAAAGCAAAAATCAAGCAAAAACACAAGACACAACCTGTAAAGTAACAGTAACCTGTAAAGATGGAAACCCTTAAATAACGCACAGAGCCCAACTCAGAGTTCCAGCTGCATCTACAGTCATACAACCTGTGATATTTTTTGAAAATAATGAACTACCATTCTCTGCATAAGTTCAGCATGCCGTGACTTTCTTATTTGTAGTCACAAGGCAATGTCTTCAGGGGAGGCTCTGTCTGGGCAGAGTTATGTCAAGAAATGCTGACATAGTGGGATTCCCATTACAGTTGAGTCTGTGGACTTACTGCAAGGCAACATAGTTGAAAATATATCCAGAACTTCAGAAATATCTATAGATACTTCATATTACTGTTAAAATAGCTTTAAAGCGAATTAGCTGACAACAGGAGCAAAGTCAACGAAATAAGACGGCCGTGCCATACCAAGCATTAGAATTTTGCTCCAGAGTCAGGTAGCCTCAAACAGCAAACTATCGGCAAGACATACTAATATTTACAATCTCTGTTAAGAAGAGATGAGGGTAGATAGAGAAGGGAAAGAGTGTTTTAGGGAGGAAAATATGTCATACAGAAAGTGCTAGAAGGTGCTTGACCCAACCAACTGAGGCATCCTAAAGATGTTAAAACAGAGCTGCTAAAGAAAAGCTTGCAAATTTAGAAAAAATAGTGTATTGATATGAATGCACTGAGGCATGAACAATGCAAGTGCAGTGTCAACACTTATTTTTCATCTGCCTGTTCTCCTTTTCCTTTGTAATGGAAGGAGTGTTTTTTAGGGATGGTCTTTATGAAGGCATAGTCCCCAAGCACTCCTAAATTCAAGAACTGTTCAGTACCCCTCCAATCCCTCATTTCTCTCCAAAGAACCAGGAGGACTCAACTGAGACAGAAAGATTGAAGGGAAGGTGAAGATCGAAATCTGGTCTTCTACAATCCTTTAAAATAACTAAAAAATAAAAACTATGAATCCAAATGGTAACTTTGTACCGTATGACCTCCTTAGCTATACACGTAAGCTATAGCATAACCTTGCATTAATAATGAAATCAGACAATTTTATACCTTTTTAATAATGTATGCCAAATATATTTGGGTTTAGGAAAGATAGTCTTCATTTATCGATCATGATGCATTATCTCCAACCTGGAAACTTCTAAGCAGCTTTCATCTCCTGTGCAATTCTAAATAATTCAGAATGTAATTTCAGTTGGGTTATTTTGTTTGTATTTTTTCTTATTAAATTTGTATTTTTTAATCAAAAGAAAAGCTGACAGACCTATAGCAAAGGGTCAAATGTCCATCTCATATTACTCAAAAAGTCCCAAAGGAATCATCTTGAAAAGTCCATGAGTGAGGATACTGCTGTCTAATTCTTAGTTTTTAGAACACTGGCCTCGGTACCCACTGTATTTGTATAGTTACATGTATATTTAATAATGATTATAACAACAGTAACAAGTAACTTTGAGCTCTTGTTAAAAGAACATATTCACATTATAATTTCTTAAAAGTTATTTGTTCATTTTGCCTTAAGATTGGAACAGTTCATCCCTACCAATTCTCAGCATGAAAACAGAAGTTTTGTTCAGGTTTCTAAGTTGAAAAGTAAATTTAAATATGCAAGAAATGATTACTAATTTGTACTGCAGATCTGCATTCACTCCAAAGGTGAATTCTTGAGTAAGATACTGACAAACTATGCAGCTTAGAGATTTACAGGCTTATCTGGAGAATATTTTAATATTAATGAATTTCCAGCAAGGTTAGATTTTTATTTCTCCTATCTATAACTAGCGGGGGGAAAGAGAGGATGAGAAGAAACAGATGCCATGGTGACACTGAAAAATAAGAAAGCAGAAAGACAAATGGAATAAACAGTGTCTCGAAGAAGTTAATTAGGAGCACTCTGCAGTTCCTAAGGCCTTTGAATGGTCAGTTCAATAGATAATATTATCATAACGGGATTATTGTAGGATTCTACAGATCAGCAGTCAAGGATTACATCAGATTTTAGGGAGAAAAGTTGTGCTACATGAAACAAATTAGGAGGAGTATGTTTTCATCATTACAATCAGAGAAGGCACAGGGACAAATTCCAAAGTCATACATCAGTGGATGCAAATTAATCACCTTACAATAACCAATAGTCTCCTTTAGGACTTCTCAGACCATCAACTAAAGTGATGTTTTGAGTGCTTCTGTGATAAGAGAGGATTTAACAAGATGTAAAGTCATAAAACAATAACCCAAGGAGTTATTGGATTATACAGCTGTGCGATTAGAAGCTGCATTATTCTCTAACTCATGCCCACTCTCACTTAACTGGTGTTTCCTTTCATCTTCCCAGAAAGTCACTTGCGCCAATTTTGACCACTATGCATCAGCCCACTTGATGGGATTAAATTTAAAGAAATTTAGTGAAATGCATATGTCATCATTTAACATGATGTCTATATGTGGACTGGTATGACAACAGGAGAATGCACATTCCCAGGCTAGTTTTAAGCTGCCTAATCAGACACCGCTAGCAGCACAGATGTAGCAGCCGGGAGCTCAGTAAATGCTGCAAAGTGGACCTAAGCACCCGGGTGATACATGTGCCTTACACACCTCTGCCATGAACACATAACATAGTAAAGATTTATTTCTTGTTTCATATTTTGGAATACCATTAAATCGCATTGCAGTTTCTTCCAAAGCTGCTGAATAGCTTCAACAATCTCTGAATGAAATGTTCCTGTCCTTCATACTGTTTTCACACAAGACCCTTTCTTTGGTATCGAGGAAACCATGGCATGCAGCCATGGCTAAAAGGCACTGTAACTCCTACAAGCAACTCAAAAGCATCTACGCACTTCCATGGCCTTTGGAATTGCTTGGACACCTTAAGTGACCTGGAGATTGAGCAGGCTCTGGGAGCGGCTGTTGCATTTATACGATGAGGGAAAACCTGCAAATACTCAATTCCTCCCCCCCAAGCATCTAAGTGAGCAGGAAGTTCAGATACAAACATATGGATATTCCAAAAAGAGAGCGTGACTCTAGAGAGGCAAGATGTACAGTACAGTTTAGCCTATTTGAAATAGGAGCCAGGACACCAGCTACAGCCCTGCTCTCCGGTTTCTTTCTTAATAAAGACAAACCCCAAGTGGCCACATGTTCAATTTAATAACCTAGTTTGGTTGGGGAGCTGTGTGAAGGCCCAAAATAAAAGGCAGAACTGACAACCCCTTGCCATTATCGACATCCAAACCCATGCACATACAGAAACTCATGCAGTGCTTTACAGCTCCAAACAGTACCAACAGCACTCGAATGTAATTGCCGAGGTTTGGGTTTCACAAGGTGGTAACTGTAGTCATATGCTGCAAAGAAATTAGGTTAGAAACAGTTGAAATCATGCTTGTTCCGTTCTTGATTGTGTCTGGGAGCTCCAGCACATCAGTGAAGATGTATTAATGCAGTTTCTGTCCTGAAAATTCAATTATCAGGCCTGCTTCCATGTTCTACAGGCAAAGTCTGTTTGCAGGACATGTTCACAGCTATGCAAATCCCAGGAGAGCTTAAGTTGTCTTTATCTTTCTAGCAGTGAAGTGCAGTGCAATGCTCAGGGCAGAAATAACTTCTCTTTGGCAATAAAGCCAAATGACCTCTACGTGTTGACCTCCTGGAGTGGAGCCTACAACTCCCAGCAGATACTTTTGTCAGGCCACAGGAAACCCTGGAGGCAGAGAAGCCTCACACACCGCACACAAAACACCATCTCCAGAACAACGCTTACGGCATCATCCCCTTCCACTCCTCCTCTCTAAAACAATGCAAGTTTTTAATTATTTTATGCATGGGACAACAGTTTCAAAAGGCAGGTGAGGGCACGCTGCTGAAGCACTGCCTGCAGCTGGGTGGCCCTGACATCCCCCAGGATAGAGATCTGTATGAGATACATTTTTTATGAGGTGCAAAAGGGTTCTCTGCCTGTTGCAGACTTTGCAGAGCCCACTCTGTTTGCTGGGGCAGGCACCAAGAGGCAGGTAAGCAGGGGAGGCTCTCTAGCATTCCAGTCAGATTGAGAGACAGCTCCTGAATCAAGACTGAGGCATTTCAGGGACTTTGCAACAGATGAGCTTTTGTACCTAGGTAACCTCAAGGGCCAAAAGAAAACATCAGAGAAGTACCTGATGTTCACCATAAGTTAAGTCAATGGACTTCAACTTATGCAGCCATTCAAGTCAAGTTCCAGGTGCTTAATTTTCAGTCAGATTCATGCTTAGAGGGAATGGAGACAATGAAGACCTCTGATCTTCTACCTGCAGTCCACATTTCCAGAGAGCAGCAAAGGAACTTTGGTCCTACAAGACATAAATATTGGCAGATAACATCCAGTTGTACTTTCAACCAAAACATTACTCATTCTCTTGAGTGACTATCCAAAACCATTGTTGCAATTTTTCTGGTTTCATAAGACAAGGAAATAACTTATATCGCTTCCCCCCACTATATAATGCTTGAGTAGAGGTAATGTATAACTCCTTCTTCAATATGATGTAGCACTCGTATAAATAAGGTGAAATATTAACTCTGAACACTGCACAGTGTGTTTAAATTTCCTCTCCAGTATTGATTTTGCATTGGTTTATTATGTTTTAATAAGCGAGACCAAACTCCAAATCCTACTTTATGGTAAATGACATTTAATAATGTAAAATCTATCCTACATGCATGAACTTTTCACAACTCACGTTGACTTCAGAGGGTAATTCTGAAGACAGAGAGCTTGCAGGATCAGGGCCACTGCAAAGTGTGTGTTGTCACAGAAAATATGTGTCATAATCCAGAATGGTTATGCCCGATCAAAAGAGAAGAAATGAAGAGCAAAGACATGGAGATGTGAGCTGCAAAGCAAACAGATGTAGCACAGTGCAGATAATAAGCAACAGATGAAACTAGAGAATAGTAAGTAACATAAATATATGTTTAGTCAATGCAAGACCATTCCACGGGACAGACAGACACCAGTGGGGTACAGCAGGCATCAGCTAATGCCTAGTGCCAGGAGCCACCCTTGTCAGTGTATTTGGAGTTCTCTCGTGAATGTGTATGTAGCCCTTCTTGCCCACAGATATTTGAAGCTTTACTGGATTTATACAGCTTCAGCTTTACTCTGATTCTCCGCTCTCTTCTTTCAAGCAATGGAGTAGATGGGAAAGCAAGCTGTGCAATCCTTTCAGGGGGGAGTACAGGGAGCTGAGGAGGAAAATAAAAGGAAAAGAAAAATGCTGGTGCATGAAATCTGGCAGGTGGTAAGTACACAGTAGATTTCAGTAACTACTTTGCTATAGTACAACACAAAAGGAAGTAATCATTATATGCAATGCTGCTGTACAATAAAGTACAATAAGCAGGAAGACTTGCTTTAATAGAAAGACACTCTGATTTGTGATATACTGAACTAAGCAGAACATTCTCAGATGTAATAATCTTTTAAGATGTTATTTCTTCAGAAGAAACTATGCAATTATTTACAAAGAATCATAAACACACAATAAAAGTCAGATTTTAAATTGCCCATGCATATGTCATCTGTCAAAATAATTTTTAAAAACAAGTCAAAGTTTGTAACTTTATTTCACTGCTGATGGCATATGCAGGAGGACTGGGATCAGTGTGGTGATAGCCTATATACATAAAAATGTTCAACTCTAATTTCTCACTCAGTGCCTGGCCCTCACTGACTGAAAATGAATGAAGTCATCATCCTTAAAGAGCTTTGCTGTCTAAAAGGAATAATTTAAAGAGCACAAATTAGCCGTTACAAAAAATAAAACTGTCCTACTGTACTGTGTCTCACTATTTAAAACACTTTCAAAAATTACCAAAGATTTTTAAAATGGGTCGTAGTGTTTCTTTCTGGAAGCTCTAGTTCTCTTGGTGCAATTCTTACTGGTTCATTTATTAAAGTGTAAGGAATCTAAAATTAATACACCTCTGAATTTTACATAATGAAGAAATGAGAGCGATCTGCATTGAAGAAAAAAGTCTGGGCTTTGTTATAGGCAATGGAAAGATCCTTCTGCTGCCCCACACTGCCTTCACGGACATGGGGACTTCTGTCTCTGGTCTTCAGATCATCTTCACAGCATTCAGATGCCCTGAATACCAGTTGGGTCAGATTCAAAGTTACAAATAATGTAAGGGACCTTCATCTCAGTGATGGTCCAGATTATAATTTAGGCTTTTATTTTCATATTAAGATGCCAAACTAATAGTAATTTCCTTGCAATATTTAATATCCATGAAGCTAGCCTTCCCACAGCCCAATACAGCCCTCTTCTGATGGGGGAGGTGGGACAGGTAAGATGATTGTATATGCTATCTGAGGCAGAAATGCAGATTATATTGGCAAAAGGGATTTATGAAGGGAATTCCAATTTTCACAGCCACTCCACTGTCGCTCATCCTAGTTGTACCTCCAACAAGCTGCCAAGGATTTCTCCCCCACGTCCGTGGACTTTCATCACTTCTGATACACTATTTACATGTTTCCATGCCTTGGCTAATATACACTGAAATTTACACCAGAAGTGGTGATAAACCCCAAACAAGCAAATATAACATCCATAAATGTATAAAGGAAAGTTCCAGCAGGAACTCAGAATACCAAAACATTTTCCATTAAAGTCATAAATGGGTATAATAAAGCGTTAGATATATTGCTCCATTAATTTATTAAAAGCTGCAATGCAAAACAACTGTGAATTCCCCCCTCACTCGTAAAATACAGTGGCTCCATTTTATAGAATACGTCCATAGCAAAGCTGACAATGCTGGCTGTAAAGCTGCTACTTGGGTTTGGCCTTTAATGCCTAACATAAAAATGCACCTTCAATAGTCAAAATGTAATTAAAAAATAGAATTTCAGCCTGTTTGAAGTGTCCTCTCTAGGTGAAAAGTCAGTTTAGCTGCTGCACTGAAAAATACTATTTTCATTGCCAGTATGTCAGAACAGACTTTCAGTTAGCTTTAAAAAACCCAGTGCCAGAATTTTTAAAAATTAAACTGCATACATTTAAAATAGTACAGAAATGGGATCAAGCAGAAGGTGAAGTTATTTCTATGAACTGATTATGACACTGATTTCTCTTCTGAATGTCATTGCTAACTTTTTGTCGATTCATAGAAACAGGTCGTCATATACAAAAATACAACTCAGACACAGATGACAAATTAGGGAGAACACCGAACAGTGAACCATCAGAGCAAAATCTCAGCCCATTTCACACCAAAGGAAGTTGTGTTCCCAAGCTCAGCATAACAAGGTTTCTACATGCAGAAACCATAGATTGCACTCTCACGTATGGCTTGTGCTCAGCTTCATTAAAAAGACAAAATGAAGGAAACAGCCAAAACCATAAACATTTCTTTTGCTCATTTCCCATGTAAGCAGAGGACAGCATAAGAAAGCATTTGTCTCAGGTCACTTGAAAGACACCCCTCTCCAGGAGCTGCACAGGAACCAGACTTGACTCCATCCCAGAAAAGCTCAACTTCATCTCCTCTCCCCCTTCTTCCTCCTGCCCGATAGCCTACGAAGGCGCCCTTGTACAAGAGGGAATGTGGCTCTCCAGGTACAATCTCCCCACTCTTCCTAGCTCAGGAGCCAGAGGAACCTTCCCCATTGCAGCAGTGCAGCAGGGCGGGCACGGGAAGAGGAGTTATCCACCTGCTTTTGACTCCCTCCCTTATTCCTACCACAGATTTTTATTATAAAAAATGCTGGAAGAATTATTGTTATTCCTCAAAAGCTGAACAAAACAGTTTGACATTCTCTGTCTTTAGCCTTCCATTTTGTTCATGACAAAGTGATATATAAGTTCATTAGAGTTCTCATTCAAGTCTTAAATTAAAAAGATATTTTTTGGCAAACACAGATGGCTGAAAATGCATCTAACTCTAAAATCAAGCCCTTTACTTCAGATTGAACTAACACTGCAGAATTTGTCTGTAATTCTATAAATTAATCAAAAGAAATTATAAACATTTTCTTCCAAAAAAGTAACAAACTGATGTCCTCAAATGAGAGGTGATCCAACAGCTCCTACTACGTGTCTGTCTACTCACCGCTCACTGGCTTTGCCAGGTGCCACCAGTTCAGGCCTGGGAGCATTATGGCTGTTCAAGAAACGAGGCACAAGCCTCCATTCGCGTGCAGCTGAAATGTAGCCTAGGTAAATCTGCAGTCCACCTCCCTAGACACGGTTCCCTTTGGGCAGACTTGAGAGCACAACCATAATCTCAGCCTTTAAATTCCTCATTTTGTAGCTACGGAACAATATTTTCTGCTCCGGTTCTATTCCAGATGCAGGAGACCTAATACCATTTAGAGGCAGAGCACCTGAGATCAGCAGATGGATCACAGAGGTGCTGCTTCCTACTCCTGTGGCAACGTGCCCCAGCTTGGGCAAGTGGCAAGTTGTTTGGTTGTTTGTTTTTTTAAAGAAAAAAGCAAATCACATATATGCTCCCAGGATCTCTCACCTTCAGGATTTGTTCATATTGACACCTTCCATAATCCCGTGGGTGCTCTTACTGACTACATAGCACGTACCACCCACAGAAAACAACTCTCTATATATTTAATACTTGATATTTCATCTTAAAAATATATTCAGCAATTGAACACTAGTTCTATCCATCACATTAGGTGATTAGAAACCCTCCATGGTATCAGAGCTGGTTTGTTGTTTTTTTTTTCTTACTAGGATATTAAACTATTCTAGAATCAGTATATTTAATCTTTCTTTGCATATTCACTCCATGTTTCTCTGGAGGCTTCATTAGAAATTCCATTGAGTTTGATTTAAAATATATATATTTTCTCCAAACTATTTGAATAAGTAATGAATAAAAGAAATTTCATCCATCTTTATTAATGAAGTCATAAATCAGAGGGTTAAGTTAAGAAGAGCTTGTATGTATTGATCATGTTGCATTATGGACATGGTGGAAACTACTAAGCAGTTTCCTCCTCCTGTCAATATCCTAAATAATTCAGAAAGGATTCTCAGATTGACTTTTCACCCATGCATATCACTTTTAAAATATGTGTGCGTGTGTGTGTATTATCAGTATAATATCAAATCCATGCAGTAGCTTTCTCAAATTATCAATTTATTGTCCTAAATCGTTAGATGAAAACTGTATTATGATTTGGGAAAGCTTTTGTATGCTGTATCCCTTACAGTTCATGTTAAACAGGGGCATCTCAGCTACACTGGGAACTATAACTTTCCTCTGTGACACCTTTATGATTTTCTTCCCCATAACTCTCATTTGGTGAGAGTTCAGGAGACATTTCTTGTTCCTGATGAACAACTTTTTAGATGAACTTTTAACTTACAGTTCTTGAAGCTTTCCTTTAACGACTTTTCTGTCAGAAATAATGTGCAGAAGAGAACCTAACCCTGCCTCATTTCAGCTGTGCTCTCAACCTTCAAAACAGCCCTTTCCTTAGTAACGTAAGCCAAATAAGGGCACATTCTTGAAATGCTAAACATATGGTCAGGTAATATAAAATTTTAAATACAAAATTCATTAGGACTTCATTTGATATGTTGAAACATATAGATAAGCTGAAATTGGGAATTATTTTTTCCCCCCTGTATTACAGTGAGAGCATTGCTCTAGAGACAGAAAAAATAAAGACCCTTGCAAATAATTAAACACTGCAGTTCAGTATAATAATTTATTAATGAAGGCAAAGTGTGCTATCGCCAGGACCTTGAAAATCTGCTTTACGATTATGACACAGCTGATCTTTCCTCATACCAACTAAAGATTATTTGTCTCCTTTAGCTACTAGCAACATTTACCACCTTCCCCTGGAAAACTTTGACGAGAACTTCACAGAACAACCTTCTGGTTTACCATTAAGATTAGAGAGGAGGAGTTTAGAGGAGTTAAGCCTGTGTAACTGGGCTGAGCTGAGGAGCAGTGGAAGAAGAGTCAGTAATTTAACAGCATTTTTTGAATACAGGGATGCCAGTATACAGTAGTGATGAAGTGCCCTGGTATGGACTGTACCAGCAGAACAGGTCTTGGCACTTCAGAAGAGCATGGGTTCAGGTTAATTCCCTACTGCACAGGGTCTGGAGGCTAATTAAAGTGCAGGGAGACCATCCAAAATGTCTAGCACACAATCCATATAAAACGTTGCCTGGCTTCACTGAGGAGGAGAGGGATATTTGCTCCCGGGGGATGACAGTGCTTCCAGCAAAAGTGGGAAATGCTACAAGCAAACTGGTTTCAAGAGTGCTTTCCATTTCCTACTTGTCTTCTTTGATGTTTTATATATTTGGTTGCCAGAAATAGTACAGATCTGCTCCTTGTTTCTACATAACACTAGCACAGCACTAATGGCTGCTTAATAGCATTATTACAAAAATACATTATTTGACATTTCAAGCTTTACTTACTAGTTAAGTTGTATTTTAGCTACTCGTGTTTTCATTATTTAACATTAGTTGTAATGGGATCCATATGTGTATACCACCTAACAGTAAATTAAGCAAATTAATTTTCAAATCCTAAACAGTTTGTAACATTGAAATACAGTAAAACATTCCCTAGCAAATAATCTCAGTTCATATTTCTTATTAATTAGAATAACTTTGTTCTTTTTTGCACAACAGATAATCATTATGAGCTGAGCAGAACTTATACATATACTCCAGTTAAATGTATTAGCATAAATATATAATAATATTTTTAATTATTTCCTTTGTGGATAAATTTTAGCTTTAATTGCCAAATATTTCTCCATGATATAATGAACCAATATGCTCTTCCCGAGGCGAGGGAATTCTTTGCGCTTCCTTCAATCTTTGCAATTGAACAAGTTCAGCATATTTAGCTCCAAAGTGCAGTATTCAGCTCACCGTCTCCTCTGCAGCTGCACAGTTCCGCTGAGCTCCAGAGCAACCTGAACAGTCCCATGTTCAAAGCAGCTACATCCCACCGAGGTGTGGGAACAGGAAACCACCAGCAGCAGATGCACAAATATTGTTTGTCTTTTTTGTTTTATCATGTCATGAAAACCAACTAGCATACTGGAAATTGCATATGGAAGATGCAAAACTATGGCTGATGTACAGTATCTCAGTCTTAACCAACTGAAAGTGTAATTTCAACACGGCCAATTTACAATCCACTGAATTGCCAACACTTTGAAAAATGTGGCATAGCTTATCAATTTCTAGTTGATTAAGATGTTCGAGATGAACCAAAGGACAGCCTCAAGGAGTGACCCTGAACTTAAAAGGACACAAACTCCAGGAATAAAGAATTTCCTGAATAACTTATCAGACCACTTCCTTATCTTAAATGACACACAATCGTTGTGGAGGCTTCGCTTTCTCTGGAGAGGAGCACCAGAACAGGGACCACAGTGCTAGGAACCAGGTGTCTTGCAACTACAATGCCACACCATAGTCATCTGCAACTACTGAATCCACAAAAGCTGAAAAGCTGCGGGGGAAGTGCCAAGCTGAGATTGGGTAGCAGAAAATCTCCGGAGTGGGAAAATTAAGAAAAAAAAAAATCATTATGCTCTAGCCAGTTTTTCAACAGAAATAGTTGCACTGAGAAAGCACAAGCTTGTGCTTCTCAAGGAGCTCGTCTGTCTCTGAATAACTACCTTGACCTAGAATATGACTTTTCAGTTTGCTTACTCAGAGGGACATTTAAAACCTTGAAGTCCTGAAGCATTCAAGTTGAAGATTCATTTCCAAAACATGCAAGTGTGGGTGTCCACCTACATGGGTCCCCCTAAAACCAGTCATGCGCCAGAGCCGCTCGAAACACACAGAGCACCACCGTACATGGCGGTGGTCACCACACCAGCTATAATTTCTTCATTTTGGCTACCAAACTGACCTTGGGCTTTCTATTTTACGTTCTCAGTGCAAAAGCAGTTAACATCTGTGGTGCATTACAATGCCTACTGTCACTAAATCATACTACTTAACCATACTCTTTTCCTACCCCTTCAGACAGAGCACTCTTCTCTCAGGCTCAGGTAGCGCACTTTGAAAATGAGACATCTTGCTTTTGGTTATATTATCTGGACCCAACAGTACCAGCAGTCAAGTGACATAGCTTTTCCCTACTCATTCGTGCAGGTACAAGATTGAGGTTGCTACGTCTCCCATACCACTCACAAAAATCTTTTATTACATTTTGGTAAACACCTTTCCTGTTTTGTTCAGAGTTTAAGCCAAACACATATCTCATCTTCATAAGAGCTTGTTGCCTCTCATTTTGTCTTATGCTTTTATGGAAACTCTAAGCTTACTATTAAATGGAAGGTACTCTTCAATGTTGTTTTGAAAAGTACCACAACATCAGTTATTAGCAATCAGCTAAATGTACTGCTGACATCTGTTTGATATCTCCGTCTCTGAGGAGCACCTTAGACTATAGACAAAAAGCCTCCTGCTCAGCTTTGCTGTCAACTTATCAAAGAGCTGTCACTTAGCACGTACCTCGGCAATGACTATATAGTATGTATAATCTATAAATTGTAAAATACAGCGCTGCAGCTCTGTCTGAAATGAGCAAATGCAAAAGTAACTAAGATTCAGAATGCCTCTGCAGCACAAATGCTCTATTTACCCAGGCACGCATCATATAGGTGCTGAATACGGTTCCTTTTAATGAAACTTTTTCTTTAGCTTGCAGCTGTTTTAACAAGCCCTTTGAGTCTTCCCATCTATTGTATATTCTGTTATTTTTAGAAAAGACAATTAGTCTTATACTTGTTTGTGACTAAGCACCTGTGGTCACTTCCAAATTTGCACAAACACTGATATCTGCGTATTTTAAAGTCTTTCCAGCATGGTAAGACATAACTTTTGGGAATACACAATATAGATAGTAGGAAATCAAGCAAACACAGCTGTGTAAGCAATATCAATAGTCTTCTCTGACAATTGGCTCATTTTATACACATAAGATCTAGAAAATACAGGTTCATTCCAGTATGTTGGAGACATCCCTCTGGCTTCAGGTGAGCAGAAATTGGCAGCTGTATGTACCTTGGAATTCTCCAGCATTTTACATTGCATGTGAATGAGCTCAGATTTTTCAAAAAAAAAAAAAGGTTTTGCCTGATCTCCTGTGACAAACATTGTAATTTTAAGAAGGTTGCTGTATTGCATTAAGCAGGTCTAAATGTCCACTGAGAAAGACAGCTTTGTTTGTTAAGTGACCACATCAAAGCTGATAATAGGCGCAACTATTAAAAGCTGATCTTTACAAATCTCAGCAACAAGCGTGTCTTATTGGTTCCCATCTCAGAACACTCATTTCATCCTGAATTTTATAATATCAGTTGAAAGGTTTAGGACCTAGCATAAAGAAAAGAAATGCAAGAGACCAAAGATGAATTATACATGGAAAAGTTAGAGATCAGCTTGAAATTTTTATGAAAGTTTCCAATGTGACCTTCTCAGGAAATGGAGAAGTAGCCCTAATAAATCTGAACTAGTTCTTCCCCCCTTCCCTCAGGGATCCACGGGATTGACTCCCTCATATGAAATGTTGGGTATGCTAGACACCAAAGGCTCAGTGGGTTGTGGTGGTGGTGGTGGGCTTTTGCAGACTCTCCTCTTTTGAAACAGTTTTGAAACTGTTTCTAAACAGAACAACGCATCCCAGTATATCCCCTAAGAAATCAATGCCATCCAATTATTTTACTTCTTGCCATCCAACCATTAATTCATATTTCTTAAAGATTTGTAAGAATCCTTATTTTGTTTCACATGTTGCAGTAAATGATTTCATCAGATCAGCTGACTCTAAAAAACCCAGAAATAATAATAATAATGATGGGGATTTCATTCTTGTCTTTACTCCCGCTTGTTTATTGTTTGTACATGATGTACTTTTGTGGATCTTTGCCAGCCATAAAAAAGTGATTTACTGAACTAAAGAAAGAAGAAAAAGAAGTCTCAACAGTTAAAGAACTTGGGCTTGTTTAATTTATTTACTTTTCTAGCAGCTTCCACTTATAACTTCAGCTTGTTATTCATCTGGAGTTTTAAAAAAGTGCAGATTTAGCCTTACTATATAAAGCGAAACATTACAAATAAATCTTTTCCCTTTAACTTTTTGTTTGTTTGTTTTCGGGGTTTTTTGTGGGGTTTTGTTGCTGCTTTTGCTTTTGTTTTTAAGTCACATTAATCAGAGCAGAAATCAGGAATGAGGGAGTCATTGACAATAAACTCCTACACTTGAGGGCTTCAATAGGATAATTTTTTTATACTTTTTTTTTGTTAACGTGGGTTTTTTTGTTTGGTTGGTTTTTTGGTTGTTTTCTGGGGGGTATTTTTGGTTGTTTTTTTTGGTTTTGTTTTGGTTTTTTCCCCCCACAATTTACTGGGCAAATGGAGGCTCTCCACATCTAAAGTGCATGAAGCAATAACTGACCAGGCATTAAACTTACCTTTAGGGTTCATGCTGCTATAGACAGGTGCATTCCAGACTTAGTGGGGCAAGTACTATTTGTTATTAAACCTTAGATCAACTTAATAGAAAATGAGTTGAGAAGAGAAAGGTGGCCATTTTTGAGGTTTACTTAATACATTGCTTACACGTTTCATACCTTCATTTTAGGCAGGTACCTGTGAGCCTGGAGTTCTCCCATGAGAAAGAATTACATCAAAACCCCTATCAAATCTATGGATTTGCTGTTTATTTGGGTGAATTAATGAATTAAGCATCTGTTACTCTGAAGGATATGAATAATTTAAGCAGGTCCTATATAAAGTATAAAAGCACTACTTCAATATAAAGTAAATGCTGATACTTGAACATTTTAGCTTAGCATGACAGAAAAAAAATAATTGAAACATTTGATAAGTGAACTTCATCAGGAGAAAGTTAAACTTGTGTTATTGATTTAGAAGCTGGCATGCTAATCTCTTATTATTTAAAAGGAGAAATAACTCTGCATAGGAGATAATCTACTTGTCTTGTATTCTACATCTCCTGCAAGAATTTTCTTGCTCATGCTTAGATAGGGTCTTATCTAGTCCTTACTGAAGTCAATAGCAGGTTGCTTGTTTGTTTTTTAAATAGCAGCTGCATTGGGTATCTACAGGGAATGAAAAAGTGAAAGGATTACAGTTTTGACCTGTTAAAATTGATTTATAAGAGGGATTTTTTTTCTTCCTCCTATTATGTCCAAGTGATAAATTGGTCTTTCAGTTAAGACTGTGTGAAAAACTGATTTGTCAATTGTAGCCTGACCAAAAAATTGGAAAATTACCCACTTCAATTAAAATATGCAATGATTTTTGTGGTTTCTTATTTCTTCAGAGACATGAAAAAAAATGTATTTCTGGAATGTTTAATGGTGGGAAACAACAGAGTAGAAAGACTGAAGGAGGCACCACATACAAAGGGAAGGAGGAGCAGAGGACCTTGGGCAGGACACACACCCAGACAGGAGAGCTGAACATCTCACCTTCTGCCTCAGAGGAACTCGAATGACACCAGCACTGCAGTTCTCAGCACTGCTGGAAGCAGTACGGCGTCAGACCTGATGGACTCTTCATAATCTACTGAAATGGCCGCTAAAGGGTAGGGAACTCACACTGCAGTGGGGACACTGGATTCGGTGAGCATTCACACGTATTACAGCTAGACAGAGTTAAGGCAGTAATTTGAAGCCAAAACTGAATAGGACTCACCTACCTAAGAAGAAATAGGAGGCAGCAAAAACCCAAAACTGATGCATGGATCTCAAAATATATATATAAAAACACAATCAAATTGTTGCCAGCAGCAGTACTTTCCCACAACTCTCTAACCCCGTAAGATCATGTTTGTACCTAATCACATAAATTCCAGGAAGCAACAAAGCACTCAAAACTTAAGATGTTAAAAGAAAGGATTTGAGATAATATTTTCTGAGATCCAGACCTAGATTAAAGCATCTCTCTAAAGCCCTGTTACTCAAAGAAAACAAATTACACAGACAAGTCAGGTTGTGTTTACATTTACTGGTAATAAGAATTGGATGGGAAAAATTCATGCATATGTTTCATATGAAGACAAAGCTAAGCTGAAGCCCTTGGGTCAGGCTCCTGGCCCTGCAGCTAGGCACAGCACGCATAAAGCAAGCGTTCACCACCACCACTTGGAAAATTCTGTCTAGTGCTTCAGCTGAAATTTGCAGTTCCCCATTTCCTAGGGTCCTTTTTCTTTCCTGGGCGGGGTGGGGAGGAGGGGTGGAGGGTTTTGCTCCTCCTACAGAAAAACTGTAAGAATTAGGTTATAGTCTGGAAAGTGCCCACAGGATGCATATCTACCTGCTGAGTACCTGCAATAACTTACAAAGGATGGGTGGGAGAGTAGTAGGATTTTATAAAGGTGTAGCAGCATTAGAGAGAAGGAATTAAACTGCAGCCTCTACTACAGGGAATGCTTCAGACACCAAGAAAATCTGTCTTTGGGCTGTGGTAGGGAATGCCTTTCACACCGGTGTAACATATTTTGGTGCTGCTGATACATCAAGGTTCTCACATACAGAAAATCAGAGGGCAAAGCAAAACATTGAGATGAGCAGTTGAAACAAAAAACATCACTGAGGAGTCTGGGAAAGAAACGAACAAGCATATATATAATTTAGCTGGTGTCTGGTATGGATGAAGACATTCTTCTCAGTAGCTCACTGAACAGCAAGTGACAGGACCAACCTGCTGGATGCCTGAGTGCCACATTGCAAGGAGCAGACATCTAGGCACACATCTCCCGTGTGAGTCTGATTACCAGTATGTAAGAGCAGTCCAAAGATAACAGCAAATAACACAGCCTACCTTACAGAGCTAGAATTTATTTAACAGCTGAACAGCTCAGAATACCCCTTTATTTTAGCTAACTGTACCACACCATGAGATTCGTGTCTATGCAGTGTATTCATAGGAAGGGACCTGCAGTATTCCCACCTGACCCATTCGATCCTTTCTAACCCAAGACCAACTGTCACCAGTGAGACCTGCCTGCTCCAGTGTCCAGGGGACTGCTACATCACAGCACCCACCTTCAGGTTTGTTAGCAAATACCCCTTCGCTTGTAACATGCCAAGTAACAGCCTTGCTTATTCTAAACAAAGAGTAATAAGGAGTGTGAGAGCAAAAACAGATTACATAATAACAACTCAAATTTCATACCAAAAAAAAAAAAAAAAAATCTTAAAAGCATCAGCTGTAAAAGCTACTACCAGCATTAAGCCAAAAGTAGCACTGAGAATGACGCAGATGGGATGCTAACACTGAAAACCAGCCTAGTCCAGGGTTTGCAAAGCCCGAATGCCATCAGCACAGGACATGGACGCTCCAGCCATGCAGCGCCCAAGGATGCACACAGGAGTCTGCTCTTATTGCAGAGCTCAGAATCACATCGTCACTGCTATGATTTCCACCAAAGCCTGAGCCCTCCTGACTCAGGCTTTCAGACCCTCTGCTCCGTCAAGATGAGGGAAAGGCCACCCTGAAGTAAATCTTTCTAACCAGCTCCAACAGGCAGTGCCTGCGCACGGCCGTTTGCCTTTTGGGCGAGTTAACCATCCCCTCTACCAGGCAGAGAGGGAGAGGGTAAGTGAGGGTTTGGAGACACCAAACCAGGAGTCCTGCAGCCAGCCTGCATCCTGCCAGCACAGTATGAGCACCCTGTAGGAAATCCTACCGCAGTCTCCCATCCCACGTCCAGCCCAGGTGCACTCGGGCACCCTCTCACCCCGGCACCGCTTCTCCCTCCTCTGTGCCACAGACCTGCTCGGGCAGCAAAGGGCCGGCACCGCTTGCTCCAGGTTTATCAACACTCTCAAACCATTTTAATTCATACTTGTTTGACTTCTGCGCAGCTTTGAGATCAGTGAAACTGGGATTTCGCTTGCTACGTTTTCTTTTTTTCTTCCTCTTGTGATATATTTCATTTCAATAAATGTGAAATCTGAAATTAGTTCTCTCATCTTTAACAACAACAACTACTTAGAGGCGCGTTGAGAGGATTAATTTTGAAGTACTCTGAAAATGTCAAGTGCTTATTAATTATAAGTTAATTGGAGTTAGAATTACACTATGGTAAATAATAATAAATTAACATAGCTGATGGGCAAGAGAGAAGAAGCAGATTTTGAACAGTATTGTTAAGATGCATGCTTCTAACAAGCCTTTTGAAGAAACAAAGTCTGACTGATGATGTTAGTAAATTTACTTCTACAGAGTGGAGAACTTAAAATTATTTCATCCCACCTGTCAACTTTGATTCACTGTTGGTTTTCTCTGCTCTATGGCTTGGAGCAAAAGGCCTCCATGACTTTTAGGAGAAGTACAAGCTTTAGCATCCATTCATCTCAGCTGAGAGCCTTTTAGAGAGTGCCAGATTGCTCATGGAGGATAAAGTATATACGGAAAACACCTTTATCCTGCAGTGGAAATAATAGTAGCCTTAGCATTTGTGAGGGTAGCATGTGTATAATAATCCAGTTGAGTGGTTAGAGGTGACTGGAATTGAAAAAGTGAAGCTGAAATCTTTCCTCTGAAACTGAATCCCCATCTTGAACTTCATCTGTGCTTAAAGGCTCCAGGCAGGAGAGTCATCTACGTGCTCAGAATAACATGCAACAAATGAGTTTGTACTGACATACCCAGCTCTAGGTGTAATCCAACCAACTACTTGTAGCCAGATACAACCAAGTGCCAAAGATCAGATGGTGCAAATAATTCCTTCCCTTCTCCAACCTCCTCTGCACTCCTCTCCTATATTCCCTCGCAGAGCCTTCCGGCAGTTTCACCTGAAACCAGCAGATTTTGCACAGTGTCTGTGTAATCGCGTTCATGCCAGAAAAGGACTGGACACGGAGCAAAGGAAATCTGAAGGACCTTCAGCTCAGCCAGGGATTCAAGAAGTCTCTCTTGCTCACACCTAGAGCAATAGTATCATTTTTCCTGCTTGAAACCTAAACCCGCTCCTTTTGGCTGTGAGAAAAGCTTTAGCAGAACAGCATGTAAGGGGATGAGGAAGAGCTTCAGTAACTGCTTCCCACCTGCAAGGCCAAACTCGGCTTATGCCACTCCACCATTTCCTCTTCTCCCCTCCCTCTCTATGGCCATACAAACTGCAAGAACCCCACAGCTGAAGAAACTGGGCTTTGTGGTTTTACTTGGGAGGTAAAACAGCAGCTCTTGGGCTTTCCTATTGCTGAATCCCTGAAAGCAAAGTGGGAAGGAGCTCCCTTTCCCAGCGGCCATAGATTATGCAGGAGGTTTTACCATCAGTAACAATTTCTCCTTCTCACACGCGACTGGTTTTTACCGTTTCCTCACTGTCACAGGGACAGTGAAAACGAAATGCAACACACGCTTTCCTGACAAGCTGTTGGTCAAGGAGTTGCTTCCATCTCCAAATCTACTTTGACCTCCCTCAGTCAAGCTTTTCCCAGCTGCCTGACAGTCAGCATCCAGGGGACAACCCACCCCTCGGCTGCAGCTGCAGAAAAGATGAAGCTCTTCCCAGAAGTTTTATCATGGAAGAGGGGCTAAAAAGTTGGCAAAGTTAGCGTTAACTGTCTCCAAGCAGCCACGTCAAAGAAAAGCAGAGGTTCTCCACACCAGGGGAGCCTCCATCCCTCCTGGCTTTGGCTCAGCTCCTGAGGATGCTGACACAGTATTTCTCTGAACTGGCCCCTAACATTATTTCAGGGAACCTTTACTGAAAGTTTAAATTATTTCAATTCCACCTTGCCATTTTAGTTTGAGCTTTAAGCATTTCAACATATTACAGATCTGTTCTTCCCTTAATGTACTAATGTAACTGACAGTAGTAAGATTGAAAGTCATGTATTTTCAGGTCAAAGCTAGAATAAGAAACCTTTACATTTTTACTAGACTTTTTTCCAAAAAAAGATAACATGAGTGTGAGGTTTCATATCTATCACAAATTGGGATTTCACTGTTTTACAATTCCATGTAGATGTCAAAAAGGATTATACATTCATCATTTTGGGGTAATGCAGATTGAGTTTATTTTTCTTTCGAAGTGAGCTCATGGGAAATTTCAGACAATGGGCTACCATCATTCCAGAGAAAACAGACTTTTTAAATCCCTTTTGGTTTTTAAAAATCATACTTTAGTAAGAGAGGGCTTTTTTATATTCTTTGATGCCAGAAGTTCGTACTTTAAACTTGCCAGTAGTTAAGCCTCTTAAGAAAAACAAAAGAAAAAACCTTTTAAATCAGAAAGGTTATTGGTATCAATATTCTAAATCACATTTTGAGACCTTATGAACTAAGTAAGTGTTCTAACTGACTGAACCCAATAGCACATTTGCATACAATATTATGAGAGGAAATACTGTGCTTACATTTTACAAACTCTTACTATTTTGTAAAGATATTCTGAAGGAGTCCTTGAGTGACTAAAAAGTTCAGCTTGTTTAAAATACATTTAAATAGAATGTTATCAATAATATTCAAGGATTTTCTTTTCCTTTTGTTTAATTTAGGACTGCAATAGAAAGAGCCCTTCATTCTAATTCTTTCAGTTGTTAAAATAATCCCCTTGTTTATAAAGCATTACTAGTAGATTAATCCTAAGTGCCTTTCTGAGGGCCAAACAAACAGTGCTGAAGAGAAAGGGAGCAAACTCCTGCAGGAGCACCTACAATCTTCACTCCTCAGACTCTATTGCTGGACGTGGACCTTTTCCCCAGTATTTTGATGGTTTCTGCTGTGCATGAATCACACTTCCACAGTTACAGCTCTAAGGCCTATGGTCAAAGCTTTAAATCATAGTATCTCCTGTGCTGAAGAAAACAACAAGTAATATCTCAAATGTTATACTAATTTCCTTGATAAAGATCTTCTGCTTTATTTTCTAAGCACCTTGTCTAAAATCCGTGCCTGCTCGGTGTAATTCATGATCTAATCAGAGAAGTAACATGACACAGAAGCCTATTTCCTCTGTGACATATATAAATTATCTTGTGATTTTATAAAGTACAAATACAATGGTTTACCAAAGCATAAGTGACATAGTAGATTAATGCTTTACTATTAACGCATAATGCCCTCACCCCAGTAGTGTGAAATCAAAGGCAGCTCACAAGAAATAACCAGAAGCCATTTAACCTGAAGGCTATAGATGTTGTCTTCTAAAACAATGGATATATTAAAACCTGATAATGCTCTTTGAAAAGCATACTCAGTAACCTGGGAGAAACCTTACTGACACTTCACATCAGAGATAGGCAGGTGCAGCCTAATTTAAAAATTTCTGGACATTAGCCTTTCTAGGTAGGAGGAGGAAAAAAATCATTATGCAACTGCCTTCTCAGTTCATCTGTCTCTAGCCTGGAAAGAAATGCCAGCAATATGTCAGTATATAATTGATTGGTGCTTTGTAACTTGCACCAAACCCTCTGTTCTGCTCCCCATCTTCATTATTGTAGCTGTGTAATTAGAGGCCAAACAGTGGAAGACAGCTGATAGCACACAGGTGCGTGCGTTACACAGAGACAAGGTGGATGAGGGCCCGGTGACATTATGAATTTTCATTCTGAGGAAAAAAAAAAAAAAAAAAAGATAAAAAAGTCAGGACATGATGATTTTTGAAATAATCTATTTGTCAGGAATTTAGCCTAGCCTTCTCAGTACTGCCCACTGAGCATAGCTGTCCCAGTTTTTATTCAAAAGAAATTCTTTATTCGTGGACCTGAATTCTAATAATGTTTATAAATCCTCATAATTGATTAAGACCTGTTGCAGAAAGCACTGTATAGACTGCACAAAGCAGAGTCCCTATCCCACAGAGCAGTTTGTAATTTATGGATTAGACAGGATCCAACGGGTGGAGGCAGACAGGATTGCATGAGAAAACATGATAATATGTCTGTGGACAGCAGTGAGAGCCCTCAGCTCCCTGCTGTAATCACTGGTCATTTGCTATTGGCATCACTGCAACAGCCAGCGCTAATGAGGCAGCTGAAGGACAGCGCTGATGCTGACTAAATGCATTTCTATATAGAAGCATTAAAATTAAAGATGCATCCTCAAAAGCTACAAGGAAACCAAAAACCCCAGTCGCCACAGAAGAAATATGTTGCTGCTATGTTTGCTGGCTGCTGCACACGAATGGAAGCACAATTCTTGATGTGATCTTCGGGAAATGCAGATTCATACCAAAACTCTGTGTCACCCCTCAGTTGACACTTTTTACCTCTAAACTGAATGAGTCTGAATGAGAGCTGAGGTCAGAGTTGTCCAGCTTTGGTCTTTTCTACTTCACATTGGAGGTCAAGACTGCAAAAACACTCTTAGGTGGAAATTGCGTTTCGGTCTGTGCTGGTCACTCTGCAGAGCTGGGGGAACAAGCCCAGGCACTCTCAGAGCGTACAAGTTTTGTATGGTCCTGCCTGGTGGAACTGCTTTCCACAAGCAGCTTTCATTTTCCAACTGGGTATACAACCAAGAGCGAATCTGTAGTAAACACTAACAACCAACACCACTGAACCAAAGGGATACTATTACAAGCAGAGCCAGTAAAATAAGAAGTCATTCTGAAGTGAAATCACTAAATCGAGATTTGTGTGAAATGTTACCTATGCATGAGGACGTTGTTCTGTAAGTTTAATCTCAACAAGGGAGTAAAATTTTATTTCTGGATACCAAGTCCTTAAAACCTTAAACTGACTGACATTTTTCAAAGTATTATTCCACTGTGGCCCAGACCAGATTTTGTTCTTACCTATTAAAAGATAGCCAATATCCAATCACTACAGTCTGTAACATAAATCATGGGAGAAGGAGTCTTAAGTATTTTTTTCCTAAGTAGATAGTAGCCATCTTTTTCATAAAATATAATCTCAAAGAAACAACAAAATATTCCGGAAGAGACCATAGGAAATCCCTTGCAGCCCCTCTTCAGCATAGTACTTGTAGTACACGCCGCATATAGGAAGCGGCTAAAGTGTACCTGTTTTGTTGATTTGCGGTACGTGCCACAACTTCATAGACTGGTCTCTAACTTGGACTTCTACTACTGAAACTCTACAGGTTCACAAAGTGTGTTGGCAAAATGAGACATCTAAATGCATTTTGGAAATGATTTGGGGGGAATATCCTAGTTGTAGTTTAAACTAGCACAAAGATTGGCCAAGTGCTGTGATACTTTGTACTTCTCCAAACCTACAAAATACAAAACTGAAGCTATAATTGTAGAGAAGTTCACCAGCCTATCTTTGTATTTAGGTTCAAACTTAAAACTATTTTTATAAGATACTAAGAATCACTTTTTCTCCGTTGTTATAGAAAAATTACAAAAGGCACAACTCTTCTTATAGTTTTGAGACATAAGACACTGGAGGCCTAAGTCCTATTCCAGATACCTTTTTTCCTATTTTTAACTTGATTTCACTAGGCTTGGGAAAACGCCCTCCATCTTCACAGGCACTCAAAAAAAAAAAAAAAAAAAGTATCAAACTAGTTCCCAAAGTTTAAAAGCAACAACAGAAATCAATACTATGCAAACAAATCCTCTCAGAAAAACAACTCTGCAATGCTCTTGAAACAACACAGAAGAGTTGTTATAGTCGAGACGAATCCTGCTGCACACAGTGAAGATGCTGGGGAGCAGCAGAGTCTTCGGGAGGGCAAGCAGGGCTTGGCTGTTAGATATTCAAGTTTCAAATAAGAGGGTCTTCTGTCACTTAGGAATAGCACGAGGATGCTGTTGCACAGCTCTGCTTCAGATTATACAGCACAAATTGAGGAAGGAAAGGTAGATACGGAATAAGAAAGGCTAAAAAAAAGTTGTCATTCATAGAAAAATATTCTTTTTGCAGTATATATATTATGCCTCATTTTCAGCCTCCACAAATGTGTAGAACAAATAGTCCATTACAAAACCCGTCTGACGTCTTGGGAACGAGCAAAGAGAAAACATATTGACTCAGAAGACTCCGTCTCTCTCTGACCTACTGCAAGAACACCAGGATCCCCATAGCATTATTTTAATCAATGCTTTTTTTCCCTGGTCTCTCAAGCAAAATTACAGCATCAGTTTGTTCTTCCTGAGCTGACAACACTCTGAATTCTACAACTGGTGGCTTTACATTCATGCCTGTGAAAAAAAACACTTTACTCATTAGTGCTTTTTGTTTAAAGTGACTGATCTCATTCATCGTTCCCATCTGCTTGAGGATTTCTCTCAAAATAAGAACACATGAATACGTTACACTGTCTAATCAGTCTGAGGTTTGCTCCATAGCAGGGTTGCAGGAGCTTCTTGTGTGCCCGCTACAAGGCGACGGTGATAACCACTACGAGGCAGTGAGTCCCGTGTTAACACCAGGGTTTGACAAACCTCGTAAAGGAGCAAACACCTCAGCCTCACAGGCAAAACTTCAGCAGTTCGTGCAAATCAGCTATGAAGCAAGGATATGCTTCCAAAATATATTAGCAAGTTACACCAGGAAATTAAATGGCATCCATAGGGTAGAACTCCCTTCTACAAACTGACCACTCAGCCAAAAATGTTCTTAAAGACAAACGAATCTTCCATTTTAAAATCCACATTTTTCTCCAAATACCCACAACAATGTAATCCTGCAAGACCTTTTCTATTTTGCCACTTCTGAAGAAAAAACTTCAATACTTATTTGCTCCCACAACCATAAAACCTCACATATTCTTTGCATTTCTGTACACATTTATGTCCCCAAACAGCCTTATGATTACCTATATAACATACCAAGTGCCTAGTTCATAAGTCCTTCTGAAGTCAATGGCCACTCTTACACAAATGCTAATGGTTTGTTCCATGGATATTTATTTATAATATTACAGCAGCTGCATGGAATTAAAAAAATAAAATACTATAGTGGAGATGATATAACCGTTTAGATAAAGAAGAAAAACTGCTGAGGTGGGGTTTTTTGTTTGCTTGGGTTTTTTTGCTTAGGCAAATGCTTTTTACGGGCAGATAAGGTTTCTTGAGGTCATTGCATTACAACTGCCATTTCCAATGGCAAAATACCTCCACTCCTAGAGTTTGTCTGAATACTACGTGGGACGTGGAGCTTGAGAAAAGGTTTTGTTTCATTTTTTGATGACTTAAATGTACTTCACTGTGATATTTCCGAGTTAAAAATAGCTTCAATACTCCACTTCAGCACAAGCTACTTGAGTGCTGCACACAACTAAAAACTCTGTGCTGAGTCGCTTTTCTTCTGCTCCCTGCACTACCCACCTTGTTCGTCCCTGCAGCTTGACTCGCTGCTCTCCCCTCTGCTCTCTCCACAACTCCTGCTTCATTGGAGGGGGAAGGAAGAGGAGGAGAGGGGGAAGCAAATGCCATGTCAGAACCCTGCCCTGCTCCCTGGCTCCCCATCTTCTTTCCTTTAGATTAAGGAAAAAGGATTAACAACAATAAAATAACGAATATCTACATCAACTGTTTCTAATAAAACATAAAGATTCTCTAGGAACTAGTAGGATATTACCTGAAATCTAATGCATTTTTTTCTCTTCAGTAAATCAACATGTAACCCATAGAAAAGTAATAGTTTTGTAACTGGTAACATTTTATGTTCCCCATTTCAGTGTTCTCAAGTTGCGTTTCTGGAGTTCTGTGTTTGTAATTTTTTAGGCTTTTTTTCTGTAACGGCAGGATTTGCTAAGGCAGAGTGGATTTACCAACTTCACTGCTCTTCTGTTTCACGATCAAGGATACACCTCAGTGTTTCTTTGAACTAGAGTCTCATTATTTTAGGTTTTGACACACATTCTTTTTTTCTACTCTTTGGAAATCTGCTAAAAAGATAGCACCAAGACTTTTCACTACTGCATGAACTTTTTTACTGTGACTAAGTCACTGAAGATCTTTAAGGTGTTTGGTAAAAGTAATTTCTTGCAACTACCATGTAGTTCCCTTGATGAGTGTAATGACTGTCACGGGGAAGCATTTACCCAAATAGAATAGATCTGATTTGTTTCTCTCTATGAATCTGAGAGATTGTTAGCACTGGTTTTGAAGTTCCTCTGAACTGCAGAGTTTTTGGACAGCCTTTAAAAGACCATCCCATGAGATATTCTGGAAGACACAGCTTTATAGCCAGCTCTGAAACAAGCAAGCTAGTTTATGTCATAAACATAAGAGTAGTCCAAAAGTTAATAACAAAAGCATGAAGATTAGTGCAAATGGAAAAGAGTGTATGAAAAGCTCAGACAGCAGAACGGGTTTTAAGAAACAGCATTAGCGAATTGCTACAGAGCACCGAACGCGTGGTTTCGTTCAAATGAGAATGAGGCAAGAAGATGAAGAACTTTCTTCCTCAGGTAAGATGACACAAAGTAAAACCTACCCTACAGCTTATAAAATCACAAAGCTAAGCGATGCTGTAGTTCTGCCTGGTGACCTGCCAATCTCCAAATGCGTCTTTACTGACACCAGGCCTTCACCACACTGAAAATGACAAAAGTATTAAGTGAGCAGGTTCTGTGCGTCTACATTTCCCTGGTCCTTTTCCTTTCTAAAATCACTTCTATAAAGAAAGGTGAAATATGTATTAAGTCCAACAGCAGGTTTGTTGGTTGCGTTTTGGAAGGGGCGGTGTTTGTAAAATTGTGGGTTTTGGCTGTTTAAATATGCTCAGGGAGAATGAACTTGATGTAAAGAGCTCACATCAGAAGGACAGGCAGCTGACTCTAAGCATTTATGTCCTCGTTCATCTGAAACCTACAACAAGACACGGGGACAAAAAACCACCTAGATTGAGGTGTAATTCAGGGGCAGGAGTTTAAATACTCTGGTGATTTAAGCACTTATCCCCAAGCACCTTTGTTCTAAACTGCAACAACCTTCAGTCGGGGTCCTGACAGTGACCCCATCACTGCCAAACTTTCACTCGTTTCTGGGAAACTAGAGAATTTAGCCATGGTTTCAGTGTTCAGGGTACAACTTCTTCATCCCGCTTGAATAATGCAAATTGTGTCTGAAATAGCAGCTAAGAAAGTTGTGTGTGAAAGTCTGAGTAAATGGGATTTACCCATTCAGCAGGAAAACCTGCTTTTCCAGCTATACCAATTTAGCAGAAAACATTGAGTTCATTTGGCTAAAATGACCATAAAAGAAAGTGGTATCAGAAGGGAGACATTGCTCTGTTTTGGACAGGAATTTCACATACCTGAGAGTCTGAAATATTAAGGTCATTCTAAAAACAGGCAACAGCTCTCTATAACACAATCTTTAACAAAGTCAATAGGAAACCTGGGTGAGGGGCTGACCTACCTGAAATGCTACAGAAAGGAAAATTCTCTCCGGTCTTATCTTTTTTTAAAAAAAAAAAACAAAAAACTTGCCTTAGCTCTATTCAATTATACTAAATAAAAATACAGATCAAAGAATTATATAAACCAGAGACATCATAAAACAATATACAGTTGAGCAGGCAAAGGCACATATTTGTATCTTATTGGAACTCAAATGGAAAAGGTCTAAACTGAATAACCAATAAAATGTTCCTGGTTTATTTAACTCACAAGATGAGGCTGTTAATGCCAGACCGCTGCACAATTTATTTTGTGCTCATGACATCAGCTTTGGAAATATGAGCTAAGGTCAAAAACCAAGACACATTCTGGATGATATTCAAAACACCATTTGGTATTGACTGAAGTACATTATAGACCAAGAAACACAGAAAAAGAAATGTAGCTTAATATATCTCCTCTCTGGTACTCGTCCGGACTACTTCTTCTACATGCTCAAAATTTACCACCCCATGGTTTTGTTTGCAAAATAAAGCAAATGGTATGAGAATCCAGATTATATTTCAAATTCAATAATTTAGTAATCCAATCTGCTCTGTACTTTCATAATAATCTGTACAGCAAAACTGAAGGGCAGAACATCAGCTGGCTGTCAATCACTATGTTAACATTGAACTCACTGTATATATAATAATTTACAGTATCGCAGTGCTTCCCAGGATGCACAGTTGCCCTTCTCTTGGTGAGGTGGACAGAAGTAGGGATACAGATGCCGGTTCCTCCCAAAATCCTGTATTTGATTGGTAAGTGAGAACTGAAGTTAAATAATAACTTAATACTCCTAATCGAGCTCAACACTTGCACCTGAAAACTGTTCCTACTGCATTTGGGTAGAAAGCGTGTAAATATGAGATGAGGGACAGAGGTACAGCAAAAGACCTTGTCTGTGCTACATTGCTTTTCCTAAGCAAGCTGCAAATACTACCGATGGGCACGGTCAGCAAACAGCAAGTGGAAAGTATGCACAGGTGAAATGAAGAATCACGAATAACTCATGCATCTTTAAAGCTATGTATTTTAGTAATTACAACAAGATTCCCTCCCCTCAGGAGAAATGAAAGCATGTTACAAATCAAGAAATTCTTATCAGCTTATCAATTTTTGCTTTCTTACTGGTAGCAGCGTAAGTCACTATCTAAGTAGAAGTAACGGCCAATGGTGTCACATGCCATAATTCATGATTACTGCAGCAAAAGAATCATTAAAAGTTTTCCTTGTTTTTGTCACCAGTATGACATAGATGGAGACAGGAGGAGGCACCGATGGACAAACGATGCACTTTGAACTTTCAAAAATACTTCAGTTTTCTCCCTGTAAATTATGATTTTCTACTTGCATTGTCACAATAATTTCAAGTCGTGGTCTATTATGCTACATCTGGACAAAAACATGATACTGCTGTACTAAATTTTTGTCAGCAAAAAGAATGCATGCTCAGTTCTTTCAAATGCATACAGCTGTTAACAGCAATAGTCATCTTTACAGAATCAAGACCAAACCAAAGAATCAGACCAAATAATTCCTACCACAGACTACTATTAAGTTGCTGTGAGCCTGGAAAAGCAAAGTAATAAGAGACAGCATACAGATATTCAGAATATCTTAGAAGATTTAGAAATTAAATAAAGAGATTTGGAATCCTTCATACATAATCATGTCTCCTATGAAAGTCAATGGAAATTCTTCAAAGGTGACCCAGCTCTGTGCTTTACGCAGCTATTTGCACAAGAATGATAGTAAAAATCCATCATACTAATGGTATTTTTGTCTTACAATATTTTAAGCTTGCCCTTGTTACTGGACAGACTTGCTCTGCTAGCTGCTTTGTGTATTGCAAGTATGTGGACTTCAACAACCCACTAAGGTCAATTTTGGTAAGTCGTCATAACATTAAAATGATGTGCAAAAATCCCTTATAAAGTCTGATATTCAAAAAACCAAACAAACCTAAGATAATCCTAATGTGGTTATAAATGCAAAAAACTCTTGCAATTCTATATCAGAAGTAATGTAAATATTTACATTATAAATGGCCACACTCAGAGCCCCTTCCAATCTACCTGACAAGTTTCATTCTACTTTTAGACCTGCTGACTTAATTAAACTATGTCAATAAAGGGACATTTTCTTCTCTGGGCCCCAGTTCAAGATTTTTACTTCATGCATGTAAAAATCTTTGTGCATGCTTGACTGATTTCCAACCAAACCTCATCTTGTTCACAAGTATATTAGGTCTGTTGTATCATGCATTTCTGCACCTAGAGACACAAATCTTGCAGACAGTTCATTAACAAAATACAGTAGCCCAAACACAGCCGATACAGGTGCGTGCAGGACCATGAGGTCTCCTACAGGCTTCAAGCTCCTTCTGTCCGTACCAAACTGGCATGCAGAACAGCACTGTCACCTCTCATCTGCTCCCAGACCCTACGTGCCAGATGCAGCTGAGCAGTCAACATCAGGTGATTGATCAGATCAGGGCACAAGGGACACTCGTGGTACTTTGACTCAATGAACAGGGTCCTCCCTCCACCAGGAGCTCAGGCACACATCCCCAGCACGTAGCTTTTACAGCAAGGCAGACCTGAGCTGCTGGGTAGCTTCACAGCTGGCACGGTCTTGTTCTGTTGTGAGGAAAAACCTGAACGGGCCAGATCCTCCATCCTCCACGAACTAGAGCAAGGTTTGCAAATTGCTGACAAAGATTCAGTCAATCCCACCACATTTTTCCCAGTTTCCAGGCCTTATTACTCCCTGTGAGAATGCCTTTCTACAGGGGCAAGGAAAGAAAACCATCTTACAGCACCACTACTTTGAAGAAAAACGAATAGCCTCACATCCTTGGAGGACCATGCTGAGGAGTCAGTCCTCCAGAACATCCACTAAGAAGCAATTGGGTTTAATGGCAAGCAGGTTAAACGTAAGTGCGTTGCACACATCCTTGACGGGTGCATACAATTATGCCAATGCATCTTGGCAGTCACCGTTGCCAAGAAAATGCATCAGAAGTACCTCAAACCAGGATAATTTGACCTCTCCGGAACAAAATATCCCTCTTGCATTTCCCAAATCATTTAACAACATTGCCAGATCCCACGGGTTTGGTTTAAACATGAAGACACACTGTCTTCCAGTTCAGTACATCTTGTTTACACTTCAAGAGAATGAAAAGCAACACTTATATAGTATATTTTCCTCCTTGAACATAATGTTATTTTTGCAGTAGAAATAGAAAAACATTCATGCAACATTTGATCAACAATGTGAAGTGAGAGTATCAACACCCACTTGAAGTCTTTTTCCTAGGCTTAAGAGTTCCCCCCACCCTGTCATAATAATCCATTTATTTAGATTTCTTTAATTCAGTGCTTCAGTAAACACTGTGAAATCTAGGTTTTCTATTAACCACAGAAGTCTGCCTAGAGCCATGGTTCACATGTCTTGTTTTCTACATTTTAGCAGCTAATAATTGTGAGAAAGTCAAATCAAATTCCGTGTCTCCCACAAAAAAACATCCGAAGAGGCTGTTCAGTGCAGGTTTCAGAGGCTCAGTGATGAAGCAATCTCCTTCGTAAAGCACAGACGTTTGATTACACTAAGGAGCAGCGTGTAATACCTAGGGAGTGCATTTCCAACTCCTTCCCTAGGCAGCCTGCACGGGTAAGACTGCAAATGTTCACATGTGCGGTTCTATTCACTGCAGCAGAAAAGCAAATGCTGGTAAAGCAAAGCAGGTGTTCAAGACAGGAGAGATCATGTCCTCTTCTAGTCCTCTCAATGTATTTCTTTATCATGTCACTGGAGGAAAACCCTCAAAACTTTTCAGCAATAGGGCACTTGGGAAAGTTTTACAAATTGCCAATTGTCACCATGACATTGACTTTTCAATCAGTCGGTACATCCAATTAATTTGCTATTTTAGAGCATGAAAACAAAACTTTAAAGAAGTGCAAATGGAAGGAGAATGATTCATAGTTTTCTTATTATTTTCTATAAACATATAAATGGTCAGATAGTCTAACAAAGTCAGGGAGTTCCACTGCAGGAACTTCAAAGGAGAGTAAATCCCCATACACAGAGATTACAACAGCTTTGATGTTCCTGAAATAATCTGTATTTTTCCTACAAGTTTAAAAGCATGTGTTTTAGAGAATAAGCATCCTTTGACAAATAGCAATCTTCAAAAATTTTGATTGTATCTGTATTTGTTATGTAAATTATATGTTAATATTTTAATAGTTAAAACATTATTATTATTATTGTCAGTGCCAGATAAGTGAAAACAGTATCTATAATAGAAACTCACATAGAGACTGAACTTACAAATATTCCAGTTAATTGGTACAAGTCATCTTTTTTGACCATTAACCTCTGATTTTCAAATCAGTTCCAGATGGATACAGCCTGACAATTATGTGAAGAAAATGCTAATGGAAATGTCCAAATAGAAATCAGAGCTTTACAAACCTGCTAATGTACGGCCTTGCATGATTTACTGATATTTTCCACCCATCTGTCATTCGGTATGTTTTACTTTTCAGTGAGAAAAACTTGTATAAATAAAACGTATCTACCTGTCTGTTTTGATGGATTCTTTTCATTTACCATGTTAGAAAATGCTGTGAACTTTCAGAACTGCATTAAGGACAACAGGTGTTACCAGACAGTACGTATTTAACCGCAGGGGAGTTTGCATTAGAATATTGTCTTCTTCCCCTTCTTTCAGGACAACGCTCCCAAGAATTGTCACATGCCACAATTCTAAATACACCCCTCGGAGACCATTCTGAACAGAAAAGCAGGTTGCGCTGTACCCACTCTCCAGGATTAGGCACTAGAAGCCTCTGCTGTTTCATTGTGAGAACTGAAACATGTTTTTCATTTGACAAAGTTACCTCCCTACGTGTTACTATAAGCACAGCCATTTTACAATGATCATTAGACTGTTAAATTGGAGAGAGAGTAAAACCATGTACGTACCTCAGAAAATAGAAGGAAGCTTGAAAATACGGAAATGTTGCCGCCAGTGCTGTGGCAGCTGACTGTTACATCATATCAAATTATTTTAAATAAATATTATGAAAATACTCATAGCAGACACATTAAAACATTGCAATGCAAGGGGGAGGAGGAAGTGACAAGATTAATACATTTTTTCAAGCTGCGTTAAGGCAGAGCTATTAATCTATTTTTTATAGAATAGAGTCGAACTTAATAGCTGTATTTTAAACAAATGAAGTTCCTATAATGTGTCACTAATAAAGCATTAGTCTAACAAAACATGATCCAACTTGGGGAATTTTTTTTACTCTTAATTTTTTTCTTATGCATCTATCACAAGCTTGAATAGTAAGTCCAATAATTCCTGAATATCCAGTCCTAGACAACGAAATGCCACAGATTTTCTTTAAAAGGTAATTGCTTTGCTGGCTCGAGCCACGTTTATGTACAGAAGACAAGCCAAGCCCTGCGTGCGCTTGAAGAGCGATGCAGGTACACCTATCCGAACTCACACCACCGAAGAGCAGCAGAAATCCAGCTATGCACTCGAGTCAGATCTCAAAATAACTTAAAACCTTTTTCTTTCAAAAATGCTGTAGGTTTCTTCTACTGTTAATCTCATAGTTAAAGCACTCACCCTGGAATACCCGGACTCAATTCCTCCCCTGAAGGGTCTCGTATCTACACCATTTTTCTCATTCAGAGAAATTGCCCTACATTTTCCAGCACAGGGATGCACCGACATACCCTCCCCTCTGCTTTAGAAGCCACAACATCAGGCAGAGAGGAATTCAAAATGCAGCAAATCTCAAAAAGCAGCATCAGAGGAAAAGAAATCCACAACTTTAACAGTCATATTTAAATTATCCCTAATTGTTCCTTATTAAGCTAAATCTTCAAGATGCAGTTATGAAGAAAATTTATCTAATGACATAAGACCTACTGCCAGGATGCTGGAAACTGACTGACTTGCCACGAAGTGTGCTATAAATGACCCACCCAGCCCACCAGCTATAGATTTTGACATCAAACTTCGATCCGTTGCACTATCTTTGAGCTGAGCTGAACAAATTCCCCAACCAGAAATACCGTACATGGTGTGAAACTCAATATGGTTCAACTTACAGCTCACGCAAAATAATTTTCTGGGATGTCTCAGACTCCTAATTACTCTTACAGTCCTACCAATTGCTTAACCAAAAGGGGAGAGAGCCCCAACTCTGAGTCTGTGACAGTCCCTGGACAAACCAGCCCAGGCGCTTCTCTGCTTCCCCTTCCATGGCAGCACTACTGCCAACTGGCTAAACCATGGTGAGCTCGGAGAGACACGTCTTCATAACCCATCCTTGCTGCTAAGAGCGGAGCATACTGATGCTCCAGGTTCCTTCGTATGGTAGATTACATTTATTGAGATGTGTTCGTCCTCTTGACCTCTTTACCTAAACGAATGGGTGTCAGCAGTGACGTACGTCGCTGGGCTGTGGCAGCACTGAGGTGACGAGACTGCTGCAGAGATGTGCTCCAGAGCGCGCAGCTAGCCTGTGCAGCACCAGCCTTTGTTTCAGGTTGAATCGCTCTTTAAAATTCCATTTACAATTATCTTTTCTTACCTGGATGCCTGAAGTCCAGTTATTTAATTCTTATTTTATTTTCTTTTTTAAGGAACTGTAAATATATACATACCTGCCTTTTATTCACGCTATTAAGGAGTTAACATTCTGCTGATTTGCCTAAAAGCTGAACCTGGTTATTGTCCCAATAACCCTCTGAGCACTGCGGGGACAACCACAGCCTCTTTCATTGATTGGCCCCAAGATGCTTTGCATGCTCTCTCCCAAGAAAGTAAATGTGGGCCATTAGTTCTCTTTTCAAAACAAGCGCCATAGAAACATTGAATTTTATCACACAGGTTTGCATTCTTCGAATGAAGTTGCAATATCAATTTTCCAATTTTACGGTCTACCGCCTCTCAAAAATTATAATATGTGGGACTTCAGCAAGCCAATTCATGTACACATGCAACTTTCCTCATTCCACTAATACACTGATATAAACTCTAAACTAAATACTTTGACAGTTTAGGACTGCAGGACTTTAATGCTAAACCTTAAAACAGATGGCACTCCCACCTTACTGTAAGAACACTTCTTAGGCCCCTTTTTCTCTACCATCACTTCTTAAGCTTCATCGGGGTTTAACCCCATGGGTTCTGATCACTCCCAAAGAAGTTTAATTTCTTGTTTCCAGATTACCTAATCCTTTGATTATTTTTAAATCCTGCTTAAATCTCAGACATTCGCAATATTAAATCATGCACCTTCTTCCTTCTCCCTTACTGACCTCCACATTTTATACCAGGAATTATATTTGATAAATAAGGTTAGTTTCAAGCTTTCTATAGGAAGCAGAGATGTTGCCTTGGAAAAAGAGCAATCGTTATCAACTCCATTTTAATCTGTCAGATCACAATTCTAATGAGTACATTGAAGTGGGTATTTTGTGCTCTACCTACAAAATCAGTTTTACATTCTGCACTTAATGATCAGTCTAGCCTTTATAGTTAATGTCAGCATCCATTTAACTCTATAGAAACAGTCCCATTGTAAACCAGCCCTGACATATTTCTTTATAATTTTTCAAATGTCAATTTCATGTTTCATTAGGCCTTATTTTTTCATATCAGTAGGTCAGATTGCTTTTCATTCGACCCCTTTACAGATAGAGCCATCACATTCCACCTGGCTGCAAAGTCTGAAGAGCACATTCCACCTGGTGGTTTGGTTTTGCTTTTAAAGCAGCATCATTTTCCCTTGCTCTCTGGCTCGTTCTTAGGTTAATGTTTCCTCGTCTTTCTTCTCATGACAAATTCCCATGTCTGAAGACACTAGGATTTTATACCTCCTGATAGAATGTGTCTCATACATCCCTCAGCACAGACACTTGCATTACCAGAACAAAACCCCAGGGAACTCTTTCTGCAGCTGCCTTCTCCTCGTGTCCTCCAAAGAATACATAAGAAAAAATCAGGAACAAGAAAAGGAGCACGGTCACCGGCTGCAGTGCCTTCATTTGTGTTAATGAAATCAAAACCTGCTTTCAAGCTGATTCTTTCCTGCCTTTCTCAGCTTTCTCCAGCTCACCCTCTTCAGTCAATAAATAAAACCAATCAGTCAGTCCAAAGACCTGTTTCTACCTCATCTTCCTAAAAGATGTATTTCCTTTGTCAACACGTTTAAGCTGAGAAATGAATTAAGGACAAAATACCACCACATTACAAGAAAAATTTTGCTTCCTGGAAGTTCACTCCAGAGTGTCTGTAAAGGGCTGATTTCCCTCCAAAGACGCTTACCACCCAGACATCTACACGTTACTTTGCTATAACAAGGTGAGATAAACTGACCACTGTACAAATTACAGCGCATACCCAAATTAATAGACCTTTGCACAGTGCTCAAAAAAAACCGTGTCAGCTGCAGTCCATAACTATCTTGCTAATAAAAAACGTTTTGTTCCTTTCCCCCTCTCACCCTGCTCACCAGTTAGTTCAGCATTATTCCAAGGATCTCATTTTTGCTCGAGTCCCCAGAGCCCCAGATGTCTCTCTTGAACATTTCATAGCACACAAGCAGTGAAATTACTGCTCATTTCCTTCCCTTGTTTCCACCTCGTGGTTCCCTGACATCTGCAATTCAGTCTCCTGTCCACTTCCTCCTCCTTTTATCCTCAGTCCAATACTGAGTGTCCTGACATCTTAGGAGCAATAAGCTTCCTTCCCAAATGCGAGCCGCTATTATACAGAAGGCAATTACTTCTAGAACTGCATTTGGCTACCTACTTATTTTCTTCCCTCATGATCTGCTTTCACTTGAAATTCTGTGTCTTTCATCCTAAAACTAATTATCTATCTAATCAAGAAGTTCAACTCCTTCCCATAATTATTAGCCATATGATTATACAATCCTGTGATAATTTTGCAACATGTAGGTAAACTATGTAAAGGACTTACCACCTGGCACTTCTCTGGTGTTTATTGTAAAAAGGTTTAGCTCCACTAGAAATGACCAGTTATGAATAAGTTACTGGATGTTTGGGTAACAGCAGCTTTGAAGATAATCCTCTTAGTGCTGGAGCCGTCACAACTCAGATGTCAAGATAGAAAGTTTAGTGTTCCTTGAAACATCCTTAATGGACTCCTCTCTCATCTGATGAATACAGACCCTTCATCTTGCTTTAGACCCACCGACTCCCCCAAAATATTATAAAATTTGGCCAGATGCAGATATTTCAATAGTTCGGGGTCATTTTTATTTTTAGATCCCCTTTCCCATCACGATCTCATTTCTGTTTCAAATATTGTTATTAACCTTTGGAAATTCAGATTTAGTGATGCCTTTTGATGCTTGTCTTTAGAAAGATAGACAAAAAGGGGTTTTTTAAGCAATGTCTACCTTACCTGAAGAAATGTCACTATTTTTAAAGGTCTGTTTCCTTTGCCCATTTGTTTATGGACTTAAAATATAATATCTTTTAAACTCTTTCTTTGCTTGTATACTGTAGCTTTATGTTTCCTACCATCTGGCCTAGTAGTTATTCTCCACCCATGCCAGATTTCTACTCCTCTTCTGTACCTGGATGAGGGGTTTGGATTAAAACTGCCATAGAATCTGTCAGTTGCACAAAAACAAATAGAAGCAAGGAGAGGGGAAAAGCCCCATTTTAATTTTTTTAGTGTGGGGGGTTTTTTGTTTGATCAGTTGCTTCTTTATCTTATCTAAATTGTCATGTGCTCTTTCTTAAAAATTGACCTTGATCCCTTTCCTAAATGCAGACAAGCATTAGATATTCCCTCACACACCGACAAAACCCTTTCTGTGTTGTGGGTTTTTTTTTTTCATTTGTCTGTTGAGGTTTGCTTTTGTTTCAGTTTTTAACAGAAGCACCGTCTTCTCCTTTTGTATAATACAGAACTAAAACACCCTGCCATGTTCCAGCGCTTTACGTTTGCCATCCAGTCTCCACTCTGTGCCTCTGAAGGACAGTCAGCAGAAGGCATGGAGCAGAAAGTTAATTCAGTTCAGCTAAGTGATCTGTCTCAAAAATACCAAGTGGCAGGTCTCAGATGACAGTAAGGAAGTTTCTGCTTCATAATGCTGAGTCAATCCCCAATATGTGATACTTTTTTTTGATAACTTTAGGGTATTCCTTTACAGAGACTGACTTGAAACAAGATCGTGAGTTTTCCTCAAAGGCTTACAGGCTGATTGAAATTTTGTGGCTCAAACCCCAAATTTAAGTTTCTTGATTATTTGAGTGTCTTACATTTCTTAACGTTCATTTGCCCGACATGTGAATGACATTAACAGGGAAATACTAACAAATACCCATCTACAGCTCCTTGTGGAAACCCGCTACAAAATTGCTATTCAAAGAGTGGGAGGAGGATTGCACTTCAGATCTGTACTTTTACATTACTTCTCTTTTTCAGACAAGAAATTGCTTCTGCTCCTCAAGCAGTCTTTGCTTACTTATCTCCTCAAACAAACAACAACAAAAAAGGGAAAGGAAAATGCAGCAACCAGCTTGCAGCTCAGAAATAACACTGACCCATTTTATCAGCTCTATTATAGATTTATTACACTTCTTTTCTGCTATCCTTTTTTTAAACATTCTAGTTCATCTCAGCTCCATCTTTCTCTTGCGAGATGCTGGCTGACCTGCAGACAGAAGACCCTGTGGACAGCAATGTCGTAATACACAGCCATGCTGATCTTGACCTCCCCATGCACGAGTCACCACAAATGCTCCCTGTCACAATGTTTCGCTCCAACTTAGAGCCACTGCTCTGGTGAGCAATCTCCTCGTATCGTACTGCAAGATAATGAAATTCTCTCATCACAAGATTGCAATTCCTTACCTGCCAGGCAGCATCAGAAGCTGAGGCGTATGTTTTTGTGTACAAGGTTTGGCTGGAAGAATGAAAACACCCTAATAAGTACCATGTATGTGCTCCTCCAGCAATTTCTTCAGAATAAAAGAAAGGTTTCCAAAGGTTTCCACTGCAGTGCTCTATTCAAACCCTTCAGAATATTTTCCATAGAAGTTTCACCCATTATTTTAACAGAATTGGTGTATTAATCCGATCAATCGTTAATATTCTTCCTTGGAGTGTTCCATCGCTAAACATGGTTTGAAAAATACATAACACCTAACTACACAAATCAGAATTAAGAAGAATGAAATTCATGCTCTTTGTGTGCTATCTCATAATATGAATGCTTTTTCTCCAGGCATAAATTGCCAGCTTTCCGAATATTTAAGCTATCAGTAGTAGACATGACCTGTAAAAGCTTATTCTGTGTATTTTTGGAAGGATGGAAAATTGTGCCCTGCTCTGGTCAGTTGCTGGGCAGGCAAGTATCTTGCGAGATGGTTAAAAATGCTTTTGCTATCTCTATTAACTTTCCAACTCTCCCATAAAACATTAAAAGAACTAGTTTGATCTCTTGCCATTTTCCAATTCTAACAGAAAATAATTATTGTCAGAGAAACCTAAACCTTCCACGCTGAAACCTTGAAAAGTTGCAAAGCTGATTAATCGTGAACTACAACTTCTGCGTGTGAGGTGACTTATTCTTAGACCAAAGAAGTTAGGAATATGACCTCTAACAACATTAACATTGCTGGAAAGGACATTAAAAAGTATTAAGGCTAACTAAACAAAAGACTTTTTGGCAGTGTGGAAGTAGCACCTCTATGACTGTCAATTATACTGGTTTTTAAATGTAAATAATCTGTAGCATATATTTTCTAAAGAGAATATTCATTGGAATGCTGCAGGAGGAAGTTTCTGAAAAGTCTCTTTGGTAACACAAAGACTTCTCTTCTATAACATGAATCTCCAGATACTTCTGCTCTGATCTCTTTTGCTGCAGTACACCTCTTCTTAATACTTTTAATTGTTACCTTTCCCTTCCAAACGCAAGGTCCCTTCTACTTTTCTTAAAGATATACTTGTCCTTTTGAAAAAGGTGGAGAAATCTTAAAGACATGAAAGACAGTTTGGCAACTAAATAACTCCCCCACCTGCACAGCCTTCACTCTGCCCCTCCTACTCACTCATCCGCATTGTGCTCAGTTGGAAATTTATTCCCCAGTAAAGTTTAAAGCAAGAACAGAAGAATTAGAGTTGAAAATAGGCAGGAGTATTTTTGTATCCAGATTGTAGGAACAGATTTTTCCACAATGTGAACAATAAAGTCATGGAACGTCTTCAGATAAATCAGTATTTGAGTGATGTTCATTTTACCAAGGTCTAAAACATGCCTGAGTCACGTATCAATAAGATTTTCCCAAACCTTTCAACAGATGATCACTTGTACTGCTCAAATAGAAGCAAACTCAAATCTTTCAAGATGGGATTTGATTACTGCCTACGATTACATAGGGAAAGGCATATCATCAGTCACGCCATAAACGGCAAGCAACAAACCTCGTCTTGGTGGCTTCTTTGTTCGTTTGTTTGTTTTGTTTTTTAAACCCCTACATGATGTCAGTGGAAAAAAAATAAAAATCTTTGTTGCCTGTACACTTCCTCTCCTGAATCGGATGCTTTTTAATCATGGATATTAGAAACACAGTCCCAGCACTGACGTATTGTCTTGTAAAGGCAAAAGAATTTTGTTCTGCAACGAGCTGTTAAACACTACCGCTTGCAGATCACCCACCCTCTCCTAAGAGTCAATGTCATTGTAGCTTTAGAAATCCTCTGCAAAGACCTGAATTTCTTTGCTTGCCTCCTGTTGCTGAGGAAAGGATTAATCCAGTAATAGAGGATAAGTGACTCTGTATCCAGGATTCCGGAAGGCTAAGGAGAGCGAGCCATAGAGCAGCACAACCCTAGAAAGTATCTCAGAGGGGTTTCTCAGGACCGCGTTTAAGGACGGCAGCCCTGCTTACTAGCTTGGGGATCCAGTCCTTCAGCCTGGCTGGAGAGCACGAAGCGAGCAGGAAGGGGACAGAATTGCAGGGCCAATGCCCAAGAGGTTATCTCCACCCTTCAGGAACAGAAACTGAAAACTGACAACACAAGAAAAGTCTTTTCAAGATCCCTTAACCAGCATAGATTTGTGCCATTATAATACTGAAGAATTTTTGTGCATAGTATTTGTAAATCTATATTCCACAAGGGCTACAAATAGGGAAAAAAAATGTTTTGACATATACCACTCAAGTATGAAAGTAACCTTTAGCTTTAATGGTTTATTCAGGAACTATCCTGGTGTTTTTAATTAGCTAATGCTTCACTAAAATCTGCAGTCCCCAAAAGAACAGGCTCTGTTTTAATTTCTCTGGTTTTAATGTAGCACGCAATCTCCCATCCTACATCCCAACTGTAATTAGCATGGCTAATTACTGAAACTGTATGAACCGCAGTTGCAGTTGCTATAATAAGTACATTTAGTGTATTTCTAAGTACATTACTGGTATTACCGAATTTATTATGAAGACACAGTAAGGAAAACAGGGTGCCAATGCCATTGAATACTCATGGGACTGGCAGAGGGAAAAAAAAAAGTTGTTCTTATGGAAATAGCAGATCTCTCCATGAATTAGGTGATTTCCAGTGCTTACAAAATTTTTGTTACATAAAAAAACCGTTCACTGAAAAAAAGGGAAACAAAGAACACAACAAACCTCCTCAAACAACTGGTAGAACACTAATTTAAAACAACTGTCATGAAAGTGAAGAAAAATTTATTTCACAATCTTTAAACCACATCAACAATATTATTTCCTGACAGAGAGACTATAAAGTCCAAAATCTATTAAAAAGGAGTTTCACATCTTTGAGATTTGATAATAAATTCCAAAGATGTGAAATCCCTTTTTAATAGGCTTTGGATATTAGCAGTAATATTTCCCTATGGTAAGATTATAGGCTGAATTTACAGATCTCAAACAATTTTAGAATGACTCAACCTGGCAAAACTCTCCTCACCCAGATCTGTGCAAGAGATGAAGACAGTGAACTCTCTAAATTTATCTTTCACTGATAAATATTAATTCCTGTCAAAGACCACTTACATAAATAATGGAATACTAACTCCCCTTCTTTGCATCTGTGTCATACGAACTACTCCGGAGAGAAACAAACATATCCATGCAGCTATACTTTGTTAATTCAAAAAGAAAGCAAAATTAAAAGTTTAGCAAGTAGTGCTACAGTATCTTAGACATCCTACCATGATATTCATGAAGCGCAGCTCCTCAGTTGCATACCTCTGAACTTGTTTTTTCTTCAAATACTAAGCAATTTAAAAATCATGACCTTGGGAATGAACGTGAGCTCACATATCAAACAGTGTTTCAGTGAATACAAGTAACTGCATCATGCCAACACAGATTCAGCTTCAAGTCATAATTCTCAGACCACACCAGTCTTGAAAGAGAACGTCTCCTGGTGAAGGAGAATCTCCAGAATATTTTTTAAAGAAAATGAAAACCTAGCAAAAAACCCCAAAAGCTAAACAGACAAACAAAAACACAGAGCCCTGCTGCAGCAACCTCTCCGCCAGTCCCACCAGCTGGACGAAAGTCCTGGCTGACCTGGACAACTGCAGTCACCCAACACCAACTCCCCGACATGGTAAAACCACCCCAATTTGACCCAAAGCCACCAGAAAAGCAGCAACAGCAGCCTCATGACACCATGTCACCGTTTCCTTAGGTGTGTACTTAGCAGTGGCAAAAACAGTCACTTCTGAACAGTGTGATGAAAAACCCTTCCAAACCCACGAATGGCAGCGAGTTTTCTCTTGAGCAGTTGAGCAAGGAATAGGAAGAATGATTGCCTGTCATGTGAAATATTGCATAAAATTTTGCTTCTGAAAAAGTACCTAATTTGGGAGCAAACTAGAGACAGTACTGGCTACACTTCAGGTCGGGAGCAAGGGAATGTCTTTCCAAGGGTATGTTTTAAATCCTACTTGCATGTCCAGTTGGATCTATTCAAAAGCACCCTGCTCTGTTCACACTGCTGCCCACACTACCTTCCCCAGTTACTGAGATGTGGGTCACATTCTACTCCCACAAATTTTTTAAAATTTATTTACTTATTTGAAATGAAGCATGGCAAAGAAAGAAAGATGAGCAAAGTCAAGAAACTACTAACAAGCTCGGCCAACTTTTGAGTACGCCATGGCCCAAAGCAAGATTTTGAAGGAAAACAGCCTTTTTCTGTAGGGAAAAGTTCCTGGGAAAAAAAAGAAAAATCATCTCTTTTTCCCCCTGCCTCTCTCCCTTTGCTTTCCAAAACAAGAAGCCTCACTTTTACTAATCAATAATTGACAATAGGAATTTAAGGTGCAATGAATTCTTCAGGAAAGGAAATGGGTGGTGGGTGTCACACAATTAAGACAATAATAGATATGTTCTTCAGAAATTTAAGTGTGCAAAGCGATGCTATCCTTTAAGCCTACACTGCATGTGCATATGCTGGAAATAATTACTTGCTACTCCATGATGTGCTGTTGTCTAGTTTTCTAACTTGTGGGTAACAAATAAGACAACTTCATTTCAACAGAAGATGCTCACACCAAGTTTGCCCCTCTAATATTGTCATTCGGTGGGAAGAACACCACAGTGGTTTAGTTCAGCACTACCACGCTGAAACAGGGTATCTGTTTTTATCAACAAGTCATACAGAAATATTCTATCTCAGTAGCCATTACATACCCAGTTACTTTAACATCGTTTTCATTTCACCAAGAGAAAATCCATTTACCAGTCCAATGGATACCTGTATCAGAAACTGTTGGCCAAACTCAGCTCTTTTTTTCTGCACTCCAGGACAGCAGAGCCCTAAAAGCAAATGCCGCCTCATGTCTTACAAGCGAGTAAATCTTGCCCTTATATCCAGATTGCAAAAGTAAACCTGGTTCAGCATCTGCACTACATTCTATATATTGTTTCTGTTTATTTTTGTAAGATATTTGATGGAGAGGGGGAGGGTTGTTACCACATTATACTGACTTTGTATCAAATCCTTATGCAAGCAGCCTTTTTCAAGAACCAGAGGAAGCTACGCTTTATTGGAGGATCCTTTGGGTATATGTGTGGTTACAACCATATGAAGTGGGCCTGCAAATTGTGACATTTAGGGTTAAGAAGCTAATCTTGTTAAACACTAATTCTTTCAAGGTGTCAGGCATGCAAGATTTACTAATTTTCTCATCTAGTATGCCAAGTAATAGTTCTAATTGAGGAGCCATTATCAAGCTCATTATCAAACTTGAGATGCAAGTTGTTGTGGAAATGTTAAAGACTATACAGAATTTTTCAAATTATTAAAGAAAAAAAATTCCATCAAATGCAAATACATTAAAGTTTAGTGTAAAAGAAACAGAATGTGACTGAAGAACTGAAGCATATAAAAAATTGAGACACCAAATGCATACATTCTTAGAAATAATCTCTTAAAACTATTAGAAATATCTAATACATCCCAAAGATCTGTTAATACTCACATCTGCTCCAGAGAGTTCCTAATGCAAGTTACAATTTTGCCATTGATTTTTAATGAGAAAGTCCATCCCTCCAGTCCATCTATTTGGGGGATTCCCATCGATCCACAGCAAGCTAAACAGAGACAGAGTTCTGGGGGCATGAAACTTTCACAGTGAAATGCAGCTTAACTACGTTGTCTTTACTACTACTACAGTAAAGTGCGAGTTGTCCCTGACATCTGGCTTGTACTGGCACAGCTACTGAACCTGAAAATTGTGCTGATATCTGGGATCCTATAATGTTATCTTATGTCTTCACTGGAAGAAGACCAGATCTGCTCGTTACCAAGAAGCGTATTAACACTTGCAGTAACTCAGCCCCAGGATGGAATAAACGTGGATGTGCTAATTCTATAATCTACCCACAAAACCAGCAAAGTGCAGCACTGGGGAGGTTGGAAATCAAACTGTCATAAGATGTATTTTAAGATGTATTTTCCATTATTCCTGAATGCATGCTGCCTTTGTATGGCAGACTGAACTGCCCTGCACTCTGCTGCTTTTTAGCTGCGGTATGTTGACAGCTTGTAAAGAAAGACTCCCATTGTGCCACCTGTTCCTGCAAGACCACTTGCTGATTCAGCAGAAGATCCTTATCCAGGAGCTGGAGAATCGAACGCCACCTTTTATATGGGCCAGATTATGAAAGCGGGCTCTCAGAAGCTGTTTTGAAGTAAATCACAAAGATATAAAAGAAAAAAAAAACAAACCAAAACAGTCCATAGCTACAGTTCCCCTTCAGGTCCTCTTATTCTACTTCTGCCAAGAAAATGCTCCATGAATTGGAATATTTTATCAATTTGTATAAAAACAACACAATGCCTTATATTAAATACTAAGCAGGACTTCTCATGCTATCCAGCACGAAGCATGTAGTAAATTTTTATTACATACAGCAATTGAATACTCTAAGGCAATTTTTCCAGAGCTGGATACACAGCTGGTTTCTCAGCTCTCATTACATTAAAGGGTCACTGAATCATTGACCCTCCATCATTCGGCTATCTGTCTGCTAGAAGGGATGCAGCGCAGGGCTGCCATGCTCCGCGATGAAGCCTTGCGCAGAAGCGTGCTGTATGCCGGGCCGTCTGCAGGGACCCACGCTCTGCAAACTGCTCTTTCTACAGGTGTTGGTTCCTTCTCTTTCTTTTGTATTCAACTGGTAAGCTGTTTTCCCAGAAACTGCCTTGAGATGATTTGCTTGCGTCTTAGTTAATGCACAAGCATTCATTACTAATTTTGTCTTTGATGACTATATTTTAGAAGTCCAATAATCTTTCTTATAGTGTCTGAAACTCTGGGTTTTTTTACCCTCAGCCTGGAGCAAGAAGGTTTGTACCACTACAAACCTTTGTTTGTCACACATTTCCCTGATACTGGAGTCTGGCCAGCGTCGGTCACGCTGTCTGTCACGACTGCTGCAGCAGCACCACCTTTACATTCAGATTGTGTTCACTTCTGGGCTAAAGGTGTGAGTTTCTGATAAGGGCAATCTCTTAACTAAAGCTCAAAATACCAACTCTGACTTCCTTCCTCAGTGTCTCAGATGGTGGACGAAGACAAACTGAATAAAACATGCTATTCTGAAGTCACTGACTTCATGCTTTTGGCATCTGCATGAAAACTCTACCAAAGTTGTTTTTGCAACAACTTAGTAATACACCACTGTTTGTTGTTTTTTTTTTTTTCTCTTAAGAACTTCTTCTGAAATAGCATTCTATACTGGTAGGGCAGCTAAATCAAGATTTTCCTAAGTTTTCCACACATTGCATGATTTTATAATACAGAATCATAAAACCTGGTATAGAATCATGTTTTCACCAAAACACTTTTCCTACCAAGCCCCAAAGAAGATACAAAGCCCAAAATGGTGTTGCAGAAACACATTGAACTACATGGAATGCACCAGTTTTCACAAACATTTTCCTCAATAACAAAGTACTTCTTGGTAAATTATCCACACTGAAAAAGTTTTGGGTTTTTTTTCATTTAGATAGTCAAAGGGTGAAGAGAATCAGAAGTACAGAGAGTTTAGTGCTTAATTCAAAATTGCCTTCCTAGTTAATCATGGGGTGTGAAGAGAACCAGAGCTTCTCAGTTCTCAACTCTACAGACCAATCAAACTACTGACCTGCCAATAAAGGCGTAGACATATTAATGTATTTCTTTTCAGAACAGAAAAAATTGTGAGTCTTAAATGGGAGACAGTCCTGCCATACAGAACAGTGTGGGACATAGTTAGTCCTCAAACAGGAAGCTGTAGAAATTTGAATCTGAACAGATTGGTATAGCATGTATAGCCCCCATAGCCCCAAAAGGGGATTTCCTCAGTCACTACTTGTCCATCTTATTGCATAGGTTCTTCAAGGAGTAATGATTAAAAAATACTAAAGTAGCTTGTTTTAGCTAGTGTCTTGTTGACAGGCCTCTTTACTGTTGCAGCTGAGAAGCTTCTCTGATGAGCTAGTCACTTAAATGCCACATTAAAGAAGGGAGGATGACATTTCAGGAGCTGGCACCAGTTTGCATAGATAAACTACGGGTTCAGAAAGACCGAATGTGCTTTGCATGGATATTTGCTGACGCTAACTCCCTGCTGCATTTATCAGGTACTACTGAAAACCTACACGACAATACAGCCTATATGACAATGCCTGCTGGGCATTTCTCAGTATCTTCTTCTGTTTCAAAGCTTTGTGTAATAGACCAGCAGCAACCTATAGAAATAGCAACGTTGTTGTGGAGTGCAACAATTTTTTAGATGGTTACGATTACTTATACCTTCCTAGCACATCACAGGCTGGGATTTTTTTTTCATTACGGTCTGAACAGTTAATCTTAGCACCATGAGCTATGTGAAATCTGCAGAGCACAGTTAACATTTTGTTCTGGCATTTCTTTCAAGTGTTCTCTGGATTCAGCAAGAGCCTGTCTTGGAAGGCTCAGCCACCATGGAGGGTAGGTTCTGATCACAGACCTGCCTCCACTGGTCTTGCTGCAGGTAACTGCAATAGCTTAGCCACTGTGAATCGCATGGTCAGGAAATTTCCACCTGTGCACTGCATTTCCAGCCCACAGGTGCCTTCCCACCCCTCAGCTGCTCACCTGCCTCCAAATGCAAAGCTCACATCAGCATGAATAAGTAAAAAAAGCATTAAAAAAATCCCCAGCTTTATGCTGATCCATTTGACACAGTATGCTAATTCCTCTCATTTTTCCAGTGTCATTTTTTCCCTGATCAGACAAGTTATAGTCCACTCCTGTTGGCATAAGAAAGCCTCACCTTTTTATGATTTTTTAAAATAAAACACGCTCTAACCAGCTGACAGTGTAAATTTCAAAGTGACAGCAAACACTGCCAGCATTTAAAACCCACTATTCTTGAAAATTATCCATTTGTTTTGTGGAAGCAAATGCAAGCAGATTTGCCAGCTGCATAATTCCATAGTTTTCATGTCTACTGTGGATTTTGTAAATTGCTTTAGCTATGAAACCCAGACTTGAGTTTTTACAGAGCCTGCCTAGGTCAAAGAGAATTTTCCAATGACTTCAATAGGCAGTGGATTAGGCTCCACGTGAGACACAAATTAACTGAGCCTGATTAACAGCAGTGCTGCACTTGAACCTGATCTTATGCTGGTGTTGGCACTTCATAGGCAGTAGTTCTTCAGTGAGAAGAGCAGCTGGTAAAGAGGGCAAAAATCAAAGAGCAATTTCCTCCACAATACAACCCATCAGAAAAAAAATACTGGAAGAGATCAGCTTTCCACGAATTCATTCAGTCTCCACTGCAAGATGCACAGGAAAGACTGATTGAGGATATAAGCTCTGTATCAACACACCTTGGAACATCTGTTGCCCTAAAATAGACTACTAGTGTTTCATGGGAAATACGGATATAAGCATCTCTGGTTGGAAAGACTATACATTAAAAAGGTAATTTAATTAATTTAATGCTATAAAATATCTTTTTACTTTAGCAATATAGTTGACTGAGATTTGGAAAATAATTTAAGATGCCACAGTCTTTTTTATCAATATACATTATAGCCAGCATCATCCCACCACACTGTCAGGCTCCAATCTGGCAGAGGTCTATAAATGTACTTGTGTGCACTATGAGTAATTTCACTGACTCACAGGGGTGGCTCAGACAATATTGCTAAATAGATGTGCACTTTTTTGTAGATTCAGGGCCTCAAAATACACATGTCCCTCTGATAGCTCGGAGACAGTCTGAGCCCGTTCATATTTCAAAGCTTGAGTGTTCCTAGCTGGCCTTAAAAACTGCAGTGGCAGCTTTGCTAACATCAGTGAAATGCATGAGGAAAACATGTACCTGAGCCCCACCTGGGCAAGGGGTGTAAGGGCCCAGCCCCAGAGTAAAAACCCTACCTGAGGAGATGGTGCCCCAGGACTGACTCATGTCCCTTTCTGCAAGAGCAGCTCTGTCACAGTTCTCCCCTAAGTTCATCAGGACTTGGTAAAAATCACCAAAGACAAACAATATTCTTTCTCCTCACAGGCTTTGTTATCCTGAAGAGATCAGTTCGATGCTCCCTCCAAGCAGTGGGCTTTCCCAGCTGCAGCTCAGCTTCAGTGGTTTGCTGCAAGCACGGTGTCTCGATCAGGTCTCCCCAGTCTCCCAAACTCCTCCTTGGGTCAGAGCCCCTGAAACCTTTCACTAAAGACAAGACAATTACTTAGAGGTAGCCAAAATGTTTGCAACAAGAACATTTCTGTCAAGAGGATTACAAGGGGAAGCCATTTGTTTTCCATGGACCATCACTGCTTGACATGCGTTACGGATGATGATGTTTAGTAAACTACTATTTCCCTGACACTAGGGTTTCGCCTCTTTTCCTCTGCCTGCCTGCACAGCAACTCGGGACTGGGTTTTCACTCAGGAGAAGCAGAGTTGCGTCTGGGTGCTGCCGTGATTTCCTCCCCTTGGCACTGACCTGCCAGCCGACCGACCGCAAGGCTGCCTCTTATTTTCACAGTCCTATTTTCTTCCCTGTACGATTGATGCTCAGCCTCTCCTGCTCATTTACACTTTATTCTTCCCTTATGATAAATATTTCCAAGTAGTCCGACACCAGTGTTTAGTCCCAAGTATGCCCTGGACACCTGCTAATTATCATCCATGACGTATAGCATAAAACTATAAACTTAGTTAACATTATTTTGTGAGGTGGTGGGGTTTTTTTTCCTTTTTACTTAATCTGTTAAAACATATTTCTTCACACGGAGCTGATGCAGCAAATGCCTTCTGTAAAAAAACCTTTACCCCAGGAGTTTTAGTAACACCGCACAAGCATACATACGCACATTTAGTCAACCCCACCCAGTGATAACAACTGCCTTTAAAGAAACACCTTTCTGTGTTATTTTGTATAGTGCATCATTTGTAGTCATGAGGGAGATCATAATTCTGGAACTGTTGAAGTTATTCTATTTTTTTTCTGAAAGATTTAAGGTCCAAGTTATTTGCAAAAGGAACCAAAAAGAAACGGTGACTGATTAACATAATTCTGTGAGGTAAGTAAACAGGACAAAACACATATCTCCCCATGCCTGTGGATTCCGATTTTTACTTCATTTGCTTCACTAAGAGGTTTTCCAGTAATAAACAGCAAACAGCCAAGTTCACTTAGAGGGAGAATTTCAATATATGTGTTTGCTGAAGAGTGTAATCACATCAGAGTCTGAACTACATGAAAGAGAATATTTCTATGGGTCACAGACCATTCTGCAGCTGTGTTACTCCACATAAATTCAGTTTATGAAATACCTCCTGTGGGGCTAAAACAGCAAGACTTTGACGAAGACTGCAAATACACAGAGAGTCCACAACCCTGAGAGTATTTTATACAGAACCTGTAGAGATACATGAAGTTCTGATAAGCTGAGGAATTCCTTTGTGACGAGCAGAACCCTTATCTTTCTCTTTTGACTGTGTATGGTTATAGTAGCCATGAAATCTGTGTTGGACTTCTTAAAAAAAAAATTGGGAAAAATCTCAAAGTGATCATTTTGACTTTTGTATTAGAAATTCAAGTAACCAGTCACTTTTTACAGTTCACAAAAAAGTTTGCAATGAAATATAACTAAAAGCTACATAAAATGCCATCAATCTACACGGTTCACGAAAATGAACCCCCAGATTATACAGTTAAAATTTCAAAGTATCACGCATCTTTTTAATGTAACATGTTTTGGCATTTAAATTTCAATTTTCACCTCCTCATTAATGGTGACATTTCTTTACCTTGGAAGAGAAGGGTTAAACCCGGAGCGCAAGCGCTGCAGATTTGGAAGGGAGCATCGCATTCTGCAGGGAGGCGAGAGAATGCACATAGTTCATTAAATAATGTGAGTAGTAATGAGGGTTTACACAAATCAAACAGTGTGTTAGGTAATTGTAATGTTGCTTTGTGGTAAACCACCTGTCAGAAAGCACTTCCAGCAGAAGACTCAATCTGCTACAGTGCCTCCAGATGATTTCTAATTAGTGTAAACTTCATCTGTGGCATGGAACCAACATACTAAAAAGGTATCTGGTTGGTTTGGGGTTTGGTTTTTTTTTTTGGTAGCTTCTTTCACTCTTCTCCTCCTAGCACTGCAAAAATGGCTTTTTCATATGATCCTTTAGAAGAAAGCTCTTTTACCATGAGTACTAAGAGAAGCCTACCACAGTCATCTGAGGAAAATGACAGCCTTTAAATCAAACAGGGGAAGAAAAGCCGAGCTCTGGAAAAAGAAGAGCCCTAAAAAGACTCAAGTTTGTCATCAAATGTAATCCTTAACTTCAAAAGGTTAAAATAGTGCACACTTCTGACACTGACATGAAAGGACTGCATGCCAATAAACATCACTAAAGTTTTTGGGGGTTTGTGTTTTAAATATTAAACACTTTTTTAATGGTTACCAAAGATAGTGATGAATGCTCCAATAACGGAACAACCTAAAATCAAAATCCCCACCCCGCAAAAAACACCCCCAAGATATTGTAAGATGTAAAGATGAGTAACTCGGGGTAGTCTTGCCTGCTGCATTCACAGAAGGACAGCCTACATGGTCACAGTGGTACCCTCTCACTGCGCCACATCCACAAACCTGGAGAAGAAGAATGCCAAACGCCGGCACACAAACCACCCCTTTTTGAGCAAAAAGGAACTGGCAGGAAGAAGCACATCTACATTTAAAACATGCAAGTGTATCTACTGACATACAATTTTAAAGGCTCTATCTTAAAGCAGTTCTCTTCCTTTATTCTATACCTAGCTACAAAAGAAAACCCCAAAAAACAAAGTTATGACAGCGACCCCCTCTCCCTGCCACACAGTGCTTACCGCTGAGCTGCTGGGCCACTGTCTTTCTCCCCAGGAACTGCCAGCACTATCAACAACTGATTTCATAGCAGCAGTATCTTCACAGCTCTTCATTAGCCAACTGATCAAGAATACCTGGATTATATCCTCCCAATTTTGTATTACTTCATTGTTTTCTGAAGTAATTACAGGAGCCTGGAACACCCTGGTATTTTGAAAATGAATAAATCTTTCCCCCCAAGTCTATTCAACACTTTATGCAACAACAACAACAAAAAGTAAAAAGAGTTGAGCAGACAGAGTAACAAGGTCCGATACATCAAACCAAAGAAAAAGCCTTTTGCCTATGACTCTAAAGGCCATGGAAGACACATTCAAACAAGGAGTGCTCTTCAACTGGGAATCCTGATGGAGACTGAAAACTTTTTTCATTTAAAAAAAAAAATACAGAGACAATATTCCCTGTCTTGGAGCTCAGAGAAGCGATTTGAAACACTGGATAGAGTTTATTTTTCTTTTAGTAACTGAAAACACCCCTAGAAATACAAAGCTGTTTGGATAAAACAGAATCCTACCTGACCATCCGTGTTTGAAGCCATCTAAGCCTGTTTGCTGCTTTGTTGAAGCATACCTAACACTTCTGGTGCACTCTTCAGTATTTCCTTATTAAAAATAAAATAATAATAAAAAAAGGATTAACAACCAGACTCTAAGAGAGCAGCTGTTCTAATGAAACTTTTAGACACAATAAAACTGGAAAGCAGCAGAAGTCTTTCAAGAAACTTGAATATGTCAGGTACATTTTTTCATTATTAAAGGAGAATGTTAGCATGAACTTTAGTTTTTATTCAGTTTAATCAGTGGGGTAAGAAAAATCATTTCACTCAAACTTACCCATTTGATCTAGAAATCACTTGACAGAATAACAATCAGATGCCATCAGATTGCTTACTGGATTATTCAAGTACTACTGTTCATAAATATAAAGAGCCCAAATTCCTTAAATCCATGTAATCTGCCTCGCCTGTGAGCGCACAGACAGCTAGCTAGCGGTAGGTAACTAGCTGAGGCATAACAAAAGCTGTCTGAGATTTTCTTCATCCCTGGAAAGCAATCAAGATGCGTTATGAGTTTTCCTGGAATGATTGGTTATATTCATTAACTCAAGCTGCACAGAGAGTATCTTTCACTCAATTAATCTCCAAGCATAGGAATAGTACTTGTGAATCATCTTGCCATTTCTCATTGCTTGGTTAGCTATAATTTTGTGCTCCACTACTGCTCGCTGTTCAGAGAAGTTAGAACAATGATGAATGGCAGCAACTCTCATTACGGCTAGTTTGGCATTCTTGTGACAACCTACAATAGGGTCTTTCTAATTAAAGCTCAGGAGAGTGAAGCTTCCCTAGTAATAATAGATGTTGCGTGCTCTGGCAAATAGTTAAATTTGCTCTAAGTTAAGTTTGAACCTGCATTTCTCAGAAAACAGACTGTTAAATTATTTTAATATGTCAGTGTGTAAGTGCTCACATCCACAGATACCTCACTTGGAGAATCTGACTGGATTTTGAACTGGTACCTCGCCCACCCCCCAGGAAATAAAAAGTGAGCACCTGTGCTATACATAAAATGCAACATCAACAACAGCAAGTGGAAGCAGATCTCCGGTTCTTTAAGAATGAGAGCTGTAATCACGAGCCAAATGAAAAATACAGAGTCACTGCTCCTAATTCTGTAACAGACAGTAAAACCTGTCCCAGAGATCAGCTGAACAGCAATGCTGGCATTGTGTCAGTCACCTTCTCCCATTCCAGCACCTTTCTTCAGCCAGGAGGCTGATTTATTCCAGGTATGCAGGTGACAGGGCAGGAAAGGAAAGCACTGTTTAGTATAGCGTCTAACGAAAATACGGCAAGAAATGCGAAACAACCGTTTGAACAGACCTACTTACATTTCAAGAAATGAAATATAAAAATGCGAGTTCTCTGCAGGTCCCACCCCCACTCTCCTTTTATTTTTTTATGTTTTGAAGTTGGAAACAGATGAAGTAGAAAGTTGGGGATATTTTCCTTTTTTCAAGCTAGGTGCTGATCTGTAGTCAAAAGCTTGACTTCAGAACACAAGAACTGCCAGCAAAAGGTCAGTCCCCAGGTCCACATGCAGGGCCTCTACATCATCCTACAAACACGTAGCTTCACAAACTAGACTGATTTGTAATAAGAGTACTCTTTTTTGTTTATTCTTAGGTTGCTCACTGTTAACATCGTTATAATTCTTGTCTTGTGACAAAACAATTCTTAATTTGGTAGTAGCCCTTTCTTTACAAAATCCAGGATTAAAGCCTTGAGCACACAAAGTTATTTACAGTACTCCCAAATTTCAAGTGTAATAACGAGTTACAGCTCTTTGAATTACTTCTCAAGGAGTCTACGTTTGCACAACGCTTCAAGGTATGCAGTGGCCTGGAGTTCCTGGAGCAAGGCAGCTACGCTCAGCAGACCTAGCACAACACAGTCTTTATATCCGATTTCACTCCCTACAAAGTATCATGCTCCAAATATGTAGAAGTAGGAGTAGAAATACAAATATTAGAAGAGTAGAATAGTAGAAATAAGGACGACAGTCGCTAATCTCTTCAAGAAAGCTTTTAAATGGGCTTTTAAAATAAATTATTCCTCCTACCACATAAAACAGCACAAGCTTGACTGTAAGAAGCAGCTGATGATGAATTTTAATCATTTTCAGCCTGTGTAATTATTACAGAAAACGATTTACAAGCTCCACAAATTAATCAATCCAAATAGCAGCTTGCAAGTTTTACCTGTTCATAGGCAATACTCCTGTTTCATCTAGAAAGAGCAGAACACGCCTGTACACATAAGCCGCTGCCACCCGGTGCAGAGCAGTGATTTGCACTGGGGGTGCGATGGTACCCGCCACCGTCCTGGCCTGGAGGCACTTCTCGTTTGGTGGTACCATCTTCCCTCCCAACATGGCCTGGGGCACCTTCCCAGGTACAGCCAGTGTTCACCAGGCAGCTCCACGAAGCCCATCCACAAGAAGCAATGGCATTGCAGTGCCAGGATACTGCCACAAACCCAACAGGACAGAGGCAGAGCCACAGCCGAAACACAGCTCTCTGCTCCCCCAGATCTGCATACAGCCACAGGGCTAGCTCCTAAACGTAAATAAAGTTTTCTCACTGCGGGAGGCAACTTTGTTCCTCAGCAGCAGATTAGGGAAACCCCAGGATCCTTGAAAATAGTTTCTCAGATTCCCCACCACATAGTCAAGTGAGAGAAGGAACGAGCCAAACTGCGGCTCAATGACGACAGCTGGAAATAGAGGTGATAGTTTAAAAACTTGTATCAGTACCTCTCAAGTTCTATTTAGTCAAAGATGGAAACAGATGTAGAGCCCAGCTCCTCACCTGGCACAAACTGAAGCCAGTGATTTATAGGAGCTGTTTGTGCCCTGCTTTTCCACACGTACTTTTTTTGGGGCTGCTAGGATTTAGATTGTAATTTTGCCTGACACCCGGTACCAGCCCACATATGAGGAAGCTGTCTGCTTCACAGAAGACAGCAATAACCAGAAGTGACAGCTTTCTTTTGCCACAGCATTTCATTTGCCAAAGTTATACAGGAAAACACTGCTATGATACCGCAAGATGATGAGAAAATGGTATTTGAAATTATTCAACAGGTTGTGCCAGAAGCTCTTGGCTAAGAGGGATGATACTTTTCAGCATCAAGATTCAAACCTGCTCTCAATAGCACTACTACTTTGCCTCACTCACTGTTTAAGACAATCTGTTGACATTTTGGGATATGACCCCCCTCCCAAATTAGTGTTGTTTCAGGTATGCGATCTTTAAGACGTAAGGCTCAAACCAAAATTAAACATTGCATGAGTTTTCTAAATCTGGCAAATGTCCTCTGCACATCATCTCATAAATGGCCTGAGACATTGCCATCACTGTTCATTTGAAAGGTCTCGGTCAAGTCTATCGCACAGGGGAAGCCGTGAGAGGGATCTCCCCAAGGACTCGGGAAGCATGTCACCACGGAGGGGAGCACAAGAGGCTCTCAGTGCTGGAGACACCGGCCCAGAGCAGGCAGCAGAAACCATGCAGAATGCAGCTTGCAGGCACCAGCTACTAAGAAGCAATGGGCAGGAGATCTGGGGGCAGTCCAGGGACACTGAAAGGGAAGCACACAGTGCTCAGCAGTTGAGCCGATACTCCAAAGTGGGTGCTGGCTTCCTAAAGATTTAGAAACGCCTAATGCTCTCTCCACCTTCTGGAAACAAAGGTCATGATACTGAGGGAAGATACCTCATAGATGTTCACAGAGATGATCGTGGATTTCCAGAAACCCAATGATGTTCTCGCACATAAACGGCTTTGCACTGTGCAGTTCTGATTTACCTCTCAGCACCTGCCACACACACTATTGCTTTCAGGGGTAAAGCTGGGAGGTGAGGTGGGAAGCAAGGCAAGACCCTAGAAGAGAAGAGTGTGTCTCTTGGAGTTAGCTCATAAATGATGGGAAAAATCTCCCAAGTTCTGGTAAACCAAATACATCTTTATCCTTTGTATTTCCCATTCCTAGTGTCTAGAAAAAAGCACCTCTGCAACATATCATGATCTCAAACGTCTTGAGTACTTAACCTACACACAGAAATCAGTACAAGATAAAACATTTGCCACATACACTGCACTTATGAAAAGGCAACAGGTTGAGAAACAAGCGTAAACCGATACAAAACTTTAAAGCTCCAAGAGGCACAAGCTGATATCAGAAGCTACCATAATTTTTCTTTAAGAGGACATCTTGAGCAGAACTGCACCCATGTAAGAGATGGGAAGTGAGGGGATGTACCTTGTTCCTTATCCCACATCTCAGACTCTCCACAAATAGCGACACACTAAATAAAACACACTCTGAACCACCCTACCTCAGCAATAAGCCTTGCTAAGTTTTGAAACACAGATAGCAGCGCAATGATGGGACACTTTCCAGACAAAGAGTGATAAAGGGATACAAATGAGTAAAATCAGCAAAATACCCATGGCCCTTTCCCATTCAGCTGCCAACTTTCTGCAGAGTAAGAGAGAAAATGTGCAATATCCGCTGCCTAACAGGAGACGAGGAGAAAGGAAGGTCATGTGTAAAGCAGGGAATTCGATATCAGATGAAGAGTCCTCCTGAAGCCCTTACGAAGTTAGAGGACAAAACTTCGCGAGAAAAAACAAACTTGTTGCTCAACTGATTTAAAAACATAAACAAAGGAAAAAAACCAAAAAACCTTTCCTGTAACCACAAGGAAGCCAGCCTCCTGTTTTCTCCACATGAACGAGAAAGAACAAGAAACCAGAGTACCATCACAACCCTAATACACAGTGGGGTAGTAATATACATTTTTAAAAGCTCAGTCTCAAATTAAGGTGCATTTTGTTCCTGAAAATGAAGTTATTCGTCAAGCTTTCTTCTTTGTTACAAATCTGCATACATTAAGTAACAACATATTCTATTCCACAGCAGCTAGCAATTATCTACTTAGTGTCTACCCAAGCTAAAAACACAACCTTTAAAGCAGAGTTGGCATGTATGTGGTTTTTGTATAACATCCAGCACAGAACTGCAGGCCTTAAACAGAAGGTTGTTGTTTCCAAAGTGACAATAAAACCTGAGTTTAGGTCAGAACTGTCGTAAAACCAATACACCACATTTAAGTGTCAGATTTGGGAAGGAACCATCAGCAATACCGAATAACTTGCATGCAGCTGAGCAAATTCTTCAGCCTTTTATCTGTAGTGATAAAGACCTATGCAGAGATTGTCTTCCCCACAGCTAGCAAGTCAAATTTTAATCAGTTGCTTCTGTTTTAGTTGAAGTAATATGATCTCAAATGTTTAGGTGAGGAGTGCAAACACTGAAACCATGTTACCAATGCAGCATAAACATCAGACTATAGGTAAACAAAACCCCCACTCATTACTAATGTATTGATAGTTTGTCTCCCTGGCGATGTAAGAAAAGTTTAGTGACAAGCCTTGTGACTTCTTCTCTGGTCACTTTTTTATCTAAGTTCTTGCCCTGCTGGGGATAATCAAGAGAAATAAGAGTATATTGGAAAACACGTATTAAAATATTATTTGCCAAAAAAAGAAATATTGGTATATATTCAGGTACTGAAAATATGAGGAACTACTAATAACGATGCAATGATTTACTACCTTATTTTCTAGTACATAATCCCTCCCATGCTTGCTTTGCCAAGAAACGCCATTTGTCCATGACCTAATTCTAAACTTATCTTCGGTTTGTACAATTTTTCTGTCTGTGATGTCATTCTCTCATTTTCTGCTGCATGAAAATGTTTCACCGTATTCAATGGTCACGATTTATAAAAGCTATACAGCCCACTTGTCTTGGCAGGCTTTTGTTTTCCTAATGGGAAAACAAATGACTCTAATGGGAACATACTCACTGCCTTAAAAGTATGCATGGTAGAACAGAAAACAGCGTTCAGTACTTCACAAAATAACTGTGAAGTCCCAGTTACTCTGTTTTGACCATTAAGTTAATTTGCTCAGAATCAAGCCAATTCATTATGAGCAACAGATTTTCACACTTGATTTTAGATAATGACTTCCTCCACAAAGACTTTCTAGTACAAAATTTGTTAATAAAACATTTCTGCAAAGGAAACCATCAAATGGCAAAATCTGATTATGGTAATTATTTCTGGCTTATAAGATTTTTACTGTACCAGAATTCATCATACATGACAGGGAATGAGAGGGGGTTTTTTTCTCCTAAGTTATCAGTGCTGAGACCATTTGCAAAACCCTGTGCACTACAGGATCACCCCTCAATTGTTTTGTTCAGTTTCCAGTGGCCTCCACCGTACCCCTTTGAAACCTTACCTTTCATGCACCCTGTTGGTCTCCAAGCAGCCTAAATAGATTTGCACTCCAAGACTTTCCTAGTGTCTTCAAGCTCGAATGCAGTTTAGGCTTCAGATTTCAGTCTGCCTTACTCCCACCTACCCAGATTCAGGATTTAATTCAATTAACTCCTTTTGCTTACTTCTGTGGAGCAAGGAACAGCCACAGGCGTATTCCGTTGGAATAAGGAAGAAAAGAGTGCCAGCGGGTTAGAGCAAACCAGCAAGTACTGTGGCATCTTGGAAAAATATTCTGTACTCTGTGGCTATGTAATTACAGCCAACGGGCCCCCTGCTAGTATCAATAAAACAGTTCGCACCTCTAAACTGCATGAGGTGGCCCAGCATCAGTTTTCCCATTGTTCATGTTTATAAGCCTGTCTTCAGATTTGCATTTATTTTCCTGCCTCTGAAGAATACGGGTTAGACTTAAGCATATTTAGCAAGTGCTTGAAGCACATCGTTCCTTCCCGTACACCTCTGGGGTCCTTCAGCTGCTGCTCTCGCTGCCCAGTTCATGCAACTCTCTGCACTTTCTGGCAGCAGCCAGCAACACAAGTGCTACAGCTAGTGGCATTCAGGTGTGTTGTCCTGAAATTGCCTCTCAATCCCTGTGCCCTACCTACAGCACTGCTTAAAGCCCACAGCTTCTAGAGAAACGGCGTATCCAGCCTGAGCTGAAAATCTGTGGGGTTTGATGCCAACTGTGAGCATTAAAAACAAAATATTATATACTTTGGTGACCTGCATTGAATTAAAGAAGTCAGCATTTAAATGTCAAGTTGCATAGTCAGAGAGACAGAGAGGCTTTAGAAACAATTCAAGAGGAAAGGGAAATTATGGATTTCTGTGCTTCTTGTTGAGCTGGATCACTTCCACACACACACAGTTTCTCTGGCCCAAAACCCAATAAAATACGTTGTGATATCTTCATTTTGTGGCAGATCTATTTTTCATCCAACACACATCTTCTGAGAAGATACAAAACTGACAGTCTGTGGTTTGCATCATCTCACAGCATTGAAAATTTTTCCTGACTTCTGCAATGATGTGATTTATATAGGATATTCATTCTTATCTATAGAGAATACCTTATAAATTATACACGCTTCCTATCCCACTTCGTCTTTATTCTGCAAGGGGAAGGTCATCTCATTCATTTACGTCAGAGAGAGCAAAGTCACAGCAGGAAAAAGACAAACCTGTGTGTACACACAGTCTTAATCTCATTCATAACCATATATCCACTTAAACCACTTTTTATTCATTTCTATTTTTATACTCTTTAGGGAATAACAGGGGACATACTGAATAATATATCTGATTCCATGTCCTCTGTAATGCCAAAAAAACCCCATTATTTCAAGATATAGCAAGTAGCTTGCTACTGAAGCATACCAACACGTTAGCAAAACCACTACACTGGAATTACACTGAACAACACTGGAAAATATCACTGAATCAACACTGAAATTAAGAACAACAGGATTTGGAAAAATATTCCACAAGTGATTGTTTAGACCATTTAAAACTAACTGGCAACTCTCAAAGCCCTGGGATGTAACATTATAGTTTCAGTGTGCAACTCAGAATATGGCTGGTCCAAAGTGGCAGCTAAGCCACAGTCAACAACAGAAGACCACCTTGGACATGATCCGAAGCAGCCTGGAAAACTTCCCAAGTGACTTTGGTGGGTGCTGGGCAAAGCCCATACAGAAATGAGCGCTACAGGGCTTGGGCTCAAACAGGAGCCTAACAAAGGCAGCAGATGCTTCCTCCTACCCAAACTATAGTTTGCTCTGTGACCCTGCTGACCCTTCCTCCTCAGTGCTTAGGTCCGACATACTGACCGTTCCCAAACCACCACCAAAGCCATTAAGCCTCTTCAAAACTCAATATTCCTTCCCCAAGTCAACAGCACAGATTGTTTCCTGCTATTACTCATTACTCACTAACCCTCTCCAACAGCACTGCTATATATTGCAAAATGAAATTTAAAAAAGCTTATTACCTCCCACACCAAGTTTAATTGATTGTAGATCAGATGCAGTAGAACGGCTTCATCAGCTTATTTACCAACATATAGTAGAAACTGAGATATCACAAAGAGAGGCTTGAAACTTCTTTGAAAGACAAAGGTGAACACAAATCCCAGTTTTAAAACTCAAATTTTCACTTTCAGAGATTTGGCAAAAATAGCTAAAAAAATTGTTTTGAAAAGTGTTCTTTCCTGTAGATTGCTCCAACCAGGATATCTCACTTAAAAAGACATTACCTAAACCTTGACCATCTGATGCATCGCATCTGAATGTATCATTATTTTCAAAAGCATAAAAAGGAGCGGCTGTGCCATGTGTTTAATGGGCATCTCAACAAGGACAACCGTGGCATTACCCTGTGGATGAATCACCTCATTAAATGAAGCAAGATGCACCAGGAATTGAAGATCAAGGGACAGAGTTTCTTACACCAGCCACAAATTTAGAAAGAACTTCACTGAAATAAAATGCAGTCAGAAAGTTGTAACTCAGGCGAGGTTGGTTGTAAATATTTATGCACAATTGAATTAGAACACCTATTTCTCATCCAGACAAAGTTTATGCTCATTGTGCAGTGAGTTGTTCGCTCTTTCACTTTGGCTTTGTGTGATAAAGCTTAGATAAAAGCATATGGTGAATTCTTGCAATGCAAACACAGTTGCGTGACATTACTTAGTATTGGACATCCCACCACCCCACCAATAAACACTGAATTTTCCTACCAGCTCCATACTACAAGAGTTCAAATCATCTTCTTGCAATATAAACGTTCTTTTTCTCTGACCAAGATGCAAATGCCCGCAGCCTAAAGCTGCACGTATTTTGCAGCTTTGCTCAATACCAAACTAACCCATCAAAGTCAATGCAAGTTTCCTCACAAACTTTCTTGGCCTTTGGAATGAACTCTTACTTCTTCACCATGCAAGGTAAGATCCTGTTTCTCTATCCTTGACGTGCATTTGAATTTCCTCTTAAAATTCATGAGGTTATTATTTCTGAAGGACTACTTTGTTAAGACTGTATTAAACAGCCACCTGTTGTGATGGCAAAAAAACGAAATCCCACTAGTCTCTTATTAACAGGTTTCATCGTATTATATCCAAATTATAAACTAAGATGGCTTATGAATATTTCCTTTTGAATTAAAATACCAGTTTCTCATGTGAAATAGAGTTTATGATAATTCAGAGCTTATCTTCACAGTTTGATGTCTTTGTCCTTCCTTAGATAAACAGTCTGCATATTAACACATCAGTGATAAGTTCCTGAATAAGTCAACAGACAGTTAACTAAGATTTTTTAAATTTTATTTTTCTTAAATAAAAATCACCTCCACCCAGTGTCTTATTGGTGGCCTCCCCTCAAATTTTCATACCAGATGGACCAGAAATTTTAGAGGCATTTAACCAGAAAAAAAAAAAAATTCTTTCCCTCACTTCAAACAAAGTAAAATAATTTAAAAAAAAAAAAAAGCAAACAATCCTTGCCATGACTCTTGTACACTTTAACTCACAGCTTTGACCTGCTGCCAGTTTTGAAACTCCATGCACCAAGCGAGAGGGATTTCCTCTGGCAATCTGTCCACTGGCATTTGGGACAAGCCATGTGTGCACTCCCACACAGCACATTTTCACCAAAATTGGACCAAGTCTCATATTTTGAGGTTAGTGCTCAGAAGTAAAGGCCTGAGAATACAAACACCCTCCCTATTTAAACACAGTAGCATTAGCACCTTTTTTGGATGTTTTAATTGATGCAACACCACCAAACCTGCTGCACTCCTCAGCGGCTCAGCTTCAGGAAATCATTCTCTTCCCTTCAATGACTTTGGTAAGATCTCCATCTCTGTGAGATGGCCTCTTGCTTTATGCACATAGTTACAATATTTTCATTACAAGTTTTCTAAGAATGGCTCAACAAGGAAACAAGAAAACACATTAAGAACTTTAATTTCCCTCATTCTTGCATTTTTCCTGGATCAAAAAGGAGTCACTGCTGACTGACACGAAAGTACCAGGCGCACCCTTTGTGCAAGAACAAAACTGCTTTTCTCTTCACACAAGTTTCATGCATCTGCTTCTTAATCTCCAGTAGCTCAGAGACCATAATTCCTTCTTTAATCTCCGTAGGGATCATGCTGCTTCTTTGATAAAGCAATTCTTTCTTTGTGTTTGACTGTTTTCTATTGCACTAACGTCATAGCTAGACAACTCATGTCACGTCTCTTTTCCATAAAACACTGTCAGTCTACACAATTTCCAAGCCATCTTTTTCTCCACTTTAAGAAAGTACTCTGTAGCCCTGGTAGAAAACACGATGCTACCCCTGTCACTCACCTTTCTCTCTCAGCTAAACTATTTCTCAGTAGCCAAATGACATCTCCTCTCCCTTGGTTTTGGCCATGCTACTCTCCATATTAAGCCTTCTCATTAACCTTATATATCTGAATAATCCTCTCAAGGCACTCTTAATTACCTACTTAACAGTATTCAAAGTCTTATCACTACCATGTGGTCTCCTGGTTACATGGCCAAAGATAAGATAATTGAAGGAATATAAAAGGACCTTTATTTGTTTTCATTTATCACTCAACTCACATATATGGGTGCTGACTTATATTTGACCACATGAAGTAGAACAAAAATAGGAAAGGCCACAATTTTGTGGGGTTTTTGTTGTGTTTTTTTTTTTCCCTCTCATATGCAACATTTCAAATTACACCTGCTCCTCTAGGTTCTCTCGGGCAGCTGACACGCATTTAAATAACATCTTGCAAGCAAATTGAAAAGCTAGGAGGAGCAACATGTGTAGAGATTTGAGTTACTGAAACAATGAGCAGCTCTGCAGGAAAATGAATTTAATTAAAGTTACTCATGCAGACTCTTAGCCTTAGAAATCTATAAATCTGAAAAATCATTCCCCTTTCAATTAAGTTTGTATTTGTCATTTCAGAGAGATAAAAACAAGTCCCCACTGACAAGGTTTTCCAACACTGAGCAATTAGGAGAAATACATAACACAGGACTGCAAAACGTTTCACATGAGAAAAATGCAGAAAAGCATTCAGTGAGGATCTACAGTCCTCACAAGTCCCACCACAGCCAAACGATTCCTTGTTAAAGTTAAAAGTACAGCTGTATCAACTGGAGATGTTTCAAGGCAGTGTCTGTGTTATGACTAATACCCTGAGGAGGACTCACGTCACCTAACTCGCACTTCTTATATAATCACTGGGGAAAAAAAAAAGTTTATTTCAGATGATTTTTTAGAACATCTGAATTAGACGCCTGATCTGAATCACACTCTCATCCCCCTTTCTCCACTGCTGTCTGGAGCCTGCAGAGACTCACCTCCTAGCTTGGCTGCCTGCAGGAGACACAGTCCAATATACCAAAGGACCAGAATGAGCAAAAATGATGCTGCTGACTGCAGAGTCATTTATTTCTATGAACAAGTTTTGGACAATCACGTTCAGCTACTTTCTGAATACTCACACAAGCCAGGAGACCATGACTCTTTGCAGCAGCAGCGGTGAGATTTCTTCACTGCTGCACGCCGGTGGGAAAGGTTGTTCTACAGGACATATCCAAGTTAACTTTGCTAGGTCCAAATTGAGCTTCGGCTGCTCAAATACGCCATTGCTGACTTTCCTAGAAGTCATTTATTTCTTCCTCTTATCCCACTGACACAGAAACTTGTAAGGGGTTGGGTTGAACTCCTGATTTCCAATTACTGCAGTCCAAATACTTCCCCTTCGCACCATGCCAGTGATGGGAGAGTGCTCAGGATGTCAGGAACAGCTGCAATTAATAGTCTGTTGTTCTGTGTGTGCTTACGAAAAAGTGCACTAATTCCAGTGAGAGGAATCAAGGGCTCATACTCTCTACTGTTAAGATTTTTCAAAGCTGTTTTGTGGTAATCATACACAGTAGAAACAGCCGTTAGCATTCACAGATGTGGTATTCACAGTATTCTGGTGGATCAGCTGTTTTTCCAAAAATGAGCTTGAATGAAATCAAAGTTAATGTGAAGGTTCTCAGTTTTTCCCCTAGGCGAAACTCCCACTGAGCTTAGCAAGAACTGAATCAGACTCATGAAGGGTTTAACATCACTGGTTTTATTTGAAAGCAGGGATCCAATCCTACGATTTAACTGTGCGCGCACACAAAAAAAGCCACACTCGACTTGACCTGGCAGCAAGTTATTCAATCAGAAGGAATACAATGTTGTCTCTAAACAAAGCTTCAAAGAGTGGAGAGGAATAGATATTTCACCTCATTCACCTCTCTAACAGTGGTAAGAGTAAATGGGAGCGATATGTGCAAAAGTTTCAGTAAACCACAGAGAAAGCCATCCTTCTCTGCAGGAAATTTTAAACCTCACAGCTTTTCAGAAATCTCACTTTACCATAAGTGAGAACCGTTTGTTAAACAAACACAACAGGGCAGCAGGTCGAGTATTTGGGATTGCCTTCCCTCCTCCATATTGTCTGGTCAGAAAAATGACTACGGGAGTTTATAAGGTGATGGCTGTTATAGGGAACTTCATCAGATCTGCACAACTGCAGGGGCTAAGAGGCACGGGGACACATGGAAGGGAGCAGGGCAAAATACTTTTTCCAAATAATTACCTCCAAGGAAAAAAAAGCAGCAACATTCCCCCTGCCCCCCCCCCCCCCCCCCCCAGTTTAATGCAAATAAAACAGGACTGTGAAAATAAGCATAGGTATACAAACTTTTCTTTAAATGTATTTCTGTTGTAGCACCATGTATGTTTACACTGCAGTACTCAAAGTCTAGATTCCATCTGATTTTCAGCTAGGGTAACAAAAAATCTTCGTATTGTCGCATCAGAATGGTGTTAACACTTTGCACTTCAAAGATTATATCAATTAGAAGAGGCATCATTTGCTCACTTGGATCATTGCATGTTTCTGTAGGATGCAAAACTCTTGTACAGCTGCTGTAAGCTCTGCAGAAAAATTCCCTGAGTAAAGCAGGGAAGTTAGAATGGTGGGCAGTATATACTGCCATAGGACCCCAAAAGGACACAAAATAGGCTCACCTTTTATTTGCAACAGAAATGGTCAAGCAAGATGAAACAGAAGAGGCAACTGCTATGGACAGAGGAATTACATATGTGTTACATCCAGAAAAGTACGTTAAGCAGAGTGGATTGCTGGTCCAAACACAGGGACTGCCCAAGCAAGTGATTCATTGTACTCTATTAGTGATCTGACGTACAGCCTCGAGTCATTATATATGCTTCAAGTTATCTACCTGAAGAGTTATTTGCTTGCCTCAGAAGGCTGCAGTGACGTTGTTACAATAAGAATTCATTCATTCTTGTTTTCCAGGGCCTGCTCTAGGCAGAAGCAGCACAATAAACCCACTCTCCTCTCGTAACCTTTGACAAGCTAGCTTAAAATACATACTCAAACAGCTTAATTCATATACATTCTTCTATAAAATGCTTGACCTGACATTCCTGTGATGTTCACATTACTAATTATAAGAGAACACAGTTTATCAAAGGATATGCTCCTCCTGAGAGTTTGTTTATACACACACAGACTGTGTGTAGACTGTTGGGTATAGTTCATTAGCAACCCAAGATGCCCACGATCCCTCCATGCTCAGCGTGCTACACATATTTTGACAAACAATTAATCAGAACTCAGTACTGCATCTGGCTTGTATTTACAGCCAAAGAATGAATTGGGTTGAAAAAGCATCTGAAAGGATAATACTTCAACCTGATGACTTTGTAGTTGGGTTTTGTTTTCCTGGAAGGAATCTGCTAACATATCATGTTTGAGAGACCCAACAGACACTGAATCTATGAGCCTTTAGGTAAACAAAACATATGGTGCTTGCTATGTTCCATCTATCTGGTAATCAGTCATTTAGCAATAAATGCACAACAAAATTTGGCCACCTTCTCAAGACACTACATCTGAGGAGATCAATTACAGACTTAATTTAGACAAATTTTTCATAGCAATTTTTTTTTTCATATTACATTATCTTTCTTGTTCCATGAAGTTTTCATTAACTCCTGTGGAAAATGAGACCTGCATTCTTCAAATCCTAATATGGATGTAAAATATCAGTGAGTTTAGGGTATGAAATGATGGATTAATCTGAGACATTGACCAATAATATCTCCAAGTTCTTCTGTCTGTAATTATATTGCCAACACTGTCTAAAAAACAGTACACTGAAGATTGTTATTTTACTATTCTTTTAACTAAAGTTTCTCAGAAGAGTTCCCTCTTCCCAGGTCTCCAACCCAGAGCAATACCTGCAAGCTCCAGTTGGGAAGCAACTCCACCCTGGACTCATGATTACAAAAGGAAGGTCAGGATCAGTGCTGCTCCCAGAGCTTTGGACACCTCCCTGCCCAGAGGGGACCATGAGCCAGACCTTGGTTATATACATAGAATCATTAAGGCCGGAAAAGATCTCTAGGATAATGTAGTCCAACCGTCAACCCAACACTTCCATGCCTACTAAACCATGTCCTGAAGTGCCGCATCTACACGTTTTTTGAACTCCTCCAGGGATGGTGACTCCACCACCTCTCTGGGCAGCCTGTTCAATGCTTGACCACCCTTTCAGTAAAGAAATTTTTCCTAATATCCAATCTAAACCTCTCCCGACACAACGTGAGGCCATTTCCTCTTGTCCTATCACTTCTTACTTGGGAGAAGAGACTGACACCCACCTCTCTACACCCTCCTTTCAGGCAGTTGTAGAGAGCGATGAGGTCTCCCCTCAGCCTCCTTTTCTCCAGGCTGAACAACCCCAGGTCCCTCAGCCGCTCCCCATCAGCCTTGTGCTCCAGACCCTTCCCCAGCTCCGGTGCCCTTCTCTGGACACGCTCCAGCCCCTCAATGTCTCTCTTGTGGTGAGGGGCCCAACACTGAACACAGCATTCGAGGTGCGGCCTCACCACTGCCCAGTACAGGGGCACGATCACTGCCCTGCTCCTGCTGGCCACACTATTCCTGATACAAGCCAGGATGCTGTTGGCCTTCTTGGCCACCTGGGCACACTGCTGGCTCATGTTCAGCCGGCTGTCGACCAGCACCCCCAGGTCCTTTTCCAGTGGGCAGCTTTCCAGCCACTCTTCCCCAAGCCTGTAGCATTGCATGGGGTTGCTGTGGCCCAAGTGCAGGACCCAGCACTTGGCCTTGTTGAACCTCATACAATTGACCTCGGCCCATCGATCCAGCCTGTCCAGGTCCCTCTGCAGAGCCTTCCTACCCGCCAGCAGATCAACACTCCCGACCAATTTGGTGTCATCTGCAAACTTACTGAGGGTGCACTCAATCCCCTCATCCAGATCATTGATAAAGATACTAAACAAGACTGGCCCCAAAACTGAACCCTGTGGAACACCGCTTGTGACCAGCCACCAACTGGATTTAACTCTGTTCACTGGGCTCGGCCATCCAGCCAGTTCTTTACCCAGCGAAGAGTACACCCACCTAAGCCATGAGCCACCAGCTTCTCTAGGAGAATGCTGTGGGAGACAGTGTCAACTGCTTTACTGAAGTCCAGGTAGATAACATCTACAGCCTTTCCCTCATCCACTAGGTGGGTCACCTTGTCATAGAAGGAGATCACGTTGGTCACGCAGGACCTGCCTTTCATGAACCCATGAGGTGAGGCACAGCCAGACAGGAATTTCTCACAGAAATGTAGATAAAATTTTCAGCCTAGTCAGACACATTCCTCCAATTTTTAATCACCTCACAAGTCTTAAGAGGGAAGAGGAAAGGGAGTGAAAAATAAGAGAACAAAACAGGTAAAAGATCACTGCATTTTGGTGCTACTCCAGGGAATGCCAAGTATTGAAATGCCACTTGCAGTAAACACCTATATCCTTCCCATTTTTAGACGAGACTGTCAGACTACAAGGTCATTTGTGGTAGTGTGCTGATACAACGCATATTCAGTTTTTCCATACTGAGAGTAAAAATCTGCAGAAGGCCAAAGTGAGAAAATTTCTCCATTAATTTTCTGATCAGATTATTAACCTGAGGGACACTGAAAACCATACTCGAGTGCAGGTGAATGCTCTGAGCACTGAGATTTGGAAGAGCAGAGGGACTTGGCAAAGTCCCTGACTGTCCCTGACCGACCCAGCGAGCATACAGTAGGCAGGAGGGGAGCACCCTGACCAGCAGCACTCGGCTCTCAGAGGCCACATACTGTAGGAACCTCGCCAAATGCCAAGAGGCAGGGTTTTCAAAACACAAGAATTTTACCAGCACGTTTAATAACATCAGCCCGTTCAGGGTCAAGCAGCAACTGGCTACAAGTTTGGATGCGACAGAGATTATTACAGAAATCTCTAGAAATTCATGTGCCCACTGGAAGCATTCAGCAGGATCTTTGCCTTTTGTGGGTCTATCCTTAAAGCTCCAAGGATTTATACGCCAAACTTTGGACAAATCTGTTGAATGAGCTCTTCCACTCACATTTCCTGCATGATTAAGCACTTTACTGAAGCAAGATAGCTAAATTTATTACTGAGACACATTAAATAAGGGTGATAACTTGGCAGCCATGTAGAGTCAAGTATGTATTAATAGGTCCAGAAAATATTCAAAACTCCTATTAAGTAACTCGCCTCCATTCCACAGTACGTGTTTCTCAGCCCTTCTCTCCGAATCCCCACCATGCTGAAGCAGGCTTCCAGCTGTAGCACTCTCCAAGAGTTTACATAAGGTCCAGGCAGCATTCCGCCCCCCCCCAGTTTGTGTTAGAAGCACAACTATAAAATAACAGTTTAACGGTACTGTGCCATATAAGACCAGTTAATGCTTTTCTGCCAGAAGCAGCAACCAGCCATTGCTTTGTGTATACACACCTGCTTTCATTTCCAGCACAAAACCAGATTTCTTAACGCCAGTTTCATTTATTCCTAAGATGTAGAACAGTGAGAAATCATTAAAGACCTGAAAAACCAATTGAACATTTTAACTTTGAGATCAGACTCTTCAGCTATTGCAATCTGTGTAACACAAGATGCTGCTAAGAGGTCTCCATAACGTGAATTAGAGCAAATAATTTCTTTGTTCAGCTCAAATATGCTTAGAAGATGGCCTATATATTATATTACATCAAGGGCATTTAGCATTAATACTTCGGTAACAAAAGCTGGGAACACAGGAAAAACCGTGGTAAATTACACACATCACGATTTGATCCCGGTTTTATTGTAAAAAAAGTTGATTTAGAATAGTGTTTCACTGAAGAATATTTTTTTACAAATAAAGTATTTAATTCAATTTCCCATATGTTGTTTAGGAGCTTGGAGCTACGGGGTTAATATTAAATATTGTACAAGCACTGCAGACAAGAGAACTGATTTTATATATTGTGTTGTGGCATTTTTTGTTAGGTTTTTTTTCTTCAAACATTCATTGGTTCATTTACAGTGTCCTCCGTTCTGTAGAGATTCAGATACTCACTTATATTTTAAAAGCATGTTCAATGCTATAATACAGAAAACAATCTATACTTCAATATATGCAGTCTGTGAGCTTGACATAAAAGATAAGAAACAGATGTAGGTCCAGATGAAGAAGCGTGTCTATTGTGAAGTTTACGGGAACACTTGGCACAAAAATAATTGAAGTCAATATGCAGAAAGAAAATCTGTCAGCAAATTGCAATGCTTGACTGAAGTGCAGATATATTTAAAAAAAAAATTATATGTAGGCTATATGCGGTCTACCAGTTTAAATAGATTAGTATTACATTAGAATTCTTCTTCTTTACTTCAGCCAAAGTATTCACTCTGAATATAAAAAAAGAAAATGCTCATTCAAATTGAACCATAGATCTCTCAATAAAACTTTCATTTGAGAACCCCTTCTTATCAAAGGGCCAGGGCAGCATCGCAGGCTCACCAGCAAGAGCATTGTGCTGGGACCAGCCCAAGAGACCGGCCGCTGCAGAGCCCCCTTCCATGGAATTTAACACAGACACAAGAAATGTGTCTCCATAACTGTGCCCAAAAATGGGGGTCCAAACAATTTTCAACCCCAAAACCTTTGCAATATCCATAATATTGCCTAGCAATTTCGTAAAGATTCTAATATGAGAAGTCATATTTATTCTAAGTCTTAATTTTCTACAATCTTTGATTAAGGCCTCCTGCCTCCCCCCATCCCAGCTGATATTACCTCAAGTTCTAAAAAGCTAAAACCTTAAGTTAATAGCAACCAGAAGGCAAATATGGAAAGCCAAATATTGCTTTGAATGTTTCCTTATCCAGACCAAAGGATTTTTTTTTTAATCTTATTTTTTACACTGTCTTCTTATCCTCTTATTACTGCTTATACTATTGCCTGAACTCCTGGAATATTCAAAGATGCCAAAATCCAAGTAACCAATCCTTTACCACATTAACAGAATTCATCAGAAAACTTCCTAATGAACAGCCCTTATTCACAGTTTGTCACGGTACTGTCTTACTACTTCCTAGTAAATGTTAACGTTTAATTTAAATGTCTTGAACATTTTTATTATTTAATCAAATTTCTGCATACTTCATATCCAGGTCTGTTTTAACAATCCCATTATGCTTCCCCAAAAGACATCTAATATTGTCCCTCAAAGTATTACACAGTATAAACACAGGAGAAGCACTGTGTTTGCAATGTGTGACACTATAGATAGAAAACACTGATTTTTATTACCTTATTTCTTTAGGCCTAATTCTATTTACACATGGCTCGGAAAGGAACAACAACTCATCCTCCAAGTACATCTCTATTCATTCACTCCTTCTGTAATAAATGAAGCAGTCCAGAGAAAAACTACTCATTCTTCTCAACTCACAGGCACTATAACTGAAGTTCTTACTACTTATCAAGTTTTAAGCACAGATGTGAGGAAGAAGCCTGCTGCCTTACCTATGGAAAGCCGCTTTATGAAGGAAGTTAAACCAGGTCTGGTGGATGCTCAGCATTTGAGCACACTGCAAAAGTGTGAAAGATACAGACTGCAATTTTGATTTGAAGTTGTTATGATTAGGGCAGGAAAAAAAAAACCAGAGAAGTCCAAGAATGACCACCCACCATTATTAGTGGATAAACAACATCTGGAAAGGAGCCACAAATATCCAAGAGCATGGGGTATTTCTGTTCAGTGCCAATTCTACAGAAATTAAAAACAAGTCAAGACAAGCTGACCGTGATGTAACAAAGACACATATTTTCGGAAGGATATACGCCTTACTCCACTAATACATGTTGAATTGCATATTATTGTTTACCTTGCAATATCATGTTTGGGGAAAGAAAAAAAAAACACACATACCTTGCCAGTGATATGTAAGGTTTTTTTAGACACCCATGAGCTTGACTATAGATTTAAATAGCCCAGTTAAACACCTCTTCTTTAATGAACAAATGAGACCAAATATTGTAAACCAAATTTGCTTCTTTCAAATTAGTAGTTTTTCTTGCCTTTTCCTTGGAAAGAGGAGTTAGCCTTGGCTGCTTCACATGGCTTGCTTGCTTTTTTTTTTTTTTGTAATACCAGTTCAACAGGAATTCTCGATCATTCCCTGCTGCTCGAGGCAATTTCAAACAAGCTCACACACTTTTAGCACAATTCTAATTAGCTTTGTTCTTAGGAGTGGTGAACTTGTTTCAGTCCCATTATATACATGCTAATTGTTATCTTAACAAAGAATAATGAACTTGCAAAAGTAATGGTTGTTTGACAGCTATTTAAAACACCCTTTAATCCTCACTCTGGACTAAAAATAATTAAAATGGGTTTGGTTTTGGAATTATTTTTAATTATCATTTCTATGTTACATTTATATTCAGATACTATTACTTATGTTATCTGTACAGCATTGTTTTCCACAGAAACACCCCTATAACAAACTGCCTGGAGTTTTAGGGGGGGCAGGGAAGAGTTTTTTGTTTTGTTTCTGCAATATTACCTTTCACTTCTTTCTAATATAGATATTACGCACAAGTGCATGTATGTGTATATATATAAAGAGCTCAAAAGCCAATATAATGAAGAATTGTGTTTCACATTTTTCAGTCACCGGGCCACCTTTTCTCTTAGTAGCTAAAGTTTCATCATTTATGGCAGTAGCACACACAGCACTTTTGCAGAAGGTCACCGAAACACAGTTCTAGCTCTTTAGGAGCTCGACTAGCTTCCTGCGCTGCAATACACAGTGCACAGCCAAGTCTGCAGCCAGACAGGCTAGGAAAAAAAAAATTCAAAAATCTGCTAACATCAAAATTCTACACACAGTATCCACGTGATACCAAAATACTATACCCAGTTGCAAAATAGTGACAACTGGCAAAAAACGTACAGAAGTAATTTTTCCTCTTAGAGAAGTGAAACATGATAATTTAGTAGCCTCAAAGTTAATTTCCTAACTCTTGGGGAAAAAAAAGACCTAAAGATGTTGAAAACCTCAGAAGTTTGGGAGTGAGCTTCATATAAACAGAGTCCCTTCAGCCCCACACATCCACGAGGGTCATTCACTAGGCACCACCACAGGGAAATGCAACTTAATGAACAGTACTTTCAAATGCCATAACTACTCCCTTCTATCACAAGTCAACTGCTCCTCTATACATTTTTTTTTTTACTGGTAAATATCAAGACATTACTGTGACAGCTATTTAAGGAACAATTATTCAATAGCAATTTTTGCTCACCCCCAAGGAGTCACAGTATAATCAACCATTAGAAAACTAACACAAGACTGCAGTATTCAGAAAGACGCAGCACCTAGAAATGAATTGTTATAAATTCTTCAGGATTTTATTGTATCCTATATGAGAATATGAAAGGCAGTAATCCCAAAGTCTCAATATTTGATACTCATTTCAATAGCTGTGGTGATAGCACTGTAGAAGTGTGTATTTTCAGTGCAGAAAAGAGAATTAAATCTGAAAAAATACAATAGCTGAAGAGTTCAGAGCCAGCCCTGACTTACTATTAGCTCCTTTTTCTATAATTAGGCAAGCCCCAGGAAGCCCAGAAAGAACAATTACATTTGCCTGAACCAACCTGAGTGAACCTGACCTGGTTTAAGCACAGAAAAAGAACAACTGGATTTATGATGCTCACATTTTCTTGGAAGTAATTCTTCTTTCTACTTTAATTCACTGCAAAGCCTTTGGTCTCAATACATCCAATAAACTATGGTTTTCACATTCAATATTCATGAAAGTAACATAATACAAGAACTAATATTGTGTTCATTTATCTTACATTTATCTTTAAAAGGCTGGAAAATTATCACTTACTTACTGATTGTGTACAAATGAAAGTGATTGGTTACATGACTGAATCAGCCTAATAAGTGTGAAGTGTTACCACTCCTGTGTAACTCACCACAAAATAAGGTGGATCAGTTGGCTGAAGTCACTGTGAATTTCTGATTTAATAAAGTTACATAGCAGCCAACGCATCACACCTTCCCAATTGCAAATAAAGATCTAGAATATTTAATTAGTGACAATATTAATGAAGCTCCTTCGGTATTACTAATCCTGCATCAGATGACAATCCTGCAACAGAAATTAAACTTCCATAATTCATAGAACTGCTTTCCATCAGGAAGTTCTGATGACATGAAGTTTATCCTCCTCTTCTTTGAGCTGTCAATCATAGAAGCTAAGGAGAAACTCTAAAACATGCTCAAAAAAAAAAGGTTCTATGGCAGTATATTAAAAATAATTTAGATTTTGAAAGATAATGAACTACCTTATCCCAGTTCAATAAGCAAGAACAAGGAAAAAAAGAGAGAGGAGTTAATTTTGTCTAAGTTAATTAGAAGCTCCCTCCAAATTCACTTAAATGCTTCTGATGTGAAAGGGGGGACGGAGGGGGCAGTTTCTGTAAACATCCAGTTGTTCTTCTCTGCTTTACCTCAGCTGATAAAACAATACTGGGATGCCTCGTCACGTTCAGATGCCACAAATTCTTGGAGAGTAAAAGTTGCAGAGAAAATTTTCCTCCAACTTTTAGAAAGGTTTGGGGGCTGGGGTGGGGAGGGGGAGAGGACAGAGGAGTTGATGTATTTTTCTCTAATAGAATGCAAGTGTCAGGTAACGTAAACCAGAAAGTGGCTTGTTGTCTATGAAGCAAAGACAACTTCATCATTTGGGTCCTCTTCCTAGTTAGTTAATATAGGCTACAAGTGCCCAAGAAAAGCCCTGCGTATGAGCTACCTTGATGGCATGGAGCCACCAGCATATCCTACTCTCGTAACACAGACAAGAATAAAAGTTTGCCTTCCAACTCAATTAACAGAATCTCACGCTTGTGTCAGACTCAAAACTCTGCTAAAGGCAGAAGCAAGAAGCATTGTAAATGCATATTTGTACACAAGAACCTCACCCACAGACCGAAAAAGAGAAAGTCAGCATAAATCTCTCCTACTAACAGCTGTAGAGTTTCAGAGCACTCTTAATAGATTTTTAGCACATTTGACACTGCCTGCCTACGGCACAAGTAGATAGGCTGAGACTGTACCAAAAAAAAAAAATACTTCCCATAACCTGTTTCTCCTAAAGAATTACTGCAAGAAAGAAAATTGTATAGACACCTTCCTGTTAGCTCCTAGATGTAGAAACCACAACACCAAAATAATAGCCCATTGGAGGGTTTGAAAAGTAAGGAAAAAATAATTAGGCTGACTCTCAATAGAAAGAAAATACTTAAAAAAAACCCGCAAACCTAATTGAGCTTTTCAAAATTAAGGCAAGATCAAAACAAGCAAGAAATAAAGTGCTATGCTTTTGATTTTTTAAAGCTGTATCCCCCACTGAGCCACCTTTGCAGGAAAACATCTTCTGTATTTTATATTCCAATTAGTGCATTAATCTCTCCTTGATTATTTATTCATATTTAAAAGAGTTTCCTTATTCAATTTTGTAATTTGGAATTGCATAAGAACGCGGGAGAATGTAACTGTATATTCACAGGCATTGCCAAAGAAGATGAAGACATCTTTATTTCTCTTCAGACAGGACCAACCATCTTCTGAAGTTAAGATTGTTTAATAGTCATACATATAGTGGGAAAAATAGTTGTTTTAAAGTTCATTATTAACAGAAGTGGGGAAAGCCCTGCTTTTATCGTTTTGCCTTAATGCTACTTTCTCCCTTGAAAGTGATTCTTTCAAAAAGACGGATTCTGAGCTCAAGATTCATAGACTACTGGGAACCTATGGACAACCAAGAGATGTTAAAAGAAGCTTTAACTTATGCTAGCTGTGAAGTTTGGAGAATGTTTTGGAACATCATCTTAGCTTCTATGGTTGAGAGCCAGTGGAAGAAGATGATAAAAATTGTTAAGTTGCACTGTGTATCCAGCTACTCACACTAACGAGAATTTTCCCAGCTGACTAGATCGTAGAGGTGGTAGCTGCAAATGTCTCTGGAGACCACCCAGCACAGCTTCCTGGCAGAAACAAGGCCATCACCAAGACAGGAGATGTTCAGGAGGGCATTCGTCCAGCCAAGGTTTAAAGCTTCCCCAGAGAAAACATGCCCAGCTCCCTCAGCCTCACAGGTTGCGTGCCTCAGGCCCGTCATGACCAACTTCAGAGCCAACAGCATTATCTCACCAACCATCCTGCTCTGAAGGTCCCAAAGAGGACACAGCTTCAGCCAGTTTGAGAGTTCAGTTCGGGTTAGGATTCTGCCTTTCAATACAGAAGGCAATAACCAAGGTGTAAGGTATTTTGTAATGGGGAGACTGATTTGGAACAGCCTTGAGGACGGGAGTAAATTCAAGTAACTATGTAATACAACCAGACACTCTTAACATTTGACAAAAGCAGCTATCTCAGTAGCCAGCTGCATTTTTACGATCAGACCATAGTAATTTTAAGGATGCTTTTTGTCTCCCTGCACAGTTACCCTACATTCCTAGCACCTAAAATATCCTTTCCACCTCTTATTCCATATAAACGGATGCATTCTTGATTCCTACAGGGAACATGGATCTTAGGTTTCTATTTCTATAATTAGTAAAAAAGCACTAGTATTCAAATTTATTTTAATTCTTGTCTGAAATAATCCGAAGTAAATCACTTCCTCCAAGATTTTCAGCATTTTAAGGATCTTAACGAAACAAGCAGGAGGAAATCCATTATAACCCACTCAGCAACTTGAAACAAGCAATCCTCATGACTGCAGCTGAGCAAACTGATAATAATTCATGATAAATCCCTCCTCCTCCTATCTGCATATTATCTGAAAACAGATGGAAAAGACAGCCAAACAAACATTAACTGAATAATTTTTGCCGTGTCCTTACAACACCAACAAATGCCAGGTGAGAAACCAGAAGGTAAAGTTTGAGGCTGCTTTGAATGAGTTTCGTGATAAAACAGCACAGGTCAGTTCTGCCAGATGCATGCTTGGACTGGGGTCCCACCAGTGGGAATATTTGCAGTCTCTTTCTCTATAAAGATTTTTATGAATGCACATTTATTATATTAGCAGAAAGCATCTGTGTATGGCTTCAAACGAACGTTGGAGATTTTTGCAGCATTTTCCCAGATGGATGATTAAAAGTAAACCTCTAGTGTTTAGAAATCTCACCACAACAGTCAAACAACTTTTCTGTAAAAAAACGGTATCTGGTTTCTTTCAGTACTTAGCAGCTGAGGTGATTTGTCATCTGTAAAGCATGGTGATAAAACGCCATGATCACACAGGTCTTCATAACACAACTTTCAAAGCACTCTTCAGAGTGTACTTTGATCAAAATGTTTACAAGACACTAGCTTTACAAGAAGTTCATGAACACCAATCTTTATTAGGGTTATTTACCAACGCTGAAGTATTAGGGTATATATCTATGGAGTTGCACTTCTAATCCAGATATTAAATATCTAAGTTTTTTGCATTGCTCTCAAAAAAGAAAGTTTTCATTAAACCCAGAAGACAAAAGACAATATATGGGGTTTCTAAGCCTATTCCTAAGGAAAGCCTGAAGTTATGAACAGACATAGAAAAAAGGTTGCTGAGAAAGCGTGCATAACTCACATGTACTTTTAGTGAAAAAATACAAGGAAAAGAATAATCCTCAATGCTTAGAAAACTAAGAACATACAGAACACGATGTAACATAACTACAGCAAATTGCTGCAGCAAATGTTGATTAGACTTCTGCTTCTCAGTCTTCACAGCTCTGCTTTCGAATACTGCAGAAGAACTAAGATTTCAAGACAAACAAACAAACAAAAACAAAAAAAGAAAACCTTTAAAAAAGCCACAGTCATTTTCATTTAACTATGATTCAGCTGGAAGACATGAAAATATGCACAGCAGAGCACATCAACTAGCTGAGAGAAAACAACCAGGAATACAAACAATGAGTCAGAATGAGAGACTTGATTACAAAACCCTTGCTGTTCTTCAGAGGATGTACCAGTAAGGACTGATATAAAATCTGACCAAAGAGAAAACTTTACAAGGTGATTGCACTGAAGATTATTATTTTCTGACTCTAGTGGCCATTGCAGAACTATTCATGTCAAACATCAATATTCTGCAATTCATCTTATGAAGCACCAAGAAAATAAGGCAAGCAGAAGTTTGTTTCTACATAGAAACACGTTATTCAGAAAACATAAACCAAAACAAAAATAACATACACTCATGCATCACTTCTCTTAATACAGAAGATACTTCAGATTTTATTTTCTTCTCTGACCACATCAATTTTAGCAAAGTTGCATGTATGTAAAATGAGGGCAGAAAGGTTTTATTTAAAAAATTGCACATCTGCTCCGTACTTCACATTGTATTTTATGTACACGTATGAATTTTGGTAGCAGAACAGCAAGATAAATACCCATAATTCAGTTCTCTCCTTACTCTTTCTACTTGCCTACTACAAATCTCTGTACTTCTTTATACCCTCATTGCAGGCTTAGGTTGACAGCCTTCTCTCCTCAGCTCATGCTGATTTAATATACCTGCAGCATCCCTCCCCTCCATCTCTCCTGAAATCTCTTCTCACTTCTTAACAACCCCCAACTTTCCTATCTACTTCTACTAGTTATTTAATTCTAATTGCATCACCTTTGGAATGCATTTGGGGTACACATTGTAGTAAATACTATACAAAGAAAATTGTGCCACAAGAGGAAAAGAGCGTAATAGCTTTGTGTGCTACTGAGATGAAGCCAGTAAAAGAGGAGTATTTTTATCTACAAGTATTATGCATTAACAAAAGGAAATATTGTTAGTGTCTGTATTCCCCAGTCTGTACTGAGAGGATCTGTTCTCTGATAAAGAAATACAAAAAATACTTCTCACAGTTCAAATTTGCTTAGTTAGAGTAAGTTATACCTTAACAGATTACAGATTTCCCATATCTTGCCTTGCTTTCATTCCAGATCTCAGTACATAAAACACTACCAAGAGAGATTATTAGGGGATGAAAAAAACCTCACAGACTCCACACAAGCGTCCCCCAAAACTACCTCCTTGCCAAGGTCACCAGCAATTCGCATACGTGCCACATTTCTCTAGGCTATTAGAATATATCTCAGAGATAGAAAACCAAAGCCTTATTATTGAAGCAAGAGACAGAAGGAGTTTCACAGCAACAATAAAGTCCTTTCATTATTTTACCTGTATAGTAAAATAACTTAGGAGGCAGCAGAAGGAATAAAGGAAAAAGAGCACAAGTGATTTTGAAAACTCAGTAAAATATACGCGGGAGTATTTCAAGCTACCTGGTAACTAAGTCATGCCATACAACTCCAGTGTCAGCCTTAGTAGATCACCTGATGACAGATTAAGAAGTATTCTAGGCACACGTAGGAAAGGAACTAAAATTGTATACTAGGTGACAGAAACAGCTACAGTGGTGAGTATATGCATGTTATTAGATACTACAATTTGAGTCCAAACATACCATTCGCATACGTCTGACAAGGCAAATACATGCTGTCCATTTCAGATGTCCTGATTTTTCAAATGATTCAAAGCTGAAAAGCTTTAACATTTATACTAAGTTTCTTTTAACCTACAGAAGTTCAATGTAGTTAACTACAACCTATGGCTATTTTTCAGGGATATTAAGCAATTTAACATTTACCTTTTTAACTGTGATTTTAGGTCTTTTAGAATCCAGTTGTGACTAAGTTTCTTGTCATCAGTGTTTTGGATACTGCATCCTGATTTATGTAACTAAACTTGTGCTTCTCTACATGCACAGATGCCTATTTGGTCATAAAGGTGCCAGAGACAGGAAGAAAAATTATGTACAACTGTCCAATCATATTTTAAGAAAAAAAAACCACATAGAAAAAGGAAATGTTTACAAACCCATGCAGACATAAAAAGATGCAGTTCTTCTGTGACTAAAGATGAGTATGATGGAACAAAGTGAACTGTACAGTTTTAGTCTCAAATTCTTTCCAAAGTTTCAATTTCTGCTGGATGCAGATCTAACCTACATTTAAACTAAGCTGACAAAGCTTAGGCATTGTGATTTGCCTTTCTCTACCTGGTACTTTTCCAGAAAGCAATGAACTTTTCTTTTGTAAACTAAGTTCACGAGGGCAAGACTGGATTCTGAGAAATCTGTTCATGGCTTCCCACCAATAATATGCCAATTTTTCACAACGATGCTGTTCTAACTTTATGACCTTTTTCTCCCAAGTCAGTATAGGCTGCCATAAAGAAGCTTGCCCTTTTAACAAAGACATTATAAAGGAGTAGAACTGTAAAGGAGTAGATACTAAATGCTGAAAGTTTTTTTTAAAAAAATAATCATTTCAGAACTGAAGATTTAGAGGTTAATAAGACTACTTTTTTCCAACTTAATCTGACCCACAACCTTTTAAATAATTGCCATTATACCACACAGAGAACTGTCCTTCACCACTTGGAAAGCAGTGTCCCTGCTGCTTTCAGTCACACTTCTCAAACATTACACCTTTTCACCCATGAAATCAAGAAAAAAAAAAAAGACAGTTTATATGGAAAAAAACGTAGAAGAATATTCCTCTCTTCAGTAAATGGGATACTAAACACCTTCAAACAATTTCAGAAAGCTATATTATGCTTCCCCCAATTTAAACTTCTATATTTAACTATTTTCATGGAAAATAAAAAAGAATTTTAAATGCAGTGCTAAAGCTCTTATTTTGCTAATTGTAAGATTCAGCTGCAGGTTGTGGTCTCTTACACGCATGTCAGAGCTACTGGTGTGAGCTTCCTGGGCTGCTGAAGTAACTCGAGACTGCTGTCGCTGAAATGCAGTTACACGGACGTGAAACTTCTGTGCAGAGTTAGAGAAAACATATACAGACTCTAGAGGGAGTTCTAACTTTGCCATATTTTTCCCCTTACAAAATTTTTATCAGTAGTTCAGAACAAAACAAACAAACAACCAACAACACGAAAAGGCAAACCCATGCGTGATGTTTCTTCTGGATACCTGTTTCTTCCCCTTCCCCTCTGCTATTGGGCAGAGTGGGAACTGCCTTCAAAGATCTGCTTTCTGCTGATACTGACATGTATTTCAGTTTTCTTTCTTACCCAATCATGATGTATAGGAACTCTTTTAATTCCGTTGTTCTTGGGTGACTTTGGTGCAGCTTCAATCTGAATATCTCACCAGTTCATGCAGCATCTAACAGACTTGCGATATTTAATGAGGATGAACTACACTCAGATAGCCAGTCTTTAAATATTTAACACAACAAAGATTTGTAAAGATATTTTCACCAACATAAATTAGCTCCTCTCTAATGCAGTAATGCTGCCTATGTATTCCTGTTGCCAATTCACAGAATGTGTGTTTATGTGCATTACGCTGGGACACACACTAGCGTACCCCAGCACACGAATAGCTGGATCACAAAGACAGCCAGCATGTCTGCATACACTCATGAATCCCTGAACTAGCTTTTAGCTTTGCCAGGCCTCTTGAAGCAAGGGGATTTACTTGGCATTATGCACTTGGCAAAAATGACCCGAGTTGTAGGAGGAACTACTACAGAGCAGCCAAGAATGCAGTTGTAGTACCCGCATCATCTGTCTTCATACAGCGTTTTTTTACCCTGGCCTTCCAGGATTGAAACAAACATACTTTCTTTACGGCTCTGATTGAACTTTAATAGCTCACAAATATAGCAAACTGACCACTGGATATCAAGAAGAAAAAAAAAAAAAAATAGAAGAGGACAATATATGTTTCCAATATTTCTTCATAGTGAAGGTAAAGCTTAAGCAATCTAATATTGCAGTATTTTTCTGCTTTGAGGCACAGCATTGTGTCAGCTCATCCTAGCTGAAGAAATTCATAACAACTGGAATAAAGGCTGGTAATCCTTTATTCCTGTGTCTTCCTGTTAATCTAGCATCTACTTTCACTTTTGTTATTAATTAGTGTTTCAAAAACAGTTAAAACTTTCCTCTTTCCCTTTTGGTAAAGATGACTATTTACAGTGAGGAAAAAACCAACAAAACTCACAAACACACACATTCCTCGGGAAAGTCTTCTACCTGTCCAAACATTCATTAACACACAAAAAAAGAGAGAGATTTGCATTTCAAATTTTTCTCAGAGGATAAACATAGCACATTGCATGGACATAACAACAAACTATCTGTAGAAAAACTGAGATGACTTCTAACGAGCTTCCATATGTTACCAGGGAAGAAAGAGGTACGCTTAAGACAGCTGTCTACCTCTCAGCCTTCATCTCTCTCTTCTACAGTGTTTTATGTTGCTACAATAGTATCAGAATCTACAAAAAACATATATATATAAAAGCTATGAACCACAGCTGCCCCCTGACCACTCAGTGGTTTCACTTCAACTCAAGGAGTAAAAACAGTCAAAACCTAGATACTGGAGCAATGACGGGGAAAAAAAAATAAACTGCATTTAAAGTGATTTTTGAAGGCGCAAAAAAAGTGTGCCAAGCCAGATACTCTTTATTTTTAAAGCACTCTTTCATCCTGTTTCTCAAACTTGACTCTATTTCAAGTCAGTTTTGCAGGATGCAACTATGCTGAACTTGGGAGATCTTTTCAGGCATCAGAAATACTCTGCCTGTCACCATTCGCCTGCTGAACCCACTGCAAGTGCAGAAGTCTTCTTTTCTATTTTGCTGCTCCACTTTGCAAAGCAGTGGATAATCAGAAAAAGACCTGCAATACAAGTTTCAGAAGCATTTCTGGGGTGATTTTCCCCTGAAGTAATTATATGACAGGCAGCACAGAAGTTTGGAGGAGGAACTCCAGCAGTCCTATCTTTTTGCTCTTTCCATGTTTCCAAACCATCTCCTCGGCATCCAGAAGTTAAACATTTGTACAAAGTACATTTCTTTCTCCTCAATATTGATTTAAAACCATTTTTTCATAACAGGCTCTGAATAGCAGAGGGAAAAAAACATTTCACTTCTGTCAAAAAGAAGCAATGGAATAATGGACTGGCTGAAAACATGTATTCCCTAAACGCTGCTGCTGCTCTGCCATATCCGGCTTGGACAAAGACGCACGCACTTCAGCGAGCTGCATGAAGTAAATTGCCTATTTGCGTAAATATGCCAAATGACTACTTATACACTTGATGGCTGGTCACAAGCTGAAACATTCATTCCTGACTCTAGATCATAAGGTTTTTATTGGTGCTGGCGCAGACTGTGACAGTAAGAAAGAGTTTTCTGGGTACTGCAATGCTGAAAATCAGTGCTCTACAGAGGGGAATGTGAAGTTGTTTGAACAGAGGGATATTTGCCTGAGCAAGCATCACAGGGCTGTAAGGGACAGTATGAACAGCCACAGTCAACAGGCCTTTGCTATCAGTAATTTAAATCAGTAATCAATCAGTAAAACAAATATACAGAACTTACTGGGACTTCGGTTTTTGGGGAGGAAGGTAGTTTTCCTGCTAAGAGTTATGTTTAATAATGTTCTGATTCACTGTTACATTGACAAATATTCCAATTACATCGTTAGCACTTACAGCTTTGTATGCTAAAGCCTCAGCAGACCTAACAGTACTTAAGCATGTGCTCTGTTCAATACATGAGCAAGTCTGTCAAACAGCGCATAACAAAATCCAAAGTTCTTAAACCAAGATCAGATTAATGGTTGGGGTTTTGGGGCTTGTTTGTTTGAAGGGGTTTTTTTATTCATTACACATTCGACATATCTGGGGTACAGCAGGTCACCTTTGCTCCCTCTGAAGAGCATCACAACTGCACTTGAGCTCAAACCTCCACCGCACTGTGCTAGCGTGCAGTAATCCAGCTCTCTGGCTTGTCCACAACTGCACTGCAACACCGTGATCTCTCACAGTACTGAGGAAAAAGGGAGCTTTAATTTCCAGTTGATTTTTACGAACATTTTGAAGTAAATTATACTCGCACTTGAATTATTTTACAGTTATAAGCCAGTGCATTTCAGTGACCGCTGATCGAATTTATATTTGTTATGAGACACTGATGGCTGTCTAATATGTCCTAAACATAACCTTGAGACAACAGGAGCTCAAAGGATTTCATAATTATATTCCTCAGTAGGAAGCAAGTTCCACAGTTGATATATGGAAAGACCAAACTGCTCTTCTATTCAAAACAAACAAAAATATTTCCCATTCTTTCAACTGTGAACTATTGAACACTTCAAATGTGTTTCACTGTAAAGCACTCCATGACTTTCTGAAGAGCACTCTGTAATTTCCTCCCCACTTTTAAAAGCACACAGGAGAGGTAGAGAAGTATAGAACTACAGCTGAAGTAGAGACACAGTAAGAAAAATCTCAGCATCCTAAAGACACCTATGACTTATAATCACATCACAATTACTATCCAGCATCGTTTAAAATGGGGTAAGTAATTCAGCCTGTCAGTGGATCAGACCAAAGGATATGCTTTATCATCACCTCCCAGCAACAGCCTTCCTGAAAACCCCTGTCAGTTAAATAGCTCCAAGTGATTTCAGGAGACAGTGACCCTTCAAGATGCGCTAAACCTTTACTATAAAAACCAACCAGCTGCTCATCATGCAGATCTACTGAGGTGCTTACAAAGGTTTCATGAATAAATGGATAGTTGTGGCTCAGGCACCATAAAGGACAAAGCTCAGCAGCTCCCTTCAGTTGGGAAGCAATAGAGAAATACTTTGACTTGCATATGCACGGCCAACTATAAATCAGTAAGATTGCCTCTGAGCTTCCCTTCCAAGCCTGCACTCAAGCAGTAGTTCATAGGCTGTCTCTTGTAGAAGGGCACACAAACATTTCTAAGCTCAAGAAAGGACCTGTAGAAGCCAATCAGATTTATAGACCGAGCAGCCAGTTGTCAGTGGAAAACTCAGCTTACTCATTAGTCTGCCTCATACAGGAGAAAAAAAAGAAAAAAAAAAAAGAAAAAAGAAAAAACCAACTACAACAAAGCCTTTTAATAAAACCACAGCAGTGGTTAAGATCAAAGCTAACCTCCAAACCCTCTTAGCCTCTAAAATACATACTTTTATTTTTAAGGTGTCCTTTCATTCTATTTCCCAAGCTTTACTATTGTTCAAATCAGCATTGCGAAAGCCATCTGTGTGGAACTTTAGAGGATTTGGGCGACATCAGAAACACTCTGCACAACCCTATTAGACTGCTAAAGCCATTCCAAGCGCAGAGGTTTTCTTCCCTGCTTTTCTGCTCCATACTGCGGTAAAGCTGAGGTAATGCGTTAGGTGCATTTAGCACCTAACTACCAATCAATAAGCTGTTAAGCTTGGCATTTACCCATTTTCAATAGCAGAGATCCCAACATCTTTATGAAGATGGAAATCCCCAGGGAAGGTAGTTGCTAAAAACCAAAGCCTAAGCAGAAGATCCTCTGCCAAGAGTCTAAGCAAGTAAGTCGGGGGGGGGGGGGGGGGGGGGGGGAAGAAGCCCGTGCATTCTGGAAACTTGCTTTTTAAGAGATTCAACTAAAATAAGAAAGAAATGAGGAGCCAAAATTGTTGTTCAAAGAAGGACAGAAGCAACTCTGAAGGAGTAAATAGGAGAAAGGAGTCATTTCCACCTCTTTCGTAAGACTACAGAAAACATTCAGAAGTTGCAAGGAAGGAGTTGCAAGCAAAGGACCCAAAGCTGTTCGCTGTCCGCTCTGGCTACGTCTGCTGCTTCACCAGATGGACAGAGCACTCGGTTAAACGGTTCAGGTTTCCCCAAAAACCCAGCAGAAGGAAAGCTGGCCTCCATCCTGAGGAAGCCACTTTCCAGCGTGCCTGCAAGGCCACACGAAGTTTTATTTTCATGCAAACGCACTGACAAAAAAAAAAAAAAAACAACAAAACCCAAAACCAAAAACAACCAAAAACCACCAAAAACCAAACATGCCAAGAAGATGGTCAGCTATCAGTTTTTGTGAGTTCCTGAGGAAGGACAGGCCTAAGCCCAGACTGCCCCGAGTCCAGCGAGAGGAGCATCAACATCTCCATACACTTGTGCATTACGTAGCTTAAAATATTTATTAAGCAGAATGCTAATGATAACTTTATCCTCCCGTTGATTACCTCTCTTGGGCAGCTAAATATTAACACGAGGTTGTTCTTCCTAGCTAATTTAGTAAGCAAGAGCTAATTTAAATGAGCATATCCTTTAGGAGTAATCCATGTGAATAATGATCCTAAGTTGTTTTCATACAGTAGTTGTGACTTATTTAGGCTTTCACGGTACTTTAGGGTTTCTAAAAGAGGCACTATGCAAATTACCCTGCTTAGTAACAGCATGCTGGAGCAAGTACCTCCTGTTCGTGTGGTTTTTATTGACTTGTTTTGCACCACTTCACCAACACGCACTCCTACGCGTAGGAGGGAGTTCAGACACGCCAGATAATGCCTTGTAACATCTTCCTACTCAAGCGTCCTGAGAGATGTTTTCCCTTCATTTGTCCTTTTCAGATAAGCGTGTTGTTCTTTTTATTTTCCAATATTAAGACGAGACACTTGGTGATGCAGGAGCTGAAATGGAAACAGCACTGCACCCACGGAGCAGACTCACACTCCTCTCACATTCAGGATTTATTTACTTTTTTCATTTGGTTGTACTAATCCTATTGGGGTTCAAAACCTAACACCATCTGATTTCTCAGCAAACCCCAAAACATGGGGTAACTGACCCGCTCCGGGCCTGACGGCACGGCAGGGGACACCAACGGCCCCCGCCTCAGTGGCCGGGTGAGGCCCCGCCGGCTGGCAGCCCCCTGCAAGCCTACCTGGGCTCCCGGGCACACCTTCCCGCCATGATTTCCCTCAGAAAACGCAGCTTCTCCCAACCGAGGTGCTCTCCTCCCTCAGAGGACAGCAGTCTGCTGCGCTGGTTTCCCGCTAGCTCCCCGGGGCAGGGCCTGGCTGAGGGAGGCGGCAGCCGCTAACGAGCTTCATTAAGGCCTTGCCTCCCTGCTCCTCAGAGCCACATGGGCCCTGAAGCGCCGGTCCCTTTTTTCTTTCTCCTTCTACCATTGAGACCCAGTCAGCCCTTTCTTTGCCAGACCCCGGTGCCAGGTACCCCCCAGCCGGGCCTTGCTGCCCGCAGCTCCCCTTTCTTCTCCCAGCCCCTCACCCCCCGCCATTACCCCTCCGATACAAAACCCTCCAAGAATGAAATGGCAGCTCCGAGGTTTTTTTTCCTGACAATATTCCATTTAAGTAAATTACGAGCCAAGTTTCACAACCCCTTTGCTATTGTCATGGTGGCAGAAGCAAGAATTGCCCCCTTGCACATCTGCTGGGTTTTATATACTTGTAAAAGATAGCAAAGGAAAACCAAGAGGGCAGGATGTGTGTTTGGAGGGAAGTTTGTGGCCTGTCAGAGTCAGGGGCGCTGCCAAAACCCGTCGAGACCCAGATTTCCCTGAGCCATCACAGCGCGGAGACGAGCGGGTCACCGCACACAGAGGCAGCTAACCAAGGGACAAACAGCTTGCCGCTTATTTTGCGTAGTCAGAGACAATGAACCGAACATTTAATATTCCCCCAGATCCCTTCACGATCTTTTTTGCGTCACAGCTGTTATTCTAGCGAAATATCCCGTGTTTCCTCAGAAATTCCCTTTTTTCCCAATTTTTTTCCCAGAGAATCTGTTTCTGGGTGAAAAAATTAGCAAATGCATGCATACAGTTGCTGGTTTTTCCACTCCCATTTGGCGTTTGTTACTGGATATCTGCTTGTGTAAATATCACTGGACCATTTTATACCATTATCCATAAAATGTGCCAGTAGAGGATTTTCTGTGGGCAATGACAGTTGTTGCACTGAAAGATGCCGTAAAGCCGAATGCTTGGGATGTGCAATCTGCCCAGAGTACATTGCATGAACACTGTGACTTTTTCAAAATGTAATGACCTTGGTCATTATTTAAATGACTGCTGTTCAGGTTTTCATCTTCGCTATTACATAATCATTTATGAGGTGGTATCTCATGTCTTTTTAGATTCCTACTGGGTTTCTGGAAAGGGTTTCTGAACCCTGTAAGCAGCCGCCATTAATGACGACAGATCTCATGAACAGGCAAAGCAACGCTGACCCCTGTGTAAACATCACAGGCACCCCAAGAGAAAAACTTCGGAGCAGCGTGGGACGTAGTATGAAACATGCTTGAAAAGGGAAGGAGGACTGGTCTGGTCTGAGATTTTGTGCTCGCTTAAGGCTTGTTCTCCTAACTTCTCTGGGCCATGACAGCGCTGCTGTGGCTGCTCCCAGCTGCCATCACAACCTCCCTCCCCAGCTGAACAGCCAAGCACCTTCTGCCAGGGCCCTCAGCATGTTTTAGTCTAGGTTAGCTATGGTTTTTTAAACGCTTTCTGCTAATTTGGCTCATTTTGACTCAGCCCTTCACACAGTGAGCCTAGATGACAGATGAATGGGGTTGCAGCTACTGACCAAGAACAGAGAAGAGGGGGCACCACAAGTGCCAGGGCAAGGCAGAAGCACGCTCAGAAGACTTGGTGTCACCATGACCGTAACTGGTTAGCTGGCCCTGCAGCTGCTCCAATCGTTCCTATAGTACGTTACTCAAATTGGCTTGGTAGGAACTTGTGACCTGGCTCCCTGTCTGCTGAAATTATCAGACGTTGAATTTGCCTTCATGGCTGAGAACTGCTGCAGTGCTCCCAAAATAGTCAGGACATGGAGAAGAGAGGTGGATCTCCCAAAGGAAGGCAGGAGACATCGCGTATATAGGCAGAATTCCCTTGATGCCAAATCCGTGACTAAAGTCTGCTAAAGCAGCCTTGATCTCCAACTCAATATGTAGTACAGACGGTCTTCAAGGACTGATGTTCACTGCATGGTGCAGCACGGCACGCAGTATAAAACCCATTTGAAAGCGAAAGGCTTCAGTTCTCTTTGCCTGACAATTTTTTCAGTTGCATGAAGCTTGTTCAAAGCCCTCTCCCAGCTACAGCTGTGCCAGCTGAAGACATTACCATTCACGCTGGGATGGTTCTTTCTTCTTCCAGTGGCCAGGTCAGGGTGAGGGTCTGGTAGGGCAGACTCTTTTTCACACCACAGCGCACAAATCCTACATTACAGGGAGTTGTTTTGCCTCGAGGCTGGCCTAGGACTGGGAGGCTGCAAAAGTGGTTTTGTGACACCTTCCCTCTGCCTTGTTCCTTTGAGCAGCTTCAAATGAAGGAGAAGTACAAGTGAAGACTGATTTTGCTTGTGTAACATTTCAGCTGGTCAGGAATATTTTGTAAAAAGCAGGGCCGGTAGGAGGGGAAGAAATATAGAATATTATAGTTTTTCTGCAAGCTATCTGTAATATTGTGACCAAATGATTTCTGCTTCTCATTAGATCCCGAGTAATATGGAAAAGGGTCAGTACCTGACATTTTCAAAGCGCAGCAGCACTGACCACTTTATCTTCACAGGGACTTCAGAGCAGATTGGTGTGCAATTTAGTTACCTTAGTAACATCAGACAGCATGTAGACTTGCAAATAGTTGTTATGTCACCTTGCCAATCTGCTGCTACACCTACCAGGAATGCAGAACAAGCAAGCAATTACAGGGATATCACTCAAATTCATTGTATTTGCATGTAAGAAAACCATTACTACTTTGCTTATGAAATTAGCTTCATTCCAGTGGGAAACCCCACATCTTTTAGTATGATTTTTTTCAGTGAAAAAAATCCTTAAAAGAACTGGCTATTTATTACTTCTGTTCCTCCTGAAATGACTTTACATAAATGATATGACATGGCCTCAAAACAATATTGTCCTGATTTTCTTAATATTACATACACTTCATTTTCAGTTGGGAATGATATACTGAAGCAGCAGTTTTTGAAATACGGGAAACTAGTGAACCTTGCGTATACAAAGAAGGGAAATGCTCTTTTCGTAGGTATCATGAACTATGGATGACGATGAAAAACGAGCCTAATATTCATTGTTCTGCAAGCAAAAGGAAGTCTGAATGAAGCCTTTAAAAAAAAAAAATTTCTAAAAAACAAATAGCACTCCATTATAAAAGTAAAAAGAAACCAATTAAAGGGAAACTTGGCCTGAAATAAAGACATATACAAGTTTTCTTTATTACTTTCTAAATAACAGAAAGAGACAAAATGCCTAACATTGTCAGCTGGTGCCTTAAATCACATGTGCGAAGGTGGTACTGGAAATCTGAAGAGGATTTTGCTGTGAAAAACAAGACTTTTTTTGAACTCAGTGGTCTTCCTGCAAGCCTTTTAATGTCTACCTCCCTTATAGCAAACACCAGAAAACTGAACACACCTGTATGCCTATTATCCAGCTGACCACCCAGTTTAACACATTGATAGGGTTGATTCCTTGTTAAAATGCCTCATTTGAGGAGGATGGCGATTTATGTTGGTCAGTGTGCAATTAGGATGATTTGTGCGGTCTCTCCAGCAGACAATTGCACTGGCAGCTGGGGTAACAACGCCTTAGATCACCACTCCTAAACGGGTGGGATGGAGCACATTCGTTATAGTCCTGCTTCTGGGGTCATCTCTTTTTAAAAGGAAAGCCTGTCTTGGAATGACTGGATCCTCTCCCATGTGATAAATCTCCTGTCTTGAAAGTAAAGTTGAAAAAAAATTCAGGAAACTTTTTGTGAAGTTAGTTTCTTTCTTTAATTAAGAGTTAACAATAATAACTAAATGAGGCTCTTGACTTTTGTGTAATTTAGCAGGAAGCAGAATGTCTCTCATGACACTACTTTACATAGGAATGGCAGCAAGGTATAAACATACTGTCCTCATGACTCAAATTTCACCCTCCTTCACTGCAGTGCCTTCGCTGCTTCTTTTATTCAAAGTTATTCTGAGAATTTTGATTAGCTTAACACCAGAGCTGATATGCTCATTATTTGGACGAGAACGAGGGAAGAAACAACAGAGCTCTTGCCCTTTATTTCCTTTGGCTCTCTGGGAGAGAAGATGGCACAATCACCTCCTTTCTTCACCGTATCCCTGCTGCCACTCGGGCATCCGCACGTAATACAGCCCTGTCACATATGCAGGTATGGAGCTCAAACAATGACTAATTCTTCACAAGTTTTCAGCACCCAAACTTAAGCTAGAACATAGTTCAGCTCCTCAGTGAGAAAGCCAGATTTCTCAGGCAGCATCTTGGGAGGCTTTAAAGGGTTTTCCAGGAACTGTAGATTAGGGTCCACTTCCAGAAAAAGTGTTTAGTACCCCTTGGTGCGCCAGGTTAAATGGGTAGATAGATAGTATTTACCACACTGGATGCTAAAACCCTTCTGGAAACCTGGCCCCAACTGCAGAAGTGGGAGCTAAGGCTGAAGGTCTGTGTTTCTTTCCTTAAAAGGAATGGAAGCAGCTGGATTTTCATCTGGTAGACCCATTACAATCCCAATGAGGACAATACGATTATCCACCTGAGTGGCTAATTGCAAGAGTCAGACCGTTGTGCACAAATGTGTATATTTATTATACATAATATATGGATATGCATACTAAATTTGTGCCAAACAGCTGTTTATTTTAGAGGAGACAGCTGTTATTGGGATTCAATTTCTGATTTTTTTCAAAAGTCACAGGAGGAAACATTGCATGTTAGCTTACAGTTGCATAAACTGCTCACTAGAATGAATAAACTTTCTGAAAACCACATATAGAATTGCATTAATAATGCAGACTACTCATTACCATTTCAATGTTTTATGCTGTGACCTGACGAAAAATACATTAAAAAACTGCATTACTGACTAAGCGCATAGCTATTTTTCATAATCTTAATTTTCACATATTATTGGAAGTGGTATAGTAAGTTTCAAGTAACACTTAGAATTTTTTAATTTCATTCAAAATTATTTTTAATTCCAAACATGTACTAATTATACAGTATTTCAGTAATAAAAGTTTAGCTAGGATAAAAGCCCCATTTTACAAGGTCCTGTAAAAACACGTAGTGAGAGACAAACATAAATGTTACACTTTAAAATGCCAGGCTAGAGCGAGGGCAGGTAATGCTCTTGTTCCTGCATTGCAAATGGAAAGAAGTATACATGGTCAAATTTTTAGAAATGCAAGTCTTTTCCTGTTCTCATTGAAAGCAGTGATTAATGCCTTTGAAAGCACTGTGGCACAACTTTGCCAAACCAAAGTCTGAGCTTTTTAGAAAAGATGTTCAAATGTGGGCTCTAAATCATTTTAGATTTGCCCAGGTCAGAGGAGATCATTGGAAGATCAAGCAACTGAAATGCTTAGTCCTTTTTTTAGTGTGTCAAGAATAAGCTTTTCTTCTCTGCCTGGTCTTCATTTCATCTGGACAATAAAGGTTGAGTTTTGAAATTTTAAGTATTAACTGCATGATATATTGGAGCACTAATTTTTAACCTAAGATGGCTTAAAAATATTTAAATAAAACCCCAAAAGAATATACAATTTTCTTGCTATTTTGCCAACCCTACTTTAAAAAAAAAAATATTGTTTTTAATAAAAAATAGTGACATGAGACTACATAACTTAAATAGCAAAGCAGCATATTCACAATTTGCCAAAATTAGAAGGAACAAGTCTCATTATGAAGATTGAGTCAAATACAAAAAGTATTTAATTTTTCATAATTAATATTAAATTGGTTTGAAAGTAATAGTACTATGACCTCTCTGATAGCTCTCTGTTTGTTCAGCGGCTCAAACCTTTCTTGATGGTGTGCACACTGTGAGTTTGGCTGCTCCCATGCAATGACACCCATCCACCACGACACGGCCGCACGCAAAGGTACCCAAGCTAGCCCCAAGGGACCAACCTGGCCACTGCAGGTATTGCGGCAGAGCCCACGTTAGCGCTCATTGGGCTAACTGACCCTCCTGAAGAGGACTAAGATGGATTGACTTCCTCCAGGGTGGCTATGACTTTTCCCACTGCCCTTGTGTATCTACCTCCGCTGTGCCACGTAGACATATTGAAGTTCAATTTGAAGCTAAAAAGCCAATATCATAACTTACTTACAATTGCCTGTCTTGGGCTCCCACCCCATATTTGCCAAAATGACGGCAGTTTCCGTCCAAACACGACTGCGTCATCAGGCTGGCCACGCCGTGGCCCCAGCTGCAGATCCCCACTTTCACAGCTGCTCATCCAGTGCCAAGGGAGAGCCAGCAGCACCTACAGAAGACAGTCGGGATTATTAAAACTAATAAGTACTGTAGTTTGGCTTGTGCAGCACGGAGCCCAGGCCGTGTGATGGTCATCGATTTTTCAGTTAGGGATGTACTTCATAGGCATCGCTTGTACTTTTCCTCTATCCCGCTTGTACAGCCTCCTTCCGCCTCAACTGTGCATGTTAGCGCTGGCTGCGGGCGTGATGCCCCAGCTCCATGCTGCTTTCCTCCCCCACTTTTTGTCCAGCTGTTCCCATCTCCATTGCCATCAGGCCTGTTGCTCATCCCTCTGCCTGCCCTGGGCCAGCTTCTGCCCCCCATCGCACAGCTCCTCTTCAAACCCTGCTTCTGGCCAGGGATCACCACCTCGAATGACACTGTCAAAGTTGTGAGATTTGGGGAGGAATCTGCCTCTTGTGCAAATGGGAGTCTGAAAATAGCCACGAGAGGAAAGACAGACTGCCTGATTTAGGCGATCAGCTGAACTACAGTTAATGAAAGATGGAGCAAGTAGAAAGAATTGCTTGAAAATAAATCGCTGATATAACCGTTACAATGGCAGTTTGTGCATTTAATGTGTGCTGTAGCTGAAGCCCTGGCACTCTAAATTGTCATCTAAAGGTCAAAGTCATTCCCCCTGGGTCAGGCTGTGGAAGCAGGTTTTTTACAAAAGACTCGAGCAGGAGCAGGCAAAGCAGAGCCCAGATCTCCAAAACACACAGACAGGTCAAAGGCTACATTGCTTCTGCCACGTACTTGCAGCAGTAAAATCCGTGTTAGGTTTGACATACGTGTGGATCTCATGGGTCTTTCCTTGCTGCTTTCTAGTGCCAACCTTCCCCGAGCTGGGGCTCTCCCCATGGCTGCCAGAATTGCTGTTTACTGTACCCTGTTTACAAGGTGCTGCTGTCATCTCGGTCCTGTGGCTGGACTAGCTTGATTGAAATAAATACTCATACTGTAGCAATAGACTATCCCAAGTACTAAACGAGCTTAAATATTGAGGTAGACCCTTGTTTTGCACATCTGACGCATCTTATGGGAATGAGTCCTGCACTTCCTGTAGCTGTGGTTACGCTTTAGAAATCAAAACCCTTGAAGATGTGTGCTATGCTCCATTTTCTCTAAATGGATGCATCAAGTTATGTAAAATACATAATAACGGTTCTTGAAATGGCTGTAAGGCACTTTAAATGTCCTGTTATCTCATATGTTAAAATAAGATAATTGATCGAGCCTGTTCCAATGAACTATGAACTTAAAGCATTTTTACTTTTGGTTACAGCTCCTTCCTTCCTCATAAAAAATGACACATCTGTGATTTCTATTTTTAGTCAAAATTTTAACTTTGAAATAGCAAAAATACAAGCTGTGTAAATACGAGCAGTTAAAATAGGTTTCCTACTTCCATCCTACTCACACTTCATGGGTTAATACTTCATTAGCTTGAGCACTGAAGGGTAAATCATAGTAGCACAAGGAGGATAGAAACATTAATATTTCAATTTGGGAGCATTTTAAACATGATTTCTTTAAAGTGATATTGTTCTAAAGGGTCACTTAAATGCAAATATTTACATATGTAATAGATATGGTATTTTGGCTGGGATTTCCATGTCAGCTTTTAATGTACAACATGTTTGCTTCCCTAGCAAAGTTATAGTTCAAACATAGACTGTAAAGTTGAAACGTTGGCAAAAGCTGTGGCAGCAGCTTTAGTATGGGATACAGGTAGATGTTCCTACAGGCCAACCTTTCAGCCTTGGGCATGCAGGGATGTAGGTCTGACCCTGGCTATGCACTTACTAATGGGATAAGTTTGAACTTAATTATCTGTTTGCACTTTAAATTACCTGACCAAGCACGTGAGCGTAGGATTTTATGCACATGGCAGCGTGTGGGTTAGGACCTCAGTGACCCACGGGAACGATGCAGCTGCAAAGCAACAGATGAAAAGACACATTCACACATTGGTCTAGCCGATTTCTCCTTCTAGTTTCCCATAATCTGATAAATTCAACAAAAAGCATTTGGTATTGCTTCCAATTTCCATGGCTCCCAGGCAACTTATTTTACAGGATCATTTTGTGATTGAGGCACTGAACTGAGAGGCAAATGAGTTCAGTTCAGCTCTCGGTTTTGCTCCAAACTGCTTGTGTCATGTCAGGCAAGTCATTTAACCTCATGGTATCTCAGGTCCCATCTGTATTGTGGGAAAAATACAACCTGCCTAAGAGAGACTATGAGGATACAAACATACCTCAGGAGATTCTCAGACACAACAGTAATATGGCCTGAATAAATACACACAGTGAAAATAGGTTTCCATTCCCCTCCTGTTTATAATTCGTAGGTTGCTACTTCATTACATTTAGCACTGAAGGATAATTTATATCAGCACGAAAAGGAAATAAACATTAGTATCTTGATTCTGTAGCATTTTATACACAGTTTGCTTTAAGATGATACTGGTCTAAAGAGCCACACAAATGCAAAGCAATAAGGAAGAAAATCCTTTGCTTTTAACTAATTCAACACAAGTGCTTAATTCCTAGCACTCCAGAAGGCCATTTTCCTCTTAAATCCACTGCATTTAGCTTTAAAACCTGGTAAAACATGGAAAGTAAATCCCTAATAGCATGTCTGTGCTGTATTCACTGCTGTGATTGCTAAGTAGCACAGGCTTTTCTGAGGTAGCTTTTAACATCCAGACCATACTGCAGGCTGGAAAATCCCCCACATCTGGCTTTTTGAGTGGTTAATCTTCTCTGATAACCCAGTATTGCCTTGGCCTGTTCATCAACGGATTCCGCTCAATAAACCAGAGGCAAGAGTTCATTAATTAGAGGCAAAGGTGGCTAAGGTGAATCTGCACTACTGCCATGACTGAAATAGGAAAAAATAAGGGGCATGTACAGACCTGGTTACTGCCTGCAACACTGGCTGCCTCTAAACCCCATGGCAGCTGCTATCCACGGCCAGTCCAGTGATCCCAGTCCCCAGAGCAGAGATGTATAAGCCCAAAGACCAGCACCTGTCTCTTGGCCACTGACTGATGAAATTAAGCTGGGCAGTGCCCAGAACAAGTGGGAAAGAGACTTAGGCATTTACAAACGTTGCAAGGAAATTTGAACTCCAGGCATCAGCTGGGGCCCGATAAAAAATGAACAAACTCCTATGGATATGATGAAGCAGATTTATCCACGGGTCTCATCTTTGTGGTGGGAGCTTCACACTGAACCTACTTAAATGAGAATAGAGGAAGGATATGTAGGACACAAAGTTACAGGCTGTCACTTCAGCCTGCCTCTTGTATTCATCACCCACTCACAAATGCTGATCAGAGGGAAGGGCTGTGTCCATACGTGAAAGACAGAGGCAGACAGAGAAAGAACTGGGTTTTGTTAGTTTGTGGGGTTTTTCCACCCAGAAGCTAAAGTAAAAATAAAGCTGGTAAAAGAAGTAAAAATGCAGATGATTTTCTCCATCAGACTGAAGCCAATACTAACTGGTATTGGAGCCACAGTTCCTTTTGAAGAAACCACAGAGAGATTCGGAGTGGTGCTTCCAGAACACAGTCTGGATTACAATTAAAGCCTAAACATCAGCAGCCAAAAGTAGTCTAGCAAATACCTGAGTCAAACTGGGAGATGTAATGAGCCATCCTTTGTAACACACACAGAGCACTGCAGGAAGTTGTTTTCATGGAGTTTCATAAGCATGTTATGATTTAAGTTTTATACGCTAGTTTTTCTTTGCATTTGTTGCATTTCAGAATGAAAATAGCATTGCTTTTGACTTTGTTTCCTTTTTCATACAAAATGTGCCTTGGATTTCCTATTCTAATGACTTATTCTAATTAATGCCATTGTTTTTATCTGTTAGCCTGGGTTGCTGTCTTTTCTTTAGGTTTTTGCTTTGTTGAGATAAAGAAAAAGGTATATCTGATCTGGATTTATCTTTCTTAAAATTTAATCGTGGTTATTCAGTAGAACTCATGACCACTAACAAGAGAGAGCAACTTTTTCATCTTTCAGACTGCAACCATGTATTTGCAAACATTTCTCATTGAAGTCACCAGAAGATTTTCAAGAGGAGAGCAATTTTAAGCCACAATAGAAGATCTGAATTCTAAGAGAAGTTTTACTGTGGATGACATGGAGCCTGAAATACTAGGGGTTAAATCACAAAAGGCTGAATGTAAAGAAGCAAAACAAGTGGGAGAAGGAGGAGGCTGAAGCAGGGATGTAATGTAGGTGTAACGTTTGGTGGAAGGGAGATGAGAAAGGTGACGGGAGCAGTGGCATTTTGGAGAGCAGAATAGAAGAGGCTGCTGGCAAAACCTGGCCAAAACAAGTGTTTCTGCTTTAAATAGAGAAATGGAGATCATTTATTGTTATTATTACTATTATGTTTAATAATTAAAGTGTATTGTAGAAGAAGCCAGAGGAAAAAGGAATTAAGACAGCTGGAGGGCTGATTTACAATGACATTTGGGGAGAAGAGAATACCAGTAAAACAGCAATTCTGTTGGGGGGAAAAAAGGAAAGAGAAAAGGAGAAGGTGGGAAAAAAGAAAAAAAGATTTGAAGGTAACCAGCAAAAACAAAATATAGCTACCTTATAACTAAAGCAGATGAGAACCATAACCTGAAGTGCCTCCTGTTCAGAGCTATCCATGAGTTCCTCATGTATGTGCTTGTCTGAGAGACACGTCAGACTCGGTACTGACATAAATGGTTCCCATCACACACGTTATAAGGCCAAGAGAAAACTGGTTCAAATACAAAATAAATGTACCTGGCACAAAGAGACCGCGAGCACACGCTGATGGGGGAGACCAGAGCTCCACCAAGGCCCTCCTGAGCAACAGACCTCCTGCACTAGAGACTTTCCAGAAATAACTGATAAACAGACAAAGTTCTTCTGACACATCCCATCAGGACAGACTGTAGACATAGTATCATATTTTTAAAGCCAAATACGAGTATCCACTTTTCAGTATTTTTTTTTCCTAAGGATGCATACCCATTTTGTAGTAAACTAAAGAGAAACACCTTTTCTATTCATGAGTTTTGAAAGGTAACATGGAGTAAATTCGCAATATAAGTCTGGATTTAGCAACTTCCTTAAGTGCACCGTGTGTACAGTTTTAATCTCCAGTGCAACAACCTTTTCCTCTTTTTGATCCTTTCTAAGCAAAATACAGCGTTATATAACAATAATTCAGATTTATCACTCTGATCACAAATTTCTGTGCAAAAGATTAAACCATGGCTTTAGTGCTTTCCAAAGTTGCAAATGCCTCCCAGGCATCGAGGCAGTTCAGCAGGCTGCTCGTTATAGACAAACTTTTCTCCTGTGACCCATTTCCAGTTCTCATCCTTAAGTCCCAAATTCCAGCACTTTGACCAGTTACGTAAAAATGAAACATATCTTGTCTACCCTTTGAAGAAAACATTTATGTTTGCCATAACACTGGTTTGCCATCCAGATGCTCAGCAGATGTTTTCTGACTCTATAGGACCTGTGGGAGATACATGGTTCTGTACGCTAATGCCATTATCAACACGGAAACTAAAATAATGTTCGTACAGGTTCGCTGTTACCACTAACAATGTGACAGCGGCTCTGCTCAATATGCCTGTGTGCTCCAGCCAAGCCTTAACAGGAGCTGCCTCACAAAGCTGAGAAACAGCAAGTGGGGTGTCAGTTTTACAGGGTGATGGACTTTATTCATGAGCATGTATTAAATAAATATTAACTGGGAACTTTTTAATTAAATGTTTGAGGCCCATTAGTGAAAATACCCTTCTCTGATGCTATGATATTAACCTATAATTAAATCTCCTTCCACTAAGGGTCAGGCTATGAGGCTTTCATATCCCATTTTGCTGCTACTGGTTGCCGATGTTTCTCTGTATTGATAATAAAAGTATCCTTCAACGACAGGATGTACCCAAAAGGTAATTATATATACTAAAGCAGGAATGCAATTACATATAACAATGACAAGGAATGGATTTTTTTAATGGATCTGTAACACCCTGGATATTTGAGACTGTATTCACGCTGTTAACTACAAATACACATGGTCAACTGGGAGTAAAAGCCTTATTCCTCAGCCCCAAAAATCAGCCCACGAGTTACAGATTATTCTGCAGGCTTTTTGTGCTGAGAGCCTTACCCTCCCTGAGCCCCAAAAGGGAGAAGAAAACATCACATGTGTACATATCACAAACACGACTACTGCAATAGAGTACTCGAGAGAGAGAAATTATTTCTAGTTCTGGTATCTTTACTAATGATACAGGAAAAAGGAACAAATGGCAAATGTCACCCAGATTAAATTAGGAAATCACATACAGCAAGGAGCAAACTAGAGACATTAGAAATGTGAATGAGATTGAACTTCAAATGCTTCAAAATAACATCTCTTTGGAAAAAGTAGTCGAAAAAACATAATGGGAAGGAAGAATGTGTAAATGTGTGCTGGAGCAGTGAGCAACGACTGATGGAGTATTCGTTAGTTATGATAGCAAACATAAGAACGCTATGGCAAGAAAAGGAGGTCAGAGCTCAGCTAAATGAGCTAAAGACTAAAATGTTGGGCCACAGAAATTAAGTTTTCACACCTACAAAAATTTTCAGAAATCTGTGTTATCTAACCTGTTCTGCATATGCAGTTTATGACAGTTACCAGTAAAAATTGAGGATAAACATAATTTTACTTGAAAACATTTATAGCAACTCTAAGGAATTCAAGATTTCCTTTTATAAATACAGAGTAATAAAAGGTGGAATCTAATGTATTCTTATACACGGCATCTTTTAAGATAAACACTGCTCGCAGTACAAAATATTCTTTGCATACTGATAAAAATCAGATGACCACAGTGTATCCAGTGACTCAAACTTTTTTCCAGGATGCAGTAAGGAATAATTACAGAAAATACTTTTTGGGACTACACGTGGTTGGTCCGTTCCTGGAGGAGAAATATTATTATGAAAAGTACTATAATCTGTAGATAAGGATCTTCGGAGCACGATGTATCCAGTTGCTTCCACCTCAGTGCTTGTTTCCTCCAGCCTCCTTTGAACAATCTCAGCCGTAATATTTTTTTTATGCGTTTTGAAGGTTATGCAAATAACTGTGCTTTTTATTTCATCTTAGGGAGTTGCTGGGACTGACATAACTTGGTGTTGTGCTAATATTTGATTTAAGGAATGGGAAGGATTTCAAAAGACAGATGAAGCAACTTGTTGGTAGAAATTCAACACATTCTAGTTTTGAAGCACTGCTGATTTGTGTTATTTGGAGGGACATCATTTAGATTCTTCTCCAAACAAGCTGGCATTAATGATTATCCAGCACAGCTATGAGAATATATGTTTACTGACACAAAACTAGATATATTTATTTTAAAAGTAATCCAGCAGAAAGTTTTTTTTTTTTCAGTTTGAGAATTAGAGATTGAAAAGTGGTAGTTAAAACAAAGGGAGCATCATATTCATTGCTTCACTAGTAGTGAGATCAAGATCTGGGTAAAGTGCTAAGGAAATATAAAAGAACTTGGTAACTTTGAGTGGAAATCAAAGCTAAACCTCATGGACAAGCAGCACGGTGTGCCAGGCTTGACACAAGTGCCTTATAATTGCAAAACTGGGAGATGAAAATATGAAACAGAATGAGACAAATTGTGCGCCAGTGGTATTGATATGAGATCACATATTCACTCATTTACAGATGTGTTCCTTCTCCTAATTTTTCAGTAAATTTTATTACAGTGTAAATGTAAGAAATAAAAATGTTTTATAGTTTATGGGTTAGAAATTTAGCTCAGAGCTCAGAAGAACCTTCAATATGACCCCAAAAGCTGCATTATGATTATTTTAGCTATAGTTCAGTAAGCAATACTAAATTTAAGATGCTTCCTGTTTTTTATAAATAGATTCTCACTGAAACAATACTGAACTCACAGTACTCATTAAAATGAGTACTTCGAAGAGCAGCATTTACCTTGGAAAAAAAAATTAAAACTTGAAGGCAGCCAAAAATGGAGAAGATACTTCAGCAAACCATATAATCCTTACATCAATCAGGCCACATTTCAGGCTTTAGGATGAAAAAGACTATGGGCTCATTTTGATGCTAGATTCATGTAATCTGACAAAATCATGCCTAAGAATGAAGCATAAAATGAAGCGTTTTTCACCTTGAAAAGAGAATACATAAAGGAAAGGCAAAGACCTTTGCAAAACTGATGAAAAGGGTGTCTGTATTGGTGGTACCAATAAAGGAGGCTCAAATTCTGCTCTGAACAAATTCATCCTCATCACTAATTCAAATAATACTTACAATCTAAAAACCATTAAATCTGCTTTACAGTTCTGTAATACAGCGGTCTTTCACCTCTGATCAAGAGGCTCTGCCTCCTTCGCACACTGATTAGCAAGCGCTATGGTAAACAAAATTACTGAATTTTGATTTTCATTGAAAATATTAATTTCTTTTGTTTTCAAGGAAAAGATACTAAATAATATTTAACTTAGGCTCCTGTAACAGATGTTTATCTAAGGAAGGTGAGACAAACAATGCTTCCAGCCCATGGGAACGTACATTGGTCACAATCATAGGAAATATTCAGGCACATAACTAAGTATCTGGCTTAAAGACTGTACTTGTAAATTATAGCTCTGTAATAAAGAGAAGTATGTTACAGAAAAACATCTCCTTTTAAAACAATTTTTTATTCTCTTCCTTGCATCATCAGAAAAAATAAAAAATATGCATGAGATCAGTGTGGGGTTTTTTGCTCTTCCCTTACCTGGCAACAGCTTGCCAATTGCTAAATATTTATTATCACCTTATATTTATTACTATTAATATTTGCTCAGAAAATTTGCAAGATTCCTCAGTTAAGGCAATGATTTGCACTGTAAAAGATCAACTCATCTCACTCAGAGAAATATTCCCCACAAGCATCAGGAGGTCTTACAAAGACCATAAATTAATAGTCCTATCCAACTCTAAGGTTCCCTTTAACTGTTCAAGGATAAAATGAATTGTACCTGTGATATATAAGTACCTCTGCGCTGAGCCTGTCCACATGCTTAGAGAAATTGGCTGGCTTGCAGAACCGACTTCCAGATGAGCAGAAACTGCTTAGGAGAGAATCCTGCTTGGGTTTATCGACTCCTGCATGTGGCACAACATGGCGGGGGGGGGTGTCAAGACCCTGATCTCGACCCGAGGTCCCGTAGCCCTAGTACGATACTGGGCAGTGTTTTAAGTGAGCTGGAGAAGTTTACATGTTGATTTGAGACAGGTTAATGGGGGTGTATTTAAAGATGTCATTTATGGGTATAAATGTGATCCCGTATCTATGTTTAATATGTTATGCTTATTTTTTTCCAATCAAGCTTCAGTTTTAATATAAATTTTCTATTTTGTCAGTCATGATAAAATTTTCCATTATGGAAACCTGACATTTTTCAATAGAACTTTGAATATACCCTAAATAAATTGTTTTCAATTCCACAGGAAAGTCAACCTAGCTGTTCCAAGGTGGTGGTGGGTGGGGAGTAACAAGATGAGACCTCAAAGAAAGGGATATTCCCAAACCGCTAGAGGGGGGAAAAAAAAGAGTCAGGTTTTCCAATTCAAAGCATTAGCAATATCCATAAAGTCCAACAGAACATTTGTTTCTATTTTAAATTCATTTCTGATAGCACTGGCAACAAATAAAATTCTCATGTGCATTTTCATGTCACAGGGTAATTGTCAAAAAGGCTTTTAATTAAGATCATTTTGCCACAAACTACCTGAACATTAATGAAGTGTAGGAAACATTGTTTTTCTAAATGTCTTTTGCCATACAGGTAGCCTAATTGCAACGTATTTTCAGGCTGCTGCATCTACTACTTTAGGCTATTCAAGCTCAGGATAAAAAAAAATCTTTAATACTATCAAAATACTCCTATCTGCTAGGAAAATACAAGGTATGATAACAGACATTAACATTCAGTGCCAAAAGGTGACTTTAAACCACTAGTCCTATGTGCTGCGTTCACTTTAGGTCTAGACAAACATTTCTGCTGTAATATCAGAAGCTGCTTACTTTGCTTTCTGCTTCGCTAGTATTTCACCAGGCTGCTTGAAATTACCTATTAGAAACATTTTATTGCCCATTTGCTTTTATTAAAACATTTTAGATGGAAATGTACATGTATTTAGATATGTGCACAGTTTAGAAATAAGCAAAATGAAACACAGCCTGATTAGGGCTGAATCAGTTTGGAGACATAGGAGCCATTTTCTGGCAAGAAACGAAAAAATAATTGAATCTGCAAATTCCCAATATCCTTTTTATCCATTAGGTCTGCAGCAGAATTGATCTGTGTGTGCTGTCCACCTTGCAGAAATTGCCTCTCCAAAGCAAGCCTGCCGAGGTCCCCTGCGCTGCTACTGTGAGCTGGCCCCCACCGCTCCTATTTCTAAATCTGGAGTCATAAACTTAATGGATGTATAGGAATGGGCTTTTGTGGAAGCATCCGCAGGATTTGTACGGAAATGATGTGATTCCATTTACCCTGCCCATTACAGGATTGAGATATATGTAGTCTGGACACATTAACTTCTTCACAGAGATACTTTTGGGGCTAAAAAGACAAGAAAAGCCTGATGGCTGTCCCCGAAAGGGATCTTCATTGCAAATAGGCTGATACTGAACTAACAGAAAACATCTCTGCTGTAAGAGGTGCATAACCAGTCCTACAGCGGCTTGAGTACATTGGAGATAAGGTGTGGGGAAAAAAGCCAAAAGAGAGGAACAGAAGTGAGCTGTTACATTGCTTTAAAACCAAAACATCCAACATGTTCAGGAGGAACACCTGCCTGACATCCACATCAGTCAGGGTCAGCAAAATCTGGTTCTGAAGTCCCAGAAGATATGGAATAAGGGAAAAGCCTTGTCCAGGGAAACGCCCCCAGAAAGGGGCAGGAGGGGATGGCGAGGAACTCAAAGCCCCAGGGCAACCCAGAGCAGCCTGGCAGATGAAAAGGGAACAAGGGATGGAGCTGAGCATACTTTTTTACTGCAAAAAATGTTTGGGGCAGAAGCTTTCATCATGCTCTAGTTCAAACTCTGTACATCAAAGTTCTCAAGTAAATGCAGTTACAGGTGTAGTATTGCTTTTTCAATATCCCTTTAAAAATAATCATTAATAGCATAAACATATTCTTCAGATAACTTTTTAATCCTGTTGGAATTTGGGGATTTTTCCCTGATTTTTCCAGACTAAGCTGCACATTTCAGCTTTAGTCTTTGGTGGAAGGATACTGTGTGCTCTTTGAGATGGGACATTTGGGGACCTCATCAGTATCCTGATTAGTTATGACCAGCTGCAGCATCTAGTTTTTCTTTCTTTCCTACAGAATGCTCTTCAGTAGCTATTTTATTACTTGGTATATTGAATACACACACTTCACAGAAAACAATAAGCCCTCTAAATAGTTAGCTGAAAACAAGTTTTTACATCTAAAATATATTGGTATCATGCATTAGCTGGAACCAGTTTATCTTCGATGAAAAATACAGAGCTCAGTTTCAGTATGCATTAGCCAAATAATCAAGCCCAGATTGCCCCACAAGGAACATTAATAAGTAAATTATACAAGACACAGTGAAAATTAATAATTTTTACTTCTGTCAGAATGCTAGATAATATATGATAGCTACCTACCCATGGTGTATGGCTAAAAATGACATTATTTAATGACTTTTGCATCTGTACAGTTAAGACCATGCAGGATAATTTAAATTTATAATAAGTTAGGGCTTCTTTCTTTGTTCTAAGTTAAATAAATTGATCTGCTGGGGGAAACACAACTCATTCTTGCACCTTTCAATCCCCAAGGAGTGAGAGTGCTTCACAGGTAGCCCCACCACGAGAAGAAAAATACAAAGCTCAGTTTGTATGAGAAGCCAGGAGCCTTGCCTGTTGATACTCATAGTATATCCAGGTCACCATTATTTGTCACATTGACCTTTCCAGCCTTCGGTAGCTTCCACTGTAAACTCAAGTTTATTTAACATGTTATTGGTCAAGATATGCTGTCTTCTATTATGGCCTTTTAGGATTTTTTTCCCCATATAATTTTGAACATACCCTAAATAAATTCTTTTCAATTCCATGTTATTTATAATAATCCTGTTCATTATTTTCTGCCCCACATATCTCACTGATGAGCTTTGTGGTGTTCCCAGCTGCGGGCAGCTGGATGACATCGGTCCGGAGGAGAGACCCGCCGGCACGAGACCCACGGGCTCTCCTTCCCTCAGCTGCCAGCAGCCTTTGGGCAACTTCACCAGCACTAAGATGCTCCAGTGTTTCCTGCCCCAGTTTGATGCAGAAAAGTGACTGAGTTGGAATTAAAAGTACAGATTAGTGTCTTTTAGGGATTTTTAAGAAAACACACATGAGGAAATAACATAGAAACATAAGAACAGCTGGACCAGCTCAAACTAAACATGCACATTAAGTCTTGTGTCCTCCAACATTGCCCATAGCCAAGGTTTAGAGAAGAACATAATGATATTTCCCACAATACCTTCCCAGCCTGCAGCTATTTGCGTTTCAAGGATTTCCTAAAACTGAGGCGGAATCTTTGCACATGAGATTTTTTTCCTCCAAGAATTTTCTTCAGTGGTTTTGGTTTTTTTCTTCCAGTCACTTTTTGAACCCATGCAGACTTTAAGCATATCCTGCATCCTGTAAGATGGAGACAACACCATAGAGTAATAAGCCAGTGAATACATAAAACACCATAAAAATTTGAATGCGTAACTTAGGTTCCCGGAGCTTATAGAAAAAATTCAAAACCCCCTGTTTTAATTATTGATATTTCTGTAACAACAGCTAGATTTCTCCATACCATCTTTTACAAAGAACTCAAGCTTCTTTGTAAATCCATTGCTTTGATCCCACAGCAAGAACTCCCTGACTCCGGCAGTTCGTCTATGTGGTTTTCAAAGCCTCATCAGGGATTTGGGATAATGTGAGACAGTATATGTAAATAGTTCAGGAGGAAAGTATATCAATGACTAAAATTTAGTTTTATGTGACTTGAAATTTGAAAAATTTGAAAGATAACTCAGCAAGTCACCATTACTCAGTGTTAATTACCATAAAATGCTGATTCAGGAGAAATTTAGAGATAGATATTATTATTTATTATTATAAGCACTTTTCAAGATTCATAGTACAGCAAACCTTTGCATCTTGTATATGCCATTAATAGTAAAAAAATTTTGACTAGGCTCAGCTATTTATTTCAAGTGCTACTCTTTATGTTTCTTAAATGATTATTAAATACCCTATAATTTTTAAAATTACACATGAATTAAAAAAATAGAGAAAAAGACACTGTTTCTTCATGAGCACAGCATCTAAAAGGTCACTCCTTACACAACTACATCACAGGCCTGGGAACCATTGCTGTAAAAATTGGTATTTTTCAATATACATAGGAGAGTTATATATCAAGGATTATTATCATTCAGAGGAGGAAACAGTTACTTCAAATATAATTGTACTATTATTCTAAATATAATTGCAGCACAGACAACATCATCAGCAGTGGTAGTTCTGGTATTGTTAGGATAGATAAGTTAGAGCTCGCACTATATGGCTGTTGGGAATTTTAACTTGTTTTCTTCTGTTAAGGGGAGAAGTTTAAGATATGCTTGAAGACAATAAGTTTTTAAAAATATCATATTGTATTCCTGAATGCCAATTAATCAGTCAGGAAGACAGCTGAAGTACATAAACCTTAAAATACTCTTTAAGGTTAGCCTGGTAAAATTCTTCTACAAAACCCAACGTGTTACATGCAACACCATAGATTTGTATTTTACATACTTATGCTAAGCTTGTGAATAACTAGGATTGAGAACATGTTCTCCTATCCTACCATACACACACTATCATGACAAATTTGAAAAAAAGAAAAATTAAAAATCCCTCCCAACCATAGACCAAGACTGCCAGCTTCGGCTCTGCCTTTACGCTTCCCCTGCAACATCCCTTGCTCCTGACAAAGAAGCAGAAACCTGGGGAGAAGCCTCACATCATCAGGGATTTCTACAGTATATTTCTAGCAAAGTATACGTTAGGCTCAAGTCTCTCATTTGTAATATTTGCAATTTTCATAAGCCTACTAGTAAGAATATTATTTTCCTTAGTAAGAAAATTGCATTTGGCATAGAGGGTGCAAAGCTCATCTATAAAATAGCACAACAAGGATTGTTTCAATAACAACAATAGGTTGAGGGAACAATGCAATAAAAATATGCAGTAGGGTATTTGAACATGTTTTATGCCCTATATTTTTAAAATACATACACACACATACCTCAGACATTGTATTTAACCTATTATAAAACAAATATGCATATCCTTAAAGCTATATTGTATGTCGAATTGGAAGAACTGTCACCTTGTCTTCATGATCTCAATAGTATGCTTTACTGAAACAAGAGGTTACTTTTAAATGCATTTTAATATTTGTGTGGTCAGATGAAACAATATAAAAATCAAAATATTTTGCTTCAGTAAACGTTGCGTGAACTCTGAACAACTTAAATAGGGGCCTGGCAAACGCAGAACGAGTATTTTAAAAATTGCATCCGAGGAACAGAAAAGTTAGGGAGTTAAAAAAGAAAGAAGAAAAAGGGTCAAGGAAAGCAACCAATAAAAGGGATTGGAAAAAGGACAGGGGAAAGAAGCATCTTCAAAGACTTTTGCAAAGGCAAATATAAGTTGATGATCAACATTAAAGATCAAGGAATAAACAAAGTGGAAAAAGTTATGTCCAGACTCCAGAAATTTACATCTGTAAAACCAGTTGATTCTATGTCCTTATCTGATAATTAAAATGAATTCATTAAAAAATGACAGTAGTAACCTTTTAATATATTGCTATAAGGATTTAACCATTAATTTCAGAGTATTTCCAATTAGAAGTTGGGTTAATTTTTAATCATAGTTTAATGCAATTTCATATTACAAAAGCAGCTCTTCCCTTTTATGGTCTGAGCAGTTTCACAGTGAAATCTGTGTAAACCATCACAACTGCAAACCAAAGATGCTCTGTGCCTGTTTCTCTTCCCGTTACTGTTAATGGGAGTATTTTCTTAGTATTCTCAATACGACTAAGTGAATTAAATTGCTTATATGGCCTTCATGGAGTGAAGTATGGCTAATTAGTTATTTGCGCTCTCACGTAAATGATCTTGAGGAGGCAATAATTGCACTGAATATGCATTAACTTCAGGAAAGACCCTGAAAATGGACTAGAGAAGTAATGGATTAGATAGCAAATATTTCATTTGAAAACTTCCTCTGAGTTAATACAAGCATTAGTCATTGCTCTGATTGCACCGTGCCGGTGCGGTGAGCTGCTGTTGGTGTACCCTGGTCAAACATCACATTTGACTAACAGAAAGTTTCTCGATGCTTTGATTTCTTTTTTCCTCAGTCAAATACTAGCCCATTTTTTTTTCCTTACAGAAGTTAATTGTATTTTAAAATCTTGAAATGGTTTCACATACCTGAAGAGAAATATCTATTTTAGAATCATTATTTTCTCCTCAAAATAAGATCCAGATTGGCCTTTCAGCAAACAAGCAAACCATGAAGTTAGATCACCCCTGTTATCAATAGGAAGATTCAAAGAAAAACAGTATGGAGGATTCTCCCTTCCACTTTCCTGTCTTCAGCTGACTAAATCCCAGCCCTGGCAGCCAGGAGCACGGGGAGAGGGGGCAGAGGAGCCCCGAGGGCAGCCTGTCCCCCCACTGCTAGGGCAGAGACCCACGGACCACGCTCAGGGGACGCTTCACCCGTGCCCTGCCACCAGCTGATGCCATGCTGGGAGAGCCCCACCACAGATTTCACCTCCCACTTTACCCACCAACTACACCTCTCCAGTTTCAGCTATGCGCTATTTTCAGGTAAGCATCAAATTTCAACTCTTGTGATTAACCCAGCGCTAATTTTCCCAGCCACACATGGCCAGGAAAGGAAAATCCTAAGGCGCTCCCCAGTTTACACAGACAGAAGTATTCTGCTGTTGTGCAGGCAATGCTGAGGCACAGCAGAGCAAGAACACCTCTCAGCATTTTCAAATGAAAATGGCTGGGGATGGCTTGCGAAGACAGTTAGAAGAAACACGTGTTTTCATAAGAACTGGAAACAATATAATCAAACATCCGCAGAAGCATCCTCCAGTGATAAATGTAACTCACCCTCTAACGTTAGGTGTAGGATATTATATATGCACAGTTTCATACACATCCCACAGCAATCTGGGTTTGATAGCTAGAATATATATTTAGCTCTTATCTTGTGGAGTGACTTTTAATGACATTTAGAAGTGCTAAAGCACTTTGAGGATTAGACTCTTTATTAGTCCCAGTGTTTCCCTGGAAGCAGTTGCTCAGATATTAAACGCTCCCTCTGCTAAGGTCCATAAAACAAACACTGAGCCCTTTTGATATGATGCAAATGTTTCATGTAATTTTGTTTCAATGAGTTTATTCTTGTCACCTTTATATATTTATCTGCATACACACCTTTCTGGTATAGTAATTATTTACTTCATCTTCTACTTCAGTGCTGAGTCTTGAGAAACTACCCCAATTTTTATTCAGACTATTCTTGTTGCTCAGCCAGGCAAAACTTTCTTTGGAAGTACACGCTCTTCTGATTTTTCTTATGAGAAAGAGCACAGGTTAGCAGTTAAACTATAAAACCTTCCCCCCAAAACAAATAAACCAGCAGTTAGATGAAAAACCCTGTGTGCAATACCCACTGTCCTTTCACACAGGGTAACTTATGGCAGTTTTAGCCCAGCTCCTTCCACGGTAACATGTTACCTTAGGCCAGCAAAGGCGACAGAACGAATCCGTACATCGGTACAACGTACAACATTACTGTTGCAATGTAAAGAGCTGATTTCGCAGAGGGGTGGTTTGGCGTCCCGTCAGCAGCGGCTGGGTGCGCGGATCGTCCCTCTTGCCACCTTCTGCCTGTCGCCAGAGCGCAGAGTGAGCTGGTAAAGCACCATGTGCTTGCAGCTTCCCCAGCAAGGCAGAGGCTTAAGGAGATGGATCCCAAAATCCTTCATGCCCTCAGGTTCGATAATTAAGAGAAGAGAGTTGCAGTTACACTGGGACTTTCAATAGTTTCCCAATAAGGGTTTCCGTTTTTAAAATAAAACCCTTAAATGACTTCCCAGAGGATTTTCCTAAAACAAATTACCTACCCTTGTTTGTCTTAGTCTATCTCCCTGAGAAGCCAATAAAGCCACCCATATACACATCCTGCCTACCACTGAACGTGTCCAAGCCTCCAGGTATCAGTTTGTATTTCTTCTTTACACTCCCAACAAGCAGCACAGTCACAAGCCAGGGACGGGATTATTTTAATATTTCCCCATCACTCTCTTCTCCAAAGACTTTCAAGGTTGAGGAAAATGAGGTAGTTTAAAAGGACAAAGTGTTCATTCTGCTACACAAATCCTATCCTTCATGATAGACCACAAGTACTTTCACACTGAGAAGACTTTGGTGTCATGCTCCGGAATGAGCCATCTGGAAAAAAAAAAAAATAATAGTAGTGTCTTGCTTCGGCAGGGGAACATCACATGAACATTTTTACTACTCTGTTCTTCAGGATCTGATGTTTTTATTGAAAGAGCTGATAAATTCCCCACTCTGAGAGATACCACTCATCACGTCTGGCCATAAAGTCAGCTTTTAACACTGTGTACAAGGAAATTCAGTAGTTGTACTGAATACTGCAATTTAAATACAGAACCTGGAAATGTGGGATTATGGTGTGGGGAAGCCAATTATTTCTCTCCTGAATCAATATATATTATAATTCAAAGTCACAATAATTCACATATTTTGTGAATAATTTCACAATAATTCCAGCACTCTTTCTTCCAGAGGAAACACACGCAGCTTCAGATAACAAGATAATGCAAAGAGGATTCATTTCCTACAAGCTGTCTTTGTATTGTTTATTGAGCTAAATAAATGTGAGGGATGTGCAATACATAATCACTAAGCATCTTTCCATGGCAAGAGGAGCTCTTTTCTACATGATAACTGATAATGGGTTTTTTGTTCTAGTTTTAAAACAAGAATTAGAGCAATCAGTGATATGAAAAACAGGACAAAAACCAACTCAAAACTCTTCATTCAGTTGTTCATAAGTTTCCCCACGAGTTTTGCAAGGCAGGCTGTGACAGGGTGTACAGGTAATCTCAGCAGAGGTGTTTCATTAGATTAAATCAGTATTTCTTGATTTGGGTATGCTTACAGAGTCATGGCTGATACCTTTAATTGTTTAGTTGTTAAATTTTAACAGTTTTTAATTGCAAGCCAATATTTCCCTCTCCCTACCAAAAGTTAAAGTGTTTATACAATTAATTATCCATTATTAAAGTCTCTACTGTAACCATCCTGTGTCACCAGTAATTTATAATTGGGAATTCATGCCTAAAGGTGAGATTTGCATAGCAGTGAAGCTTTGCCCTGTAGCTCTCCTATTATTCACATGCATACAAACAAGTGTGGACTCATCGGAGGACTCGGGAAGGCCAGATCTGAAGACAATCCTCCAACATTCCTGCTGGAAAATCCTAATATAGGCTAGTGCTGATGAGTCCCACGAGATCCTTTACTATCCAGGCTCATAAAGCAAGACTTTCTGTGCTTTCTTCCATCTCCTGTTCTGCTGCCTGCATGACACTTGTGCTGGGGTAGAGATAGAGGATAAAGAAGGATTTGGTGCTGGAGGTTTGTCTGAGCTGCATTATGATTTTCTTGTCTTTCTGAATGCACCGAGATGCGGTTCCCAACTCAACTCAGAAATAAAGCAGGAATTTTACAGCTTGTGCATGGAGCTGTCATCCTCCGTCTCACACTGGGCTGTATCAGCACACGTCTGCTCATATGTGAACAGACCGTGTCCCTGTTTTAAGTGGGAGCAACTAGTAATTTGCTATGAAAATAGCGCTCAGTTTCATAAAACATATCAGATTTCCCTTGAAATGCACCTTCTTCCTCAGTTGCACAGAGTCCTCTGATTCAAAAACACTCTGTAAAGTACAGGACATTTTCATGTGTCCTTGTAGGGACCCAGCAAGGAAACACTTCTATTAAAAAACTCCCTGTAGAGCCAAATAACCCAAAACTTCCTGCAACTCCTAAAAAAAGACTCAATGTTTTAAAACTCTGCAGTGCTGTAGATCTTCAGTCTTTTGTAGTAAAAGTAGCAAAAATTTGCAGGCCAGCAATCCTACTCCAAACCTGTAATGACTAAATTGTGATTGACAATGTCAATTTGTGAGCAGAACTGCCACCACAACATTCCATAGCAACAAGAGGCATCCTGCACAGGATTTCCCACTTGTGCAGTGATTACAGTAATAATGATGAAATTGTTTTGAAAGGATTTCTAAGAGTCTGGTATTCCGGCGGAATCTAGAGTCTGAAGGAAGTAAAAGCTACTTTCAAACTTCTAGTTCTGTGTGTAAGTTGGGACACACTCAAAAATAACCCCCCAAATGTTACAACACACTTGAGACATGCAAAACCTGGGTGGGAAACTGCCACCCTTCATAGATGGCTCATTACCACTTCAGTGACTTGGCAGAAAATCGCAGAAGTCAAGAGTATGCTTCAGTATCCATTAGATTAAAAAGCCCTACTCAGCGGGCAAGGCACAAACAGAATTTGACGCTTTCTATTTTTGCTGGTCTTAAGCATATCTGTAAAACACATCTAGCCAAAACGGTAATTTCATCTACAAATGGGTTACAACATTAAGAGATTTTCCCTAACATGTGTGATGAAAGGTCACTTTTGAGGACGGGGATAAAACAGGAACATACTGGGAATTTACAAGTGAGGCTCATGGGGGGGTTATATCTATTTCCTTATTAGCTTACCAGGGAAACAAGCATACTGTAAAGTTCATGTTGAAGAGAAAGGTCATGCTTCACCGTACAGAAAAGGCTACTCTTGAAACAGAATCGTCAAGAAAAAATTCAGAACAGGTACAACTGAAAATGGGATTTCACAGTTGCTTTGTAACAACATTTTTCTACATTTGTTACATTTCCTGGAGAAGACATTACAAATACTACAGTATACCAAAGAAATAATTATCCATTCTTTCCATGAGTGTCCATAATTATTCTGGTTGTCCATTTTGGACGGGAGCATGGCTTACCCTATATCAGGGCACAGGAGAGAGTGTGAGATGAGATGTTTCTTATTTCTTTCTGCTGACTACCAGCTGCGGGATCAATTGCAAGGAAAGAGCTCCCTGAATGGCCCCAGGCTCTTCCGCATGCATGGACGGGAGCGGGCATTTGCTTATGTTTCCACGTCTATCAGCACCCTCAGACAGGTCAAACATCAATCCACAGCCGCCATTTTCTTCCTCCTGGCCTCCTCTTTGGTCAATGCAATGTTATATTTCATTTACACGTAAGCCCGTGGCTCAGGCTGAGCCCCATTCACCTGAGCTAGCTCCCAAAGCCAGCAGAAACCCCAGCTGCACCACAGTGCGTGACAGAGGCGGCGGCAAGGCAGAGACAACAATAACAACCTAATCGAGATGCCATTAGGGGTAGGAATTGCTAATAATTTTAGTCTCTTATCTATTTCCTGAAGTTTAATTTCCCTTTAATCTTTAATTATTTACCATAGCTTTGAACTGTAAAACAAGGAAAAACAGAACAAATGAAGCTGCTGTGCTATCTGCAAAGTGAACCTACTTCAGCAAGCGAGATCAACATGATACAACTCCGGCCAAATCAAGCTGCAGGGAGCGACTCGTCCCTCAGGAGAGCTCCTCTCCTCCATACGTGGCCGGCCAGCCCGCGACAGCCTTTGCAATGAGCCACAGTACACGGCGGGCTCATCCTCTCCAAGATGTTCTTCCTGGGAAGGATGTCAGAGTTGGTTTATGCTAGATTCTCATGTCACCTATGACGGCTTAATTACAATTATATTATTTCTATACAGTAGTACCTATTTTCAGATAATCTGATCCGTCTGTTATTTAGACTGCGTACACGGTAGCCACGTTTGCAGTGATATTTTTTCCATATATGTTATTATAGCTCTGAATCACAGCACAATAAAAATAAAGAGCTATGAAACATTAGCTTGCCTGCTCCGTGTCTTTTTATACTCAGTTGATAGGTCACCATAACTAAATTGTACTGTGTGAAATACCGTAGCAGTTCACAACACCTCTGTCATTCCGGACAGGGTAATACCATTCCATTGCAATTAAAGAAAAAAAAAAACACCTGAAAATCTGAAATTAACACTGAGTATTTAAACTACCCCAGCAATTGAAGATGGGTGCCTAATTAGGTCCATGTACTCTTTACTGCTGTTACTTTGCTTTGGGACAGACAGAGAGTGTGACAACCTGAATCTGAAATTGCTGCTCATCCATTCGATCACTATTACTGTTATTTTTGTTACTTGGCATAGCCATAGCCCTCTAGGCTGTGTCTTAACAGCTTAAATGCAGTAATATTTTAGAAAGTACTATACTAACCATGTAAAATGCCTTATCTTCCAGTCTGATCCCCGATCACCCACAATAAACACGCGTTAAAGTTCCACACCTTTGGAGCAAACCAAGAAGGTGGTAATTTCCTTCCAGAGATCACTTTGTACGAGGAACATCGACATTGCTTTACACAGCCTACCAACACCTCCAGCGAGCCCTGTGCCTTCAAGCATTCCCACAATCTCACTGTCACATTGCAAAAAACCATCTCAGTAGCTTGCGACAGCATTTTTGCAAGCATTTTGAAGCAAAAAGACACAGACAATAATTATAAGGGGCATGGCAACACAGCCTGGGGCCCAAGGAAGGTGAGGGCCAAACGCTACCCAGCATGAGCAAGGGGAAGGGCAGTTGTTCTGCACCTCTTGCTCTGGGGGTCAGGGCTGGCTCCCTCAGGACCCCGTCCCAGATTTGTAGACACAGCCTCAGCAGGTCTTTTGCAGCTGACGCTACAAGTGGGAATTACTGCGATGAGCATTCGCTCCTATGATTGTTTAGTTAACAGTGGCTTAGAAATATGCAAATACCATGGAGTAGAGTCAAGGCATGTGAATCAAAGTTCTGTCTGCAAATACAGAGTCTGGCTCTGTGCAACAGGCATTGGATAAGTAAACACGAACCCTGCTGCTTAGAACTGAGTATCTTGATGTTTACACAGAGCTACCTGTCAAGAAAAAAATAATATAATAATCACTGACAAAGAAAATGCCCAACAAGAAGTATTGTTGCCTGGTACTAGACTACGAAGAGATCAGTTTGTTGGGTTTTGATCCTGAAATTTGTTTATTTTCTACTGTTTCTGTAATAAAATATATTACCAGAAGTTCTACAGAAGACATTTGTGTGTAATCTAGTAGTACTTAGTGGAAGGTTTGGGACTGATTAAAGTGATAAAATTGATTTGACATTAATTTGGTGTAAAGATGGATCTTTATACCTGAGTAAGAGGAAGGAATAAAATGAAAAACCCCAGGATTCAATAGGGTAGTCCATTTTGGAAGTTTGTTCTGTTTGGCCCTTGCAGAAGGACCACTTGGAAAGAAGTAGTCAGAAAATTTTTACTGTATTGAATATTACTATCAATAAAGCAGACCATATTTTGAGATGCGGATTGAACTACTGAATCACCTTAAGTGATACAAGGTCTTGTGATATGAAAGCAAACAGAATTTAACAGCTCCTTGTATAAGATAATTTTGTTATTACTCCTCAATCCTTTAAATTAATACATAAAAGGCACTTTTTTTTTTACAGTTACATGCAGACAATCTTAGCACTAAAAACTCCTTTTTAATATTTCCTTGATGACCTGAAATTGCCAAGAATCATGGGAAAATGCCAACAAATTCAAAATCACTTTCTAATCTCTTTTATAAAAGGCACTAGATGCCCTGCCCCTGTAGCAGCAGTTGGATTTTGGTGTTCTTCTGGAACAGGATCTCATTTGCTAAACTGATTTACTGTGTATACTATTAAGTTGGAATACTTTTAAGCTGACATTTCTGATTGAATAAACAGAGCTAAAACAAAGGTGTTTAACATCAAGAGTATTTTCTGAACAGGTCCTTTAGAGCTCTCTTACAGATGAGAATTTGCTCTCCTAAAGTAAAAATAAACAGATATCAGAACTTCTCTTAGAAAAATAAGTGTTCAGAATTAACCTTTTGTTCTAGAAGAAACAGGTCATAGAAATGACTAGATTGTAGCCAGCTTTTCCTAATAAAAGGGAAAAAGGAGGACATTTGTTCTGTATTGAATGAACAGCTCTCCTCCCCAAAGGAGCACGAGCAGCCATGACCGTCCCCCTCTTGTAGTCAGAGGGGCAAAACACAGTCCACGGTGAGATTTAGTCCATCTGACTTCAGTGGCTCCTTCTATAAATATAACCAACATTCGAACTGTGCCAGAAGAGTTAAAGAAAAAATGAAGGTATGGGAATCATTATGTGGGCATTCAGGAGTTATCAGCATCTCCAGCAAGACTAAATACTCTGGTGTAAAATATGATCATGTTTATGCCCTATGAAAGGTTACAAATCGATAATAAGTCCTCAGTCAAGGCTTTTATATCATCCAGCATTTCTTCTGCGTCCTGTTCCTCCTCTAACTGCCTTATCAGTGTTACCCTGTATTTTACCTGCTTTAAGTCCAAGCCATTTTGTTCTCATCCAATTTCTTGAAACATAGCTAAGTCTCTTCTGTCTATACTTCTTTCAATATAGATTAGATCTCTTAATTTGGTCTACACAGGCCAGAAGCAGCAACACCACAATCTACATGGCTTAATTGCAGTACCCAGTTAATATACAAATATATTCTTTCTAATTTTGGTACTACTAAGTATTTGCACTTTCAAGAAAACCTTCCTTTTTATTACAACTCCAGTTTCTCATTGAAACACAGTTTTGCAAAATATAACATGTTAAGATAGTTAACTTCAGGCCATTTTTTCAGTTCATTTCACTTAATAGTAAAAATCTTACTGCCAAATCTAGCTATTGATATACCTGAGACTGCTCTTTAAGTCAATAATAGCCCTTAGCAAGAATCAGTGGCTCTTTGCTGTTTTTTATACATAAAGAATTTTATCAAACTAAACCGGTGTTCACAGTTCAGCCTTTCAGAATTTATAATTTTATTTTTTTTAAGGATTGTCGTTCTTAACTCTGTTGGAATCTACTGCAAACTAAATCAGACTAGAAAAGCTTAAAGTGAATGATAATCATAATTCAGTGTTTACTGCTTCATACATTGATCTCACCTTCTAGCAGCAAAATTTCTTATTTACTCTTAAATTAGTTGTCAGTGGCATAACAACCACCAATATGCAAGTAATAATAAAAAGGACTGCATTAAAGTGAGCACTGAATGAGCACTGAATTTATGATCTGCTCGGCAGAAATCTATCAATTTTGATCAGGTCCTAGGCACAGTTACTAATATCATTTCACACTATGTTCCACAGTTTCTCACCAAGTTTGTAAATTGTCTCATAAGACAATATCATACTGAAGGAAATAAACAGAGCTAAATCACTGAATAGATTTATTCATTACTTAAGAATGTGTGTTTTGATTGGCAAAAAATATGACTAAAAGCAAATATTCCCTACCTTGTCTGATCAATTCTGCATCTTTTTTGGTATATTGTTACTACTCTATCTCAAAATCCTAGAACTAGAACTGTAAAAGAATAACCAGACATGGAAGGCCATGCCTGTATTTTACAGTTTCCTGTAGACCCTTTTTCTGGTCTAGACGACAGTGATCCACAAGATAGAGATTCCATATTTTTTTTTAAGATTAATCTTATTTCACTTATTCCTGATTAAAAAAATAATCATCATTGTTATGATGAAAAATCCTGATCAATGATTAAAAAACCCAAAATAGTATGAAATATTTTCTATGACAAGTGTAATGGCATAAGAGCTCTAAGTGAGATCTTCTGATTTTCACAAGCACTCAGGAACTCTTGACTTCTATCTTAAATCTGCTGCAGATTGCAAGCGCAGTCCTGTAAAACTCATTTAGCAAAATGCTCAAGGAAGGGTTATCCTTCCTGAAGATTCAGAGACAAGAGATACTGTAAAGGAGAAGAGCTTGGACATTTAGGGCTCCATCACTGACGGCATCAGCCTGGATCCCAGCGCTACTCCGGCCAAGTATTCCTTCAGTGCTTCACTTGCTTGGCCACTACCTGCTGGTTAGTTGAACGCCTGAAGCTGAGAGATATCTGCTGAACTCCCAAAGCCTGTCAGGACTAGAGCAGATGTAAGAACATGCAAAAATAGGTGTAGAAATGTCTGGAGGAAGCTTTAAAGACCAGACATGAAGCATTTCTGAGCTGCAGGTATTTCTCACAGTGCTGGAGGCTTAGGTGAAATGCAGGCACCCTGAAGATGACATGGCAGTTACTGCTGGTGTTTAGGAGCCAAAGTACTCGGATACATGCCCACATCTCTGTGCCGAGAGCATGGGCAATAAGTTTAGTAGAAACATCCCCCTCCCCTCCCAAAGTGTGCGTTTTCCATCTTGAAAAGGTTGAACCTCAATTTTACTGCATGTTTAAAATACTTCAAAGAAACCTTCACAGTGTTGTAAATACTTCCAAATCTATGCCCAGAACAACTCTTTGCTCTTAAAAGCTACTAGGGATTTAAAAATTCTGGTGTTTATCTTAGTCTCACAGACTACTCAATCTTAAATCCTATCTGGGCTAGTAGTACCAAGTGTAATGATGAAAATTTTAAAAAAGGGTGCAAAAAACCTAATGGTGAAAAACCTGCCCTCAGGGAAGTTCTTACCTACTCCTGTCAGTTAATGTTTGGTGATCCTGTCAGTTTAAATCCTAAAAACATGAGGATTTCTCTTATGCATTCTGATTTTCTGTAATAAATCTTGATCTTCTCATTATCCACATGAATATCATATAATCCCTTTTTTATCCTTCTAAGCTCTTGGTCTTAAAGTTGTCTAGTGATTAAAAAGCTCCAAAGGTTAATTGCGCATTGTGTGCGGTAACTATTTCAGTGTATTCAAAGTGTGTTACCTTACCATTAAGCTACATGTTCCCATCTGAAAGCATAAGTGGGAGCATCTGATAAACCTTCCTTGCACTATTAATTGTTCTGTGGGACTCTGCTATTCCTCTCGTATTTTTTTTTAATTATCCAAACCATAATATTCCTCCCTGTCTTCAGACATTTCCTATACCAGCATTCTTTAAATGCCATTTTTGCCATGAGGTCTTCCTGAAGCAGAGTACCAAGAATGAAATAAATCAAGGCACTGTATACAAAGAATGTGAGATGCAGTAACTCCTGCAATATCTCCAACAACTTCTTTAAAGTTAGTGTCATATTTTAAAGGCAGTCACAGGCAAAATAAGCATCGTGCTCACCGAGCCACGATCTCGCTCCAAACCCCAGAGCCGCTATCCTCCTTGTTTCTTCTTCTGTACGTTGCAAATGGAGTTTGGTACCTGTTCAGACCATTGTAGTGGAGGGGTGGTTGAGTGAGTGCCTGCCTGCCTACACCTTGGGTTTCAGTTTAAATGCAAAAACAAAAAATTACAGTGCTTAAAATGACCAGTCCTCAAAGGGCATAGAGCATCGGAGCTGCAGAAGAGGTTAAACGCTGCATTAACACAGTGGAAAAGCTTGATAATTTATACAATTGCGTTATTGCATTTTGTATAATCAAAGTGCAAAGTGGTTGACTCCTACAAATAATATATGTGTGAAATTTATAACATGGCCTAACTGTTCAATATATTATCTCCATGTTGCCTTTTTAGTAATAGAATAAGCAAGGTGATTTTACCATGTTATGTTATAATGTTAAAGAAAAATATTTCATATTATTATTCCTAAATGGGCTGAAAGCCTTGATACTTCCATTCCGAGTTTACTTCAGGACAATAACATTCTCGTGGCGATATATCCTTTGCCATTGCTGTTCTAATAATGTACCAGTGGAAAAAGAAACAGCCTAAAAATGATGTGTCCGAGAGTGCATTACAAGATGTGTCCAGGAGCATGTTACAGCAGAACAAGTACCATATCGAGGGGACTGTGGACCACTATAAACCCCTACTTTCCACGCTTTACAGTTTAGCTGTTTTAAAGAAAAAAACCATTGCAGGCAGAGAATGAACCTACAGCATTTCAGCAAAGGAACAACTTATATTACAGAATTTTACAGCCAATATCTATTTGGTCCCGAGTCATGGAAACCTGGCAAGGTAAAAAAATCAGACAAAGAAAACTGGTTTACCTAAGTTTTTTTATGGCCTGGCTTAGTGTAGGTTCTCCTGCTGCTATTCTTTCTCAGTGAATTTTTACCCTTTAATGGAAGGCATTCTTTATTCTTACTAATGGGGAAGTGATTAATTAATCCAGAAACCAGATTAATCAGTTCCTGTATTTTAGTAGATACACACACTGTAATTTCAAGCTTTGCTAGTACTCTCTACACATATTCCATATCATTGTACCTGCTGAGAGAACATATACGGGAGGTTGTGCAGCTAGCCTGTAAATAGTTACATAAGCAGAAAGCCATCTTAAACTGTTCAAATGCTTAAACTGTTTAAGAGCCAAGGTCAAGGAGGGAGAGAAAAAAAGCAATTTATGCCTAGTATATAAAACTATCAGAACTTGATAGTCAGTGTGGAAGTCCTGCTCATCCTGTCCCTGGAGGGTTGCAACTGCTCGCTCAAGGCCATGGGAGCATCCTGCCCAAACACGCTGTCTTGCTCAGCATTTCCCACAGTCCACGGGTGGCTCCTACCTGCAGGACATGGCAGTTCGGGGTCTTACTCCAAGGTATGGAGGCTATTTAACAGCCTGCCCAGGGAAGTGGTTGAGTCGCCATCCCTGGAAGTATTTAAAAGCCATTTGGATGAGGTGCTTAGGGACATGGTGTAGTGGTGGGCTTGGCAGTGTTAGGTTTACGGTTGGACTTGATCTTAAAGGTCTTTTCCAGCCTATACAATTCTGTATCTAACCCTGGCAGGTATCGAGGCACCCTCTGTCCAGGACAGTCTGGTCTCCCTGGCAGGCACAGAAGAACTGTCAGAACAGACAGAAGAACTGCCACATCTCTTTGGGATATACAGTTGTCCTGCATAACAGTATCCCCATTTATTTAAAAAATTCTTAAGGTTAATTCCTTGTTTAAAATGAACAACCAGACACGTTTAAGTGTGATTAGGCATGTATATTCTCAATGAAGATAAGTCCAAGACACAACAGACAAGCTATTCCCTGTTGGCTAGAAACGTTGCATTTCACTTTCTCTTCTAGGGTAAGCCCCAACAGTTCCTGCAGTGGATGATTGGATGCACCTTGTGAAACACATACAGATAGTCTGTTCTGTCCACCAAGATGTGTCTGTGGAATAATAAAGACCTAAAGATTGCAGCTGGGGTTGGCAGACTCCAAAACCCAGACTTTTGAAGTAATTGGGATCATCTCCTCTTTGGATTCATCTTGGGTAAGCAAATATAACTAAAGGATGAAGATACCCAAGACTCATCTGTGCCAACTTCTCAGACCTGGGATCCATTCTCAATTTAACAAGCCAATTAAGGAAAATTATAAAAGTTATACCATGCTTCAGTGTCTAGAAGGTATAAACCCAAAGGGATAAACAGCAGTACAAGGGAATTTGTACTGCCTGAGAGACTATTTAGGCATTTGTAATTGATGGCCTGAAAGAAGAGAGGCTACACCTCCTGATTTCACACCACAGTATTTTCTTTCCAAGAGAGAAGAGTCAGAAATTACATTCAAAACCCCCAGGGTATGTTTCCCCGCCCAGTTCTTTCACTGCAGCTACTCGCATTGCGTATCATTTCGGCTCCACTGACCCCAAGTCCTACAGCACATATTACTCCTTGTGAAAGACAGTTTTAAACTATGCAATAAGGAAGTCAGTTACATGCCAAGAACATCCTCAGCTTCTGATGTTGCAGTCAGTAGCATCATGCAGTTGCATATCCGATAACTTCAGCAGAGATCTTGGACTCGCTGGTGCGACTCTTTCACTAAATATGAGGATTAAATTAGTGTATTCATTCTTTTACAGGTTTTTAAATGCTCTGACTTTCAATACTTACCTGTCCAACCTTATTCGTAGCCTCTAGCTGTTAGATACATTCACCTCATATCCAGTTTTTATGCTTTTTGACTAGTTAGTGCTCTAATAGCTGCATAATCAATATTTAAATTTAAGCGAAACGCTGCAATACAGTGCTAATGCTCAAGAAACTGATATATTTGATACATTAGTATAAACTGATATGTTAGTGGGAAGTTAAAGAGAGAATATCCTCACTTTTCTAGATTATAACTTTCCTGAATATTAAAAGAATATTACTCCCAGATAACCTGGAAAAATGTGCTCATCTCTTCCCGTTTATCTTTTCAGTGTATATGGCATGTACGCAGTTCCCGTACTAAAGCAAACTGGGAGCACATGAAAGTTACCTTAATGTGGCTAACAGGATTATCTAGTAGTTCTGTAAAGAATAAAATGCTTCTAAAATGTTATAAAATGGGCCTACAAGAAAAGGAAAAGAAATAGTGTCATTTGTTTCCCTGTGCTTTCATTCACGTTAGTTTTAAATTGTGTCTAAAAGGGCTTTTTCCCCCCACTGTCCCCTTGAAGGCTTAGTATACGGAATAACCACAGCCTGTCTCTTTGGAGGGATTTGCAGGTATCAAACCCCTAGGTTTTCCCCTATTCATCTATTACTGTTCTGGATTGCCTTAAAATACAGGCTAAATAGTTTTTCTCCTGGGACGCACACTTGAAAGGCTTCCTGCACTATTTTCACCTGCTCAGAAAAAGATGCACGCATTCATTCACTCACTCTTCAAGAAGTCGCAACCATTTTTATGTCCTGAAGGTGGTCACATGGGACAAGAGTAATTTATATTTCAATTATTTAGTTCACCTATTCAGCTTCCTTGGATGATACATTTGAGAGGGAACAGGGAAGGAGAACAAAGTTATGTGCCTTTCCTTTTCCTGAGCTTGAAAGAAAAATAATAGACATTTAGAGCCTGAATTGAGAACATGAATAAGTTGCTACAACATAAGTAGGGAAAAGAACCCCAAAACCATCCAAGTCAAAATTTATAGCAACTAATCCACAATGAGTCCATGCACTTTCCTATGACAAGTAAGAAGTATTTATCCTCACTAGCTGTTCAGTCTTTCCACATTTCTCTTCTGCATATTTGCTGAAAAATGGGTCTCGCACAGCGTTGGCTGTCCAGGGACACCCATGGGGGACAGTGTGGGCACAGCGACATGGAGCCACATGGGTGAACCTCTACAGGGCAGGAGCACAGGCAACAAAGCACAGTATATCGGTAATGCTGAGTCAGCACCTTTTGGTAATCACCTCAATTTTTCAAGACAAATGTAATTGTAATGGGTTTTTGGTGGTGGTGGTGGGCGGGGTTTTTGTTTGTTTTGGGGTTTTTGCCATGATTACAATGCAAACATTTGATAATGGTGGGTCAACTTTTCCACGTATAAAACCCAGACACTTTATAGCTCAATGTATACTTTAGACTAAAAGCTGGTTGCTACAGAAATTCATAGTAGAATAGGAAGCCATGACAAAGTCCTTTACAAATGTGCCCATGACTTGTAAGATCACGTAGCCCACAGGTCACCTCGCTACAGTTACCAGCCCCTCCCCGAGTCTGATCAAATTACATATTCTCTTTGAACCCCAATTAATATTTTGTGGGTGTGGAAAGAAAGGAAAACACACAAAAACGTATCTGAATTGAGTATTTCAATAGTTAAACCTTCAGAGATTTCAGTTTAGCTTTTTAAAGCCACCATCTCTAGCCACCTGAGTTAAGATTAGTGATGCCTTGGAAAAGGTAGTACCTAACAAACTCCGAATTAAGCAGCACTGTATTTCTACTTCTTGTTAAGATTATAGCTCAGGCAGCTTTCATTGCTCATTCACTGCACTCACAGTAAATCTTGGAGAATAGCCCATATATTGTACAGCGTAGATTGTACCAGAGCTGGTAATTACCCCTTCACATGTGGCAGCTCAAAGTTTTGAGAAGTATTAATTTAATATAAGAGTGTTCCACTGAAGCCCATATAGTCCTAGTAAACAGTATGGTAAAAGAGACAGAATTTTGTTTAGCCAATATCTTCTTTTAACAGATCAAAACAGAAAAACACACATTGTTGATTAGTTGGTAAATTTGTTTGTTTTTTTTTTAATTCTCTTTCACTGAGCAGAGAAGTATAAAGAAACCTACATTAATTCCTCCTGAAGAAAAAAAATAAAGCTTTTTGCTGGTTTAAGCATTGTTAAAAAGTGATGTCCATTCCTCATATGCATTTGCTTGGCTACCCCATCATATACAGCACTCCTGGTCCTCAGCCAACATAAATAGGTCTGGCACATGCCAACTTAAGAAACCATCTGGTAGCCTGGATGTTAATAATACAAAACAGCCAAACATTATAACCATAAGTTTCTTTTCAGAATGAAGCATCTTCCAGACAAGCGCTGCCTGGGATAAACACGAGCTCCCCGGGATTGCTTACGGTACCCCGGCTGCAGCGGGCCCCGATGCTCCAGCCAACGCAGCATTTCGATCAGCCCTGAGGGACCTCAAACAGAGCGTACGTTCTCCCCGCTATAAGGAGGTTTGTTCTGCACAGTTCACCCTGTCCTCTTTGCAGATTAGGCACACAAGAAGCAGCCATGCCTACAGCACGCTTTTTCCCTGCCTCTTTCTTGTCCTTTCCTAAGGAGGTGTGGTTTAAAGGGAATAATTGGAATATCTTTATGCTGCTCCTGCAGCCCGAGTCAGAAAAAGAAGAGACAAGGATGAACATGTTTCCTCTCTAGCTATGCAATCTCAAAGCAGCAGAGTTTCAGGGCCTTATGCCTTGACAAGGGAGAAATACACATTTTATTGCTGAAGAAAATTCTTCAGAAATGGAACGTGGCATCTGCCTTGTCAAGTCTTTACTTGTTGCCTGTGCCTGCCTCATTCAATGCTGCTGTTATGCTTTTGTTTACTTAAAGGCAAAAGTTTTGCCATGAAATCATTTAAGTCTCATTATAAGAATTAAGTATTGGTGGGTCTGACAAGGGAAGAGGACAAATTAAATACCTTAAAAAAAAAAAAAGGCAGGCAGTGGGAGGGATTAGATTTTTCAAAGCCTACTTTGAAAAACTAAACACTTGGAAAGCAATTTATATGTTAAAACAGGTTTCGAACATCAGTATTCCAATGCACATACATTACAAACACGATAGTTTTAAAAAGTCAAAGCTTTGCCATAGCTGCAAAACCAACTAAAACAGAAAAACAACTTTCATCCTTAAAAAAATAACTGTATTAGTGAGTTATTTACACTCCCTTTAGCAGAAGTAGAAAAGAGTAAGTTACAGACTTTAAATTTTCTTTTAGTTCCCATAAGCTGTATTGAGACAAGTACAACTTACCTGTTGTACAACAGGAGAATAGATAGAAGTAAGATTCTTCTCTTGGTCCCAGCAGTTGAATGGGCTGGAGAGGAAGAAGAAGAGGGGGAACGGACACAAGCCCACAAGTATTTGGGTTCCTCATTCACCACAGAAGGTACTCTCTTCTCTGAGGCAGATGCAGAAGGAAGGAAAGACCCAAAACTAATCCACACCCCAAAGCTGCAGTGCTACCAAGAGATGAAAAGCTAACCCTGCTTCTCTTTCTGCTTTTATAAAGCCCAGCAGCTGCTTCCACCTGAGTGTTTTCCCTCCTCTAACCATTTTCAGCTGCCCAGGGACTGAGTCCTTGCATTTGCTTCGTTAAGGCTAACTATGAACCCTTGCGTTGATTGCAAGGAGTGCGCATCTGCTCTGGGTTACCACCGGCGCTGCCGGTGGTAGCACGCAAAGCTCTGCTGCCGACGTGGTGCAGGTCACCCGCTGCTCCGCAGGCTCTGGGGTCCCTGGGGTAAAGCAGGACACATCGCAAACTAAAACCATGAAACTAGGCTCTACCAGCTGGCTGGTAGGCTTCTAAGTATCCAAAACATCAGAACATAACCGTCTTGGAGCCTGACATCCTTGGCAAAGTGCCGCTTCCATCGGTGCCAGTAACCCCAGTTTTCCATCCATTATGTCGAATGCCCGGGGTAGGAAAAGCGGCGACCCGCAGACAGATTTGCCTTTTGTGTGGGTTTTGACGTGAGAAGCAACAAACATCTAACATTTGCAGCCAAAAAACTGTAAAAGCCAATTGTTTTCTTTGCCACAGCCAGCACAACATATTTCCCCCTTAATTAAGTTCTCAGACCTAGCCTGATTTCACATCAGAAAAGTGATGTTTGCAAATGGAGCAAATGGATCAGCTGGCACCTCACGTTACAGCACACCATGGGCTGAGCGCCAGTTTGGCAACAGTCCCCAGGATTTCCACGTCCCCCCGTCACACATTCAACCGCAGAAATGATGATTTAAGCAAGGGGGAAAATAAAGGGTAGCGTTTCATTCCCAAAGGTATTATTTCAGCAGGTTCAGTGAAGGTTCGTTGAAGTTAGGGATGGCTGGAGAACACGTGTCAAGAGAACATATGCAGAGTCAGATCTGCTCCTTCAAAGATAAATAACAATAAAGAGTGAACCTCAGTTTTGTTTTATTTGTTTTGCTTTATTCAAATTCCACAGTTTTCAGAGTTTTCTGAGCACCATTCAAATCTCTCAGCATGCAAGATTTTCAGTACCTGGTGATATCAAAAACATACAGGATGGATCTCATTCAAATCAAATGGATTGGCATTTCCTAATTTCTGGTGCTTTCATTTTCAGCACCTCGCTAAGCCTTTCAGCTGGCCATACCAAGCACACAAGTTTTGAAAACTAGTTTTGAAAACTCGTTTGCTTTGAGGTGCTTCAACTTGGACATGTGGAAAAGGGAGCCACTCAAATTCAACAGGTGCTTTAGAGGGAAGAGGGGTTTACGGTATGAATTGCTTTTGCTGATTTTTTAATGTTTGTCTTTTTTTCTGATTCCCAGCCTTTGAGAGAAGTTTGGGCAGAGTCACAGGAGTTAAACTGAAGAATAAAACGCATAGCTCCAAACTAGGCACATTTACGGATGTGCACTGGGGGCTGTTTGTATTTGCTCTGGAATCTTTGTTTCGTGATCTAGATATGTTCTAAGTGCCATGACCAGTTTCTGAAGACATTTAAGTTAAAGACCGGATTACTGAGTTTTATGTAATTACCACACAAATCATGAACTAATCAGCTTAACTGAGTTTTACAAAGCTTGATGGCACCAGTTGTATGATGCATTTGAACAATTTTTGTCATGCACTCTTCTCTTTGTAGAGAATGAGCTGACTTATAAATAACTGTTTGCCGAAATCTCCACACTCAGGATGTCTAGTGAGATTATTCACATTCCCTTTGCAACTGTGCTATTGGCGTGGCTTTTTGGAGTTTTGGTAAATGAAAGTGTGGCGATTTTGATGTCCGCACAGCCATTCCACCGAAGTGGGATACCATCTTCTTCTGCTGGAAACACTACCTTTACTTTGCTACATAATATAGTTTAGATACTGCATTATATATTTAAACACAATAGATGATAGTATAAACGTAAAAGCAACTACAGTGACCTGCTGTTTTGCTTTGAAAAGTGGTTTTTTTGTTGTTTTGACAAGCAAAACAAAGAGTGAGACAAAAAGTATCACAGAATGATCCTCCCGTATTACAAATGTCACTGGAAGATAGAAATGAATGGAAATGACAGTGGGGTTTTTTTCTTTTTTAACAAAATAGAATGATTTCTTTCAACAATATTCAGACCTCTCCCTGGAAAAACTGCAATGTGGCCTCTACTCTTCCCCCTGTGTTGCCACTTTGGTTGACATTAATGTATTAGTGGATGCAGAAGTGAGCAGATCCTCCCATGCATACAGTGACCTGTACAGTCACGCTTCTAAAGTGTTGCTCCTCCAAAGAACAGTCAAACATTTCTTTAACCCGAGAGCTCAACAGGTTCTGCGAGGACTGCAGAGCACTGCAGTGACCAAATCGGTTTCCCTGTGACACAGGAACATCTTGCACGCTAATTTCGTTTTATATCGGTAGCAGCAACAATATATCTAAGCTGTAGAGTGGAGGCTGGAAACAAGTCATTTCCTATGAAGTGTGCATTGGATTGCTCTTTAACAATATCCTGAATTAATCTACCAGAAACTGCTTTGTTGTAGCACATAACACCTGTGGGAATATTGCGTTTCAGGGCAGGCGAGAGGTGCCCGAGCGCAGGGCAGGTTGCAGAGGGTGGTGGTGGTTCAGGAGCAGCCTGGGCTGCAGCCGCCTGCACTGGGATGTGTTGGTGGGACCAGGGGGTCCCTAGGCGTGGGGCGGAGGTGGATGGAGATCAGTGCTCCAGCAAGGCAAGAGGCTGGAGGCTGCCTGAGGTTTTGTTAAGCCAGACAAATTGAATGAGCGACACCTTGATATCTCCAGCTGCCTGGTACACACCATGTTCTACAATATTTTCCCAGGAGCCCATCGCAGCAGCAGGGTTTAGAGCTCTTACAAACCAAACAGTAATGCCTTTTTGTGATTTGTGGTCGACCATTTGCATTCCCTATTGCACTTCACGTCTCATCGTATCACTTTTGCCTTTCTTCCATCCACTGGCATCATTTCTTATCCCTGTCCTTTTAAGAAATCAAATGGTACTTTCTGAACTTCGCTATTTCCTTTAGTCACAATACTTTTGATGTAGCAAGTGCAAAGACATTTCTTTCCTGGGGTTGAAAAACAGCAACAGTGATTGACCCCAATTCTGCACTAACTTGCACCATTTCTTTATAGCTGAGGCTGTGAGTGCGTGGCAAATGGTTTCTGTTTTGCTTGGGGAGCAAAGTGGGTAATAGAAATAGCTCTGTACAAAGCTAAGCTATATATATTTGCTAAGCTATGTACCAAGCTGTACATATTTTATGTGCTGCTGCTCTACAATTAGTAATTAACTTTCATTCATTCACTGCATTTTTCTTTTCCTACTGTATTCTCATTTTGTTGTATCGTGCTGTCTACACTTTTCCTGAAATATCATTTCTGTTTACCTAAAACTTAAAATCTATTGCACTAATACACTCATCTCTGTGTTATATCTCTCATCAATTCTTAATTGCTGCTGCCTTTGTCATTCTATTTTTCCTGTGCTACTATTTTCCATGTAATTACCTCCACATTTGTACATAACTCTTCCACTTCTTATCACTTATTATGAGCACAAGAACAGCAGAACTGTTCTTCTTCCACAGCTGTGTTAACCTGACACCTTCAGGGAGATTTGGGCCTATGTGGAAAAATCTCAAGTTTTAAAAAAAAAGGTACGTGTGTTTTTAATTTTCATTTCTCAGTTGTTGTAGATAAACAGCAATTTTTCCAAAGGATTATTTCAGAGAGTAGTACAATCTTGTCTCTAGGTTTTTCCAACTGTGAAAATAAGGAAAATTTTGGAAGGAAATATTCACATTATATTTGTGTTGCAGCGGCACCACCCTGCAGAGACAGATTGCGCCGGGAGCACCGCGTGTGCCGCGCAGTGGGAGGCGGAGGGCAGGGACCAAGGAAAGCTGACCTCCTCTTTCGGAGATCACTCCCTCTACCAAAGCTCCTCAGGTCTCCGCTTGTAGATATACCTCTGCATAGCCAAACAGTAAAATTAAGAAGAGAGCTGCCACCGTGCTTCACCCATCAGAGCAGCACGGTGTACCTGTATTTTGTTGTGCCCATCCTTCTGCTGAAGGCAGGGAGAGTTACTGGGTCTCACCAGGTTGCCCAAGTCCAGGTCTTGAAAAACCTCATGGGAAGGAGACGGCACAGCCCCTCGGGGCAGCTGGCCCAGAGGCTCTGCCCGCTCCTACACAGGGAAGGGACAGTCCCAGCTTTCCAAACACTGTTTTTTCAAGAGGAAAGGAGAACAAGCAATAAGAAGCAAGAACAATCTCTTAGTCGCAGTTTGCACTGGTAACTCCAAAATGAAGCAAAGGATTAGCTCCCAGGACGTTTCGACTATCAGTGCTTTTAAAAATATTATTTTTTAGCCTGAAGTCTGAAATGGATTTAGGCAGAATTTACACACCTAAATCTACAAGCCAAATCCTGAAAATCCCTGCTCAGCTGCATTACCATGGAAACAACAAAATCATTCTGGAGTCCATATACTTTGTAGGGAAGGGGCTCTTTGCCCCTCTGGGACAGGAGTTAGGTGTCGGCGGAGCGGGCAGGCAGCGGGGTCAGCTCCTTTCTCTGCCCAAACCGCTGTCTCCCACCTTGCGGAAAGCAAGGAGTCACCTCTTCCTTTGGATCCAGCCCTAAATATCCAGCCTTAGACCCCCTATGTGGAAACCGGCAATCACAAAGCGAAGCGTTAGTCCAAGATTCCCACAGTACAATTAGATTTATTACACCAACTTGCCAATATTGTTATCTGCATTTCACCTTCGCTTCTCTCATAACCGTAATTCTCCAGGCAGGACATTTCTAACAGGAGCTTCATTGTCATTCTCCATAGGTATTACAATAAACAGGCCTCCCTAATCAGCATTCCCTCAGTGCCAAGCCCAAAAGCAATCTGCTCGAGAAGATGTGATGAAACCAGAAGAGATCAATACCAAAAAGTTTTCACAAACTCAATCTGGCAAGGTTAGCATGGATAATATTGATAGATAAAGATCTAACTCTATCGCACATGACAACGGGATGAAAATAAGAGTGTGTAGTAATGTGGGACTTTAAGTTTTATAGCTGTGGACTTAAAAAATTTACGGGAATCTGTTGTATTTTCCCCAATAAAAATAATATCAATAAGGATAAAAATGTGCTACAGTTATTGCAGATTTTAAGAATAAATTATAAAAATTGTGACATATCTACTGTACTTTTTTATGCGTAACCACTGCCCTGCTAAATAAATGCACTTTTGGAAATATTGCTCTTTGAAAGTAATTTCAGCTTTTGGACTGACGATTAGAGGCAGGAAGGGAGCAGAGGCCGGGTTGATGGGGGGAAGAAGGAGGTTATGGGACATCAGGAACCAGGGGGCTTCCCTGGGCTCCTTCCACACCCTCACAGCACCCGACGGCTGCGTTGCTGCTCCGCTGGAGACGAGGAGACAGTTTGCAGATGGCTAAGTCTGTAGTATTTAACTCCTGGAATTAATTTCATTTGCTTTACAAGCTGTGAGTTTAAAAGCAAATGTAGAAGAAGAATTCCACATTATAAAAACAGGCAGTTATTTTTTTATATATATAGTGGAAATAAAATTTCTCAGATACCTCTAGAAGTCTTAAAAATTTATATTACATCCTTACATCTTCCCTCACTTGAGGGATTTTTTATAAAAGAAATAATTTGTAGTATGGAAAGACTCAAGACTAGTCGCTGTGTTGCCCTGCCATATTCACATCAGTTGATATAAGAATTAAATCATCATGAACAGGAAAGAGAGAGGAGAAATAGCCCTGAGGAAGCTATTTTCTTAATATCTCTTTCCTCTTTTACTAGTCGATATACGATACTAATTCTGATTTACTTCTACCAATATTAGCACGCTGTGGTTTTATTTGTTTTTTAATTTTATATTTCAATGATAAAAGAGAGCACAAAGTAAAATAAAGATAATGATCACCAGTACCTTTTCTTCACAGCACCGAGAAATTGCTCATGTGGCACAAACCTGTGTCTACGCTCTGTGCTTCCAAAGAGCCCATGTTAAGACTCAAAAAACAGCTACAGTTTGCAGAAGTAGGATGGGTTTTTTTCTTCAAGGCAAAAGTTGGGTGCAAACTGATTACATTTATTTATTTCTCAAAAGAGGTACAATTTGTCTGATAAGGTCACCTAGGTGATTTTTTTGTTGTTCGTTTAAACAAAAATATCCTTTCACCTTCTGATGAAAGAAATCCCTATGAGGATACTCTGGGAGAAACTTTTTTTTTTCAATCTTCCTCTGGAAATGTCACAGCAAAATCAAGTAAACAGCACGAGAACTACAGACGGTGTGGTATGCGTCTTCTAATATCACCCTGGCCCTGGTCCCCTCCTCCCAGATCACAGGATAACTTCATTTTGTATATATATATAAATATATATATATATGTATTCATATGCAGTGTGGGCAAGATCCTGGTTTCTCATATGAGAAGGATTTCAGGAAAATATTAGTGAATGTTGTGCATCAACTTTAGAAACTGGACCTTTGGGGCTATGATCTGGATGTGACCTGAAGACCCTAGAATCTCTAAAATCTTATATAGGCAAAGTATTTAATGAGTAACCACTAATATTGTACATCCACTGCTGTCAAGCTGAAGCAGGACAAAGCTGTTATGAAAATAGTGTTCTCATGTTTTAAGAGATTAAAAAAAACAGAATTAAGGAAAGCAGATGAACCACTATAAAAAGCACTTGACGGCGTCCACCCTATTTCATTTTTATATTTACCTGAAAGTTTTGCACACTCAATCATATTTTGTGTGTGTTTAAATAGATTCAGCAAATGTTCACCAATAAAAAGATGAATTCTTCAATCCATAAGCTTCAAAGATGACAAATTTGCAAGAAGCCTTAATGTCATCACCCCGTCTGATAAGCCACGAAAAAACATGTGTTTTTAAACGCTTGGGATTGGTACTGTATAAATCAGGACCAGAGAGAGAAGCAGTGACAGCTCTTGCGGAAAGCATCGCCTGTCTGTTCCCAGTAATGAGGCTGAGCGGTAACCGCTCTATGCTCTAAATACCTAAACAACAGCAACATGAACCTGGGTCTTTAAACTGTATTTTTTTGTACGTATCTGACCGGTATATAAATTTGATTTCATGCAAATATTTTGGAGCAGATTAGTTGATAGCAAAACAGAACTAGAATGCTAATGACTTTTGGCTGCATATACAGAAGATGAAAACTCATTCAATCCAAGGCAAAGTGTCAGCTTTAATAAAGTAATGTCGTGCTATACCTCCCCCATAGCTGGCCTATACTGACATGAAAAATTATAACGGCGGAAATGCAGAACTTTGCAGATATAAATAACTTGAGACTATGTTATAAAATTTCCAACTGGGGCGGAGGAAAACTGTAAACATACATTAAGTAGCTGCAGTGAAGGATATTATTGCCACCTATTGACAACAGAACCGCCTGAAATAATACAGCCTGTTTGCTTCTATTGAATTGAAATTCCTCCCTGGTAGCTTTACAACAGACTGTTCCTATTGGATTTGTATGGCAGGGGATCCAGGCATTGTGAATAGCATAAATGTCTGGATTTAATGAATATGACCCTATCTGAGGAAATTTAAAAGAAAAAAACAACAACAAAAAAAGCCCTGAGAGAGGTGGTCTAACAGTAATTCAACACCCTGTCAAACCAGGGCTGGCATTCACGGGCCAGAACATGTATTGCCACCGACACCCGGAGGGATGGAGCGGACGCAGAGGAGGAGGGGGACAGTTCTAAGTCCGTGTAGCGATGGAGTGAATGTTGTCATCTGCTCGCAGGAGCCAGTGCATTTCTCCTCTGGGACTTGTCCGCAGTGCTCCAGCTGGACGGCTGCCTGCAGAGCCCCACCGCTGCCCTCAGCTCCTTCCCTGGCTCTGAGAGTGCTCAGCTGGAGACAGCGCAAACACTTCCTAAAATTTCCTTAAAACATTTATTAGAACATGAACACAAATGCAAATCAAATAAAAAATAAGCAGCATTCACCCATACAAGATCTAAAATCTGGGTAATTACTTAGCCAGAAATACTAGTCTTGTCATTAGGCCGATTTCAGCCAAACTGCCACAGGAATCGTCTCAGTGTGACAATAATCTCCCCTTCTTTTTTGGTGTCCTTTTAGCGCTTCAAATATGAAAACCCCTCCTAAGTCCTCTTGTCAGGGACTCAGTTATATTATTAGGTACTTCAGTGTGATTCATTCTCGACAGCCCACTGATTTCTGATCTAATCTGGGTCAGACAGTGCAGATGGAGACCAGTATCCTACCCTATCTTATCGAGTCCCCAAATTCATTCGCTATTCTGTGGAAATCCAAGCCCAGAAACATCTACCTTTTGCTTTCCTCTCAAGAATACACTCTTTGAACCACGTGCACTTAAAGATGTACAACCCTTGGTGTACAACTTGGTGAAAACAAAAACCTATAGAGGTCAGAACAGTTTTCTGCCAAAGAGTAGTTTTTAGACTGCCTTTGCTTTAGGTATTAAAAGGTATTCACTATTATTTAACTGTTATTCATGTGCTCCATTTTTAGAACAGGTTGAAATGATTGTTGTTTGGGTAATCTGTGTCATGGGAATGCATTTGAGTTTATGTGAACCCCATTCTGCTTCCTGCGGAAAGGTTGGATTCACTGTTCAGTGTCTTGTGCAGTCCTGTTACTTGGTTTTTTTTCTTTTTTAAAAACATGGCCTGAATATAAACAAGATTTGGACAACAGTATCCAATCAAAAGAGAATCCACAGTTTTGAAGAATGAATAGTTCTTCTGGGGAGGTCATAATAAATTCATTTTCTTGAAATATTATTTAGACAACAATAAAAAGAAGCAAAGGTCCCAGACAAATTTAGGAAAGATATTAACTATCTTAAGGAAAAAAAAGAGTCCATTCAGAAATGTTATTAATTGTTTTTTCCTTGAAATCAATACCAAAGCAATGATCAACCTTGACATCATACACGGGACATAATCCTCGTTGAGCGAGAATATTCTTTCTTAGAAAATGTGTTGTCTTGTACAAAACATTCACAGCGAGAAGAAATTCAAAACGATCCCCGCAAAGTTACTCCACGGGTTACCTGCCCCTGTTGTTAAAAAGTTGCATCTGTTGAGTATGACGGTGTCTGGATCGATTGCTCACTGATCAATCACATCGTATTTTTCTCCTTAGTCAAATTCTGCAATCTGTCCAATATGTCTAACACCAGGTTACTCGCATGCTTTTTTTTTTTCAGTGCAGCTCACACCACGAGCCATAAATCCTCTGAGTTTCTTATTCCCAGGACCAAGCTCTCCAGCAGATGGGATCAGCCACCTTCCTCTCCTCAGCTGTAGGACCACATTCAACAATACTGAAGTAAGTGTTGTTTGAGCCCAGCTTACCAATCGACCCAGTGAAGTCCTCTTTGCTGTTTATGACCCCAAACAGCATTCACATCTTTCTCAGTATCAGTTCTTTCTTACTGTTTGTTTGGCTTATATACTTTTCCAGCTTTGTGAAATTTTTAAAGTATCAAGCTCTTGGACTTCACTCTGGTTTTGCATAATGAATATAATCAGCTCAAGATAACTTGTAAATTTAAGAAAGAACTTCTCATTTCCTTGGTATGCTTCATTCTATATGGCAAGAAACACCCTGCTATTCAATTGGAAGACGCAGCATGTTTCGAGTTTGGACTTTTCCTTATCAGCTGTCTGAATTCAGCAGAATATGGGCAGAGTGATGTTCCCCCCCGTACCACTCACTCTGAAGCCTCACGTGATGATGGAAGACGCACCGGCTTTTGATTGCTTGCTTTTCCATCTTTCCCAGCATGATTGTCTCTGGTGTAGAGAGAATATTCAGGCCATTCAGGCGTTGCCTGGGGACCTGTTGCACACAGTGATTCTGGCTTTCTCTTTCAGGCCACTGATCCACAAGCGCTGAAGATCGCTTACTCTTGAGATAGGAAAGAACTAATATAAATTTTATTATACAATGCCACTCTTTATACTTTTTCCTCCTCTAATTGAGTCATCTTAAATAGGTTCTCACTATTGATTTTATCATCCCAGCCATGCTAGCCTTCCTGCTAGGTCTCAGTAACACGAAGTGGGTCTAATTTAGGTTTATAAGTGAGTCATCCCAACTACCCTTCCTCATCACTCTCTCAACATAAGTTATTTGATTGTTTTCCCCTTTTCTGGTCCTTTGTTTGTTCATTTTGCTTTCCATTATCTTGATTTTCTGCAGAAATGAGTGCTCATTTATTCCTCCTTTCCATTTATTCCCTTCTCTTATCATTTCTTTCATGCTTCTCTGCCTAACCTTGCCCGGCTGGTCCCTGGAGGAGTCCTTCAGCTTCTGTCTCAGCATGGCGGAGGGCACCTCTCCCACAGTTTCCCCACCAAAGGCGTTGCAACGCTTTCCAGACCGGGGAGGGATCACGCAGATTTCCAAGTGTTTTCGCAGAGTGGAACTGCAATGCTGAGGTGCCAGCTAAAACATACAGGTGGCCAAATCTCCTGCAAAGAAAACCAGTGTTTCACTGATCTCAAGCATATGGGAAATGCAAATGGGAAAAGCATCCCCGATTGCAAGTGAGGAGGTGAGTTGGTGCAGCTGTTCCAGTCGACCTGCGTGCGCATGGATTTTTAAAATTTTATTTTGCTGTGAACATAAATTAGCTTGAATTTTCCATTACGCACTCACTTTCTGCACTGTTTTGATTGTTCATACTTCAAAATTTTAAGGCATGTACAACTTTATTGCTCATTTCCAGCATGTAACTGCACTGTCTGTAGAAATAACTAACTCCACTGACATTCTCAAGCTTCAAGGCTACAAAATAAAATGACGACATTGATTTCATCCAGCTATAAGATTTCTGAACAGGAAAAAAAAAAACCAACCCAAAACCTACACAATGAAGCGTATTATCCTTATTTGAATGCAGGATAACTGTTCCCAAGAACAGCCACACTAAATACCTTGAACAATTGCTGTGCCTGATGCCTGCCTGCAGCTCAATACCTCCGTTACACATGCTGTGGAGGAAGGGCATCCTGAACATCCTCGGATGTGTGCTGTTATGCTCTGAAGGTGCCACTATTGTTAGTTTGTGCAGAGAGATGAGTAATCACAGAAACAGACAAGCATCCTCCTAACACGCTGAGCGTCTTACAACAAAGTAATTGTTGCTCCAGTCTTGTGATGGGAATGACTTAATTCGTTTAAGCTTCACACTTTTCCTGACCTGCGCTCAGCCCAAGGGCAGAGGAAGACAATTGAAGCCGTACCTGTTTTTGCAACTTGGTTTGTATAATCTTCAAGTGTCCGGTGACAGGCTTTCCATCTACAGAGGAAAGTGTTTCTGTTGTCTTCCAAAAATGCCATGTAAAGCGCTCAGCTAGTTATTTTCCTGTTTCTAAGAGCGGAGAAAGGTGGCATGCTACCCACACCATCAGAGACACAAGCGAGCTTTTATAGGCACTTTTTCAGGAAGGTGCACTTAGACAAAGCTTGCATGTTCTGAGTCCGATTGCAAAGCAAAGTCAGCATCTGCCAAAGCATCTCAACACAGGAAAGCATTTCAATATTCGTTTAAGTGTTTGCTGGGTTGTCAGCTCAGTTATTTCAAATGATGTATCTACTAGCGGACTGCCATAACCAGGAGAGAAGAGAAACCGTAGGATGGTATTAAAGACAAAATGATCTGCGTTAAAGCTTGGTTTCTGTTACAGAAGGGCACAACGCTTTCGTTAATCAAGAAGGAATGGGCCTGGCTGAGTGATGAGCCACTTGGTAATGCAATCTGCCTTGACAGGATGGGATTTGCACAAGCCGATACCAACGTTATCCGAGAAAGCAGGCAAAAAGTCTGGATCCTGCACTGGGATGGAGTGAGATGGGAATGGGACAATGGGATATGCTGGTTCGTGGAAGATGGGAGAAAAGAGTTTCTTGCAAACAGAAGTTTGCTTTTACCTAAACACCTAAAATGCAGTGATGATTCTGCATTTTGCTCCGCATATCCCAACTCTCCAGCTGGTTAATCCTCCCTCATACCAGAAATACACTCCCAGAAACAGTCTCAGACCCTAAATCCGGAAAGCAGTAAAACTGAAGTCATGTCTGCAAGTAAAAGTGTCCTGGTATAGTTTACAGGCAATTTATATATATATATATATAATATTTTTAGAATATATAAATTGTCTGTAAAGTTATATATATAAACCTATATATATATATATCCATCTCCCATATTGATCATAAATGCTTAAAAAATAACCACATGATTTTGTAGTCACAGAAAGGCAGCTGCACCCAAAGGCTGCACCCACAGGCAGGTCCCTGCAGAGCTCAGATCTCACTCAATATTGCAATATACATAATTTTACCTTTTTTCAGCAACATCCCATGGCTGCAGAAGATCTGCCAGCAGTTCAAGTCTACTCTTGCATTTACTGGCGTACAGAATTGTTCTTGAAGTCTCCCAGGTTAAAAAACTGGAATAGAAGGAATTAGATGGGTATGTATATGGAATTCACAATTAATTTGCTTGGTTTTGTGGAAAACACTGCCTTCTTTTTAAAAATTTGAGTTAAAAGAACTCAGAGAGAAATATAATTTATTCCTTGCTAGCCAATATTTCCTCCTGTGACAAAATGCAGTAACTAGCAATTTTTTTCCCCAAAAAGAGGAGCCTGGCTTTAGTCTCCTAACTCCTGACATAGGCATCAGCTCGTTGCACATTCAGGACTGCTGAATTCAGTGGGGAGGGAGCATGTGCCCAAGTGCCTTCCAGATTTGGCATCCGTGATCTTAAATAGAAGTAGGGCTCTCTGCAAAAGTGCTGAGCACAAAGCAGTAGTTTAACTGGAAAAAACCTTTATGTGCGATTACTTTAGAAAATCAGCCTGCTTATTTAGAAGCCCAGAAATCAGCATTTACCAACAGAAGTTTGCTTTTGAAAATGCTACCTTCTCACTTTCAATAACATTTCTCTAAAGGTCTTTGTGATTTCCTCTTCAATGTTTCAAGCACGTTTTCATGGCTATTCCAAACTTGTTTTAATCTTCTCTTCTACAAAATTCTGCAATACATCGTTGGGCTTTTGGTTATCCTTTTTTTAATTTTTGCAATTCAATTTTCAAAGTATATCACATGTGACTTTATTTGTATATTTTAAATTATTCCCCATGTGCCTCCAAGACACCAGGTTTCATTATATAGATGGAAAACAAGTGTTTGAAAACAAGGAAGGATAGTGTCTTAGTGAGGTAGTTAGAAAGAAGTTAGTTTGCTTTCCTGTGCCATATCTTGCTTTCAAACTAACTCAAATCTGCACAAATCCAGCAACAATTAAAGATGCAAGGATGGAAATGAAAGTGTGATACCATATCTGTACATGCACAGGCTATTCATGCCTAAAAACATGGCATAATCATACATATAAAATTAAGAAGGAAATGGGACTAATAGAATAGATGTTCCGAGTCTTCTTTGGGAGTCCAGCCCTATATATTGTTTTTCAAAAGCCAAGTCATAGTTCCTTTATGAGCAAGTCCAGCCGCTACCTCCCAAAAGGTTGGGCCTGCCCAGCTTCAGAGATTATATGTAAGAGGACCGTATCTCCTAAGACACATCTTAACATGGTTCCTCTGGTTTTACTTTATACTTCTAGACTGCAGCCAGTCTTAAAATAAACTGGCTTCCCTTTCCTAAGCCTATGCCTATTATAGCTTTAAAGCTAAAGATCAGCCATTGAAGATTTCATTGTTTTCATAATGATGCTTTTAAGTAATGCTACATCCACCTGCCTTCCTTGATGAGCCACAGTGGCATCAATTTAGGAGCTGCTCTCCCTCATTTGGAGTTCCCTCATTGGGAATAAAACTCAGATGCATATAAAGTAAACCAAACAAAACCCCACCAAAACTCAAGAAAATGAAAGAGGAGCCACTTTCATGACATTTTATTAAAAATTCTCCCATAGTCATAACTTTGGCAAAAAGTCTCTTTTTTTTCCCACAGCTGGTATAGATATTAACTCTACTTTTCAATGCATAATTTTTGAGGCATTAGAATCCACATTTCTACACAAATCACACAAAAGTATATTCCCTTGAGAATATGTTTCAACATTCACCTTAGTATCGGAAGCAGTAGAATGTTTATAATCAACCAACAAAACATAGTAAGTTGACTTTTTTTTTTTAAGCTTAGCTCCGATAGAAATCTGAAGGAAGGTGCTGCCCCTTCTTTCTTCTTTCATACAACTGCCTGCTCTGTACTGGAAAAAAATTTAAAAAACCAATTAAGAACAATTCAAAAAAATAACAATAATCAGGCTTTTTCCCCCCTATTTTATAATATATGCTATTGCTTGCAATATCAGGAAAACAGAAAAGATTTCGTTTCAAAAGGTAAGATCCATGAAAAAGTGAGTGAATAGCTATAGTAGATAATGCCCAATGCTGAGAACAGGCTCTTATTTTGTCTGGGTAACTGCTGCTGATGTATGGCCAGAGGGATATTGTGCAAAAGGTATCGAAGGACAACAGCATTTAAATGACTGTCTTTGTACTCTTCTTGCTGAACTGGTTTCAGCTTAAGGTAAAGCAGAGTTTGACTTGTAATTGATAGCCAATCTTCCAATAAAGCCTGGGTATTAAGCTCAATAAACACGTGGCTGAGACTGTTGTGCAAGGTAAAGGACTTGACGTGTAAAGTTGTTTTGGTGTGCACCCAAAGGGTACTATAAAGACAAAGTGACTCATTTATTTCCAACCTCTTTTTCCATTTCTCAAATTTGCTTTGGTCATCTGCACTGCAATATTGGTGTTAGCACCTTTAAATGGTGAACATCTCAGCCCTCCTGGGGAGAGCCTCCTTTCCCAGATAGCACACTCACCTTCAGGGCCATCTGATACATTCAGGGAGCTGTTTCTCTCTTAAGAGAGAAAAAGTAACTGTGAGTCCTGCTTTAATAAAGAGAAGAGGATTTTGCTCTGTAAATCCCTTCCCCTGCTAACTCTGCCACCTTCTACAACACACTTCTTCCTAGGAAGAATAATGGACAGGTGACCCAGGCTGCATTCATATCCGGAGTTACAAATATGTGATAGCAAAATTTTTGATAAAACGACAGTAAGTAGGAACTATACCACTAAACTGACTTAAAGAAATGTAAGATGAGGAGAGAAAGAATCAACTCGATGATCAAACAACTTGGGAAAGTGATGCTAAAGGCATGCTGTGACAACTGATTGGTAACTGCTATGGCCCAGAGTTCCTTTTACTACCAAATTTGCAATATTTCAGTATTTGCTTTTGCAATATTTGCAGTATTTCCTCATGTGGTGAGAGGACAGTAGGCTCAGAGTAGTGAGAATTACCCCAAGAAACAGCTCCAGTGCCTGCTGGTACCAATTTGGAACAGAAGAAGTTTGATCAGTAATTCACATTTCTTCCCTCCTACCCTGTTTGGATTACATTGACCTGTAATATATTACGTAATTTCTATAGGAAGCATATTAAAATGGAGTGCCTCTGAAAACAAGGTGGTTAGTGACTAGTGGAAAAATACATTTGTGTCATAGGCTGTGAGTACTTCCACTCATCACATCTCCTGAGCAAACAAAATATGGGTTTTGTGGGCCGTACAACCCCTGTAAAAATGATTATTTGCATGGCATTCACCTGAGAAGAAAGATGCTGATCTTCAATGGGATTTTTAACTTGCCAATTATTAGTATATTTTAATTTCTTTTTTTACTGATTTAATTTCCTTACTGAAGAACAACAGTGATTTTTATTATTCTTTGTTCACACATGGTTAACTTTCTAGAGGGAAAAAAAAAGGTATTTTGTCAGGGCTGCAAAACTTATTGAAAAATACTAATTCTCTATCACATACTTGAATTTCCACAAAAGAAGCACAGAAGCTGCAAAACCACAAGCAATTCTCCCCCCACCCCCATGGCAGTTCTAGGAAAAGAAATTACTAGATTTAGTTGGTACAGTTTAGATGATCTGCCACTTTGGAGCAAAAAGTGTCTAAAGTAGTCGTCATTGCATCAAAAAATGTAATTTCTGCTGCTTGGTCTTCTGTGACCCTTGCCCACTCTCTGTCGGGGTAATTGAAGCCTTTCATTGCTGTTGCTTTTTAACTTCACTGAATTTCTAGTTTCCATGATCTTTTCACCAGGCATTTAGGTAACAGACCTAGCCCTAGTTCTTCCCTTATTTAGATACAGCGTTTCTATATTTAGCAGTTCTGTTGTACAGCTGATGGTTTTTATTTTATTTTTTCTTTACTATATTCAGTCCATTCATTCTAAATATATGCAGTTCCCCAAACATATGATTCTGTCACTTCTCTTTAGTTTACCCTCATATTAAGTTCTCATTGATTACTACAATAACGGCAGAATACTGTTACCAATGTCTTGTGGTTTTTCCCCCCCCAAAAAAAAACCTACAGAGGAACAGAAAGCTTTGGCATCTTACTTTGCACTATGGAGATATCTAATTAATGCAGAAAAATGTATTTTAGTCATAGTTTGCACACTGGGAAAGGAATAGCTCCTAATGTTGGAGACGCTGTGAATAGCAGTATCGGTTCCTTCAGTGAGGATCCTGATGTCGTCTTCAGAATGGTTTTGAAAACGAAGTAAAGACTTGCCTGAGCTTCACAAGAACTCAGCATAGTGCTGGTCAGAACTAAAAAACTTCACTTCTTCACTTAACTTATTTATATGAAATTTTATTGAGTGGGGCCCTGACTAAATGCTAACTGGGATTTCAGAGTCCGGTCTGATACACAATCATAATTGCAGATAGCTGATGAAAAGAGAAAAAAATGTGTAAAGACAGTAAAATCTAGATTTTTACAGTTGGATAATTAGGTGACATAATTTTTAAATAAGAAGTCTGCAAGATTTGACTCTTAATTCATTCACTTTCCAAGTTGCTCTTTGTGTTTCAATACCTATCTATGCACGCCAGATTTGAAAGGAAGAGCACCTAAGAGAAGGAATTTTGTTAAAGATCAATGCAAATGGTAGCACATGAGAACAGAAATGAAGTAGACAAAAAAAAAAGTTACGCATGGCAGATAGCGAGCCTAAACCACTCAGGAATGGGAGCTGCAGCTTCTGCGCAATCTTACAACACGTTAATTGGACTCCAAGCATTTGCCTGAAACTCTACTGGTCAACAAAATCAAAGTGAATGGTGAAGTAATTGCACTGTTCATGTAGCAGTGGAGATAGTAATTAATTGACTTTGCTGATGGCTATAAAATGCTACAAAACTTTTACAAATAGAATTTCACAACTGATAATAAGTAATGGCAGGTGCTGAAGGTGACATTGACAGCCATTTGTCTAATCAGGAAAGAAATACTGCCACATACGCTGACATTATTTGCTATTAGAGGTTCTAGCTTCTAAATGTCATATTTTAAATGTCATTAAATTTGTAGAATGTAAAAAATAAAATTTTAATGCTATTTTAGTCATATACCTCTCATTGAACCTTAAAATAATGCCATGTTTTTATGAACACTTTTAATAGTATGCAAAAGTAATTATCTCTAGTCTCTTAGGCTCAGTGTCCTTTAATAATGAACTAAGTCATTCTAGATGTACCACATCCCAATTTTACAAATGGCTGTTTGCACAGCAGAGGAGATCATGGAGATCAGAAGTATGTGAAAGTAGTCAGGTATTGCAATATTCTGTGTCAAGTAGTAGATTCAAACTAACTTTATCTATGAATTATTTGGGTTGTATATACCAGTCGTGAAGCCAAATTTGACCAAATCATCCATTCAGGGTCCAGAATTTAATAGTCTGTTTGTGGATTTCATGTTACTGAACAAGCAAGAGCTAAGCAACCACATAACTCTGATTTCACACCCAACTTTAATTTCATGGTGTCAAAACTTGTTAGGCTAGGACATTAGTGATGGCTTAGTCTTCACCTAACTTTAAACATTTTAGCTAAGCCAGTGGTCTAGTTCACCCCTGTAGTCAACACAGAGCCATGTTATCCAGTGGGTGATTCAAACCATCCTGAACTGGCTATCCAGAAGTCATTTCTGATAATTTCGTATATCTACTGATTTTAAGCAACATCCAGACAATTAATTAGTACTAAATACCTGAAGACTAAATACCTAGTCTTACAAAGCAAGAGAGAAGTGAAATCAAATCTCAGGTCAGAAAGACTGTAGGAATTAATACTTGGTCTTCAAAAGATGAGAGTGGACTAGTCAAAACCCCTTCATCGCACATTTAACTGTTCTTAACTAGTTAAGAGGGGCAATCTGCTGCTCCATATGGCCATTCCTCTTCCATTGCCTGCACTCTGTGCTCTGCATACTGTCCTGGGACAACGCTGTAAAGTCCTTATGACACTTCAGCTACTGACACACTCTTGGGCTCCACTTTTCATTTTCTGAACTTTATAGCTAAACTAAAACCCGCTCTCCCTCAATTTCATCTGCTTCTGGTGATTAGCTTCCTTAAGAGCCATGCTCCATGTAATACGCTACAAAAAGACCACATTTTGCAGGACTGTATTTATAAGAAGTAGATGTAAGAGACAACAACATGAAGATTTTTAGCGTAATCTGAAACAGCAGCAGTAGCTGCAAGGGAACTCTTCAGAGCCTAGAGAGGAAACAAGAGTCTTCCACTGAGATGCCCAGTTCATCGCCCCACATAGTATGCACCACGATGCTTCTTGGATCATCTTTATTTGAAGATCACTTCCAATCATTAGTTACCTTCTTCCTTTCATAATTCCATGCAGAATTTCTTGTTAGTAAAACACTACTTACAAAACCATCATTCTGCTCTTTTGGTTTTTCGTGGATGGTGTACTGCTGCACTTAGACTTACAGGTCCTACATGTTGGTATTCAAAACAGTAGTTAAAACAGATAGCAACCTAGAATTCAGATATGCAGCCCAAGGACAGTAACATGTCAATGAAAAGCTAGCTTGGGTAGCAATTAGAGAAAAGAATGAATGGCAACAGCTTTTTAAAAAAGATAATGAGCAATTGGTATTACTATCCTGCTCTGTTAGTACAGAGCCAGGATTCAGGTTGCTTGGCAGTGAGCCATAATGGATGGTTTTCGTTCCTTTCTCTCTTTGACTGCCTTTAGATGTAAGGCCCAATATAATAGCCTGACCTATTCTACTAGCGTTTGCAAAACAAATGTTTGTTCCAGCAGACTTACACTCTGAATATGCTTAACCACTTTGTAAGGTGGGGGTCCCACAACGTCTCAGGGCACCTCTTCCAATATCTGATCACACTCATGGTTAAAAAAATAAATCCTTATCTCTAATCGCATTTCCTGTTTTCTGCCTTGTGTCTGTCAGCTCTTGTCACAGCACATGGCACATTCAAGAAGAGTCTGGCTCCACCTTCTCTACACCCTCTTTGTAAGGCTTATTGTCAAGCCATAAGGCTGCGTAACTTCACTGCAGGCTGGTGGGCTCAGAACTGTGCAACTTGTGAATCATCCGTTCTTTGAACCATGAAAGGAGTGAAACTTTTACATTCTATTTTTGTGTAACATGTAATTGGTATTTCAATATTCATTTCAAATTTTAAAAATAGGTTAATTTACAAAAAAATAGATTAATATTTGTGAAATAGGTTATCAACTTCAAATCAAAACATTGAAACCTTGTAATGGAAATATTTAATTTCTCTGCAGATATTTCATGTCATTATGCCATCTTTTTAATAACCTAAGTCAGCTATGAACTCAGTAGACCATAAGTGGCAAGTTATGTTAAGTGACATATATTTTGTAGCTTTGGGTGACAGAGTCAACTGCTCTTATTCTATGGCTATTCAAGATTTTTTTCCATAAATGATCTAATTTGTCACTATACTTTTGTTGATAATTCCTACTACTGTAAGAAATATACTTATCACACTTTAAGTCTCCCTGCTCCTATACAATGAAAGTGAAACCCCTCCACTCTCAGACTTTACCCTTGAACAGTCCTTTCTAATGCCATATGCATTAGATAGCGTCTGAAAGACATTCTTGTGCCAAAGTAAATATTTCATGCTGAAATTAAGTATGTCTCAACGATATTCTCTTTAATATAAAGGGAACGAGCATCTTGATATCTTTTAATATCTTTAAGATATTTACTGTGTAATTCTCAAGTTAGCTGGGCAACTGACTCTGTTTTGTAAGGTAGTAAGTCTAGGTAAGGGGTTATCATAGCTAAATTAAATGGTAGTCCAGAGCTTTAAAACGTGACCGGATCCTTCTTTGCCTCTTGCTTCCCTTGCTCTGCAGAACGGCATTCACAATAGAAATCGGTTTGTTTTCCAAGACTATATGATGGTTTTGTAAAACGAAACTATGCCAATTATTTATTCATCATAATTGAAGGCTCTAGAACCAAAGAAAACCTTTTGTAGATTCTTCCTATAGAATAGCAATTTACTTTCCTGAAGCCGCTACAAAGACCTGAATTAATTACCACCAAGATGCACATTAGTGGATTAGTATGAACTTTCATTCTGCTCCCTGAGTTAATTGACTTTCAAACTAAGACTGTGACCTTATTTCAGTTTGCATCTTAGGAAAATATACATTGTTAAGATGCAAACCAGTGCTAGTCAATCTCCTACTTTTGTGTTACACTAAACAATGATAGCAAAAGAAAAAGTTATGCTGAACAGGATGTTTGTAGTTCAGTTTAGTTTTTTTTCTTTTTAACATCCTTATTAATGTACAAAATTTTGAAAATGTCTTTATTACTCTTATTTAAATATACAGTTATTTATATTTTATATATAGTTTTATTAATGATAGATGCCCTATCATTGATCAGATTTTCTTTAAAGTACCCAAATCTCTATCATGGTACATGATTATGGTACAAATGATTGTGTGATGAACTACAGTGAAGAAAGGGGAATTATCATTATCCAAGAAAACATTGCACGGACACCAAAATGCACTGATTTACTTGATTATATGTCATTTACCAACTGTTTCAAGTTCTAAGATACAAAGAGGAATAAAGAAAATGCCAAATTGCAGGAATGGGTGAGTCTCTGCCTACCTGCCACCGGACACAAGAATTGAAGCTGAAGGCGTTGCAGTGTTAAAACTGCTCCGCTGACCCTGGCACATTGTCCCTGACATGACACCAACACCGACATCAGCATTATACACACCAATACCAGTCAATCAGCTGGACGTCACTCCAATTTGACAGCTGGCAGTAAGGCACGACAGCCAAAAGCCCCAAAAGCAAGGAGCCCCGCGGTTACTATTCTGTACAGCAGGAGGTAAATCAGAACAGCACAGACCAGCTTCTGCCACCGTTGCATTAAACGCTACCATGCAGCGCCTGCCTGCTGCTCTCTGAGTGCATCGCAATGAGGGCAAGGCTCAGCTTGGAAAAGTCCTCATTTATAAAGTCCAAGCCCTTTCCCCATATGAGCTTCAGAAAAAAGCCAAACCCAACGACAACAACAAGAAACCCCCAACCATATGCATCATCTCTACTATATTTCTGACTGTGAAAGGTCATCCCCTGCTGTGCATTTTACCAGTATTTTACTCAGTATAGTTTTTAGCTTCCCAAACCAGAAGGTCGATCTCACTTCCTTCAGAGAACAGTTCTACAGCCTAATAAATTTCTGTCAAGTGGTTTTTTTTTTTCCTCTGCTATAAAGCTTACATTTTTCTTCTATTTTTTTCAGCCTATTACCTCTCATAATGCCCCAAGTGTCACAATAAATAACCCTTTGTTCTCCTTGACACTCTTTACATTTATTTATTTATTTATTGGGAGACTGCTATCTCATCCTAGCCTCTGCGGTCACTGCCCAGCCATCCCTGTTTTACAAGCCCTCCTTACCATTCAGCTTCTGGATGCTCTTTGGAAAATTTGAGCTTAGAAACATAAAATGACAGCAGTTTTTAGACCTCCATTTGTTTTTGCCACGCACAAAGGGAAGGCTGTTAGTTGGTTCCCCCCCACTGGTATGTCACAGTTTATTCTGACAGAACAGAACATGCCTATAAAATAATGAATATCATTGGTTACTAGTTTCTAAGGAAAAGATTTGTCAAAAGGACAGCGGAAGCACTCCTGTAAGTTTTGGTATTCAGGTGTCTGCTCAGAAGCATCCATAATTCTCCATTATAATTCACTTTACCTGCCTTTTTCTCAAGGCCTTGGCTCTGCAGCCCTGGGACAAGACTGGATATCAACACCCACTTGGAGACGTCTACTCGCTTTTTGTAATGTTGGACCACTCCTCCTTTGAAATGCCTCAGGCAGAAGCTTTTTTGAGGATCTTACTCAAGGCTCCTGGGCACGGTGCTCTCTCCCACGCCTGGAGCCTCCCCACCTCAACAGGAGGTGTCAGCAGCACTTGCTGACATCCACTTAAAATGAAATAACAAAAGCCATTCATTTGAGATATACCCATGTAGGCCCTTGGGGTTTCACTGTGCTCAGCTTGATTGTCATTTTTTGTGATTAAATTACTTGATTTCGTAGTTACCCACTACGATATTATAAGAGCTTCTTTCTTTTAAATGGACTATAACTTAACAGATGTGCTCGTTCCACTTCCTTCTATTCTCTGCAGCCTTACCCCGCATGGTTTCTACCAAGCATATGCTCCTGAATTCCCCTCTTCGAGCAGCAATCTTCTCAGCAGAAATCCAAGCAAACGCAACTTGATTTAAACATATTTTCCCTACCTGTGTCTCACGTTTCTCATCTTCTTTCTCGCACAACATTCTTTTAACGACTCCCCCCAGGCAGGGGTGGTTACTGCTGTAACTACACCTTACTACTTCAGCTTCACAACCCTTCAGCCTGGATTTTGTGGCACCTTTTCAAGGCTACCCTGCAGGTGCGGCCAATAACTCACCCTCGTAACTCACCTCAGGCTGGGCTAATGCCCTGCCTAGGCTCCCCAGTCCCATGGTGAGCTCTTGTCATCACCCCATCCTTTCCTTCTTAAGTAAACATATGCGTATATTAACCGTACTATTAGATCTACTAGGCAGAAAATTAAGTGAGTTGCTCTTCAGCCTTAAATATTTAACTGAATTGTTTTAATATTGCATTAGGTTACTATTTTTAGGATGAGTCAGAGGGTTTTTTCTTCGCGTAAACTCTTCTTGGAATACCCCAGCTGTGGAAATTATTCCAACCCTTTAGACTTCATGAATACACAGAAATTTTGTGCATTGCTCTGTTAGATCTATTCCAAAAGGAAATGCAGGAAAGATGTCCCAGGCTGCAATAGCCTGTCTGAGCCCAGACTCAGCCTTAAGCAAAACTCCTGGCAGAAATTCAGGGTCTACTGCTCAAGACAGAAAGTGAGCATTCAGATGTTATAAACTCCCTGCCCCTGGAAATTCAAATGAATTTAAAAATTTTAACAGTAATGTCAATGATATATCCTGCTACACAATTCCAGTTACAGGCACAGCATCTTTTTAAAATGCAAAGGAGGTTTGCGAACATAAAGGTCTTTCGTTCCTTCCTCAAAAACCTGTTGCTAAAATCATTCCTCATTTTATTCCTATCCTGGTCTCCACCATCTTCTATTGCATCCCCTTTCCAACCTCCATTATTTAAGCACATTTAATGAGAAACGCTGTGAGCGTGGTTCTGCTGTGGGACGGGGACCAGGATGGACCACTTGACCTTTTGAGGCCTCTCTGGCCATGTTACTGTGACTCTGTACTCTCCAGTCTGGTCTCTGACCCAAAGCAACAACTCGTTCTATCTCTGTCAAAATGTCAGCTGTGCCATGAAGGACAGGCTTGCTGTGAACAGCTGTCCCTGCCTTCTCCTGTTGCACATTGGAGGTCTCTTTGTAGGCTTTTTCTCCATCACTTACATATGACGGGAGGGCTCATCTACCTTCCCAGTTTAATTCTGGATAGTAATGCTGCATACCAGTGTGAAAAGCAACTTCTTCTCCCTCCGCTGTTCCTTTGGCGCACGCACAAAACAGCTGTCTTTAAAATTCCTTGAAGTATTGTGTAATCTTAGCAATAGCAGAGAGCACTTGGGAGTTCAATGCATTACAAAGTCTAATAACAGTAACAATAACAACAATAATAACAGTAAGGCAATGAAAGCTCAAGGATGCTGTGACTTTGAGCATGCTGTAATATTATTTTGAAAAGGTCTACTGCAACTCCAGGAAATCTCCCTCACCAGACAGCTACAGATTCAAATATGTCTTAGGGGGCAGGTAACACAAATTAGGGCCTTTTATTTCCAGAATGTGGGCCTGAATCCGGCTTGTGTCGAATGCAATAAAGGTGCTTACAAACTGAAGACTCTTCAGTAAACTAAATCAGGATTTGCACCTTTTCACACATCCAGGTTCAGTTCATTAGACTTTGTATACATTTACTATGATCTCACCTTGAAAGGAGTAAGCAGGTCAACTAAAAAGAAAGCCAAGGGACATTCTCCTTCAGTTCAAGTGCTGTCGTTGACACTTGTAGTACAATGAGACCCAGTGACTCGATATTTGATCATCATGCGATAACTCATTTTTTGATCTGTGCACAACCCTTTTACATAGCAAGAAATCACAGGGTGCACCAGGAGAACACATTGAGGCTAATTTAGGGCAAGGTGGGCTATGGTCACCCGTGGTGCATGCCTGCAAGAAGAGTGGGTCCGCCTCAGCCTGGAGACGGAGGAAGGGCTCCAACATGAACCGGCTCCTCTTTCCTGCCAGGCCCCAGGTCAGCCTGACCTGCTCAGAGGGAAGCCAACGTCGCTTGAAAGTTGCTGAGGTACATTTTGCACGTGACAGGGTGAGCGCAGATGGAACGTGAAGTCGAAGGACTAGTCTCTAAACTTTGACGAAAAAAATGATACATGATGAATGACAGAAGTTGAGACCAAATGTGTTATTTACCTCAACTTTTTAAGCCCCTGAAATTAATACGATTTTAATGAGAAGCTAACCCTGAAATATGCACGGCTCCAGGAATCTCTCTCTGTAGTGAAGATTCACTACAGGGAGATCTCGTGGGATAGATAGAAGCTGACAATTTAATAAATGAAGATGGAAGCAGAATAAGCTGATGTCTTAATCAGCTCTTCTTTTGGAAACAAAGCGACCGCACATGTTCCTTCCTCATCCAGCTTTTTCTCAGCCCTAGTTGGTCATATCTGGTCATAGAAATTAGTCTTTGATCTTTCTGGCAGCCTCTTCTGTTTGCGGGGTTTGGGTTTTTTGCTACGGACCATGTTTCCAGGGAGAGAAAAAAAGCAGTGTTTCACAGCTCTTCATAAAATTGTCACCAAAGCAAGTGTATGAAAATCGTTCCCTTTAGTAAGCCTCTTCTCAAATACACAGTCCTCAGCATGCCTGCAACCTGCAACTACCAAGTTCAGCTACGGCAAGAGCTCTTAGCAGCAGCCGCTTCTCTAATTGCTTTCTACTCCACCAGCGACCAGCATGTTTGCTGCAGACTGGTGGGCGCAGAACAATGTACAGGCACGAATTTAAAATGTTTCCCTCCAAATCATGCTCTGTTGCAAGCTGGTCCTTGAATTCCTGACATTCTGTAATCGTGAATTCATAAAGCTTTGAGGATTCAGGAATATGTGTGCCAGCCTGGGAGTCTGCACAAAGCCTCGCTGGACAGATGAATGATTCACTTTAAAGAAGATCCTGAAGCACACATCAAATTTTAATAAGTCTTTGACTCTCTTTTCTAAATGTCATCTCCTAATGAAGCTGTGGAAAGATGCTGTTTCTCCTATCATATTCTCTCTCGAAAATGCTCAAATGCTAAACTCATAGTAGGTGATAAGCCATCAAAGAAGTTTGCTCGCTAGACCTTAAAATGCAAGGAAAGAACGTTTTGCTGTTTGTCTTTATGTTGAGATGTTGTTTGGATGTGCAGCACCTGCTTCTGTTTTCAACTGCCATATGAAACATTTCCCTGACTCTGGAGTCATCTGAAAAACTGAAACAGTTATTGATCTGAATTATTCTTTTCAAAGCTGGGAAAGAGACTCTTAACTTCATGTAAATATATGGCCATGTGTTCAGCAAAGTCCTCCTGCACCCTTCAAGCCCAAAATCTCACCTGAAACACCACTTTTGCACACAACAGGCCAGTGTTCAAGAATAGGCAGAGAAGTGGAGCTGGCAGTTGGTGGATCATATACCACACTAAGTGCCTTTGCATATGGAACAGCTCCCATAGTGTGTGATTTAATATGCATTTAGTGTACTGACCACTCCCACCAGCCAATGCACAATTTCATTTACACAAATACATGTGCACCCACATCAAACCAACCATAAATTATGAACAGAAAGTAGCGAAGTTTATTTTTTAATGGGAAGGAAGAACCAACCAGCAGAGATGCATGCACCCAATGGAAGGTGACTTTGGGGAACCATCTGATTTAATAAAGGAATGGCTGCAGGAAGATGTTAATATTGGCAGAGGCTAACAGCAAAACAAAAAGTCTTTCTCTGCCAATCTAAATCACATGTCTCAGCCTGAAGCAGCTACGAGCTGCAGGGTTTTTCATGGCTGTTGCTGTTAGGCAAGGATATATAATGCAGTGAGTATATACACTTGGCCAGGCATCACAGGACTCCTGTGACAAGAAAACAAGGCTCTTGCCAGCTTATTGCCCAGGGGTACCCCTGGCGTGTGATAGAGCATTACTGGTGCATGCAAACGTAAATAGGAAACAAGATACTAAAGCAAACTTTGTTTGCAGATGCAGGCTGCCAAACATAAAATAACTTCGCAAGATGAATGAATGGCCCATCTTAGAGAGTGACAAGACCTTATTTTTTTGCCTTTTGGGACCCAGAATTTAAAGGGCCTTGCATAGAACAACACTTACTTGTGACATATTGTAGTCTCTGGGAAGCCTTCATACAGCCCCATCGTATGCCAAGAGAAAACTGTAATTCTCCATGGGAAGGGCACTATACTAGAGGTACTTTATTCATAAAAGTCTTTTTTTGCTCTCCCCCAAATCTTACGCACAACTGGCATGTTTTCATTCTGTAACCTGTTGATGGAAAAGATCAGCCTCAGTTAAAGGCTGATCTTTCCTGTAGCAAATGGGAAAATAAACCTGCCTAATTCTGCTCTGACAATCTCCTTTTTTAATCTTACTGATTGCGTGGGCATTCTTATTTTTAGATTGATGCACACCACAGATGAACTTATAATATCTTACCACATGGATCCAGTTCACCCAGGATTAACTTTACTGCAGGAGGACTTTACAGCTATCGTAAGAAGCACAGGCAGTGCCATGGTAACAGGAATCACTGGCAAAGGATAACTAGGGATGTTGACAGTCATCATTGTGCACACCATTTACTTCTAAGACTGTTTCATCTATAGTTTCATATCTATTATATTTTCTGACCTCCTTTGTAAGGAAGTATAATTTTGTAATTTCTAGTTTTTAAGTGATTGTGAGATATTTGTGACCTCAGGAGTCACACTAAGTAGTAGTTGCATTGCAAACAATCCTGCCCTGATTAATGAAATGTTTACATGTAAAATTAGTATTCAGTAGCAAGAAGGGTAGCACAATCTGCTCTGCACGTTTTAAGCCAAGAAATTTCATGTGAACATTGAATTTATTATTTTCAGTTGTAGCATTCTGCTTGAAAAATTGAGAGCTGAGTTCCCCTTTGGCAATTCAGCCTTTCAGTTTTGTATACCAATTTAGTAATAAAATTAACTTACATAGCACATTTCATGTGCAAACACTTTCTAACAAAATATCAGTATAATTTTCCCGCTGTATTACTAAATTATATTTTCTCGTACCACGTGAATCCCTCCTGAATAGTCTACTTTTTTCTTTTTAGTTTAGAGGTCAAACATCGTATCTAGAAGAGCACGTATCCATTAAAAATGACACTTATTATAGAGGTAACATTTATAAAACTCTGGGCGTAATTTTTATCATTTTCTTCACAGTATGTTGGTAAGAATTAATTCAGTTCAATTAAAATCCAAAACTGAAATAGCTAATAAAACATTGACAGGGAAAATATGAAAAATTATCCCCAGCTGCAGTTAGTTATACTTGCTATGCAGAAAAAGCTGAATGAGGAACTGAGTTTCTAAAAATAGGTTTAATTTTTTTTGAATGGTATTGAATTATTGAATTGTATTCTGGTAGTGTAGACTAGATAATGGATTCACTAGATTCAGCCCTAAAGGATTTACCAGAACATCAGATAAATATAGTTAGAGACGTGAGTAAAAATATAAAAATGTCATCAAAAGCTTTCAAAGAAAATCTTGGTTTTAAAACCAGATTAACAGGAGACAAACTGAAAGAAAGAGATGGATATTGGTTGCTTAATTAGATAAAGCCAGTACCTTAATTTTAATGAACTTTCTGGAACTACAAGTAGTGTTAAAGACCATAGCAATTTACATCAACAAGTACCTAATAGGTCTGTTAGATAATATTGCCTTTAGCTATAAAGCATCTACCATAAGAGCTACTTAGCATTCCCTTTGTGTATAAACACGCTCCAAACCTTTCTGGACAGTTTATTTTAAATACTTTGGCTTTGTTTTCAAAATCTACACACTTACACTGCAGAATGGGCTGGCGGATTAGTCAGTGCTGATAAGCCTAATTGAGGACAGTTAGAGATTTGAACCTGAATACATACAAGACTACCTTTTAATGACCAGTTTGTAATTATCAATGGATAGTTTCCATTATTTCTTGGCAAACTGAAAAAATCGAAGGCTTCCTGCTTACTAACAAGTTGTATATAAGCTACTACCATATCTCATGGAGCAAAGGCCGAGCAACGAGAGGAAAATGCACACCTTTGGCGATTTTGAAGTAATAAAAATGTATTTCAAAGCCATTAAAATTGTTCAAGCAAGATCAGAAAAGATTTATGAGTTGGTGGATTTATTGCAAAGGCACACCTTTCCTGGACTTCAGCCCTTTTTCAACTGTAGAGGAAGAAAGTTTTGTTTCTTTGGGTTAAACTCAAGCCAAAACAAATAGAAACCCTCTGTCTACTTCTGAACCTGCGAACACTTAATGTAAACTTCCTTAACTCATAATTTGGCTAAACGTCTATAAGCAACTATATTGCAGACAGCAGTGTATGGACTGGGGACACACACAGTCATTTGCCTCTTGCCAGTTGCTGGGAACCGGAGAGGAATTCCAGGGGCAACATATGTTGTCCTGCATCTAGCGGTGGGCATTAGTTGCCTCCCACCATCTTCTTGCAAGCAAATATGGTGGGAAAGTTCTGTTCCTGTCCTTCCCAACAAAGGGCCGGGTGCCATTTCTCTCCAAAAATATACTAATTTGGGGCTTTTAACCGATTTCTAACATTTCTGTCTTCATGCAAATTCCTTGGCATGCTAAGCTGCAGCAGATCCCAAATGGCTTATTCTGTAATCTAACACATAAATATGTATCTTAAAGAAAATATCATCTGTATAGAGTGCCATTACATATCGATGCTTTATTAGTTGCCTGGTTTGGGTCATTTACTTTCAAGAAGCTGCTCAGGTGTTATCCTTTGGCCTCCATGGCAATGACCTAGGAAAGCCTCAGGGGCAGACGGATCTCGTGAGCTCTGCAGGCAGCTGCCGCTGCCCTCAATGCCTGCACGGCGAGATTATCCGCTCCGCTCCGCTCCAGAAATGCTTCCCTGTGGCTTCATTTACAGCTTGGTCAGGTGCTGAAAGTTTACAAGTGGGAGTTATAAAAGTTAACTTTAAAAAGTGACAGCTTGTCCTTTTCACTATCACTCTGGACGTCCTACAAATAATCTCGCTCGCTAGCTTTCAATTATTATTATTTTTTAAACAGGTACATTTAGAAATATGCACCAGCTCAACTTTATTCTTCTTCTGAATTGAATTTGTTGCAATGTCTATAAATGGTTATTCCAGATAGCTATGCATCATTTCAGCAATTAATTGCTTATTAAACTCTTGGTTTGGTGTGGAAATAAATGGAAGATTTGTGCAAAGGCTGATGTTTGTGATATTAGCTGGCTGCTTACTGTTGGAAAATTGAGAGTAATGATTTCAAATTAGAATCCACTGAGCCAATTCTTGCATATCCAGATATGCAGCAAGTAACAGGTCTTAAAGGTCCATGAAGTGAATGTTACCATTACCCTGTGCTGTCGTCCCTGTCCACAGAGTATGCACACAAGTTTCTACGTGCTCAAAGATACTCAAAATTATACTTTCTCTGGAAGAAATGTAACACAGCAAGTCTTTGTGGTTCATCACAGTACATGAAGCAGGAGAAAAACCATGCATTTATTGATAACAAACAGGTTTATTATGTCATTAGGTACAGAAACTTAAATTAAGAAATACAGATTTAATTTAGCCAGAAGTGGTTAACTTTGGAGAAATAATAGTATAAATCTTCAGTCTCAGGCAACCAATAAGATCCTGAACTGAAGGAACAGGTCTGTACGTAGGATATAAATCTGCAAAAAACTTCCCAAAGAAGTATTTAGAACATAATTTGTCATCATGCCCACCAGTAGTCAGGCACGGCTGTGGTGGTTCTCTTTATTTCTGTCACTAGCACACCTGAATGCAAATTGTAGCAGCTCTAAAGAACGTGCAGGGGTCACACATCTCACAGCACATCATTACCTTAGCAATGTCTCGGGACTTCCTCTCTATAGCTTTTTTGATGAACAATGACAAATAAATAAAAAAAAGGTTTTGCGTGTCAGTTAATTATGGTGATATATTTCAATGCCTACATCATTTCTTATTAGACCTACCCATTCTGAGGACTTGTTTATCCTGGTGGAAAGGTAATAAAAAACTTTCTCACGCTTTTTACTATCCTCTGTAACAATTACTGTCTGCCCACCCTCGGTGATTATTTCTTGTATTCTCATATATGGTCCAAATATTACCTTGCAGAGGTATTATTATGGTCCAAATATGGTCCAAATATTACCTTGCATATTTAGAGGCAGTTCAGGATTTAAATTTTATAGGTAACATAGCACTTTTAATTGCAAATTCTTCTGAATTTAGATTAAGCTGAATAATGGGATGTCACCCATTTCAAATTCAGGTTAGAGTACCTTATTCCACCAACGAGTGAACTTTGTCTTCATAATCTAGCTCAGCAAGCAAGCGTGATATAACATAGAAAGTAGTGAGGGAGAGTGTTTTAACTAATGAATATGCCATCAGAAATGCAGCTCCCTGTTTGACAGCTGGGCCACTGAATTTTGATTTTTATTTTTATTAATTGGGAGACCCCTACAGTAACCTCTGCTAATCAGTGCCTGAGCAGCTCACAGCACACTGTCAAGAGGACACGTACAAATGAGGACTCTGCACTCATTTAAAGTCATATATGTAAAAGTACGCTGTTGTCCAGTATTTGTTGAATTTTACAGAATTAAAAGCAGGCCTGAACATTTTCGCACACCACACAATGTAATTTTACAACATTTCATAACACATTTATGTTCCACATAGTGATGCTTCCTCCTTCCATATAGCACTATTAACAAGGGAAATTGTACTGCGAATAATTTGGATTGCATGGAAAATAGAGGCCACAGATTAAATAGAGAAATACGTATAATTTTTGTATCTCTGATAATGAATTTTCCAATTAAATGTTCCATCACAGTTATTAGTTTTGATTAATTAGATTCAGACATACTGGGCCAGATTTTTAGATCATATTATTCATATAGCTTCATTGCAGTTAAATGGCAATTTTTCCACCAGACAAATAGGCCTGTATATTTTCCTTTTTTTAAATTATGCTGAAGATTAAAAACTCAAAGAACTCCAAAGTTGGCAACACTTGCACTTATATTTTGGTTATGCATGAACCAAGACCAAAACCCAACAGCCGTTTCAAGAGGCACAAGAATGTCAGAAAACAAGCACACATGTATTTTGCAATATAGTTACAATGTTTGCAAAACAAAATGTGTTCCCTCCAATCCAATTTGCAGAAGTGAGGTCCACTTTTTCCATAACAAGCTGGCAGGAATGAGAATCCCAGAGTTTGTGTCCTTGACCAATTTTAATTGAAGATATTCAGAAGGGGCAAAATCTGCTGACACATACTCTGCATCGGGGTCCTGTCCGGTCACTGGCAATTAAAATCCCATCGGAAATGGTCCGTAACACTTTCCATCCAAGCGTGTTAAACCACTTTACGCATATTATGTATTGACTAATTAGTTAGAATGTCTTTGGAGACTTGTAGTTATGATCTTCAGTTCATCGTTCAGGAAACTGAGGCAGAGAGAGGCAAAAGCCCTCCTGAGAGGTCCCAGCTTGCCCTCGCTCCATGGCTAGGAAGGAACTCAGATGTCTGACTTTCACTACGGCCATACAAGACAAGGACCTATTCCTTACCACAGCCACATCAATATTACTGGTTTTACTTATTCTGTCTGGCTTTTTTTTCTTCTTTAAAAGGCTGTATTATGGAGGTATGAATATCATCAAGAAGAAAGTTTACATTTAAGCACTCTTAAATATTTGACAAATCCACAAAACCAAGGAAATTCAGATTTAAGGCTGAAAATCCAGACTGACACTCCAACCTTACTGATACTGCCACAAAACTCCTTGCTTTTGTGCATTAAAGTCAGACCTCTTACTTTACTAAATGCTGTTTTTTCATAGTTAAATTATAGTAACAAGTGCTCCAGTTTCACTAAAACCCACTACCTACAAGATTTGGATTACTAAAATGTAACCTAAATCCTTTCTGCTGGTGGTGTGTGCATTTGAAGATAAGTAGCAGGGTGAGTAGGCTAATAATGGATTGGAACCTCCTATGGATAGTTCAGCACATCTCTAATTTCATTGCAACTATGTTTCTAGTTAAATTTAGATGAAAGAAGAAGTCACATCTATTTCTTGCATGCTATTTTTTTCCTTTAAGGTATTATGAAAATTCTGTTATATAAATTCATACATAGAGACAAGTGAAAAGCGGCAGCCACAGTAGCCTATTAATTTGTGTCATATTTCCAACGATTTTGATTGATTATGGTGTGGATGATGCTGGCCCACAATAATTAAAGACACAGTATTGTAGGAATTAACATAAATTTGGTCCTCTAACTCACCTTGCTGTAGATGCGGGACTAAAACATGTACTTATTATTTGTTTAGTATCATTTTAATGGCATTTCAACCGCTCAAGTTCTACATACATCAATCTTTAAATGGAGAAAGCTCAACCCCAGACTTTTCTGGCAGTGGAAAAATACCCACTTTCTCTTTCCCACGTATTCACACCCAGCCAATCCTACCAGAAAGCAGACACCAGAGTGAGCGTAGAAGGTGCTGTCCTACCCTTTCCCTTTCGGTTTTCTCCAGCAAAATGAACAGAATCTGGAAAAGAAAAAAAAAATTGGCAATTAAACAGCAAGGTCTGAGTAGGTCTGAGATAGAGGAGAGGCATATAAATGGTGAACAAGCAGTTCACACACTATATAACTTTCTGGCCATGGCTTTATTGTTTTGAACCACATCTTTGGCACAGCTCTTACCAGGGTTTGTGAATATTCATCACCTACATTTTCCAGGAAAAAAAACATTTTGGGGGAAAAGATTAACAATACAGATGGAAATACTGAAATAATTTTTTTAAAGCATAATGAAAACTTTACAATGGGCAGATGAATTAGGAAAAATGCTTTTTGTGGGTCCTAGCCTGTCTTAACAACATATGAATTAGAAAGGACTCCTAGTGAGGATTTGTTTATGTCAACATGGAACTTAATGAAAATTAAATCTTGCTTTATGTCATGTTGGAAACCAAATCCCAGCTTGGTTACAGGAGTGTAAACACAAAATAACTCCACTGTGCTTGATGATCCTACTGTGGATTTCCATCTTGCTCTCATCTGTGTCCCACCAATTTATAGCAGAGATGGATCCAGCCGTCAGCGAGCAATTTGCCTAAAATGAGAGTAATATAACCCAGGGGTCTGCACATAAGCATAAAGAACTCCTAGGCTTATAGTTTGCCTCTCATCAGCTGTTACTCATTAATGCTTTCTTCACTGATATTCATTTTAAGGTCTAGCACCTTTCGTTCTATGTTTGAGGTATTTGCCTTCAAAGTAATTTTAATATTCAAGCTACAAAGGTGTTTGCTGTCTTTGACTCAGTTGACATTTACTTGCGAGAAACTGAACTGAAGCGGCTGGTAATTTCTATAAGAGGTGTTGGCATTAATTTTCTTGCTGTTATGCCTTGTTGCTCCAGTAGGTGTTTGTAGATGCCAACATTGCCTAATTTTCTCCCCTTTTACTTACGTTTGACAGGTTACTTATTGTTTATTGACTGTGGGAAGTTTCTTGTGTGATTTTGCTTCCTCAGCTCTGGTATTCAGCAAAAAGCCTTTATTTGTCTCATGATAGGGTGTTTATCTGACACTAAGTCCTTTTTTAATAAGTTAAACTTCCAAAGAAATTATTATAACTTTCACTACTTAGTTGTTAGCAAACCCTGTACACTTTCATTTCTGATTATATGGAATGAAGAAAATGTGATAACTTGCTGAGTGACACAGAATTGTCTAAAAAATATTCAGTCCCCTTTTCATCTCTTATTCCTGCACTATCAGATGAGGGAAATTACTTAGCTTTCATAGAAAAATCTATACTGATGAGGGCTAGGATTAGTAAGATATGTTTTAAATGTGTATTACATATTTAAAAAATAATGTGATAAGTATGTTATTACAAGTATCTTTTCTAAGGTTATAGTTCACCAGCTGAATAGGGAACAAAATTATAATAATTGGAGGCCAACAGTGATTGTAAAAAGAAATTTTAATAAACATGTTAAGATCTAGCTAAAGGCTTGTGTTAATAATTACCTTCACATAATAACACTCAGTGTTGATGCCCTGTTGCACTACTCATATAGACAGATATTAACACATAATTCCATTCAAATTTATGGGTCCTGAAGTAATTGCAGGCTATAAACAGAGCTGCCTGATTTGACTTTTGATAAACTTACTTTTTAGAGGACTAACCATGGACTCTCTGAATAGGTATGACAGCATCATGCGGAAAAGTCCGGAAAGGCCTGATGTCTTCCCAACATCATTTTTCTTTAAGTTTCCCACTTAACATCTTTTGCTTCTTGCCAATAAGTAGCACAGAATATATTACAGAGGAATCATCTACAGTGGGAAAAAGTTGTGAAAAGTAATTTCAGCAAAAACACACTGTCTCTTTCCTGCCAGTAACATGGAGTTTTATATCCACAACCCTGATAACCTCAGTAGCTCGGTGACCATGCTGGTCTCAAGCCTTCCTGTATAAAAGTCACAGCATATTTTGGAAATTATTCTTTCTGCCAAGCCACCTTTGCAAGCACACGTTTGATGTTTCGCTGCGACAAGAAGCTCAAGCCTGGCCAAGGTCGTTCTTCACCTCAGTTTGAGAAGAGCAGAGCTTGCCCAGCTGTGGAAATGCCAAAGGAATTTACACAGAGATTGTAAGAAACAAGTAAAACTGGGACATGATAATACCATCCCTTCCTTCGTGATCTTAAAACTATGGCTGAGTGCATGTGGATAGGGAATATAGTCACTGCTTTTGAAAAGAGCCAGCTTTGTTTTTAATGCCTGGCATTAGCAGACAAAAATAGAAAGGAGATAACATTGGATCACCTGAAAACATTCCCAGATGCATGCTTTTGGCAGGTAATTGCATTGCCTTGCAACATGATAAAGCAAATCAATGAAATGAATACAGAAAATGTGAAACTGAAATCTATATCGTAGTATTCACAAGAAATCCAGCAGAATCTTGTCCAGAACCACCTGTCCAGGTCATGTCAACACATAGGCTGCATGGTTTTCTGGAAATAAAAGAACAATAAAATAAAATAAAAAAACAAACAGTAAAAACCAGTAAAATGATCTGTTCATCTCTTTTCCAAGACCAAATAACATTACTTTCATCCTACATTTCGCGCAACAGAAGCGATCAGAACAGTAGGTTGCTGTTGTAGAAGGCTTGGCTCTGGAGTGGCTTTGAAAAGGCAGTGAAAACAGCTCTTCAGTTGCAGAAGATGAGGTTGATGTGGACACAGATTTGTCTTTTGCCTTCATGAAGTAATTAGAAGGGGTTTTTTTAATCAATCATCCTAATCCAAGCCACAAGGAGGCAAGCATCCCGCTGCCAGGAGGGCTACTGCAATAGAAGCCCTCCATTTGCTCCGAGTTAGTCCTGCCCAAAGAGATGACTTAGTGACAACACGTACTTGTATGTTGACTGCTTGTGTAACAAGCTCCCCAGTACCAAGCTGGCTGCTCACTTTCTAGTTGTAATTCCTGTAGTGGAGACGCCGTGTGCTTCTCTGCCAAGATGACACTCCCTGGTTTGCACGGAAGAGACAGGCTTTGCAGGTGACTCCAGGCATGTGGCTTTCCTTTGTACTCAGAGTTTTTACAGCCATTCTTGACTATCAAAGATTTCCATCATCCTCTGGCCTTAATCTTCAAAATTTATTTCAGAGCCTCAGAAGCTTTGTTTGGCTGAGTGCAGCTAAGCAGTGAGCAGCTGAAACCCTTCGTGACTGTCATACAGCTTTCCTATTTCTTTTTAATATCCGTCAAGCTTGATGTTTTATGTAACCAGTTTTAAATGTGTCATAAGAGAGTTTATTTGGCTACAGGCAGTGTTTTTGTGATGGGTTTTGGGTTTTTTTCTGAGCTGATAAAAATGGAATTAGCAGGTATTAGCAAATAAATTAGTTAGTAGGCATTAATAACAAAAGAACCTGTTCAGGTTCACTGAAGCAGATATAATTCTAGTTACAGGTTAAATATTTTTTTCAATAAGTTGTTTATTTGCATTGCTTTATAGGTATTATTTCTTAAGAAATTAATTCTTCTTAACCACAGCCCAGTGAACTCAAGAGCCTATCTGACACTGCCTTAGACTATTGCTCTTGGAGAAGAAACCCTCGCCATCGCCTCATTTACTCTCAGACAATGTGTCTGTATTCCCCAGAGGGCTTCTAATTCAACCTCAAGAACAGCATAATTTCAAATGTCTCTAGAGAAAATGGAGTTACAGAACACCAGCTGTGGAAAAGTATATGTTCAGGCTCTTCACACGTGTGCAATTAGTGCTCTGCTGAATTTCTTACAAATTATGAAAAACAATGACATTGTATATCACAATACACTATAGCAGTAGTTTCTTACATAGGCATATAAACCGGTTTTCCCCAAATCTGTATTTTGATCTCATATTTACTTGTTCAAATGTTCTCACCAGATAAAGCGGTATTCAAATAGTCTGTACTTAGAATGCGAAAATGCATGGAATCCTTCTCAAATGTAAGGTTATAGATAATTAACTTCTTTGGTTGCAACATTTCTATCTTCAAGTCTTCTGTAGAATATAACATTAATGAAAGTGAGACCATTTTAAAATTAAATGAACTGTAGGACAACTATAAACTGGGATTGACAGGTTCAGATTTTTCCTTCAAGCTTTTAAGTATCTCTACTAATAGCTAAAATATTTCTGAAGTGGTCTGACCTTTAGATTCTATTTGAAAAAAGGCTGCTTTTCTTTTGGGAAACTGCCTCCACTGAATCATTTCCAAGCCTTCAGGCAACTTTCAGTATCAAATACACTGATGTTACAACTTTTTCTAAGATAATTTTATAAGTGAACAACAAGAGAAAATTAGCCCTAATGTCTAAAAAGGGTGGTAAAAATCTACAGAAAATTTCTTGCAACGTACCTCATAGAATTCAAGTATAACTCATTTGATACAGACCTTCAGCTTTGCGTGATTCCTGTTATGGAAACTAAAATTGCTCAATGGGAAGGCCTTGTGAGTTCCAAGCCCTAAGTAACTGGGTTATGAACCCCCAGAGAGATTATGAATTTTTTTTCTGGTGTCTGCATTTCAGCTATGGTAGTCATTGAAATATTTGTCCAAGCCATCTGAGAATGATGATTAAAATAGACAGAATGTTCATCAATGTTTACCATCTATATATTTCTCATAAGATCAACAAAACTTAAATGTCAAATTTTAATACGTATGTGTTCTTTTCAGTACACTATCTTTGATTTGACCTAATAAAATTATACGACAATTCAGTGAATTACTATGATAGCAAATTAATATATTTATTGTTGTTACTACTTAAACATGAGCAATGAAAACTGGAACTGCCTTCAGGATACATGAGATTTCTATAACTGGGTCCAACTATGGTGAAAGCAAGTGGCACCCTGTTAACTGTGAAACGATCAGCCTAGAAATTCTCTATGTGAAATACCATCTTAGTTCACTCGAGTCTGGACAAGTTTTGGAGATAAGGTATGCTATTTTGCAGTTTCCAAACGCTATAGGTTGGAGCGCAGTACTTAGTGGAAACTGATAACCTCGGTTACCTGGTTATGATCTGAAACACTGATCATGGTGATCACTTGAACCTGGAAGACGACTGGAGAAATACCTGAATTACACAGAGCCATAAAAAAGCTTGCCTCTACAAAAGAAAAGAGGACATACATAAAACAATGAATACATGAGTAAATAGAAGCATTATGAAGCAAAACACTTTGCCAGAAAGCTTATTAAAAAAAAAAAAAAAAATGAACAGTGTGTTGTGGACAGAGATTTTAAGCCACTGTGAGGAGCATCAGACGATGGGCCAAGCTGTGGCTGTCCTACTCTTGTAACGACACTGCTCTGTTCTTAAGCAGTGGGTCAACACTGGAAATTTAACTCTAGAATTTGTGAAATTGTGCACTTACACAGGACTATTGGAACTTGCCTGAATAAATCATTTCAGTAGTTGAGTGACTATATTGTGTTCTATCATGTAACATGATACATGCCCATGCTTGACATGAACAGAGCCGAGTTTCCATTTTAGACCAGTTTTGAATACTCTTGCTTATTTGTCTTTATCTATTTGTACATATTCAGTTTTCTTCTGCTCTCGCTTCTGTAGATGAAACTATGAATAAACTACTAAAAATATGATCAGAAAGTCTGTCTTCATCACACAGTCTTTCAGTACAGGTTCTTCTCTATGGCAATCTCCAGTCTCTACACAGACATTTTTTTGAGGAAGATATTTTGTTCCAGGTGTTTATCTAATAATTTGTAATAAATATAGTATCTGTTTAATAAAGCAAAACCAGCAATATCCAATGACAGCCTTGGTTGATCTAAAAGACAGACCTCCTAAAACCTTGTTAGCTTCTCTCCCAGGAAATCTAGGAGTTGGCACCCGCTGTAGGAGCAGCTGTTCTCACACGTCTTACAGATGGCTGCGGAAAAGGAAATCAAATCCCCACTGCACTCAGACCTTTAATGAAAACAGTATAAAATCCTGAACCGGTTGAAATCATCTCCAGGACTAGACTTGCCTTTTGTATGGACACGAAGACTCAAAGACCAGCCGGATCCTGCGTGTGCGGGGTGAGTGCGTCACCAGATGTGCCCGACCATGGGTCGCAGGTGGCTTCCAAGGCTGATGGCCAGTTGCTGAGACCATCCTTCCTGAGAGCCATAGCATTGATCTTACTTTTATATGAAAATAACATCTATATAAAGGTTACATTGATATATAAATGTATAGATATAACACTTATAAAAATAGTTTATATATAGAGAAAATATCTATATAAACTATATATAAATATATAGAGAGAGAATATAAGAATATATATAGTGACTAACCTATATATAGTTTATATATAGAAAGAACTATTCTAACTACCGAATACACACCAAACTTAAATGTCTAAAAATAAGAGACCTAACTAGGAATACTGGCTTATAAAAAGAATTCAACAGTAAAATGCCTTAGCGACATAGCAGCAGGTTGGGTAGATAGGTGCAAGTCAGAAAGTCTGCTGAAAGTTAAATGGTGTTAGGGGCAGTGTGGCAGGATGAAGTTTTGGAGTGCGGTTTTTAGTGGTGCAATGCAAGATGTTGGTTTAATAATATCAGCAATGTCTGAAAGTGTTTTGCATGCACTATAACTTCAAAGAGAGCCTGATTTATAGGGTCCCTGTGATGTATCTAAATGTCAAAAATACATAATTTATGAATTCATCTGTTTAGAGATCTATTCTTTTCCAGATTATGTATACTAAAATGACTATACTCCATGTAATTCAGCTCAATTTCTAGCAGATTACTCATTTGAAAAGAGCTGAGAAAATAAGTGTTTGCTATTCATTTTGCACACAGAACAGATGTCTACAATGCGCTTTTGCACATCCTAACATGAAAACTTGGATTTGTCATCAATGATTGATCATCTCAGTGCTGCTCTCCAAATATGCCGTTGTTACTTACGCTTCTGGTTTTTTAATAGTGGCCTTGAAACTTTTTAAACCTTTAGCAGGTGAGATAATTCAGTTCATGATGAAGTGACTTTGTTCTCCAACCAGGTGAAGGAATAGGAGCTGCTCTTCCTCACTCCTTCCAGCTATCTCTTGCCATCTGCAACAGTGCAGACCCTGGCACCATCCCATAAGGAGCAGTTCCTCTTGCAAAAGTTCAGATGCAACAGGGCAAATTAAGCCTCAGACATCTTACGCCCTTTGTCCATCTCCTTGTCACTCATACTTTTAAATCCTAAAAAAATTATACGATGAGATGAGAAGTTTAGTAGATAAGAAGGGTAGAAACATAAATACTGTATGAATGCAAAATAGACGCAGTTATTATACCATAATACAATAAGAGTACGTAGGAAAGAGTTCATCTTCATATCAATATTTGGGTCATTAATTTGAAAAGAAATACAGGGCATCACTCTGTCTGTAATGCTTTGGACCTCTTTGTTGCTCAAGCTCAAGTAAAGTTGTGTTGTCGTGTCCACTGCAATGGTGGGAGGGAGGAAGGCATCTCGCTGCCCTCTTGCAGAGGAGCTCTCCACACCCTAAAAGACCCTATCAGCCAGAGAGGAGAAAAAGCCATTACTCCCCTTGTCCATAATATTTAGCACTGACTAGCTCTGCCATGAATCACAGCATGGTAGCAGGAGGTAACCTTTCTGATATGGTTTCTCAGCCCATGCACCTAACACCCATGTTGCATTATTTCTTGCTAGGAAGACTGTACTGTGTTTTTATTATGGACTATCTATGATAGTTAAGAAAAAAGTCTGCTTTGATAATTTTTACCCATCTTACACACCCTTTTTAAGCTTCTTATTGCCCTGTCCAAATTCTTCTTGAATCTTCATTATGTTCCTGTTGGGAAAGTACATATTCAAGCAGTAATATTCAGATTTTTTAAGAGGAGTTTTGGTGGGTTTGGTGCTGAACATATGAAGGAGAAAATCCTATACTTCAATTTTAGAAGTATCTAACTGAACTGGGACAATATATGTTTGGGTTTTTTTCAAGGAGCTTTAGCATACATTTACAGTTACCTAAAACGACCACTGTAAATCACAGTCCATAGCAGGGAACAACAATAATTTCTTTATGCCCTGGAAATATATTAAAATACAAAAACACATCTGAATTTTAAAGGGTTGGTCAACATGATATTGGGGTCAGAGTCAAATTGCCTCCCAAAGCAAACAACTCATGATCTTTTTATCTTCAGATAATTTATGTGCACATAATGTTAATAGTTGATCCTACAGCCAACACCCAGCCCCCTGGAAATGGTTTTGTAAACCAAACAACACATTACCTAGTTTCATGTTACAGACGAGCCAACAGCAAGGAATTTTCCTATAGTTTATACTATATAGTTAACACAGAACTTCAGATGTCCATTAGAAGCTATTTGAGCACCTCCCAAATGCCAAGATCCTACTGACACAACCAGTATTTAGTTGATACTCAACACCTTTAAGGCTCACCAATACCTTTGTCCTTGCCTGGGCAACTACACCGCCCATTAAGATCAAGGACTCAATAACTAAATAGATATGAGCTAGGTGTGGATGTGAGCTAAATTACTTGAGAAGATATAAGAAATCCTCCTGAAAAACAGATAATTGAACCTAAATCCCACAAGGATATATTACCGCCCTAAACATTAAGATACTTCCTCCTTTTTAAAAAAAACAAATTGGACTTGCAAAACTATTCCACTTCCGTATAGATTTTTGTGGTAGGAAAATATACAGCTGTATTTAACTGAGCCTTTACAAGATCATTAAGCTGCCTTACAATTATTAGTTTGTGGGTGGTGTTTGTTTTTTTAAGTGGTTTGCATAATCATAATAAACATACGTGGGAATGTTGAACTTACTAGCCAAAGCACTGTCCTCTATTATAAAAAGCATGTTACTGCCATCTGGGTGCAGGAGATATATTGCAAGGTACACCAGTAGATTTTCATAGAAAACCTAGTATATAGAGGAATTTTGATTCCTGTTTGTCCACATTTCAGGTATTTCATCCAGTTGTTTCTTACAGTGTTAAATTGAGGACATTCCAAACTGAGCAATAAACAGGGCATCTCTAATCTTCAGGAATTAGAAATTTAAGAGCTAGATTAAGCACTGTACAATGTTTGCATCAAATTTTGCTTTATTCAATCAATCTCACAATTGGAGAGGTGCACTGTAGGGTTTAATGCTAATAAGGCTGAGTGGAAGAGGAAAACAATCTCGTTACTGGAAGGTCTCATAATATTTTGCCCACTTACCTTATTCTTCTCTTGGAAATGAGAGGAGAATTTATAAAATTTTGCCAAACAAATGCTCTTCATAGTGTAAAGCAATACTTTCCCTACAAAAAAATGGGCCGTGTTTGTCTGTACAATGCAATTTCATATTTTACTTATAGTAAAATTGCATATGTATGTATATATTTTCATATGTATAAATGTGGTATAATTATCCAGAATCAAATGTAATGCCTGCACATTAAGGAAAACAGATCATAAAAAGGGATACTATTACAAGAAAAAGGTTGCATTGGCTCAGACTGAATGAGCCATCTAGCCATGCGGCTAATAGCAGATGCCAAAGAAAAAACGTAAAGAATAGCCTTACCATTAAACTTGTATAGAGTAAACTCCCAGCCTCCAGCAATTTCTGGGTCAGAGAATTCCTGAACAAGAGGCTGTACCTAATATTAACAGGCAGGTGATACTGATTACAAGACCAAAAAAAACTTTTGATTTTTTTAATGAGGTTTTTAATCCATGTGGGTTATTCACCTCTATTCAAAATACATAATTTTTAAATGTGTGCACAGAAAAAAAAATAATCAGCATTTCAAAGTATGAAGCAATAATTCAGGTGAAGCAGAAATGTTTTCAGCTGGGCTGAAAACTGACTGTCCTTTTACTACAGCAAGGGCTTTCTATGCCCATGGAGTTTAAAACCAGTGGGACTTGGCATTAGTCCTTTGAAACATCTTCCTCCACAATTATAGGTATCAGGTACTGTCAATGGCCAGAAAGATCCATGTCAGGGTCCTGTTATAATTTCTGTATTATTATAGTTATTGTGCAACTATTTTTAGTTTTGAATCCGTCATAGTCATTCACCTGCAAGAAGAAAATGCTCTAAATGTAGTACAACCTAGATAGTGTAAAAACTGTCCATTTTTTTGAGTTATTGGAGTCCCTAAAATAACCTCTGTCAAATATAAAATGGAATGTATTTTCCATATTCGGAAGATAATAAAAAAGTGGCTGAACCAAATTTGTAGACCTTTCCCAAAAGTTCATTTTTGTACTAAAATTAAGTATGAGAAGCTACATGATACAAGGATTTTTTTTTTTCTTTGAAGTTACCTAGAGTTGCAAAAGGAGATTTAGAACATCAGAACTTCTGCCAACTGTTAAAAAAGCTATCATGATATTTTCTCTGACAGAAGAGATGGCAAATTTGCAGTTTCAACTATTTAGGACCTGACTGGTACCCTAAATTATTCTAAAGTATAATAATTATTATATTTGGGAATTAAAATATAGTGTCCCACTCCATTTTATTTGTTATACTAAAAGGAACGTTTCCATGTGAACAGAACCTTTGCAGTTCATTTTTAATAATTAATGCATTGCACTTGAGGGCAAAATGCTTCTCACACAAATTTGGAAACTATAAATTGTCTCCATGGTTTCCCCAGGAAACCACTCTGAGCCTGATCTCTCTGGGCAAATGTAGTAGAGGAGCATGTGGTGCCAATGCTTTATTACTGGCATGGATAAAAAACTTCTCACATAAATTATCATTTAGAAAAGATTACCATAAAATCAAATTGGAAGACTTGTGAGGACCTCCTGGGTCTCTGATAACATCCGTAATAATAGCATAAATATAAAAATAGCTTATTTGATCTTCTGTAGTTCACAGATCTCAGCATACACTGGTTAAATCAGAGCAGAAGGAGCCAGCCAAGGGGGCTGGGGCCACCGGGCTTGCTGGGGCTGCATGCCGACAGCCCGCGGAATAGCACGGGCGAGAAACCTGCCAAGGAAATTGTCACCGATATGAATAGGAACATTTTGTGCAGATCAAGGGATAATGAACACCATGAGCCAATCTTTGCTCTTCCAAAATCCTCCCTTAGATCATTCAAACCCATAAAGAGCAGAATGGCTTCAGTTGACCTCATAAAAGCAAAGTCTTTTCTTTCAAGGTTGTCAGCATATTCCCATCCTGCTGTTTATGCCTGCTAGGGCTCTATAATCACGGTTTGAACTCCACGGTCCAGCTCTCTGCTTCCTTCTCTTTGCATAGCTACAAATTTCTCTTTACCATTAAATATTTTGGGAGGCAGCATCTCCTTTCTCTATGAGAGAGAATCATTTAAGAGTGGGAATGTGGCATGAGAGATTCACAAAGAGAGATTTCCACATGACATCTCCCCCAAAATGCCAAAAACTTAATCTGTGTTGGAACATAACCTTTTAATAAATCCTGTAAAATTCCCTTGACATTCTGGTCAGCATTACAGTGACACAGAAGATACATTTAACATGTGGACATGGACATTAGATATCTGCCTTGATTTTACAGTAATAGGAAATATGTTTTCCTGATTATGATAGCTTCCCTAGCCTTATAGATACACACATTTTATAAAGTTTTCTAAGGGTTTACGTTAATTAAAAAAATAATACTGCTTACAGAAATCCTTCTTCTGTTCCTCTTGACTTTTCATGCAGGTATTGTACATACAAAGGAATGAATCTGCTGACCTGTTTCATCCATCCGATGACGAGGTCTTGTGCTGTTCCCTGTCCAGAAGAAGGCTTAACCCTGGGGCATTTCCTTACGCACCATATTTACTCTCATTGCTACAACTGCAGGGCTGGCTGGGGCGGTTCCTGGCTGGGAACAGGGATTGTGATCACTTGGAAACTCACTTTTTGGTTCTTTGCTTGTCTCCATTTGCCCAGAAATAGTCATTCCTCCCCATCTTCCCCAGCCTCTTCCTCCTCTGCAGTATTGACCACACCACCGTCCTCTTAGGTGACTTCAGCCTGTGACCTGCAAGGTCTGTTTTACTCTGACTTCCCTTCTAGCCAGGTACATTAACTTGTAATGGAAATCTATAACGTGACTGGTCTAGATACAGCTCTGTAATTAAGAATTCAGATATAACCTTTCTTTCAGAGGACCTATTTCATCTTGTACGCTGGTTAACAGTGCCACGATTGCATGGCAAGGGCCACGCTTGGTTATTGCTGCCAGAGGGAGAGAGACCGTTCCCTTTCCTATCTCATATTGCATTGTCAAACCGAATTTATCAGATTTTGTCTTACAAGCGCTTCTTTTCTGCAGGTATCACCACATTTCCAGCATTAGATTTACCATCTGATTGCTACCAATACAGACAAGGAATCTGTGAAACCGAGAACATATTTTGGATTATTCCTAATTTGCCGGTGAGCACTTTGCAAAGCCCAGATACTCTGTATATGCAGCACGTGGTTATGTTAACGCACACAAAAATTTGTTCTGAATTGAATATTATTTGATAGCATGAGTTTTCTGTTACACAGGGCTGCAGTTCACACAGCGAGTTTATAATGATTTCCAGTAATTGGCCAATGGCATTTTTTCTTCTACTTTACGCTTTCCAGTTTAGACTTGTGTTTCATCAGCTTTCCTATCTATGTGTGTACATGTACATACATTAACACATACAGCAGAACTATAGAATCATAGTTCAGACATAAACTTAGAGAGTTGGTGCATCTGAAATATTATATCTTGATATCTTTGTATCAGGTATTATACCTAGGCCAGATTCTGCATATTGCTATGAGTGAGAACCTTTCTGTGGCATTAGAAAGGTGAAAATAATATTTTGGTCGATTCCTGCCTTACTCAGGAGCACAAAATATTACATGGCCCCTAATCCCTTTACATGTTTTTTGGAATGTGTGCTGACTGAATATTTTGATGTAGTTAAATGTCATTTCAGGGGTTTGTAAAAGGGTCTTAATTCACTGCATCTGTCTACAGTGGTTTTCCACTCACAGTGCAATGTCCTTCTGTGCAACAGCTCCTGCCTGGAGTTATTTTAAGGATAACTGTATAGCTGATTTTTTTCTTACTCTTGCATACTGATCTTGTATCTAACAAATACAGCAGCTGCCTTGGGAACAGTGCATGGGAACGTATAGGTAACAAATTTGTATTCATATTTAATTTCATATGTAACAATCTTAGTTCAAATATTTTACTCATGAGGCAGTCGCAACAAGCAAATCCCACACCATTTAATTCCGATTAATAGTGAGACAGAATTTGCTTGTATTCATTATTCAACTAGTTGGACAGCCAGTCAAATACTGCTGTGCTGGTTTTAGCTGGGATAGAGTTAATTTTCTTCATAGCAGCTAGTATGGGGCTATGTTTTGGATTTGTGCTGAGAACAGTGTTGATAACACAGGGAGGTTTCAGTTGTTGCTGAGCAGTGCTGACACACAGTCAAGGCCTTTGCTGCTCCTCACCCCACCCCACCAGCGAGCAGGCTGGGGGGCACAAGAAGCTGGGAGGGGGCACAGCCGGGACAGCTGACCCCAACTGCCCAAAGGGACATTCCACACCATACGCCGTCATGCTCAGCACAGAAAGCTGGGGAAGAAGAAGGAAGGGGGACGTTGGGAGTGATGGTGTTTGTCTTCCCAAGTCACCGTTACGTGGGATGGAGCCCTGCTTTCCTGGAGATGGCTGAACTCCTGCCTGCCCACGGGAAGGGGTGAATGAATTCCTGCTTTGCTTTGCTTTGCTTGCGTGCACGGCTTTTGCTTTCCCTATTAAACTGTCTTTATCTCAGCCCACGAGTTTTCTCACTTTTACTTTTCTGATTCTCTCTCCCATCCCACTGGAGAGGAGGATGAGCTAGCGGCTGGGTAGGGCTTAGTTGCCAGTTGGAGTTAAAACACAACTGCCAAAAACTATTTGCTAGATAAATTAGGCAGTGAAAAGTGTACTATTTTGTAATCAATTCACAAATCTGTGTAGAACAAATTATGCGCTTATTGAGAACAACAACAAAGATGTGTATTACAAAGAGAGCTTGAGAATTAGATTTAATTTCATATTTTGTGGCAAATTTACCAAACATTAAATATCACCTCTAATTTACAGTAACTCATAATTCTCCTAAGATAATGCCAATATAAATTCAGAAAGATACCCAGCTGAACCATGACTAAGAGGAACAGGAAAAGGCCATGCCATTTTCTCTTCTAATCTTGTTCTCTTATTCTTCTGACAGCCAATACAGCTCCCATTTTTACTGATAAAGGTGCTATTTTGCTCAAGACTTTCTTTTGTCTAGTTCTCTCTCACCCGACCTCACCTTTATCTAGAGGAGCAGCTTTCCATCGCTGTTGACTTTTCTGGTCATGCATGTATATATATTTTATTTTGTGATGCCTTAGTAACACAAATTATCTTTTCTGTTGAATTCCGGACTTGAGCAAGACTTCAATAATTCACTGAAATCCACCAGCTACACTGAAACACATAGGTATGGCAAACATTAATAAAAATCAGGGAAAACAAGCTAGCTGTTCCTCTTGACTTATTGTACCTGTCCTGTATTCGAAAGCAAACAATTCATGTTTCAAGACTTCAGCTGTTATCCCTAACTGAGGGTGGAGGCTCACGTTTATTCCCTTGTCTATCAACCGTGATTTCCACAGACATGCTTGGACCTTGCAATTTGTGTTCTTTGGAGTCAAGGGCTTGTAGTAATCACTGAACAGAAACCTTCCTTAAAAAAGACTATTTCTGTAGAATACAACAAAGTCAGGGCAAAGGTATCATAAAAACAATTCAGCAAACTATATACATACCTAGTTTAGAAGATATTTATTCATAGAAACCATTTAAATCTATTTTTCTGTAGACTCTTCATGTAACAGCTTCTAAATTTGGTTCATTGCTGGAGTTGGCAGCCCTGACATGGACTGTAAAGTCACTTGGTTACTTTACTTTCTATAAAATAAGAGCATTTATTTTAACCTCTCGGCCTTGCATCTCCCAGATCTGGTCAAACAACATCAAAAATGAGAGACAAAAGTCTTTGATATTGTCATATGCCAACAAGTTTTGCCATGACATGCAATGCTTTTCTGAGTCACTATTTCTTGTCAATATTCCTACTTCAGATCCATTTTGATTGTAATTACATTATTAATTGTGATCGTAGTGGACAGTAAACTACAGCAGTATCATCCTAAAGAAATCCTTCAAACTAGGCTTAAAATAAATTTCCTTTTTTTAATTATGATGGGATTTACCAGGAGCTCAGAAAGTCTTTGCCTATTTTATTTAAAATCTGATCAGAGTAAGACTTAATCCTTCAAAATTAATGCCAAAAGCTGGTATCTGTTATAGTTTTAGAAAGGAACAAAATCAGAACTATAATGAAATTTCAAATGTAACAACTATGGAATTATTCCTAATGCTTCATGGTACTTACCAAGCTTGAGCAAAGGCAAATGTATGCATCTCCGCAACTATAATTTACTGCCTTAGAATCAACAGCCTTACAATAAGCATTTTGTAGCATTTCCTTATGCATATTAATGATTTCTACAAAATCACTCTTCTTCATTATGCTGGTTCAATTTTTGCTGCTTTGGAAGTTGTCTCTAGAGATGCTTCAAGGAAGAGCTGTGGGGAGGAGAAAAGTACTTGTCCCTTTCATTAGCAGTCTACATTGAACTTAATTCCCTTGACTCATCTGCTTGCTTCTCTTTTAGGCAATCAGTCCTTTGCTGTCAATGCCAACACACTGCTGATCAATGGCAAATACTCCAAGATTTGTTAGATGGATCCAGCTGATTAACTTGGGAGACTTTGCAAAGAAAAAAAATGGCCTTTTTTCCTTTTAAGATTCATCACCTTAAACAGAAATACTATATTTCAGAATCTGAAGTCTATATTTGTACAAAATTCGAAGTATGAGGCTTTCCATGTGTTTTCCTAAAAGGATAAAAATACACATGAGTATTTCTCTGTCCATAGCATCGTAATCATTTGAATCGTATCTCTCCCATCCCAGTATGAAAGGACTTCACAAATGAATGACGAGCAGATGGCATATCATTTTCTCAACTGGAGATTCTTGGATTCGATTTGTCACTCATTGAATGCTGGCAAAAAAGCACTTCTGTGCCCCAGTGAATAGCCTGCATAGTTTGTATATTCTCTGATGGTATTTGTTTAACAGTGACTGGTAAACATAAAAAAGACTCGTATCAAGTAGAGATTTTTTTCTTTTAAGTTATAAATATCACTGCAGTCATCAATGACTTCTCTACTTTGATTTTGCTGTCTCCGAGCCATATTTTGCTGGGTAGCTCCAGTCTGCCTGCAGTATCGCTGTTGGCCACCTCCAGGTACCTCCCACTCCTGGCTGCCCCCATCCACACAGCCTTATTATACACACCTATGGTTAAGGTCTGTTGAGCCCAACAACCCAACTTTTCTCACTTTTTTCACCCTTTAGCGAAAGTTTGGCTTAGCACCTACACTATTTCCGTGGTAGCTGTTGTACTCATGGCACCCATGTGTAATGCAGAGTGGACATTAGTGGGGTGGTTTGGAAACAAACCTGCAGCCTGCAGATATGATGCTCCAACAGAAGGTGCCTTCTCTGCGTAAGTTCTCAGATACTACCTAAGAGAGTAATACAGATATCTCCGATTTGATAGCACTGTTTCTTATTTCAAACACCTTTCTTAATTCCATTTTTTCTTTTTATTATGCACAACCTCTTGCAACATTATCAACAGACTGTGGTTTGACAATCCCATTTTCCTGAGTTACGCAAGTAACTACCAGAGATGCTACTGTGATCCCACGTGATATATGGGTCAGTGCCCCCCATTTGCAATGCAGAACTGCCCATCTATGAACAGCTTAAATGATCTGTTAGTAATATAACTAATGCACAGAGAGATTTATCTGAAACTTTTGTATATCATAAGATAAGAAATCTAGAAACCATTACTCCTACTCGAGACACCAGAAACACTAACTCACAGCCTGCGCATGGTGGAACTATTGTCCATCAACGTCACATATTTTATGTCATTCCAAGCCTCCTAGGATGTAAAAATTAACAAGTTTTTGTAAGTAACTTCTCAAATAGCACAGTGTTGGATTTTCAGGTTGGGGGTGATGAGAATTATCCTTTTTCCAGATTGTTCTACTATTTCCAACATAGCAAACAGATTAGTGAGTTCATTGTCAGAAGTGCTCTACTCTAAGCAAAAACTTTCCAAATCCTTGACACAGTATTAATCACTTATCCAGGCTTTTCTGCTATCAGAGCAGATGTCTAAAGCACGAAATCCATGTAGGGAGCCCTTAGAAGTTTGTATTGTTTCTACCGCCTAAGGGGTAGATATTTAAATTTTCTTAATATTGAGCCAACTCAGTTCTTATCACAGTTACACAAAGCTGCCGCATAATTCAATAGACAAATTGTCTGAATCTAATTAATCCCATAAAATGACAAATTATAATATTTTTTTTAAAAATCTATACTTAATAGATGGCCAAATGGCTACAAACCACATTAGGCTGAATGAATTGGATACCATCTGTGATAGAAGGCATGTTGAGTAATACAGCCTAGATGCAAAGCATATTGAACAGAACAAAACATACCATATAACAGATTTATAGTCTATAATCCACACAGAAAGTCTGCTAAAATAGATCAGCTCTGTCACATAACACTGCTTTCATCTAGTGTCCAGGAGCACTGCACCACTTTGACTCATTTAACAGATCAGTTACATGCTATTCCTGATTTCATGCAGTGATGATTAAGGATGAAAAATATCACAGACAGTTGGTAACTGCAATAAATCAAAAAGCTTTCCTCAATTTTGGTTTCTGTATTTGCACCAGAATTTTAAAAACAATATGATTGAATTAGTCACGTAAGATAATGGTTTTCTGGGAAAAAAAGTCCGCTATGATAACTTTGGGTCTTCAGATTTCATAAGCATTCTAAGACAGGAATGTAAATTAAGCTTTAATAGGCGGTTATGAACCCACTGTCAGGAGATGTTGCATACACACTAAAATTAGTTTCTATTGAGACCTTTTTTTTTGTTGAGAATGGTCCAAAGCTGTAAGCCAAGTAATGGTGAGATGAACTACATTAATCAAACAAGATTTGGCACAATTACCTAAGCCACTTAAGGTATTTTTTTATATATGCTGTTCCAGCCTGTGCACCATAGACTCTCATCAGATACAGTAAACATCTGCTGGTTTGAGGATTATGGACTATATTCTCTAAATTTATAGTGCTCGGATATCAATTTGAGTCACCAAGACCTGACTTTGAGCTTAAAGCAAAGCTTCAACTGCCCCCAAAAAGGAATATATAGAGCCACCCTAACGAATGCTACCAGCATTACTGTACACCTGGTCATGACAAATTACTCCGGCTAAACCGTGTAATAGTGAGATGTTGAACAGTGAAGCAATATTGGCCACAGTTTCATGTTTTCTTTTCTTTGCCTGCCACGTGTCATAAAGTAGCAGAAAAATAAAGGTTATTCTGAAGATTTGGAGCTGAATCTGTTGATTAGCTGTCCTCTTGTGTGAGCAAAAGAGCAGAGACGTGGGTATATAGGATACAGGCTATATAGTTGCTGCATATAGTTGTCAATAATGCCATTACTGTACCTCGCATTCACTCCACAGCACACACTTGAAAGATCCTCCCTGGTTCAGATAACTTGTATCACACCATCCCGATAACAGCACGGAATAAAAGATACATCACAGCATTTGTCCATTATATCAGAAATTTCTAGTGGAAAACAAACTGCAATATTTACAATAGTTTTCCAGTTTGGATCTTTGGCAACCTTGTGTCTTACTGTTTAGGCTGAACATTTCAGAGAACGTAAAATCAGGAGCCTCTAAGGTCTCATGCCTGTGTAGTTTCATTTATTTAAAAATTAATCACAGGCTGAAGGAAAGAACAGTAGTCCATTCCCAGAAGAACTGACTTAAATTCTGCTGCCTCAAATTTACTTTGTGGCAGTCTTTCCTTTTAATAAAGTACTCACAGTGATCTAAGTGTGACTGATGGTAGTAAGGGAGATTTATTATTATTATTAGTTTATTGTTATCAAATTAAAGGGCATTTTGGGACAAAAAAGGTCTTTCTTATATAGCTGTCATACTACAGCTTTCATTTTTATGTGTGTTTATTTAGAAAACACACTCAAAGGAAACATAAAAGTATAAACTCTGTAACGAAAGTATTTTAATTTATTTAATAAATACTATCCCAAAACCATTAATAACAAACCCTGTAAACAATAAAGCTGTGCTAGTGTAACATTAGATTTGCGTGCTTGCACGCTTTATTCTTGTCCCAGCTCTGGGCTCTGCTGTTTTTCAGGTGGTGAATTCACTGAATGAAGAAACACCTTTCAGCTGCTCTTGTGCATAGAGACAGCAGTTCTGATGGAAATCTTTCCGAGATCTCTTCCGTCAAAACGGAAAGCCATGCTACATGTAAAGATGCCGTTCCTGTGTTTGGGCTAAATCTACATCATGTATTCACGTCTGTCTGACTCAGAGGAGAATCAATGTGTAAACATTCTTCCTAAACATATGCCATGAAAATTGCATTGCACAAAAATATTTAAGCAGATCTCATGTGTTTCACAGGAGATCCTTTATTTTAATTTGTTTTTTAAACATCCTAGGGAACATGGGTAGCAAGCAATCCTGAAATTTCATCAGCTTCACCAAGGAGAAATAAACCATAAGGGTTTCAAATGCATGTGTCCTCTCTCAGTTCCTGAAGTTACAGAAACTTGCTGAAATCTTTGCTTCTTTAAAAAAACTTTCTCCTTTTCATGGCTGTGAGGAAAAGCTGGGAAGCATGTACTGAGAATAATAGCTGCAGAGACATCTTCTGGATTCTTTAAAAACATGAAAGGACTCAGAATAATAGAAACATCAGTCGAGTTAGTGTGGCTGACCTACCCATAGTTTCAGCTTGGAGGATATCAGTGTACAATTGTAAGCAAAATTAAGGCTTCTTCAGCTTTTCTGAGAGAGAGTCAGGAACAACAGATGAACCATACTGTTATCCTGAGGAAGAATAAGAGAGAGAGTCATGACAAACTCTGGGCCTTGATGTAGCTACAGAAGTGATTCACCCAGTTCCAGGCAGCAAAGAATCTGCCTCAATATTGGAAAATACTTGCGATTCTAACAAGTAACATTTCATTTCATAATATCACGCATTTATTAAATACAAAATGTCTTTCTTCCTTTTCAATGGAACACATTCCAATATTAATGTTTTGACAAGTATATATAGTTCAGTGACAGTGCTTGGGAACCAGAAAAGTGCTCATTTTCACACCCTTGGCTGTCAGGATGCTGAGGTCGGTTTTTTTGCACTGCTGTCACTCATTGTCGAGCAGCCGTTATCACTTCACATGCAACCCCCAAAAGCCAGTCTTTCTTAGCTACACCAGATCAAAAATCCCTAAACGGAACCTGGCAATGCTTCCAAAGCACTTTCCTGTGTTAATTTCCAATGTAATTTAATACATAAATTAAGAAAGCAAACGATGAAAGTGGTTGCCGTAAGCAAATGCAATTGCAGTAACTTCAGGGGAGTTCCTACCTCTGCCAGAGTCGATGCTGGCCAAACACCCCGAGACTGCAGGCAACTTTGGGGCGGGCAGGTGGGTGCATGCTGCCAGTCTGGCACTTGCTCATCAGCAACTACACCACAGTTCATCATACCGATAAGAATTCACTCCCACTAGCTTCTTCTATACTTTCTGCTATATACGTGTAGTCACAGATGATAGGGTAGACTTACCCTGATCTCTTCAGATGGACATGTAGTAGAACACACAAAGCAGGATATGAATTATATCTAATTTGAATTACAACAATTGTGTAATTGAACACTGGAATTAATAGATCCAACTTAATTGCACTTAAAATCAAAAGAGATGTATTATGAAAGAATTTTCTAAAACATTTCTTCAAAAGGTGCCCAATATGTGAAATTTCACAGGCTTATCGTTCCATATCAAGCCAAAAGTTGGATCAGGAGTAGTAAATAATGTTTCCCATATAACCTAAAATATAAAATTTAAGTTCTAGATATGGATAAGTAGTCAATGTAGGTAATAAAAAAATATTGAAACTGATGGAGACTAATTACAGGATATACTGCATAAAGTTCAGTGACCCAGCACTCATTAGTGTATTAATATTTAATATTTCTCACTTTGCTCCCTAGCTTCTGTTTGATTTCTCTGTCCTACCTAAATAAAGGCAGGCACCTTTGCAATGCCCATTGATGCATTTGACTTGAATAATAGCTGAAAGAAAAGGCACAATTATTTCCTCCTCAGCAACTGCATAGGCTTTCTCATTACATGACGAATGTGTTGTTGTTTTCCTATCCCTCCACCTTCGCCATCTATTATTGCACATCGAAGTACTTGGAGTAAAGCTTCTTTAATTGTTTATCGCAAATACACACAACCACTTACTCTAAAAAGAAGGCCTATAAACGTGAACTCCATCAGCTGTGCTTGTTCAGTACTTAGGCAATACTGCTGTTCAAAGAAGGAATGTGAGATGACATCTACATTTTCCCATCCTGGAAATACATTGCTGAATCAGGGCACTGAAAAGAAAGAGAGCCCTATTACAATATTTTGTGTGTGTGCTCCAAAGGAGAAGATGCAATAAAATACAAATCCATTATACTGCAAAGGATTATATATTTATAATAAATATAGAGAGACTGTTCCCAACTGATATATGAAAAATGAAGCATCTTCAACTACCGTAAGAATGGTTGCGGAGGGTTTCCCTTAGGAAACAGTCTAATTTCTAATACATGAAGCAATGTGTCCTCTTCAACTTCTGCTCATGCTCAAGAAGGTTTTCTTGGTATTCAACCTAAGTGCCATTTTCCTTTCCTAACTTCATCTCATTATTCATAGCTATGTTTCTTTTCATTATGCTAAATAATTTTCTTTCCTGAATGTTTGCTGTAGGCAGATTTCTTTTCCCTTGCTTCCCAGTTCTGGTCTCAGCTAGATTTCGTACTGTATACATCAGACCACCTGCCCTCTAATAGTTCTTCTACTCCCTTTTTGGTACCCTTTCCAGCAACACTTCTACCACATTACGAGCAAGCTGGTTTAGAATATTCGGTGGTATGACATCAACCAGAGTTAAAAGCACTTAAAATCTTGTGCCAGGCAAAATGGACTAACGGGTCCTGTTTGAAAAGCCGGGACAGTAAGGACAGAAAAACAGAAGAACATCCTGAAGGCATTGCTGGATGCTTTGACAGATTATATCTGTAGTGTTTGTCAAAATTTCTTCCTCTTTATTTTATTAATCTTACAGGACTGATTGCTTAGCGCTCCACTTGCAGCCAAGCCAAAAGGACACCATCACCTCCTAGCAAGAGAGACCTGTATGTAGCATATACTGGAAGTACTTAAAGGTCTGAAGATTAATTTCTACTTGTATCTTTTGAAAACATCCCAGTAGTTGCAAGAATAGTATTGTGGCACTACAAAATGTGTGTGCATTTGTAAGAAAGGAATTGAAATATGAACCAGTGAGTTTAGCAGAGCGGTAACCTAGGCTGGCAAGAAGAGGAACACGTTGCTTCCCTGCCTCTTATAGCTTGTAGTCTCATTTTGACTGATCTCATCCTAATGTTAGGATGAATTTGAGAGACTTGGAAATAAATAGTTTTCTATTCCAGCAATATTTTTCAGAAATGCCACAAACAGATGAGCCAAAGGTGACCTGAAGTTTGGCACCACAGAAGCAAGAGGCCAAGAACCCCAAAATAGGCACTACCAGGGAGCCAGTTTGCAAACAAGCGATTTCACCACCTAACACAGTTCAAAGGTATAAGATATACATAATGAGCTTTCAATCTGGAGTGAAATGAATTTCTAGAGACAATTACTGAAAGAACAATGTGAAGAAAATGTTTTAATGCATGAGCAACATGCTGTTTGAATAAATTCTTTATGCAAGCCAGGATATAAGTCTGACATATTATTAAGCAAAAAGTTGCCTTCAAAATACATTAAATTCTCTTGAAATGTAAGAACAGTATGCACATATCAGATGGTACTATGCAACCCATTTATAAATCAGAAACAAAGAATGGATGGGGAATTATATCTTGTTCTAACAAATCATGATCAATCCCTGAATGTGCAAACATAACCTGCTTCAAGTCAGAAACCTGGAACGAATTAGGATAGTTGTAATCTTGAGAATAGAGCGCTTCTCTTTATCTTTCTGCATTGTGAAGAAATGAATTAGGCATTGATAAAAGCAGCCTTGAGAACTAAATAAATTCATGTTGCATCTGCTTCAACAGTAAAATGAACGTTGCTACTTTTTAAAATGTCAATTACTTTAAAAATGTTCAATTATATACCAGAAAGAATTCTAAGATATAGCTTAAGGTGACCTTAACCTTTCTGATCTATTGAACTGGATAAAAATGCAGGAAAAAACCCAAAAAAAGCATTTAAGTAATGCACAGCTACATTAACAGAAGGTGTGAATAACTAAAAACCACAAGAGGCAAGTGGCACGTGTACACCATGCAAAATATTTCCAAATAGAGACTTCAATGCCTGGAATAAATAGTAATGCACAACTTTTGCTGATATATACATTTCCAAGACATGACTTACCATGACCAATGAGTGACTTTTGGACTAGGTTATTTGTAGCTGCTGAATCCAAAGAGCAATTAGCTTACATTGGACTTAAAGTGATTCATTGTTTTAACTTCATTTCGCTTCATCAAAAAGGATGGAATGTAATTTTAAGCAGCATTACTTATTCCCTTATATGAAATGTCTTCCACTTGTCTCAACTTTCCTTTTCTTTCTTGCTGACACACCAAAGGTCATTTGATTTGCCTGTCATTACGGATCGTGGGTGTATGCAAGATCCAGTGACCTTTGAATCCTAACACAATATTACATTTCTAAGTCAGTCAGTCTAGTTTTCTAAGTCAAAATACTACTTTATATAGCAAAATTTTAAAAATATGGGTATTGGCTTAGTCTACTTAAGGTGACTGTAAATCAAATTCATGTCTGAAATGAGGAAAATTCTGCCTTGACTACAATTTTTTTGTTTGTTTAATTTTGGATTATATTTTGATGCATTTCCTAGTTATTTCTCCCTAAGAAGATTGAGGTTTTAAACAGAATCATAGTTAAAATAACTAGAGTGAGAGACTCTTCAAATACTTCCATCTTTAGAGAAAAATGCTAAGGGAGAAGAAACAAACTCTGCTGGGATTTTGAATTTCAGTCATATCTACAGTACCCTCTTTTATTTGCTTGTTGAGCAAGATCATCTTCTTTTCCACCGTTCAGAGAGCACCCTGCCCAGCAGGATCCACATCCATGATTAAGGTTTCTAGGCAGTGATACAGCAAAAGCAAACACATTAGACTAAAGATTTCATCTCTGCAGCAACACAGAAAAGAGCAGTTTGCCTGCATTTATTGCTTTTTCTCATCCCACCATCTTTTTCTTGTCACTTCATTCCTTTCAGTTTCTTGGGACACAACAACTGACACATGATAAATTATGGAAAACCTGAACACAAATATTAATCTATAGCAGCAGAGCATTAAAATTTCTTGAGCTCTAAGCATTTGATTCTTTTTTGAGAAAAACGTTCATTCTGAACTTAAGAACACATCCCAGTTCTAGAGATATGATTTTCTAGAATAAAAAAACACCATTTCATGTGTAGGAACCTATATACAAGAATGCCTAAAACTGCCCAATGTTAATCTGGTCTTGTTTAGAAAGTACCACCTTTGTTTGAATCTCTTTACACCTATGCAAAAACGTAGTCAAAAAACCTCCTTGATAGCAAATTACTTAAAAAACTTTAGCTAATAGTTACTTTTGATGATGTGATTGTTAATTATAGGTTTTTATAGATCACAGAAATGTTCTCTGAATGGTGTAAGGAATAAGCCGGGCTGTACTCACCGTGGTCATGGAAGCAGAGACAAGTAACATAAAAGAAATAGCACTTTGTGCTAGTGGAGAAGTCCTCACCCTCTGATTTCTTCAGGAAATCTACTTTCCAACTAAATGTCCCCAGAACAGCAATGTCTGCTGAGGCCTCATCTTCATTACACTATTCTTATTCTGCATATATACAGTTAGTGTATTTAATTAAAAATATTTAGGCTAACAGACTCTTGCTCACTTAAATATTTGAAAAAAATTAAATATTCAATTAAAGCTGAACACTTTGTCTTAGTCCCTTCAAAGCTTTTGTGGCCCACTGTGTAATAAAATGTATTTTATAATTACAGATTGATGGACACTACGACTATAATTTTCCTGTGCTTTCCCAGAACTAAGGACTCCATTACGAATTTATCCATGGATATAACACAAGGATTATTCTATCAGAACAAAATATCAAACTCCATCAGACCTTTTCATAGAAAAAAGGGGATTCTTCAGAGGAGCGGTAAGAAGAAAACGAAGAAGAAATACTTTTTAAAGCCTGCTTCTTACCTTTTTTCTTCTTTTTTTTAAGGTATACACGCTCTAGATCTTTCTATCTTCAAACTTAATGGCGAGCCTGTGCACAAAGGACACAGCAAATAGCACAGCACAACCACGTTCATATTACTGCCGTATCTATTTATTTGTGCTGTGGGCAGGGATTTTTACCTTTCATACATCATTCACTACTAGCCAGACTGATTGCACAACGTCAACTCAAAAAACAGCCTTAGCATGAAGAAAAGAAAGAAAAAAAAATCTATCTTTTGTTGTTGTTTTGAATATTAACCACACTGGGCCCTAGATTTCATTTTCTCTGCCCTCCTTCAGAGGCTCCATTGATAGCAAAGGTGGCATGAACAGGACAGAAAAATAAATAACATTTTCTGCTGTTTTCTTGGGTTTGAGAGATCTTTGATTGTCTATGAACACAAAGGACGTATCATCTCTCTGATGCACCAAGGAAGGCCCTGATTATAATGTCTCATTGCCTGAATCTCTGTTTCAATTAAGAAGCTGTTTGGGAGATACTTTCAAAGGCGCAAAAGCAGTTAAGGCGTCCAAGTCTTCTTGGAAATTAATGGGAAGAGGGATCTTCACATACATTTGTAGCTTTGTTACAGCTTTCCCCATCTGACTCCTATTTCTGTAGCGAAGCAAGAAAAATAAGCCAGATCATAAGGGCTGGGTAACAGCTTTACTTACTGAGAGGCTCAAGCATCTTTCATGTAGGAAGGATTGTTCACCATCTTTCTCATGATTTTGGACTGTGTTGCAACTTGAAAGGGAAAACAAATTTTGCTACTGCATTTACTAACCAGGTTAAGCTTAAATGAACATATAATTGGAGGTAAACCTAACTTCTTTAATTAACAGGAAGTGAAAATATGCACGCAAATCACACCTGAGACTCCATAAATTAAGAGAATAAGAACTATGATTGCTTTGACCATCCATATATCTTATCATTATGTAAACAGAGCATGTAATCAGCTCATGAAGTTGAACAAGAACTGGCTGTGAATAGTCCTGCCTTAGACAACTAGAGAAAGCAGCTCTGTTGTTTTAATCTGAAGCATCCAAAATAACATCTCCATTCTTGAGAGTGATTTTTTAATTTGACACTCCAATTAAGAGAGCTTGCTCTTTGGCTAGATTGAAAGAGACTTGTTTTAGGATAATACAGAGACTAACTTGTTTTCTATAGCCATAATGACTTAATAATTAAAAACACTCTTAATTCTGCTATACAAATGTATCATGTGATCATTTCAATTCATTTAAATGAGAGGTGAATAATGCTTAAAGTCCACAATAGGAGTCTTAATTACAAGTAAGATTCAATTTAATGAAGATTTAATCTTCAATTTTAAAAAAGCATTAATGACACTTTTCCCCAAAACAACAGAAATGCATGAATCCGTCCATCTCAATGGGAATAAAAGAGTAAGAAAAGTGAAAATTCCACACATACCTGCTGGTGATTTTTGCCTCATTTATCTGAAGTCACTGCAGTCGCGTGGCTCAGTCTCCTAGGCAGAGTGCTTCATTCTATGAAGAGTATTGCAGATAGCAGCAGCCCAAGCAGCATAACTACAGGTGTAACCACTTGCTCCTGTGGAAACTGCACTGAAGGGAACCATCACAGGTGTTTCCCATAGATACTGTTGGTGAACCAAGATAGGAAAGAGGTCATCCCTCTTCTATCCTTATCTGACCTGGTTTTTAGCAAGTGACTTTCACCAGTTCAGCCTCAAACATCTATCTTCATAATTTCAGGTCTGCTTAGGTGGTCTCCACATGCTGAAAGCAAGTTGGCATCTTTCAATTTTGCTGCAGCAGGCAGATGTCAGGCCTCAGGTCACCAGTCATCCCGCTCGGGACAACAGGCATCTGGATAAATCTGCTGATGCATACACTTGGCATCTGTTCTCTAATAGATACAGAAATAGGATTTGTGTGGGCCCACTGTGAAGGAGCTGCTCCCAGCCTTCAATCTGGGGTAACAGCTCTGGGGCCACCTTCATGAGCAACATTTGGTATAGGACTATGCCCTTTCTTAAAAAAAAAGGCTCTCAACTTAGTCAGCAACATACGTTCACTCCTACAGATTTGCAACAGCCTTGAAATAAGTCTACGCCACTCATGAGAGTTGACATCCTTACTCTGAGCAAAAAACCCCAAACACATAATCATGGGGCCTTAATTTCGTAACATACTCCATTGCTTTTGCCCTAGAAAGAAAGAGATGCTTTTATTTGGTATTGGTTCAGCCTCCATCTAACATCAGACGATTCCTGCTTATGTAGGTCAGCAGTCCCCTCTAGGCAGTTGCAGACGCATTGCCGAGAAACCCACAGGTCCCAGGTCACAGAAGCTGAAGAGGAGACCCAGGTTTTGGTGACGTTTGGTGAAGTAGGCCATCTCATTTCCCCTGCTCACAATCAAACTGTGTTTTAAAAGAAGAAAACATCCTTACAGTGATTACTCTGACCACCTTCTCTCATTCTTTCTATCCTTCATCCAGCAATCCCTCCTTAGCAAACCAGCAAAGGACAGAAGAAAAAAAACAGGGAACAACATGGCATTTGGCAGGCTGTGTAGTTCACTGAGACCGTCCTCTCTCCCAGTCTCCATCTGCCTCTGCTTCAGCAAAAACTTGTTAGCCAACATCTTTTCATAGGTAAACCTATTTCTGATGAGTCTCCAGGAACACCTAAACCAGCTGCATATTAATTAATAACTGGCTCTATAATGCAAGAAAAGTGCACTTTTTAGGAGTTTCACTCCTAAACTGGTGGGCCTGGTTTAGCTCAATGACCAAAGTTACTCATTTTGGACTACAAGGATAGTAGGTTAACTTAGATCAATCAGTCCTTCCATATCCCCTTGGGGGATTTACATCAGGTACGTATGGATGGATACAGACAAAACCATGGATGACAGATAATGTTGTGGGGTGGGGTTTTTTTGCCAGCAGCAATTTTTTGGGAGCCTGGTTGAAGGTGCTGAACAACCCTAATGATCAAAAGCAAGATATTTTTGCACCATCAATTTTTTTGCCTAAAGTTTCAACAGCAAAAAGCTATGGGTTTTGTGCACTACTGATGGTGTGCAGTATTGTAACTCCAAATGCATTGCTTCCTCCTGTTATCAGGGAATATTGTCCAGCAGAGTCATGAGGCCTCAAAGAGGGATAAACTCAGAGGGAGGACAATGAGCTGGCAGGGTTGCTGGCTTAGTTCCCAATTAACTGATCTTTTGGAAGAAAATAAATCTCAGTGAGGGGCAACATTTTACATGAGGAAAATGCAGGGAAGAGCACTGCAGAAACGGAGATTATTTTCTTGTTCATATTGAAGAAGTGCTTAAAAATGAACTCTTTAGAGGCCGCCGCATTGTACATAAACTGATCAAAGTTCTCTTGTCTATTGAGCTAATCTGTCAAGCAAAGGTCCAGAGTTAATGTGTCTTGCAAAAGGCCAGATTTCCAATGCACTAAGACAACCATTACAGGGTAAATCTCTGCAGAGACGTCAAACATCAAATCCTTTGAAAACAGTTAAAAGCAAAGTCTCTTTACCTTGCTGAGTGCTACACATCAGCTTTGCTAATCCCTTACAAAAGTTAAATCTTTAGAAGCCAAATTATAAATTAGTATAACACAGTAATTTATTGTCTTATTATCAAAACGTAATAGCAGAAAAAAATCAATTTTGAAAGGGCTCTTTTCTGTGTCTAACTTGCCAATTTTGCAAAACTGTAATTTCCCTTGTGGGAAATCCATTATATTGTGAAAATACTACTGTATGTATTGGCTGCTTTTCCATGAATTATATCCAGACTTTTGCATAACATACTGTCATTTTGCAGAAGCAACAGTCTCTAGTGGTGGCTCAAATGTATGATATAACCTCTTCCTCTCTGGTCCTTTAACACTACTCATCTCAGTGCATTACTAAGTGTACTGAAGGTTAATCGTTTAAAAGAATGGATATATTACAATACAGTTACTCCTGCAGAGAAAGTGTTTTCGTCTAAAACCAAGGATTTTAAAAATTCTAAATATGTAAATGAATGAAATATGTAAAATGAATAATCTGAACTGACTCACAAAAATCACTACATTGCCCATAAATATTATGCTCTGTATAAACTTTGAAGGCAACTATAGTTTCCTTGCTAAGCATTTCTCTTTATTTCAGATTTGCTTTCCTCTGCAAAAGAGGAATGTGAAGTTCACTTGGAGAAAATAAATGTCCTGGGGGCATTCCATAATGAATGACTTGGCTTTCTCTCTGGAAGTGCTTGTACTATTTTGAGAAATGGATATATAGTGGGGTGGTTACCAGCAGTTCCTTTTGTTGTAATTTCTGAAATGGAGCTTCTCATGTTTCAGAGAATAATTGATTTTTTAAAATAGCTTTCCTGTAGCTATACAACTCATTTTATTCTGGCACTTTTTCTTTTTCGCTCCTTTTTTTCCTCCTCTCAGATGCTTAATTACCTTTTGCAATAGTATACACCATCAAATTACACAGCTGCTAGATAGGTAGTTTCCTGGTATCCATTAGCATTCACAAAAGAAAAGAATGCTTTCAGAATTTTGTAACAGACACTCCAGTTACCTTTTTTTCCTCCATTATCATATCATTAAAATTGTGCTTTAAATAAAAGTACTAAACCAATGTGAAATCTTACTTTTATTGTAACAACAAAAAATTAGGCTCAGTACAAACTTTGTCTGCATTAACATCCCTTTGTGATTAGGTACTTCACATGACTCAGTGCTATAATGTATATAATATTCTTCTGAAGCCCCCTGAAGCATAGGACGCTTCAGAGTAACTAGATTTAACCTCCAGAGATCAAAAACATAATTTTATGTCTTTACATCAAATCTTCAAACCAACGTTGATGTATGTTGTTGCAGACACCAGTGTAATGGGTTACATCCTCAAGCCTTTAGATCTCATATGTACAGACATATATATATACACACACACATACAGACAAATCAATGAAATAATGTATTCACAGCATACAGCACCTCCCAGACTTCTTCCCTTTAAGTAAGCAGATGCAAAAGGAACCAAACATTCACAACAATTGTAACGAAATACAGTCCCTGTTTTTTCAGATGCTTTGAGAAGGATACAGAAATGGTTACACAAACCTGCCCATATCTACCTCATCTCTGCTGATTCTTCTCCCTCCCCATCAGGCTCTTCATAGAGGGCTTTTACCAGCATCTCCTGCTAGGAGATTACCACTTATTTTTAGTAAAAGCAGTTGCAGCCTTAAAGTGGAGAGTCTACACATGGCTGCTGCCTGATTTTCCTCTGTTTTAGCTTGCTGGGCTTTTAAACTTCCAGACGGGAATTAGGATACAGAGACCATTTGAGACTCATCAAAACAGTGCCTTGCACTCACTTGACTCTTTGCCAAGAGAGGTTTTGAGGAATGAGGATGGAGGAGATGAGTTTAGTTTGGAAACTGGCTACAGACAACACAGGCAGTACTTGAACAGTGGTAGCACGTAAAAAAATATGGTTTAGCTATTGATTCTAAGTTGTGGGGAAAGACGACTAACCCTGAAAAGCCCATTTACTCTGACTTAGTGCAAGGGAAAATAATTTGCCAACCCAGACAGCAAGAATATTAAAAATAACATAAGGCTTGACCTATCACTTATTTGTCACATACTGCGTTAGTTTTCTCCACCCATCTCATTCATCATCTGCTGTTCAAAAATTAAGGAGAAAACTTTTTTGAGTTCACAAGAAGTCAGTGTTGTGTAGACATCAGGTATATCAGGAAGCAATGCATCATTCAACAAAGGGAAATGTTTAATATTGGACTAGCATACTAGACACTACCTTCTAATACTAAAGCAATTGATTATCAGAAAATAGTTTTGAAGGGTTGGGGGGGGGGTGTTTGATTTAAAATTTTATACCTTCTTAAATACATTATTCAGAAGAACAGTAATATGCCACGAATGTTTAAGGATTTTTCTGCTTTTATTCTGCAACGGGAAACAAAACTGTGAATTTATATCTTGTTACCAAAAAACTTAGCAGCTATATAGCAAGTGGCCAGAGAGCATCAGCCCCACCCTGAAAAGTTTAAGCTGTGTTCAGCTCACAAGTTAAAGAATAAAAATAATGTACCAAAACAGTACAGACATCAGGAGCCTGAAAGAACTGAGTTATAACACATGCAGAGAAAGGGCTTATAAAACTAAAAAAATTATTTGGGAAGGCATCATAAAGATGATCAAAGGTATGGAACAACGTCTGCACCAGGAACATCAAGGTAAATTGGTATTCTTAGGTATTAGATGATCAGGTCTATGAAATCATGCATGGAGAAGATGAATAAAGGTACAGTCATTCACTGTTTCTTTCAAGAGACAAACTAGGACCATCAAATGAAGCGAGGCTGAAAAAAAAAATAAAAAGCCAAAACATAAAAGGAGATGGGTCTACACACCCAATGTAGTTAAGCTGCAAAAGTCCTTGTCACCAAATGCTGTAGATCTTATAAGTTTATACAGGTTCAATAGGCAACTTGGAAAAGTTCAAAGAAAACATCTCTGAGGGATTATTATATTCCAAGTTAGCGTTAGCACTTCTGGTCATGGGAGTGTCTCGGATCCAAATCCCTAGAGACTAGAAGAACAGTATGGGGCAGCAACACCATGTTCTCGTACCCTTCCCTACACAGCTCCTTTCAGATGGAGCTGGCACCAAGGGTTCTGGACTGGATGCTTGCCTTCGCAGCATCGCAAGTCTCATGGTCTAAATATTAATTAATGAAACAACTCAAGCATCGATAATATTAAGGTCAATTAAATCTTCTTCTACGTGAAGACCACTTTTTACAGGCCCTGACTCCTCAAACAGCCACTGATTTGATTGATCCACTCAGGCATTAACAAATAGGGAAAGAACACGGCCTTTGGGAAACGCACTGGGTAGGATGGCTGCTGAAAAGTATGGAAAGAGTGTCATCCAAGTATGTCACGGGAGTCACGATGTATTGCTGTAGCTCCATATACAACACAAACACGCTAGCACAAAACCAAAAAGAACCATTCTAAAGGAAACTGAGAATTTATATAAATATGCATATACATATACAGATATTTATTCTCAATAGTCTACACACATTAATATACATATGTGAAGACCTCTACAGTGGTTGGCCTTTAAAACAAAACACCAAAGCAGAACTATCCCTTGTGAGCCAAACCTCAAACACAAGGATACAGATTTACACAGTCATGCCACAAACCCTTCAAATGAAAACAAAGTTGATGACTTAAATCCCCCCAGACTACTAGAGGCAGATTTTTGGTAATATTTCTGACATCAGTTCTATTGTTTCTCCCTATAATGCACTGACCTAGATCTGTTGGTGTAATTTTTCAGCTTCTAATACTGATAATATTGCTTTTAGACAGTGGTTTCAGGGCCCTTTTGAGATGAGTTCTTCAAAGCTGTAGCTTAATCCATTCTTTATTAGCTTCTGTAAAGTGATTACTTCTTCAGGGCTGGATGGAAGTACTTAAAGGAAATGAGCATTCTGTTACCAAACATCACTGCTCTACTTCCAAAGCATTTGCTGGAATTTTAACGCTTTAGGGTTGAATGATGAGGATATAAAACAAGAGAAGACACTAACAGAAAAGTTTCATATGGTAAATGTGTTGACACTATGACATTTTTTTAACGAAATCCCAAAATGTGACAGGTGCTCAGGGACTGATGGCCTGTGACGGGCAATCTGGAGGTCACTGGAGCTGATACTGCTGTTGAGATGTCATTTTATTTTTTAGTTCAAAATGAAAAATTGCTCTCTGCATGTAGTTTATTAGAATCCTGTTGCAACTAGGGTCTAGGGGAAAGTCACATCACAGTTGCAGATTACCTTTGCAATGTTCCTTCCATAATGCACAGAAAAAAAAGATATAACCAGATCTACTGCATCTGTCAGACTGTAGTTAGATGGGGACTTTTTCCTCTGCCCATGTGAACTCGTTCCACTAATTCCATGAAACCTGTGCCGATTAACACTAGGCTAGGATGGTTTCAAGGAATACTTATTTGACTAATAGCTACAGAAAATAAGAAGTACCTGTTATCATGGAGAAGTACCTGCTTCATGGGCAAAGCATGTCTGCCAACTTGACCACAGCTCTATAATTTCAGATCGCAAATCCAAAATAATGAAGGAAATAAAAAAAAGGAAAGAAACAAAAAAGGCTAATTAATTTCAGAGCTGTTGAAAGCCAGAAATGTAAAAAAAACAAAACAAAACAAAACCAAACCAACTCCTAGACATTGTTTTTTATGAACGTCTGCATATCAGTCCAGCCAATGGCTGCTGTATGTATTCCACAATAAATAAATTTTTAGAAAGCAAAAAATATTGTGAAGTTTCTTTAGGAATAACAATAGTTCCCCCAAAACAAAAGGGTGAAGGCAAATCTCTATTAAAGTACATGGCACATGACACCACTGGCAAGAGGATTGAGACCTTTGTTCCTAAATTGAGAGAAGAGAAACGGTCACCTTAAATGTGCTATTCATGTAACAACACCGGGGTATGGCCTGACTCGGAGAAGTGCAGCTTGTGATGAGTTCCCAAACAAAATAACACCAAACAGCACAGAGACTTACAAAACTCATTTTGAAGCTAGACAAACTTTTGAACTCATTTATCAAAGTACTTGTAGTTCCCATCTCAAGGTGAAACAATAATAAATAGATAAAAAGTTAATTGGGTTCCCAAGTCTCTTTAAAAAACCAAAATTATATTGAATTTTTTAAGGAAAAGTTGGCATAGGGCAATAGGCTCTTACAAAACCTTATTAATGAATCATTCCAGCCTGCCATCCTTCACATGCTTAAGGAATAACCAAGTACAGAGCCAAGACATTCATTTTAATAAAAGAAAATACAACATCCCCAGGAATGCAGATACTTGAGAAAAAAAAAAAACACAACTTTTAGAATAAAAACTGGAGACAAACCTGCTTCTGGGGAGCTGACAGAAGCTCTGCGGTGCCGTAAGGAAGACAGGGACGTGGGCAGGATCACTGCAGCTCTCCTGACCTGGAGGGTACAGCTCACTGCAGGTTCAGGCAGCCACTGCCTTAATGCCTCCAAACCACTGGTTTTCAGCAAGGAGTTAGCAGTACATCTAGGAGGAAGGCACTCCCTCCGTTTTGGAGATTAAAAAAAAAATCCTAGGGGGAACTTGTAGAGTTTAACAAACTCTCTACTGTAGCCCTCTCTGGCTCTGGTATTGGTAGGTTGTTACTCTGGAATAATTGGTAACATCAATCCCACCATAGAAGTACTGTCTAATCTGGCAATTACAAAAGGGCAGCGTAACCTAAACGTGTTCCATTTCCAGTTCGGCCAGAAACAATTCAGATTTCTGCGAGCAGTTAACTTCACTCCAACGTGCCTCTGTTATCTATTTGGGGTAGCATCACACGTGCCTAAAATGTCATAGTCCCTCTGGGTGTCTTCTGCTGAGCATAACAAAACCCCAAGGCTATCTATAATGGCTATACCAACGTTTCCTTGCCCTGCGGTATCACTTAGTATGCATCCCATGGCACTGTCCTCAACTGTAAGGCACGGCAAGAGGAGAGGGCAGAGCTGCTGTGGGCAGAGCAGGTGAGGAGCAACTGCTCTGGTCCTGCCTCTGCTTCTGGGGTCAGCAGGCTCTTTTTTTGGAACATCAGCCCAGCCTTTTTTCTCTCTCTTTTTGGGCAAATACATCACAGAGCAGAAAGACAAGGGAAGTATCTTCTGCTCTCTCCCACCCGAGGGCTCAACTGGGGACCGTGCCTATCTGCAGATTTTGCATTCAGGTCTGCTAATGAAAAGGTGTTATTATACAAGGACAAATACAATACAGCAGTATTACTGATGACTTAATTGTAAACCCTGTCAGAGTGTTGTGGTTTGGATTTATTTTTTTTTTAAACAAAAGTGAGAAGAAAGTTAGTAAGAAGATAGGAAATAGCAGTGTATGACAGTATTGGAAATCAGTTGTGATAACTCAAAGTTGAGCACAGACAATGCAATAGGCAGCGTCTGGTTCCTCTACATTAGCTTCCATAAAGGAAGAGGCAAAAGCAGCCCAGGCTATTTTGGCAATTACAGTAGTTCCCTGATAAACTCAGTCAGTTGGATTTCAGAGCATACCGCTCCCACCACAAACTTCAGAGTCTGTCTGCAGATTGCAATGTCTTTCTAATAAAAATAAATTCAGTCTGCGAGGCTGTCAGTGCACCTCGAGCCATTTCAGGAATTCTTATTTTGACGAAGCCTATAGTAAGCACATTCTGTGGAGAAAATACTCTACATAGGGAAGGTATAAACAGCAGGATTGAGTGCGAGAGAGTGACAACTCATTCAACCTTGATTTATAATCTAATAAAAAGAACAAGTACACGTTCCACAGGAACTGCTCTCACCTACATCAGGATTGTTTTTTCCTTTGTTTCCCAATGTATTTGTCCTGCAAATGCAAATTCATTTTCAGCTGATCTTGACCAGAACTATTGTCTCCTGTTCAGTTCTCTGTATCATAACGTGAACATCCCATTTGCCCCATGTTGTGGCCCCTACTAAGAGGGAACATGGGTTAATCTTCAATAGGAAGCACAAACATCAGCTTTTTCTTAGAAAGCTTGGAGAGCTTGTCTTTGGTTCAAGGAGCAGCAACATTATTGAACATCCACCCAAAAGCTGGTGGCTGAACTGTGTAACTTAGCCAGGGTGCCTGGTTTAACTACTCCCCTACTTATCTCAAAAAGCCATATATTAAGAGTGAATTCTGTGTTTTACCAAGTCCACCCTAAAAATTATTTTGAGTTCTGTCACTTAATTTTCTGAATGTAAACAAATTTATAATCTCAGAATTTATTCCCTATTTTTACTCACAGTACCCTGAAATCTTTGAATACAGGCATTGTATATTATCATAAATTATATATTAAATGCATCTGAATTTTGAGACTTAAATTATTAGAGAAAACTTATGTTATATGAAACAGTAGAAAAAAAGTCAGCAATTCATGTTAGGGAAAGTATGCAATCTTTTAGTTGCAAGTGTTCATCTAGTCAGTCAGTCCAAGTCTATTGAGAAACTGTGTCTTTTTCTGGAGATTAGCTACATATTTTGCCATGTCCTTCTGGGAGCATTATTACAGTTTTTGGGGGGGGAAGAGAGAAGAAAATTCTAATTGAAAGTCCTTCAAGCATTTTGGTAGGATTTCATGTATTTCCTCAATTTCATATCTTGGCAGCAAAGCCAAATAAAGCATTTTTTAATTTTATTTTAAATAATGTAACCTGTCTTCCTAAGTGTTTGATGGTGTTACCAACAGGGAAAACAACACGGTCTATAGGACACAGCTTGAAACCTTGAGTTCTGTATTTTACTTTGCCAAACACCTGGTTTGGAGTTGGTCAAAATAGTTCACCTACGTTTCCTCTCTCATTCTTGTTTCTTATCTGCTCTATTTTGGCTATGGCCTTTTCAGGGCAGGAGCTATTTCTCATTTTGTGTTTGTACAGTGCCAGCCACAACAGGAGCTTGATGCTGGTTGGGACCCTGCTGTGGATGTCCTACCGGTCACCTTTTGGGGACACTGGGAAGGATTTTTTTGTCCTCGTGCCAGACTAGGGTGAGCCAGGTGTTGTGTTTGTTGGCTTGGTTGCTTGCTGGCTTTGCTGCTTCTCGGCATTCCAGGGATGCAGGAGCTATGTGAGGTCTGTAAAATAAATTTGGCCACGCTTTGGCAGATGCTCACTGCAGCTACCCATTTAAGAGTGTCTCGGCTCTCGGATAAGCCACGAGTGAGTTAGGAGGAGGAAGGGGGGTGGCACGAGGGGCACAGGGCAGGCAGGCACCCACCAAGGCAGGCAGCGGGGGAGGGGATAGACACCACCATCACCCCCATCCCCTCCAAAAAGGTGACATGAAGGAGAAAAAGGGTGCTGTTCCTGCAACAGCTCTCAGAAGTGATAGTGAAGTTATATCTCAATTAAACTGCATTCCCGTCTACTTTTGTCTTACCATGGAGCTTCAGAATATAAAAGTCTGAAGTTGAAGCACAGGATGCTGTCAGGACAGAAGTGATGAAAGGGCCGGATGAGAGGTGGATTTGTTTTCTTTTGAAAGGAAGAAGCACTTGTCACCTCTCCAGCTTTCTCTTATTCCCAAATATTTTGCCCCTCACCAAAGCCCTTGGGGTACTGAAGTCAATATCAATCAAATGCACCAATCCTACAATATTGAATTTAAATGTGCTCTTAATAGTACTGCTGCCACTGAGAAATGTCACAGCACAAATACTCTTAAAAGGCAGGTGTAAAAAGTTGCTCTAGCTGGGTGTGCTTTGCAGAGCTTAGCACTCCTCAGTGTTTCCCAGGGGAATGGCTTTAAGACACCCATCTTGGTTATTTTCCTTTCAAAATTTTCTTTAAAGGAATGCTGTCCAAGGACAGGGTGCATTCTATACCTTTCAGCATCCGTTTGGAAAAGATTAAGAACACAATGTCCCCAAACTATAAACATTTATGTATATCATACTACAGTTACAGGTAGCTCTCATAATTATAGCTAAAGTAAACACAGTAAGGGCTACAAATATTTGCACATTATTACAGTTTCCTCAGGAAAAACCCTCAGGCCAGATATGCATTTCCTTTATTCTGCTCCCAGGACATAAAGCAGCCATAAATCTATTCTGATATCCTCCAACATCCACTGTCATTACTCCAGCAATGATTAAAAAATGTTGTAGTATTCACTATTTGGTTACTATTCATAATGTTTAATATTTTATTGGATCCGTAGCACCCTTTTAATTTTTCACCAGGGCAAAATTATTTGTCATATGAATTATACATTGAAAACGGACAGAACTGAGTAAATATGATTCAAAACAAAGTTGTTAAATAAGACCATTCCTCTGACATCCCGTAGCAAACAAAACATGACTGTATGATAGCTACTACCATAGGCATGACGACTCGGATCATTCACACCCTCCAGACCGCTCTCCAGGCTGCCAGTCTCATCGGCACCGAAAGCGCGTTCCCTTCTTGGTTATTAGGAGACCTGTTCGCATTGGCTTTCAGAACTACTACTTACTCAAGGTCTTAATGAATTAAGATCTGCATCTATGCTTTTCCCGTGACTCACCGTGTTGTGTTTACAGTAATTGCTCAGATGCTTTCACCAAACTGTTTTTCGAGTAGCTGAGCACCTTCAGTTTGCAGGTACCTCACCGAGAGACTTATTTTTAGATCCTGTTCAATAGCTCTGCCTGTTCAATGTCAAGAGTACGAAATGAATTCTGCTGGGCTAAGCTGTCCAAGAGCTGTAAACACAGGTATGTAAGCTGCTTTACAGGAACTGTTTTAAATGTACAGCTGGTTTACAGAGAGACTAACACTTTAAACCTGACTAGTCTTTAGGGCCAGCTAAGAATATTGTTTTACTAATCCGCTTGACTTCCATGACATGTAAAATAACGGAAACTGTTGTGAAGAGCAAAAGCTGTTGTGAAATGAAAAGCCATGATATAATTTGAGGTCACTGAAATAAGAGGAAGAATATAAATAACTAATCACCTTGACATTTTTAGGAGGTTACAGATAAGAGTGATAATGGAAGTTCACATGATGCAATTCATGGGAATTGTCACTGTCGTGGTTTAGCCCCAGCCGGCAGCTAAGCACCACGCAGCCGCTCGCTCACTCCCCCCCGGTGGGATGGGGGAGAGAATCGGGAGAGTAAAAGTGAGAAAACTCATGGGTTGAGATAAAGATGGTTTAATAACTGGAACAAAATAATAGTAGTAATAATAATGAATTGTAATGAGAAGGAAAACAACAAGAGAGAGAGAGGAACAAAACCCAAGGGAGGGAAAAAGAAAGAAGAAAATTTTAAAAAAATGATACAACAGCTCACCACCCGCCAACTGACGCCCAGCCAGTCCCCAAGCAGCGATCGCTACCCCCCGGCCAGCTCCCCCAGTTTATATACTGGGCATGACATCATATGGTATGGAATGTCCCTTTGGGCAGTTTGGATCAACTACCCCGGCTGTGCCCCCTCCCATTTCTTGTGCCCCTGGCAGAGCATGGGGAGCTGAAAAAAGTCCTTGACCAGTGTAAGCACCGCTTAGCAAAAGCCAAAACATCAGCGTGTTATCAATATTATTCTCATACTAAATTCCAAAGCACAGCACTATAGCAGCTACTAGGAAGAAAATTAACTCTATCCCAGCCAAAACCAGGACAGTCACAAAGGCATTAATAACGTTTCACGTGACAGGAGCCAGCTCACCTTGATAATAAATCTCAGAGACCCTGGGCAGTTCACAGGGATGGATGAAGACCCACTTCCAAAAAATGGAGAAGACGGGGCAGTGCTTGTACAGGAGCGCACCTGGAGCAGAGTTTTTGTTTTCATTTAGTAGCTCGTTCTCAAAGGCAGTTGCATCATTGACAGTAAACAGTTTTACAAGCACTTTTTTTTTTTGCCTCTGCTGACAAAATGAAAACCAATATTCCTAATAATTATTAACAATACAGTGACATGAAGAATAATGGCTCTTTTTGCTCTAGTAGATTTTGGTGTAAATGCTCACACCTTAACTCTTTTTTCCCTTCAGTAAACTCCCTCTGACTTTAAGAACCCTTAAAAAAAGAAAAAAAAATTGTACCCTATCAAATATGTAAAAAAATTGAGATGTCTCTTAATGACACTACTATGGTAGAGTCCATCACCCACTTTTTTGTGCGTGTGCACATTATTGGTGGGGGGAAAGTTTCTTTCCCTCTTTGGCGTAAGCGATAAGATGTGCTGCCCCTTAGCATAGAGGGACCAAAAAATTCTGCCTTGACATAGAAGAGAGGCCCAAAACCTGAACCCTGTGCTTGTCTGTAGAGACCAGAAAGGGAACGTGTAAAACAGTAACCCTATTTGATATTGTCTGTGGTGAAAGATATTGTACCTGTGAGTAAACTAAGGATGCTCAGAGCCTGCGTGTTGCTCTTGTTCTCTCGCTGTTCCATCCCACGGAAGCAAACACACACTGAGAGTATTTGCAAATGCATAACAAGTCGTATCTTTTGAAAAAATAAAAATCACCAAATACCTCTATTTCAATGTGAATCAAAATTCATCTTCATATATTAAACAGATATTTGTTACCACTTCATCCAACTCTGGTCAAAATTGATGGAGAAACTCAGCTTTTCTCTTTGCTAACATGACAAATACTGCAGTGCTTCAGTCTAAAGCCTTTTATACCCACAGAGCCATATCTCCCGGACTCATTGGTATTCAGCTACTGTCATGGTTTAACCCCAGCCAGCAACTCAGCCCCCCCCAGCCGCTCGCTCGCTCTCCCCAGTGGGATGGGGGAGAGAATAGGAAGAGTAAAAGTGAGAAAACTCGTGGGCTGAGATAAAGACAGTTTAATAGGGAAAGCAAAAGCCGTGCACACAAGCAAAGCAAAGAAGGAATTCATTCACCCCTTCCCATGGGCAGGCAGGTGTTCAGCCACCTCCAGGAAAGCAGGGCTCCATCCCGCGTAACGGTGACTTGGGAAGACAAACGCCATCACTCCCAACGTCCCCCCTTCCTTCTTCTTCCCCAGCTTTCTGTGCTGAGCATGACGGCGTATGGTGTGGAATGTCCCTTTGGGCAGTTTGGATCAACTGTCCTGGCTGTGCCCCCTCCCAGCTCCTTACACATCTCCAGCCTTCTCAGTCAGTAGAGCATGAGAAGCTGAAAAGTCCTTGACTAGTGTAAGCACTACTTAGCAACAACTAAAACATCCCTGTGTTATCAATGTTATTCTCATCCTAAATCCAAAACACAGCACTATACCAGCTACTAGGAAGAAAATTAACTCTAGCCCAGCCGAAACCAGGACAGCTACTTAACAACTATTTGGATTGTAAACCTGAACCTTTCCACGTTCCTGCCAGAACGACAAAGATGAGCCTGGCTCCACAGAGAGCATCCGTACTGTGAGCAAAACTGGTGGAAATAACTTAAAACAGTCCCCGGGCAGATGCAAATGTGTGCTGACAACAGTGACAATTTTTTTAAAAAGTGTAATCATCGATATTTACCTATTACTTGTTAAAACATGCATTCAGACAGCCACCTTGTGCTTGCACGATCCCTCCCGCCTCTCCCAGTTGAATGCAACTTTCCCAGTAGCATCACACATTATCTCAATAGCAACCATGATCTTGCACAACACAAGAAGCTCTCTCACTTGTGGTACATTTTTTTCTCCAGTCACAACAGAAACAGCAAGAGTCAAAGGTCTGAGGCTCCTGTGCAGCTGGTGTTTGCTCTCAGACCAATTTTCCCACCTATTCTCAAGGAAACCTTCTGGAGGGATGGACAAGTAGGACAATCAGCACAGGACAAAGCATTATTAAACAATTCATGGATGTGTTGTTTAATACAGGTACAACCAATTTCAACCACCCTTCTCCTACCTAGCCTCTATGTCATGCCTATAAGCAGTTTATTTAGTATTTTTAGAGAAGGACCCCAGAAGCAGGGGCAGATGACCACAGTGCTCTTATGCGAGAGCCACATGAGATCCTGCTAACTTCACTCTCACAGAGCCATGCCCTCCCAAACCCCTGGACTGCACTGGGAGAAGATGCTTTCCAGAGGAGCACACAGGCACAGCCTGCCAAAACGCAGTAGGTGGTAGAGGAGAGGAGATTTAAGTTATTTAGCTTGAGGGGTTTCAAGTTGGATAAAGCCCTGAGCAACCTGCTTTGGCCCCTTGAAGCTACACGTGTGCATGTACCATCACACAATATCTTCTGCCTTCAGCAAAGACTATTGCATTTTTTATGTGTTTGTATTTTTGTGCATTCTTCAACAGTAAGAATACAAAGGGTATAGCAAATTTCACACTGAATCCACTTCAAAAGTTTGAGAGCAGCGCTAGAATAAATTGTAGTGCAGGCTGCATTGATCTGAGACCCAGTGCTGAGCAACCAGCACTTCTGACCTCCGATGTGTGGCTTTACACCCTTTCAGATGACACCTTAGACCAGAAACAAAACCACATCTCGCAAAGGATCTAAAAGCTTCGTTACAGAAACGGTCACTTAACTGAGCCCTGTGACAAATGCTGTGCAACCGAAGAAAGGCAAAGCGCTCACAACACTAGGCAATACATCTAAAACGCTGTCCTTTACTTTAAGGTTAACTTTATTTACAAAAACGGGGTATTTGTAGAACATCCAAGCACATATTATTAGCAGGCAAGGCTTTGGAAGGGATAGCAACTGTTGCATTGCAGGGCTCACAAACCGTGCTAGGTTTGCCCTGATCTTTCCTTTCTACCTACTGTGGTATTTTAATGTCTTCTTTTGAAATTTCTGAGGCTGGCTTAGGCCGACAAACTGGACAGGCTGTGTTAGGAGTGGGTAGGTCGCTCACAGGAATCGGCCTCCCAGCACGGAGGTGAAGCCAGCTCCCCGGACATCCCCTCGGCCCTGCCCCGCAGCGCGGGGCTCTCGTTCAGCAGGGGAGAGGCAGACGGGGTCAACAGGGAGGCTGAAGCCCTTTCTGTGCCACCTAGCAAACCCCAACCCGCAGTTTTTATTTAATATATCAACCCCTGCGCTGTTGCAAAACCTAAAATACATTGCCAGCAAATATATATACACAGCAAATACAAAACCATGTCTGGGAACAGGCTCGAGCAGAAAAGCGGGGTTTTTATAGGATCAATGATTGTGTTTTAAAAAAACCCCACCACACTGATGAAAAAAGATGGCATTACCACTGAAGTATTCATATTCAATTTAAAATGGATTAGGAGAGCACTCTGAGTGTAAGTGCTGCACTTTAAGTAGCAATGATATTTCAACTATGTATACAGCGTATTACATTTCATCTCTTTGTACTTCTTACGAAGGCTTCAGTTCAGCTTCTGGTATCTACACTGTTATTAAAGCTTCTCGTTGTAATAAATTAAAGAGTGTAAATGCTCTTTTATATTAATCCTTCACATGCTGACCCTCTCTTTGCCTCTTCAGCAACCTTCAAGAGTGCAGATGTAACCAGAGATGGAAGAGTGCTCCAGCAAAGAAACTGAAAAAGACGTGGCTAGAGCAGGTATCTACAAAAAAAAAAAAAAAAAAAAAAAAAGTAAAAGACTTGGACAAACCAAGTTGTTTGGCAGCTCAGAGAAGCAAAACTTACCTTACAGACGTTTCTGCTAGAGGACACATGCTGGAAGCCTGCACGGCAGCACTGCGAGCAGCACCAGCCGCAGGACGCCCGCACCACCCGTCCCGTGCCACGCGCGTGGGACATGCTCGCTCACAGTACAAGGATTTCAGTTTTAGTGCTCAACTGTTACAAAGAAATCTTGGTGTGTAGTAAAGCCAGCAAACAGCTTTGCTCTCCTGACAAAACAGACACTCCAGTCACCGTCGTCCAGATTGTACTCATCTCTCTAAACCAATTGTACAACAAATTCCCATAAAACCCGCATATTGCATATTGATTTTCCTATTCATATTTTATTACAGCAAGTTCTTTCTGAAGCCATACCACAGCTATTTGCTCCTTACGTTGTAAGAGTTTGTGAAGCCGTAAGCTGTAATTTAGTTTTTCTTCACATAATCACGTTTATATACACATATTCAGACACATTTCTTACATAAAATGTCATCGATTTGAAATTGAGAAAATCGGTATCCAAATTTCCACAGCTCACAGATGACCATATATCAGTCACAGATTATATTTCATTAATCCTCTCAAAGGCAGCGATACTGGCTTCGCCTTCTAATGCATGTGGTTCCTTAATTCATCATCTCCATTATATCTACTTTCGTATTTTTTCTAAGAGCATGTGGCGACCTTTGAACTAATGAGATCGTGTTAGATCTGGAACTGATAAGCCACCATAAGGCAGTACTATGTTATTTTACTTATTTTACTGCCACTGGGACAATAAAGTTGTCTTCATACAGTTATTTTTACCATATGGGCATATCGGCGTGACTGGCACTAGCTCACGAACTGCCCTCCATTTCAACGTATGAGCACGCACCATGTAGCTTTAGCTTTAAGTGGACCATATCCGCCTGACGGTGACAACTGAAATGTCATTAATTGTCAAAAATATTATATAATATACAAATGCACTATGAAATAGCCAATGTACAAAATCAAACAGCAGTCATCAGGAAAAACAAACCAAGCTTTCTTCTGCTACCCATGCTTTTTGTCTGATGATTACTGAACATTAGAAAGTATGGTGTCTTCAGGGGGTCTCCATCTAATAACAGCAAATTAGTAACTGATACTGTATTGCAGCCTAATTGTCTAAAGAAAGAAGCATAAAAGTTTAAAAATAACAAGTGAGGAAGATAAATGGAAAACTAAATTATATGCTGAAAATAGGATTGTGAGATTTAGTTTTCCTTTAAACTATCAAACTGGGATAGATAACATAAAGTACATATATTTTAATGACTTTTGACTGACAGTTTCCAGGTGGGTAAGCTCCAAGCACCTTAAGAAGTAATTCAATGATGCAGTCAACTGACTGCTCCAGTCAAGACATCCCTTTACCAGAGAAAATTGTACGTTAAGTTCTAAAAAAAATAAAAATAATAATAAAAAAATCACATAGCAGAAGTATAATTCTCATAACTGATTTGTTTCAGGCATCTTTAATCTTTTCTGCCCTAGGGACAAAAACATTTTTCTCCTTAGATGTTACAGTGATCAAGTCTAAAGAATGGTGTCTTCCCAGAAAGCCTCAGGGGTTTGAAATCACTTTGGTTTTGAAAACTTTTGGTGCAAAATGGTAGCTGGCCTGCAATTGCCCTTTTTTAATAAAAAGAAAAATCAGAAGCCAGAAGTGATTTCTTTTGTCCCTTTTTTCCCTTCAATTTTTATAACTGGAATCAAGAATACTTTTACTCCCGTATGAAATAATTTAAAAATGGTTACTCATCCATTTCCCAGTTGCATTTTGTAAAATGTTTCATTATACGTAGACAATTCTAGCAACTGAAACAATTTTTTCAAGGAAAGAGTATTTTCTGCTTTTCTATGTTAGAACAGCAAATACCTGAACTAACAGCGAAAACTGCAGTAAACATCATAGCAATCGACTCCAGATATGGGGAGTGCATGCGGCAAGGTTTTGCACGTAAAGCTGGCTTAAAAAGAAAAGAATATCATTCGAAAATGGAAGAATTGTTTCACTGAACAGAATTGCCATGGCTTTGGCTGCTCACTTTGGTTCCTCACGCCCCGTTCTTGGCCACAGTGGTGAAATAAACTGCTCTGAAGAGCATCTGCCAGCGCATGAGAAAGGTGCATTTGGGGAGGTCATACATGCTAAAATACACTTAAGAACTGTTTACACCTTGCGAAACAGATCTGTTGAGAAAATAATTTACTCGCTATAAGAACCACAAATATCACCATTAGCATGTAAATCACAGCTACCAGCATCGGCAATAATGTCCTTATATCAATGCAATATTTTTACACCCCCCGTCTCTTCCACACAACAATCTACAATACTGACAGCTCCAATCTTTTCTTTAATTTGTTCCTGACCTTCCAGATAATGCTGCCTGTTATCTGCCTGTATTTGTGCCTTGACTACAATAGCAATGTTGTCCTGAAAAATTGCATTTGACCCTCTTGCAGGTGTGTGAATACTGAATTCAGACAAAACTCCTTCAAGGTATTTTTCTAGAAACGATTAAGCTACATACCTCTAGCTATGTATTTCTGCATTAAACTCTGAAACATGATTTCCATCCAAAAAAAATCCAGACTTAACAGCAGGCAGGTATTAATTTTTCTAGAAAATATTTCCCAATAATTGTCTTTTTTAGTTTCATTATATAATTCCTGCTAAAACAGCTTGGTTTTCAATACAGAGCTGTATGGACTATGATTGTTTCTTTCTGTAAGTTCTTCTTTACACTTATACTAACAAATTTGACTTTAATTTCAAGGAGAATAAAAATTAAATATGAGTTTTTCTTTATACTATTCCTACAAGTAAATATAGTCATTTCAGTTTTAAAAATATTTTAAAAATTCCACTTAAAAATTTGAAAAGTCATTAATTTAGCATGTAGAGCGGGTATGAAAAGGATATTTTTAGCATGATCAGAGGAGATGGAAAGAATGGCAAACTGCAAAAAAAAAAAAGGCATTGTTCCCATTACTCATTCAAATTACCCATTTTTAATTGGCTGCTCTTGAAGAGAAAAATGGCAGAAATCTCACAAGTGTCATAAGGATCAAATCTAAAGAACAGCACCTAAATGAAGTATTCTGTGCAGAACAGGCATGAAGAAGAAACAAAAATCTACCTGGGAAAACACTTTAAGTGTGTACTTAGGAAAAGGACTGGTTTCATTCCTAACTGGAGAAAACCAGAACAATTTTGAAATGTTAAAAACTTATTTTGAATACTTCAACTTATTTCTGTTTTGACAGAATAGTTTGCCCATTTAGAAGCCCCTTAAATATTGTGTCACAATATATCCCACAAAACCCACTTAAGAAAAAAAAAAAAATCATTGCACTACTTTTTCCATAAAGTACCATTACAGGTCATGAACCTCAGAACATAATTTACAACAGATGGGAAGCTTAAATGCTGTTAAACCTACTTGTAAATACATTTGTTCTTCATTTTTATTTTTTATTTTTTTTAAACAAAACAAAACCCACACCAGAACAAAAAGTAAGTTCTTCAAATTCACTAATTTTTAAATTTTATTTATTTATTTAACAGGATTGCAAAATATGCCCCATTTGAGGAAGTATATATAAAATATTGAACTAAAAATTTCATAATTGTCTCCAAAAACTATATATGTGGAGAAAAAAAAAATAATCAACCGTTTACTAAATTTCTACCTTTTACAGTTATTTTTACTACTATTTATAACAACTATATTTTACAACTTGTCCAATGCACCAGGATATCGATACCTATATTAAGTGCTCACATTTTGTGAATATTTAGATGTCACATAAATGCTTATATGCTCCAAAACGCAGTAAAAAAATCTAAAGCAAGAGAACCGAGAGACAAAGTTTTCAATGCCATTAAGTAGCTTTCCTGATTAAGAACCTGGCTTAAAATACTGTACTCAATAAAATTCCAAGAATAATAATAATAATAAAATCTTCTTTATATTTTACAGGTATTTGATCTCTAATGTCTTCTTTCACTGTGTAGCTGACAAGTCCTGTGTTACATTAACACAGAATTTATGATCAGAATTTATGTTTGAAACACCTGATGAAGCACCAGTTAATAACCTGCACAGGATTCTTCAATAGCAGAGATTTCTGCTAATGCTATACCAATTATGCAACAAATCAATTAACTGGAAGAAGACTCAGATGAGGATATTTCCTAATTAAATATGTCCGGATTACGTATGGTAATAGTGTACTCTATATTCACAGTAAGGCAGGAGAAAGAATTACTTCTGGCAATACAAAGAATGTTGAAATCCTTTTCTAAGCATTGTATTTAGGCTTTCTTGTTTGAAATAATTTTTTTATTTTATTATTATTTTATTAATACTTTCTTTACAGTGTAATGAACACACACATTTAAAAGACTAGTTACTGATTTTTTTCACGTTAAAAAAAATCAGCCCCCTGAAAGAAATTTTAGCAATACTAAAATAGAAATATTTTCAAGATCAAGGCTTTTGACTAAAACCACCTGGTAGCAATGATAGGCATAATGTATGATTTTCATCCCATTTAAGTTCAGAAGGGAGACTTCAGAAAAATATCAAACCGATGCAGCGGCCTATAGAAACTGAATAATCACGTTAAAAAAAAAAAAAAATCCAACTGCCATCAGGAGCGTATAACCACTGGCATGTATGCAGTTCTTTAGTTTTGGAAAATGGGCTGAAATCCTTTGTTCCACAGTAACTCTACCCCATGTGTTTCAGAGGCAATTACAATTTTCTCTTGAAGTTAATTCCCCTCTTATGAAAGTGGAGTATGAAAACGTTCACTTTGATCTCATCCGGCACCGCTATATCGCAGCCAAGCCGATTTGTCTTTCCCTTGCTTGTACACCAGCCCTTGATGTAAGGCTGACCAAACCTGCTCATTTTTCAGAGCGTCTGTACTCCCTGCACCAAAGCAGCGAGGGAAATCAAGTCAAACAGCAACACGATTTTGTGTTAAATGCCTGCAGAGGGTGCTGCAAATGCTGGTTTAAGTGTCACTGGTGGCAACGCGTTAGGGCTGGGTTCTAAAAGTTAGGTACCATCTGAAATACAATAAAGTAAGGACTCAAACCGATTAATACGTTTCTTTCTCCCCATCTCTTCCAGTCGATTCCAGCTTCTGAAATATTTTATAACTCATTGAGTATTTTCTTTAGCTAATATTCTAGGCTTAAAATATTTTTGGGATTTATTAAAGAAAAAAAAAAAAGTTGTTCCTTTTTCTTTTTAGCCTAAGATTTATGCATGATTGTGAGCAGAGTCTATGTAACTTGAAAATTTTGTTTGCTTGCTTCTACGTCAGCTTTGTTTTAAGGTTGCTTGAAGTCAGAGAGCTCAAAAGGGCTCAGAGCACAGGATTTCTTTGAATAAGGTTATACTTAAAATCAGACTAGATAATTAAATTTGTCCTATTACCTCTGTATCTTTAACACTGTTAAATAAGAGGGTCTTCCAAAGAGGATGTTACCTATTGCACTGGATTTTTCTTCTGGGATACAGCAGCCTCACCTGAATGGATGATTACTAGTCAACAGCCCAGAAAATAATCAACTCTCCAGGTGCTTGCCAAAAGCTGTAGGAGAAAGTGTTTTCTGGAGCGAGTTGGCTTGCACTTGGTCAGAGCAGGTCTCTTGGACATTTCAAAGCTAGAATGGTTCTGTATCATATATAATAAAATACAATATTCTTGAAACTACCTGCATCTTAAGGAATTAATAACAAATAGACATGTAGATCCTGAGCCTATTATACAGATACAGAGGAACCAAAGGAACCAATTTATGCTCTTAACTTTTGATGACGATCTAATGAAGTCCCAGAACAACAGCTCAAAGAGGAATTCTCCCTAAAACATGGAATTATCCAAAACTGCTTCTTAATATCCCCATCTACGTGTTCACCAGGACTGCGTGTCATAGTATGATGGATCTACATTATAGATAGCAGTCCACACGTTATATAGTGGGCTAAACCACCATTTGATAGAATTTAATAATTGAATTTTCTTTCCTTTGGAAAAGGAATTTGGAAAATTTTTTTTCCTTTGGAAAGAAAATAAGTCAAGACAAGTATTTAGAAGGGAGAGGAGATATTTAATCAAAACGTTATTTCTCTTAATTACAAAGTAAATAGACTATATTTTCTAGGCCAGTCATAATAGTAATTTAGTCTTTTTATTTGTCATTTATAGTTCAGAGCATAACTCTGAGGTTGTGTTCCCTTGGTTATACTTCACGGGCCAGCGCTCTGCACCACGCACATGTAACAGGGAGAATTTTATTTCACTTGTTAGCAGTCATCAGAACATAAGACTCTCTAGAGTTGACTAAAAGTAACTTTTTTTTTTTAATTTATGGTCTCTAGAGAACAAGTGACCTTTATTGCTGCTCTACAGCTCTGGTTTATTGATGTTTCCTTTGCATATTGCAGAGTGGTGTTTACTCTCTTCAGTCATTATTGCTTTCATTTACAGTATTTAGCTGGAAAGCAAATAAGCAAGATGGACAGGGGTTTAGGGAAACGTAAAACTCAAATCATTGTATTAACCACTGTACATTTTTAATATCCTTCATTAGCTTGTATGGAGTGGGTAAAAATGGCACCTCATTATATTTTAGTGCAGATTGCACTCAGGAGTGAAACATTACATAGAAAAGTTTGGACTCAGAAGTATTACATCTGCCAGACTTCATCCTTGATTACATTTGCTCTAAATTGTTTTCATAGCCTGATGCCTGGCTGAAGTTTTAGTCCATGCGCACGGTTTGGTTAAAAGCACTGGAAAGGGGAGATACATCTTTAAATCTGATGATGAGCCAGTGCCTTTGATTTGCAATTTGGCATGCAGTATAGGAAAACAATTTTAAGTCTGAAGAAGTTCCCAGCTGGAGGCATCGAACTATTTGTGTACAAGTGTATGGGAAAACTATTTACTGGCTATGGACCGCAACTTCAATTAATTTATGAGTGTTGTAGTACTTGCATAGATGATTGACAAAACCAGACACTGTTTCTATCTAATATTGTTATATCAAAAGCTACACATCTTATAAGTCAAATGGTAGAATTTAGTACAAAGCAGCACTGTCAAGACTACAACTGCCCACATATTTCTCAGCAAGCAATCAGAAATTTTCTATTTAATAAACCTGGCCTTGCAGCCATCTTGCTCTGAAGCTGGATGCCTGGAAGTCCCAAAGCCCTGGCTTTGACTGAGGCTTTCAGTGTTTGGGGGACTGAGACAAGGTAGGAGAAAAACCCAAGGCTGTCAACACAAAGGGACTTCATTAATTTTACCACTGGGATGGTTGGATCAGCGTTGGCAGTTCTAATACCTCTCATCATTTTTGAGTAGTGTCACAGCCAGTATTTATTGCAGGTTTCCTTCCTCCTGCTCAGCACTTCTTACTGCTTATGTAGGACTCCTGGCATTCTCAGACTATAAAACCAGAGAAGAAAATCACAGTCCCACACAGTCATACACACAGCAGCGCTAACACTTTGCTTTGGCTTTTCTTATTAAGAAGTCAGCAGCACAAGCCCTGACACAGTTTGTTCACCCAAAATTATATAAAGCACGGATTTAAACTAGCTGACTCCTATCTCTGGCTTCTGACATTGGAAGAAAGCATTTTCCCACAAAGTAAGTAAAGTGAACTCTTAAGGAGGGTAGAAAGATAACAACTATATCTTGACCCCTTTAATAGCTGTCCAGAGGTCCAAGAAGAGTATTACTATTGGGGAAAAAAATCCAGATCCAAACACTCCAAAGAAACCAAAAAACCCCCATGCTACATCTCTCCTCGTCCCCGTGTTGTGTTATGCATATCCTAAGAGTTGAGCTTCCTGCCCGCGCTGCAGAGCCAAGATGCTGTGCATCAGTTCCAGCAGGAGAGATGACTTTGGCATTTTTAGGTTGGGACTCATTCTCACTGGTGTCCACGTAAAGTTAGCGGGTAACATTTGTGCTACCAGCGCCTGCAGAGATTTACATGACTATGATAAATGATGGCTAGGCAAAATGCTTGTTCATAAATGATGTCCAATAGGACTAACTCCTGCTTTCCCAGCAGAAAGTGAGAAGGGGCACTACGTGCTGGCAGAGCCTGAAGCCTTCCTACCCAGGACTCAGTGTTTGTGTGTCTGCGGGCATTTTCTTGGGTTTAATTGCTATGACCTACCTACAGTACTGCTTGCAGTCAGCTGTGTGACCCTGCCACATGAGTACGGATCAAAGGATAACCGACTGCAGGGCAAGTGCTTGCAGGTTCCCCCACTCCAGCACTCCCAAACCCACTTTCACAGTGCCGAAGAGAGTTAAAAACAAAAAAAAAAGAATAGTTTATTCTTTCAACCACCGGATTTTTCTTTCTTTCTTGCACAGACACTTTCCTCCTGCTCCCCCCAAACACTTCAAGTTCTGAAGCTTTTCCTAAGCCGCACTAGCTGGAGAAATTGATGCATCTGATACCAGGACAGTCCTTTTAGGACTGTCACCATGACACCTCTTCTTTACCAAAAAGCTAATTTAGCACTTCCTTGAATATTACCAACTCCCCCTACCACTCTTAACTCCCCACAAAACACTAAAGATAGCGTAGTTCAATGCCTGAAAGCTTTAGTCTTATATTTGATCCAACATTTGCGTTAAAAAGAGATTGAAAACATATAAGCCACCTAAATCAATAAGTATATACAGATTGAAGAATATCTTTAAGATGTAAATACCTGCAAAGAATTATTTCAGCCTTACAGCTGGATCACTGCAATTCATGCTTCCCACAGGTACTCAACAAATCCTTCTCTGTTGACAGCCACGCACGCTCTGTGCTACGTACAACATTCCTACACATTCACCCTACTCTGAACCACTCTCCCCAGAGTGAACATGTTAGATTTCCCACAGATTTTATAGTTTTCAATTTTCTTGCATAAATCCTCGATAATCTCACTTTCTCCTTGCCTACTATTTTTCAATACATGTCACGTGTAAATCGGTTTCCCTTTCTTCAAAAATTGCTGGTCGTCTTAAACACCAGCATCTCTGCAACTGCTTGAAATTTCAGCTCAATTTGTGTCATTTTAAGCTCACAATTTTACCTTCAAAATGATGCCAAACTTCAGCCAAAATATGCATTGCTTGTGATTCCTGCCACTTTTACCAATCATCTTTTTTATTTTTTTCTTTTAGCTTTTTGTTTCAAATACAGTGAGAAAACAGAATTGAGGGAACATAAATCACCCTGTCCACAGCTGAAGGAGTGAACCACATGGCACAGAAAAAAAGATCTTTAAATGCATACCTACATATCTCTAAACGATGGATTTGGTGCTATAGCAGTGTGCTGGTTTCAGCTAAGGTAGAGTAAATTTTCTTCCTGGTAGCTAGCATGGGGCTATGTTTTGGATTTGTGCTGGAAACAGTGTTGATAACACAGGGAGGTTTCAGTTGTTGCTGAGCAGTGCTGACACACAGTCAAGGCCTTTGCTGCTCCTCACCCCACCCCACCAGCGAGCAGGCTGGGGGGCACAAGAAGCTGGGAGGGGGCACAGCCGGGACAGCTGACCCCAACTGCCCAAAGGGACATTCCACACCATACGCCGTCATGCTCAGCACAGAAAGCTGGGGAAGAAGAAGGAAGGGGGGACATTCGGAGTGATGGCGTTTGTCTTCCCAAGTCACCGTTACGCGGGACGGAGCCCTGCTTTCCTGGAGATGGCTGAACTCCTGCCTGCCCATGGGAAGGGGTGAATGAATTCCTGCTTTGCTTTGCTTGCGTGCGTGGCTTTTGCTTTCCCTATTAAACTGTCTTTATCTCAACCCATGAGTTTTCTCACTTTTACCCTTCCCATTCTCTCCCCCATCCCACTCAGGGGGAGTGAGCGAGCGGCTGGGGGGGGCTGAGCTGCCGGCTGGGGCTAAACCACAACAAGCAGCAATAATGGCAGAATTTTCAGAAGTGTAGTGACTGCAGATACAGCAGGAAAGCAAAATCTTGCCAACCTTGTGTCATGTTTTAAGATCTATACTGCTTACAGGAACTATACTATTTCTTTACAAGATGACTCATGGCCAAGCCACAGAGATGGGGATACTGCCCTTCCTATTTCCCTTGGTCTTGGTTCAGAGAGCAGCAATAGAATAGAGCATTGCAAATAAAAGCAGAAGTTTTGCTTCCAGGAAACCCTCACCGGCTGCTTCTCTTTTGAATAGCAGTCTTCCCCTGGTCAGCTGTAATTAAAATCTTCTACAGACACAAAAGAGGGGTCAGGATTTACTTAAGAAAGCAGAAATATTCATCTGAAAGGGACTTCAGAATGGAAAAGTGTATTCAAAAGTTGGACACGAAAGATGAAACAGATTTCTTCATTCCTTTCATTCCCCCTCATTCTCCTTAAAGGATAATATAGAAGTTTTGTCTAGATTATTTTTGCTTCAGAAGAGTATTTCACTGAAATGTCTGACCAGACAGACTTTTCTGATGGAAAATCAAATTATTTTCTTCATTTTTACTGCTTTCTAAAGCTGCTCTTTTTTTTTTTAGTAGAAATATTTGAGAAAGAATAAGAAAACTCATTAAAGTAATTAAAGCTTTTCAGAATTGTTTTCTACTGAAATTGTTCAAACCAAACAATGAATAAATTATCTAGAGAACTGGATATATATATATATATTTTTTTTTTTTTAACTTTGCTTTTGCTGTCTTAGGGTTCTTTGCACTGGCTGCTTACTGTGCAGAGTGGGATGGGAAGGTTGGTTGTTGGTATGTGCCTGACTGATGGCGAAGGCTTTTTGCCAAAGCCTTCATCCCTTTGTTATATCAGCTCTCTTCTGACCAACGCCACTGGAATCTCTCAGTCCGGCATGCTCTGCAACACCATGCAATTAGTGTGACGAATAAATGGCACCAAAGAGTACATACATGCATACAAATTTATACACGTACACAGTTTTTTCAACCCAAGTAAACTTCAGCTTTTCTTTTCTGAACTTTCGGAACTGTGACCCGATAACAGCTTGACATAACCAGTAAGAAAATCTATCAGCATGGAGTTTGGCTAGCAAAGGTTTTTTTTGTTTTGTTTTGGGTTTTTTTGTTGTTGTTTTGGGTTTTTTTGTTTTGTTTTGGGTTTTTTTGTTGTTGTTTTTTGGTGCCTTTTTTTTTTTTTTTTTTAGGAATTGTATACCACCAGTATTATTTAGTGAAAAAGGGCTGAGACTTAACCTTCCCCATTGTACATTTCAGAAATACATACCAGAGAGAGAAAATGCCCGCATATATAGGTGACGCAGCTTAAATGTAAAAAGCTCAAAACCCCCCCAACAACTCTCTGAAAGCCAGCTTCCCCCAACTCCAGCTTAAATGTTTGCTCCACTAAGACAGATAGAAATCTCCAGTATATTAGCTTTCATTAGTGGGATCACCATTAAGGAAACTTTGTGGAGGATAAAGATGCAGAACAATGAAAACATGGATCTAAAAAAGAAAATTAAACAATTTGAAAAGGATTACCACGATGGACTAGCTAATGAAGGCCTAACAGCTCTGGAAAAGTAAAAATGGGCCTGATTTACATTTATATTGTTGTGCTTTTTGGCAATTGTTCTTGTATTCCTCCTCAATTATTCCAAAAGTCTGTGGTTTATTATTCTAAATAAAGAAATAGAATATGGCAATTACTCTATATGTAAAAAATAAAGAGAAAGATGCAAGGTCTGACAACAAAGTCAGTTTTCTTAAAGAACTGAGGAACTAAATACAATTTAAAAACTGCAAATAATCTCTGGAAGCTTTGCGGCATCTCTGAGTACTCACACAGATCAGGATCGTGGGAAAACAAAACTGAATTCCAACAGAGCAGAACAAAAAGTGGGGTTTATTCTGAACAAAAGTACTCTCCTGGTCCCTCAGGGATGCCATCGTGACTTTGCTGACGGAGACGCGCTGGAGTGACTCTGCCATCCCTGCCTGCCAAACAGCCACCGGTACCCTGCTGCACCAAGGGCCATGCTGCGGGCACTGCACAGGCAGGAAGGGTTTCATTTCATGCAAGAGAGACACTTCAGTGTGTACCCACGAAATATTCCGCACTACCCTCCTCTTGCTTCTTACCCCCCTCTTGCCTCTTACCACCAGGCAGCTCCCACCCTGCCTTCGGGATGCATTGGGTGCGCAGGCAGCTGTACCAATGCCTGCAACAGGACAGTTCCTGCTTGCACGAAACACGAACAAGGCAAAATCTGCCTCACAGGAAGCAATATCAGCTCTCTCAGGGGAAACCGATTCGCAGGTACCCAAACTGCTGGGTCATTTTAAAAAATATAATGCCATCAGCTGCCCCATCCCCTGCTACAGCACGAGCGAGGTGCAGAACCCAGCCCTAAACCCCTTCAAACGCAGCCGCTGTGTCTTTATTGCTGAAGTCTTCACACTGAAGAAAGAGGAGGGCTTGTAGGTTTGCTCTGTCCTCCTCAGCATATCTCAATATAAATGCAAATTATTTTTTCCCCTTTCTATCTTTTCTGAGAATACCTTCATAAACTTTTTTGCGGGGAGAGAAAAAATTTCAAGTTTTCCAGAAAGAGATATCAATTTAAGCTTTAAATTTTGCACTCTTGATTGTTTTGTTTGTTTGTTTTCTACAGTCCTATAATTCAAATAACGTTTCTGGTAAAATGGCAAGATCCATCTCTGTGGCCTAGCTGCAATTCGGTATTTATATTGGATTGGAGCGAGCTCTGCTATTGAACAGCTCACGCAGCCTCGTGGTAACTTCTGTTTTAATACCGATGGTATTGCTGAGTAAAGTATGACTGAAATAAACCTTATGTGTTTATGCTTTGAATTTAATATTTCATGGCTTGTTTTCAAGGTAGAAAGTATTTATCTACAAGATGGAAAAAATAAGCTTTTCAACCTTGTTTTCTTCTGTCACACTTAAGGACTTTTCTGGTGTTAACCATCACAAGTGCTTAAAAAAAATCTGCTGCCAACAACACATTAAGTGGACAACAATAAAGCTGGAATTTACTATGTTACTTTGGTATATACGTGTATTAAAAAAATAGTATGGTAAAACCATTTTTCAGTGTTTCGGAAAAGCAGCTTATGTCATAGCACAATAAAATATATATAGGCCTAAATCCTTTGAGAAAAAAAATACATATGTATGAGGGCTCTGTGACCTAGCTAGTTATCTACATAATATCTTTTTTAAATTAAAAAAAAACCCCACAACTAAAAAACCAACCCCAAGCCTGAGGTAAGGCAACAATTACATGCTGAAGACTGAATTTTGTCATTTTGTCACTAAAAAGACTGAGAAGATTGTACATACGAGGGGTTGGATGTCAAAGCAAAGTAGCCCATCATTATTTCTCATGTATACACATGCACGTTTATATATTACATAAATATATAGAAGAGGAAAGTGGACTCTTTAGCTAAAATAACTAGTGGCAACGCTTAGCCACATCCTTTTGTGGGATGAAATTAGATACTCCAGTGTGGTTTTGTACTTCAGCGACTTCAATTTATTTTAATATCTTACACTAGCAAGCCTTTCTCTGCATTTTGTTCCTTTCATGCCAAAATATGTCACGTCTTCAAAATCCATCCCTGCTTTGAAAGGATGCTGCTCACATACCCAGGGAGATGCTACTCTTCCTTGTAAATGAGCAGAGACCGCAGCGAGGTACGACGTGTTATCAGCTCACACATTTAGTTTACAAGCTGCTATATGAGTGATAACATTTAACTCTGCATGAAATGAGATAAAGTTAAACGTATACAGGTTGAATGAAAGATGAAAGAACCTGTCTACAAACCAAACTGAATTTCGAGCAGCAGCATGGAGGAACAAGAGCAGCTCGCATTCCCTCCTTACTCCAGACTGGGGGAAGAAGCCGTTTGGCAGAGCTGGAGCCCAGTGAATGAGCTCCTGTATCTGGAAAACGTGGTTTGCTTGCCATTCGCTTGGACTTACAGCAGCTAATTTTTATTTCGTCATATAAACAAGTCCTCCAATATCTAAAATATTATTTCTAAATTACCAAAACAGGCTTCCATTATTTTTAACTGAAGCCAATGGAGTCTGGATTATGGCTTTATTTATTATTATTTAATGAGCATGCACAGTGCTTGAGCTGCTTGGAATATTGTTCCATAAAAGTTCCTTCACGCCAATGACTCATTTTAAGTTGCAATACTTTACAGAGACTAAGTTTTTGAAGGGAAGTTTTCCGAATGCCATAAAAAACAAACCAGACAGAAAATTTAATATCTTCCCATAGTTCCACTTTGCCATATGATTTCTCAAAATTCAGAGAAAACGTAATTTCAGAAACACTAATACACATTTCCAAAGTGAAATTATGCTCTTTAATGTTGCAGTTGCTAAGATGTTTGCCACCTTCACTAAGATCAGGCCTCTGATTTACTAAAAATTCAGATCATCATGCATGTTTCACAAAAATATATTTTGGAACAAAAAACTGCATAATCCGGTGACAAAAAATTTGTTGGAAGCCTTCCGACTAGTAAATTGCAGCAAAATACATTTCATAGTTATTACAAGCGTATCAGCCAACCAGTTTTATAAACCCAGGAAATTCAGAAAAACATAATAAGAATCCAGACCTGCTAATAAGTTAAAAGGAGGAGCTAGGAAGGCCAATAAATTTAATGACCTGTTGAGGCAACACACACAATAAACACATGAGCACAACATGTTTGTAATTCCAGTTTGCTTTCTTGTATTATGAGCACGATGTTCTGAGCAGGTTTAGCTGTCCTAACCTTAAAATACATTTATTCATGGCAGTGTATGCATGATCTACTTTCATGTCGTAATGATTTTTTTTGCCATACATTAAAGATTGTATTTTTTGAGTCCAGTTTAGAAAACAATGCATTCATAAAATCATGATCACATCTTTCTGCCTAAAGGCAAATCAAACACAAAATTAATTTGGAGCCATTGTCATGCATTTAGTCTTTTCCTTGCCCCTGATGAGTTATAAAGTCTGATCACCATCAGACTTCTCTGGGTAGTGAGAGCTTGAAAGGAAAGATTTTTGGTGACAAAGATGACAAATCTACCTACCTTTAGGCAAAAAGATGGCATTTGTAATAGAAGCATGTCAACGGAGTCAGAGATTCAACCTAAACTATGGTGTTTTCTGTATTTATATTGAAGCAGATAGTTTTGCAACAATAATGCAGAAATTTATAGACTGGGGTATTTTGTGTTCTCCTACCAATGATACCTTAATCACTGCCTATACAAAAAAAAAAGTGCTCTTGTTGACAGAATATCCTTGATGTTCAATTCACATCCCCCCAAAAGAAAAAAAAGAAATTCTCACATATATAATACTGAGTTTAAGAAACAGATTTTGGTCAGCCGTTAGACAACACATACTGGTAATGGCCTTCCAGCTAGCTAACGGCATCAGACCAGTGCACAGCAGTATCTCCATTTCCTCTTAATAGTTGGGGCATATAGAATATATTGAGGAGGGACTTCATCTCTTTATATCACAACTGAGAAATAAAAGCCTGTCATCCTCATTCAAGTCTCATGTCCCCATCTGCTCTGCTTAACTTCTGAATACATCAGAAACCTGGAGTAGACTGCGTTTAAATGTGATGAAAAAAGCAGAAGCTGATTCGGAAAATTAGTGAACACCTTTAACACAGGGCTTTGATATCAACATGCACTATAGATCTGCAACTATAGCCCGAGCACCATGTGGAACTGAAAAAACAACACTAAATGTACTTTCCTGTAGATTTGCTCCTTCTGCCTGCAAGCTTCAGTATATTCAGATCACCAAGCTGAACTGAATAACCTCATGTTGAATTAATTTTTAGTAAATGACTAATTGCTGCTAAAATTCTTTCAGCTGTACAGCTGTCCTCAGCACCGCACCCAGTGGAAGAGGTGGGTTTCGTCTTGGGGAACAGGCTAAAGACGATGCACAAAAATTCAGTTAACACCTATGTGCACGGCAGTGGTTTTAAATAAAGTCTCCTTCTTAACTACACTTCAACACCAACCAACAGCATCGCCAGCTGTTGGAACAACAGTCATCCAAAGTTAGTCCAAGCAAAGGTACACCGAAATATTTTGCTTTAAGCTGTTGCATACTGCGCCACGTCGCAAATCCCATGGACTGGCAAGAGTCGCAATCAGATGTTTGAAGTTACGCTTATGGAACTGCCTGACCTTCTGAAGCTGAGGACAACCTAAGGTTTCTGCAATGTTTATAAAGTCAACTAGCAACTCTACTACAGGTCAGGATTTTCTATTTAAAATTTTCTATAATTTTCTCTGAAAGATTTGTGGCAATAGAGATTCAGCAAGATAGATATTATTTACCAAGTCTGAACTAAAAGAGAAAAGGTCAAAGCTTGGCCAAAGCTCAGACTTACTGGCATTTTCTAATGTAAGCACACAGAAGAGATGGCAAACCCTTTCTGACGAGATTTCTCTACGATGGAGCTCAGCTCACAAAATTTCAGGTGAATCGAACCGGAGCCTGACCTGTCATAGTTTTATTACAGAACCACACATCTGTGGTTTTATGGCAGGCTCTCAACTATTAAGCTGTGATAATGACCACTTGTTATTTATATCGCAAAAGAGTTTGAAGAGTGCTCTCTGCCAGGGGCTGTATGAAGGGGTAGGAAAATGCCGCGGCAGCGAGGAGATCTCGCAATATAATTACCGCTGTTAGAACACCTCACGCGCAGTATTGTTCACAAATTAGCTTGATAGCCCAAACTTTTAATGACCTTTTAACTTGTGCGGGAATAATTTCTGCAGCAGCCCTTTTTAGTTTCTCTAATTAAAGTCATTTAAAAGTTTTAACTAGAAAGTACACTCAAGGCATACAAACTGATAAAGGGAAACGTAGCTTCAAGAGCTCTTTTTTCCCCCTATGCAGAGCTCCCACTGTGTCAGAAAATTACAGAATGTCCATCTTTTAATTTGGCTTAGCAACAAAGGATTTCCACCTACTCACTCCATGCTTTTCATATTTTTATTTTTAAATCTGGATGCTTTAATGGAAAAAAAAATACGCTGCTATGAATATGTGCCAGTATTAAACAGGAACAGAAAACTGGAAGAAAGTTTGGAGTACAAGGAAGCCAAGAAACTATGCAGGGCCATTCCCCTGGTTCAACTGCTGAAGCATTTGTGTGCTCCAACATTATTATTTTTTTTAGTATTATGCTTCTCTAATTAGTTTTTAAGGATACTATATTTTTTATGCCCATTTTTAAATTGATTTGGGTATTGATTGCTTTCCATTCAAAGATCCACGTGCAAGTTTAACCGCAAATCTTTCTTTTGAATGGGCCAATGAAAACATATAAAGGACTAGGTTTTAAAGATAATGAAGCAATAAAAAGAAAGGCAGGTGTCAGGAACAATTTTCAAAGTCCAATTCTTTACACACACTGTGGGAATTAGGTATTTTTGTATCATGACACTGGTATAGAAGTCATGCAGCCTAAATATCTTTACAGAAGTGCCCCAAAGAGCTAAATTTTGATTTTTATATGATGCTCACTGTAGAAGCTGCCGACCTCCAAATGATGTAGATCAATTCCAACCAGAAACCATTCTGAAATATTTTTAAGCCACTAATTTAACTTAGTAAATGTGAAAAGGACCTATATTTAAAAAGAATTTTAGCACTTGGTAGGACAATTGAAACATGTAAATTCAAAGTCATAAAATAATATTTACTAGTATAAATCATTATTAAAGAATAAATCTGTGACTTTCTACTATGACCTAGCTAAAATGTATAGACAGCTATAGTTACCAAGGAGGGCAGGAAGTCAGACTGTGCTTACTTTTTGGCTTTTAAATGTGTGTCTGTGAACACCCACTGCAGTTCTGTCCCTCAAGCAAAAAGCTACCACAAATATTGCTTATAATCAAACATTATATTGTAAATCAAGCAACATTGGTATATACAGTACAAGGAAGAAAAAAAAGCAAAACAAACCCCCCCCAACAAATAAACAAAAGAAGTGTTTCAAAAGCCAAAGAGGCCATAAAAACTGTTCTTTATAGCGTATGTTTGACCCATGCTTCACTGAACCGAAGTTTAATACGCTGCAAAAAGGCACTGTGGCAGGAAGCGCCATTTCATAAGAGAGCCAAAGTATGCTCGCCCCGTTTTGTCTGTGCCTTTCCAACTTCAGAAATTATTCTGTACTTTAAATAACAATTACACAGCCTCACCGTATATATAATTAAACCGCATTCATTATGAGATTATTAGCCTATTAAAGCCATCAACCTCTCACTGATAAATAATCAGTATAACTATGTGCACTTGCCTTGTGGTTACAATTAAATAATGATAGATAGTTTATTACTGCATGCCAACATCTTTGCAGTTGGTGGCAACCATTAACAGGGTTAATGATGATATTCTTTCATTGGTTTGAGGCAATAACCTGCAATAACAAATATTAGGCAAGAGGGTATTTGGTCTCACACTCAGAATTTTGGCCAGTTCACTTTTGATTTTAAAAAATTCAATACTAAGACTTACCCTAGGTTGGTAGAGACATAACTGTATGAAAAGTTGCCTTATGGAGGGCACAGGAGCAGACTCTATTGGAAGGAGTGTACCAAACACTTCAGAAATGAGAAGAAGGCAGGACCTTGGAAGAATGCACTAGCTAAAAACATTATTTACTTACATGCCGGTACTATGCAAGAAATTCTCCATGGTACGCCTCAGATTTTGTAGGAGTGTCATGGGCCACGCTCTAAAACCCTGCTATGAAATATTACAGGTGGGATTCTCACAACCTCACTCATGCACAAGCAGCAAAGAAGCTATTACACTGGCATCCTGCTTGCACAAGGCCATAGCAGACAGCTGTGGCTGGGAAAAGCAGAGTTGAGTTTCATGAAGAAGAGATATGTGGTTTTCACGTTTGCTTACTTTAGCAAAAATAAAACCTTTCATTATTTCCTCAAAAATCTTAAGGGGAAAAAACCAGACTGCAAAATAACAGTTTGCAGCAGTCACTCCATCAGGAACTGAACTGTCTTCTCTGGTTTCAAGTACCTTCTGCTTCTACTAGAGATGTTCAATTTTGTATAAATAATTATGTGTCCACAGAATTTTTTTTCTTTTTCTTCTCTCTATTTAAAGGCAACAGCAGACTGAAAAAATGTGGCACCCCTCTTAATTTGATTGTATAAAACAACATAACATATCAATCAACAAAAATTGCTATACTGATTCATGGTCTGTCCTCTAAATCACTTCATTCAAAATCATGCAAGAGAAAGAACTCCTTATCTTCATGTTGTTCTGAACTTCTCAATTTCCTATTTTACGTGCTAAAAGTAAATCAGAAGTGTAAAGTTAACCTCAGGGTGTATTTAATTCCAGGTGTGTATTCCACTTTCTCTTTTTACTGTACGCCCTGGGCATTATGAACTTTGACTGAAAAAGAGCACAGGAAACAAATCTCAGAGACTTTCAAACAGATGAGTCTGATCCCTCAGAAACATTGCTGACTTGGCCTTTTGAGTGAAATTCATTTCCATGCAGAAGGCCAACGTACCACTTAAATCCTACTTAAAGCTCGCTTTGCTGGCATAGTGGGATTTAAATAGATCACAAGCTTTGTGGTTTTTCCCTTGGAGAGCACCGGAACCTGATCTTGCCAAGATGCTTAGAGCTCCTCCCAAGGTGCCATATTGAGCAGAGACATAAAAAAGGGAAAAAAAAATGATAGATTTCTGATATTCACGTTCCCTAAGAAGGTCCCAAGAGGATTTCAGTGCTGGAAATGGCTTGGTGCGAGGCAGAGCCTGCCTTCCCGTGCCAACCCTGCAGAGCAGCCACGGGGCACAGCAGGGCCACCCAGCTCTGGGTTTCCCCCTTGTCCGGTGAGGATGGACCCATTACAGCCACATGCCAGGACCTCCCCACAGCCCCACATCACACGTAGCAAGATGACTGTTCTCCTTTGAGTAATTCCAAAAGATGTTGTGTCAGATTTTCTGCCATTCATCAACAGAAAATAAAAAATTTCCTACAGAATGGGAAAACTCCATTTAAGCACAGCGATTAAACTGGACAATCCCAGTCTATAAGGGACTAATAGTTAAACTAATATACTAAGATACAGAACTAGAATATTAATCCCACCCCAACTGTTTCTAATAACTGATTTAAAAATCTCACATTTATTTACTCTGAGTACATAAGAAGCTTTCAGGTAATACAGTAATTCTTGGTCAAATGAAAGTAACAAAAAAATCACATCCATTTGTTACTTTGCCATGTTAATCTGCTTTCTTTCATTCCTGTTTCACCATGGTAACACTTCAGCCAATTGTCAAGTTTTAGGAATACAAACACATCAAATAATTCATGCAGAGGTATAAGTCTGGTATACTGGTTTTAGAGCTTACACAGAATATATTAATCCTTTGTAAACCAGAGTTACATGCTGCTTTTCTTCTGAGGCACTGGCAAGCTACATGAAGTCCTAAGCAATGACACCATTTTCTGAACTTAGAAATAGCAGTTTTTCCATCACATTAGAAATACACACCAGAGTTGGAAGTCTAAAAAACATTTCCTAGCCTCTTTTTATAATAAAATACTGTGGCCAGATAAACTGAAGCAACATGGCAACATCTGGTAAAAGCTAAAGAAGATGTCTGATCATTAACACTCAACCATGCATGCTGATCAAAATGGAAAGAGTTAATTACCCATTTTACATTACATAAATGGAACATTCTGGTCTAACAAAAGATAGAAAAAAATAATCATGACGCATTCGTCATAGATACAGAAAACATATTTTAGGGCTTTTGTTTACATGATGGGATCCTGTGAAAACATTACAAGGTTTACTTAATGAGACAGAGACCACAGGGCTACTGGAAAATGAAAAATGGATTTTCAGGATTACGTCTCATGTTTTCAAATACAGACTGTAGGTGTGGGCCCACTCTATCTGAAGTGCAGCCCCTGCATCACCCACTAGCTAGCAATGAAGCTTGGCATTTTTCCCACTCGTTGGCTGTGGGATTTTTGTTATGTCCAGGGAATACCTCCTTATATATCTACCACTTTTACAATTCAACTTTTCCCTTAAACACCTGTTAAAATGTCACCTTGTTCAAACATGTCAAAAGAAAGTACCTGCGCGAAAGAAATATAGATTAGTCTGCCAAAAAGACAGCCTTAAAATCCTATTTCTTTTTGATTGCATAGTTTTTCAAGCTGAACAAAATGCATCATTTCTTTTGAGTGATAGCTCTGCATTGGCCAATTTTGCCTTTTGATCATCCATAATATTGATAGAGCCATAGCACAGAAGGAAGGCTAAGAAGAGGTCCCAAAAGCTTTTAATCGCTCCCTTTCTGAGCCATCATGGACTAATCTTCCTGTACCACGCCAGACCCAAACCTTTTCTGTTCTTCCAGGACATAGTATATGAGACTTCTCATATTGTTCAAATTATCCCACCCAGTAAACTGAGATGATGCAGAAACTCTGAAAGAAATTCAAATAAAACTGACAGTTTAACTCTTTCCAGAGTTGCCATCTCCATTTTTAAAGTAGTTCCTCTGTCACCATCTATAGATATTCTTTAGCTGGCAGAACAGGTATTCTCACATAGGCTTTTCGTATGAGCTATCACATAAGTCAACATCCAAGGAAAGGAAAACACAGAACATCAATATTTATAGCTCTTGAAAGGCCACTGTCAGGTTTTTATTTCTTAATTTGATGCATGTTAGAGAAAATAATAAGCAAGAGAGAAAAGCAATAAAGAAAAGGAGAAGTTAAAGTGCTTAGAGAGATTAATTTTCAAAGCAAGACAATGAAGTGGCTGGAACACAGAGCTAAGCTGGTGGCAAATCTCTCTGAGATTATAAAATAGCCTAGTGGGCAGATGGATTGGGCAATCATTTGATACGAATCAGGTTATAACAAAGATAAAACAGAAAAGGAGAAAGGGAAAGAGATGTTTCATGTCTGAAAACAGCAGGTTCAGGAACAGGGAGTTACCAGCTGACTTTGCTAAAACAACTGCTATCAAATTAATAGAAGAGAGCGACATGCTTGAACAGGCAGGACAAACGACGTAAGACATGAAATTCGGAAGACGCAAGAGAGATCAATGCCCTGCTCTGTGGCAAGCCATTTAAAATGCAAACAAGATGCAGGGAAGAGCAAGTGGATGGAAGAGCCGATGCATGGGCAGGGGAACTGAAAAGGGAACGAACAGAAAAATGGGAAATAAAAACAAAAAGTGATGGACTTTATTCTGAGACAAACAAACCTAATAGCACTTGCCTGCAATTAGCAGCAGCCTGTATGCTGTACAGCTTCGCCTTGTTCCATGTAAAATGTCTAGAGGCACAGCTTCAATTCAGACAAATCACCATCACTTTACTCGTTTGGTATCAGCTGGGAGTCTGGGACCAGGATTGTGAAATGTCCTTCTAAAACAAGCAAACGACCTCACCTCCCAAAACTCCAAATACTTTGGAAAATTTGACAACCCGATCTACATATCTGCTTTGTGATTTTACCTTTGTAATCCCCACCGAATAAGTCCGTGTTTTTGTAATTTCATTACTGCATGGAACCACATATTGTCGTTTTATGCCTGCTGACAATGGCTGTAAGCGAATAGCTTTTCCTCACATACGGGAACCAAATCAATCCAATGAACCCGCTGCAGTTTTCATGGCCCCTTATAAAAAACTTCTGAAAATGAAAATTAGGATGTTAGGCACAGGAAAATACATTAATATTGGGCAACTGACACTTCAAGCACTCAAGGAACTTTAGCGATCCCACTACCATGCCGACTGGCAACACTTACTTCGCGAGCGACGGTACAGTTGTGACTTTAGAAAATTGACCCAAATCAGGAAACCTAAGCAGTGCGTGGGGACAAGTTATTTGTAATAATCCTCCTGTTCCACTGGGATACAGGATGGCTGGATGCACAGTCTAAGCCTAGGAAGACCTATTAAGCAAAATAATTTATATTTTGCACCAAACTTTTTTCTTACTGTATGCTCTGACCACAAACAATTGAAATGCTTCCTTCAGTACTGCTGTCAGCTTTATCACCATTCTTACACAATAATTGCACGGCAATTCTTATACAAATGCCAAGGAGATGATCTGTTGACTTTAAAATTTGTGTCCTAGTCTTTAATGTATAGAGTGCACGACAATAAACGCTCATATTGTACAAATATGCAAAAAGAAAGAGATACAGTTATTCAAGGAGAGATTTTGCTAGCAGTTAACTAGTAGTCCTGTATACATACCTACCTATATTTATTTCTCTCTATATGAGCAACCTTATACTAAATTAAAAATTTAAAAAAAGTAAAAAAACCCTAAAAAAACATGGACTGTAACTTCACTCTCTGATACCGCAGTATTTAATTGTTAGGAAACTTGTTTATAAAAAGGTGATCCAGATGGTCCATTAGTGTCCCTGAAGTAGATATAAAGCTGAGATAATAATAAGGTTTTCATCAAAATCTCCCTGTAATTTAGTAACCTTATTTCCATCCACTGACTTCTCAAGAAAGAGTATGTTTGTATTAAACTGTTGATCCATTACAGGAAACTAGGGTGGGTTTGTTTTTTTTTTTCCCCCACTTTTCATTACAGAGGTCATCTGGAAAGACCATGACAACTTGTTTAGGACTTCACGGACTGGGATTTGAACAATGCTAGCTGTCACCCACGCTGTCTGGGGACCTTTAGATGCACTTTATGTTGGAAAAACTACCTGAGCCTGTGGATTCTTTAGAACAGCTACAACTGGGCCAGACCTTCTCATGGCTTAAATTACCATTTCCAAAGACTTCAGAATTACTTTTTATAAACATGTATATACACACACACATATTATAATTCTGCTTCCAACAATTGGTTATTGAACTCAATGAAAAAGAATCCTAAAAATCAAGCAAACTCTTAGCCTACAAGGCAGAAAACAATTAAATTTCTAACCGAGGTGACTTAAAGACAGGCATTTCTCCAGCAAGTGATAGACTTTAAGTAACATGAAGGCAAGTTACTGTCATTGGCATTAACACTGACTTAAGTATCCGGCAGACTTGGAAACAAAGAGATGTTACAAGAGCTCTTGACTAGCCACTTGCCAGGAGAAATGTGTTTGTGGATATTAGCAGAAACAACTTATAACTTAGAAATTTTCATCATTTGGCTGCCCTCTTCCCTACTCCAAGCTTATCATTTGCAGGCAATGGCTTGTTACAGCTTTGGAGCTAAGTATTTTAATACCATGTATTGACATTTCCAAAAACAAGCAGATAAGGAGAATATTCAATTTGCATTTGAAAAATAGGGGCATGTTTTCTCCGTTTCACTTGCTATGCAGTATTTGACTCCACAGCTATTCCCACTAAACAGACTATTCCAGGGGCAAATCTGTATTAGAATTTGTTCCTTTATAAGTATGCACATTATCAACCTCAATCAGTAGTTAATGCACTGACCTTTTTGTTTATTATATTTATAAAACCATTTCCAGACATTCATTCACTGGAGACTAGTGACAAAACACCAAAGCCATCTCTCTACTTTTACTGCTCTTAACCTCAATGCAAAGAGTCTCTGCCATATCATCTAAATATATACATCATTTCTCTGCAAGCCTCCATAATCCCTTACCAATAACATCCTCATGTCTCTTATTTCATTTTCTACTTTTTCAGTAAACTCTTGATGTTTTAAATCCCCAATCACTTTTCTCATTCAGACACGTCTCACTTATTCCAATAATTTAATACTTATGCTAAAACATGTGTAACTCCCATTCAGCAATCTTATTATATAAGATATACAGCTTTTCTCGCTTAGCTCTCCTTTACATTCTTACTAGAGTTATCTTCCACTGGATGTTGTTAACCAGTGGATAAATTACCTTGGGATCTAGGCAGGAGGCAGTGCCATCTAAATCTCTCTCCACCCTCATTACTTCAGCTAATAAAATATGCATAGTAATTTTCCAGTTTAGAATTCAGCTGATTTTCTCCTGAGCTTGTGAAAGACAGACTCTCTCCAAATATTATTCTGCCTTTTTAGTTTGGGGTTTTTTTCTGTTGGGTTTTGGGCTTTTTTTATTGTTGTTTGTTTGGGGGTTTTTGTTTTGTTTTTTAATAAAAACTTTACCTTAAAATGTCTTCCTGACCCAACCGCAGTGAAGGCAAAGGCAACCTTACACAACTGTGCTCTCCTTTGAAAAAAAAAGAAACAACAGATCATTGAAGCATCCAGATTTAGACACCCAGACATTAAAATCCCAGTTAAAAGTTTCCTGTCTGCTGTCAAGAAGAATCAAGAAAGAAAGGCTGCCATGGGAAGGATCCTGGTAGCAGTCTCCAGTTAACCCATCACTGCTGGGACAGTGGAGATGGTGCCTGGAGGCAAGGCTCTCCGCAGCATCACGCGCCGGCTGAGCACTGCGCAGAGCACGACAGTTACAGTGCGGCCCCGGGGAGCCTTCAGCTCAGCCCTCCCTAAAATCACGCCCTGCCCGGGGCCGGAGAGACATCTACAGTGTCTCCTTGGTGCTTCCATGCAGGAACATCGCAGTTAACTGGTTCAGAGGAAGGCCCCGAGGAAAAGCTCTTTTGCCGAGCTGAAACTAGAGAAAGTACCCAGGAACCTGAGAGCGTTTTCCAGCTCTGCTCTTATTGTGCATCCACTACTCTGTGTGTAAATCACATAAAGCCTCTAACAGAAATTTCCATCTCTACTCCCTAAAAGCGCTGCTAAACACATCCTGCTTACACAACCATTTCACACAACGATGCAATGTTTAACAGATTTAATAAGCACCTTATTTTAAAACTGGCTACCTTGCAATATTATAACAAATTCAATTAAAAATAAAAGCTTGCAAGCATGTTTTAGGACATGATTAGTAAACAAATAACCTTACCTAAAACAGGGTTTCAACTGAAGAACATTAATAGGAGATATCTTGCATGTATGCCCCTTATTTGATTTATTTCCACTGCAGCTATATACTTTTCTCTAAAGCTCTGAAAGAGCTGTTCTCTGAAAAGGAACCATCAAATATCCATTCACTGAAAAAAAAAAAAAAGTCTAAGGCTTAACACAGTTATCCACTTACAAAAGAATAAAACCCAGACTAAGAGGAACCCTTTTGCATGCCTTCCTAGGTCACTTCCTCCTATAAGCTTTTGGTGATGCTCAAGCTCCTTTTCCTCAGGTGAACAAGATCAGCAGGGATTTTCTTGATTGCAGATTAGTGCAAACCTGAGGGCCAGGCTGTTACTCACACTAGGCAGTGATTTACGTTATGAGGAACCCTATTCCCCTGCAGTTAATAGAGCAGTTTTGGAGAACACAGCTCCTGTTGGGTGCACAGAACTTCTCACCTTCCCAACGATGTATCTAATGTCTATGGAGAAGACATAACAAGTTGTCTAATGGTCAAACCAAAGAAGCTATGCTTTTCCAAATGAGTTACAGAAAACTAGTCCTGAAATTTAAATTCTGATTTCAATTGCAAGTATAGAGAAGGTCAAGCAACTAATTTGGAAGTTACAGTGTGATTTCAATAAGGAGACTATGGCAGCTAACCCTTCAGGAATGGGAGTTCACCTATAATGAATTAGATTTTAAATTGAATTTTAAAATAATATCAAAGATACTGTGATCCAATGTGCCTGACCACTGTAGGGTTAAGGCTAAAAATAATGTTGGTTCAAAGAAATACAGTAATTATATTCATTTCTTTAATACATACAGTAATAATTATGTCATTATAAAAGTTATCAATTTTCTCCTGCTGGATTAAAATTCTCGCTGCACATTTGAAGATGGCGGTGTCATAGGCACAGAAAATTGGTTTAAGTGCAGTCAAGCAAAACACTTCTGGCAGTAGTAATGGAAAATACTCTGGTCGCACCGCTTCAATTAGCTACACGCATGATCAAAATGTTCCGATTTTCGATGAAGGACTCTACGCTCTAACGTGCCTTCCTCTAAAATGTGACATCTCAAATTGCGTAGTAAAGCACGGAATGAAAATACTGCACAAGTATTTCTCTGGCCCCTCTGACCTTTCTCAGATCATTTGGACACTTAAAAATTCCCTGCCATTACAGCGGCGCAGCACAGCGACGATGCCCTTCGCCTCCCCTGAACTCCTCCTGTGGATTTTGGCCTTTGTACCGCAGCGGCAGCAGGGCTTTTGGAGAACGTTTTCTGACCTGTGTGATCTTTAACCCTAAGCAGTGGATGTGCTGCAGACCTTTCACGGACTCAGCACATATTACCCAGTTGCTGCAAGCATCGAGCGTGCCACAACTTGATGTACAATTGGTCCCGAATCCTTTTTCACCCGTTAGGAATCCCACAGAGCTGGCATGGCGCAGCAGCAAAACTGGCCAAAAAGAGCCACAAATACCTCTATTATGTATTTCAACACACCATGAAAGCAGAATAGTTAAAAGTAACGCTGGAGGATTTCAAATGAGTGGTCAAAACGCTGGAAGTGTTTGAAGACGGAGCTGAGCAAACATTTACTCTTCCACAAGCTAACACTGAAATCCTGCTGGGGGTTTTGAACTACCTGTTTAGAGCCAGGGAAAATTTATTTCTGTAACACATAAGATACACAGGTTTTTTGTTAATTCAGGTTTCTCATTCTATTCCAACTCTCACCTAATTTTTGACACAGTAATAAAATACAGAGATCCCAACAGAGACGGTAGTTTCTGATTTAGAGTAGATTGAAATGGTTCAAATGTCTTGTTTTCTTGCGACTTTCATAGAAAATTGAAGTGTTCATTAAAAAAATAAACCTCAATAGATTTTGTGACTATTCTGGTTTTTTTTTTCTTTCCTGATCATACAGCCAATCAAAATGTTCTGATACTACCAGAAACTTCTTATTTTCTATAATGTGATTGAATTAATTTATGCTCAGCTTTTTGTAAACAAAGCACATAGAGATTTTTCCATATTGAGTGAGTTTGACTCAAGTGGCTAGAGAGTTCATGACTTAGCTGCTAAGGGAGCAGCATGAAGAAATAGGAGAAGGAAATCTCATTAATGTTAATGCAGTTGCACTCAGTTGCAGGGACATTCAACATGACCAATTTCAGCACCATTATTTCTGTAAGGTAAACATGATTTTTTCTCAATATGGGAAACTTGGAAAAAGACCCATGGTTGGTAAAATTCATCTGATTACGGAAACTCTGAGCTGTGAAAACTGCTTAAATGCTTTTGAACTTCTCTGCAGAACTACTTCTTGAATGAGCATATAAGCTTCAAAAAATAAGCATAATAAAGATCTTAGTGCTGTAGCTGATAAAGGGAGTCGAAGGCTGTAAATATGCCATCATTGTCCATTATAGCATCAAATACAGTATCAGAGTGCTGTATTTTGATAGCATAATGTGACTTTTCTTAGAGCTAATGCTGCTCTCAGAGGTAACTTTTTGCAATGTTTGCTAGGGCTGCTCATCCATCTGAAGCAAAGTGCAGAGTCCTCACCAGACTATCCCTGTTGATCCCACTTGTTCTGCTCAGCAAAAGGTCTAACTTCTTAACAGTAGTTTCAAGTGCACAAGTGACTTTGTCAAGAAAAACAAAGCAAATCTCTGCAATATTTACTTTTCAAGAATTGTTTGATTTTGTTGTTTGTTTTTTTTTTCCTCCTTAACATGACTGGAATCAATGGCTTTTCACATACCTACTTAGTTTGAAAGCCTCAGTGTTTCTTTCAGCTGCTTGGGGTCATCAGAGCTCTGCTGTGGCATTCTACATCTGAAAGCCCATAACATTACCCCCATCACACTGTAAGGTCTTATCACCATGTAATACTGATTAGATTTGGGCTCCATATTTCATAAAGGACTACCAGACAACTCCTCAAGACAGCGTGATTTTGGAGGATGAAGTTAGGATCATCCTTCAGGAAGCAGCACTCTTCATTACCAGCACTATTAATGCTATAGAGGTCTGTTCTCCAAGACAACACCATGTCATCCAAACCCAACGTGCCCCTCTGAGAGCACTGTAGATCATGCACTGGGGACACGTTTCAGGAATTAAATATGAAAGTTGATCGAGATGCCAATGGCTGTCCTAAACTTCAGTGCTTCATCTTTCAGCCTGCTGTCACAGCTGATGTTGGCCACATACCATCAGGTATAGGGGTTTATGCAAACGCTATGCAAAAGCCTCAGTCAGGGAGGATAAGCAAATATAAATGCTGACTCAGCAAGCGGGCTTGTCAAAGACACCGAGCAACTAAAGACTGAAAATTAATTGCTCAAGTCCTGCTTTTGTGTACATGATTTTAGATACTTGGGATTTTGCCTGCACGTGCTGTGATTGGTCCTGGAAGGCTTCAGAACTCCATTTTATTGCAGCATATATGAAAAAGATTAAATGGTCTTGAACATTCTGCTATAAAACTAAGAGCTCCAGATATTTCCTGAGGCTATTTTTGATGGCTTAGTTAAGAACCATGATGCTTAGACTTTGTTTTGATCAAACATCATCCATCTAGCTGTTAAAATAAGGAAACTTGGCATTTCTTGCCTTCCGGTCATTGAAATTGGCTGTCAGGATACCTGTGCCATTTGCTTTATTATCATGTAGCTGCTGACACAGCAGAAAAATACTGTTATGAAGGATTTAGCAAGGGAACATTGGCAATTGTCTGTGAGATAGATCTTGTCTGCTCCTATGGTTATATAAGCCTTCTTATCTCCATGTATGTAAATACATGTCCCGAGACCCTCTTATCCCATTAGTTGGGTTGCTGATAAGATATGTTTGAAGAGAGGGATAGATATGATCCAGTTAATGAACTGTTTCCAGTATGTAGTTAAGTTAGGCTGGGGAGACCCAAACTCTTGAAAGAAAGTTTTAATCTGCCTTTTACCCACATACTCAGTGTACATGGGATGACTTTGCTGGGATAGCTGCTTCCTTTGCTTGAGCTTTCCTTTTGCCACCTGTAAAATGGTACTGACTTTCTTTGCAAAGTGTTTGAGCTCTAGGGCAAAACAGCATTAAAATACAAACCAAGTACCCCCCCCTTTTGCATCGCTGATGGTTACAAGGAAGGGGTTTTTCATTCTCTGATCACGGATGATGAAATTGCTTCAGTTATTTTAAAGCATGAATCTACCCTAAACGTAAAACTATTGTCTCTAATGTCAGTTCATCACTTGTGAGACTGCCTTTCTCATATTACCGTTTAGCCCGTATTAGATTATGGGAAGAGTGATTGTTGCAGTGACGTGACTGATGAGCTGTATCAGCACTTACTGGCTAATATTTAACCTGTTTCAGAACATCTGTCCAGTTAATGTGGTTTGCAAGAGAGCTTTCTGTCTTCTCAAGAATGCAATGACTCCCCAATTAATAAAAGGGAACTAATTTTAGAATGGTTGAAATGAATAATTAGAAGACCCATAAAGACATTTCTGTATGTGGCATTAAATATAGCATGAATTAATTTGCTGGAGTGGTTAAACTGTACGTGACAGGATTTTAGTGGGAAAAAAAATTAATGTAATGCAAATAAAAATCCAATCAGAAGAGTGGGAATAAAGCACAATTTATGGTTAGGGACCGTGTTTGCCACACATATTTTTGCAAACCGTGTACTTGCAAAAGGGGTTTCAATTAAATATACGATATAAAATTAGACCAGCAGGGGGATTACTGTTAGTCACATAAAAACATGTTTAAATTAATCAAAATTCTTTAAAAAGCTGTATAATTACAGTTAACTAGCAGAAAAAAAAAGGGAGAGTCTGGACATAAAGAATAGGATGTTAAAAAAAAGAGATACAGTGTCTGTGATTGGACAGAAAGGAAAAAATAGGTCACAGGAGCAGAAAAATGAGCCCATAGAGGATCATCATGATGAAGTATACCAGCAAGAAAGCACTACTGAATATCTCATTAGTGGGAAGCATGCCCAAACAGGAGGGTTACATATCTGGGATTTTTCTTAAGGTGTCACTATATTATTCTTCATGCATTTAGTGTATTATTTATCTCTCTCGGCACATAACAGTGAAGGTTAACAGCCTGACCATTAGCAATGGAGAGCATATAGCACTGGGCAGGAAGCTGTGCTCAATGACCTCCTGAGATCCCTTCCAACCTCAATTATTTTATGATCCTGCACATACCAGCAGTGTCTACTTCCCCAGTTGATTTATCTGAACTGAGCTGGGGGGCACACCTGCTCAGAGGAGCTCAGCCACCCCATGCTGATGGGACACAGGCCACCTTTGGTCCAGGACGTGGTCATGCTTGCCCAGGCAGGAAGGATGACTTCTTTAGCTTAACACCAAAAGCAGAAGACCTTTATGCCAACCAGTAGAGGAAGCAACAGTCATAGCATAGCGTAACCTATGCGTAGATCGATTCAGAGATCCAACTAGCGTTATTGCCATTTTTTTCCCAGCTGCTACCATCTATAAGTTATCAACAATGACCAAGGCTCTATGTTTGTAGGCACTGTAAAAAACATACCTAAAGAGAGACCCTCACCAAGTAAGTCAGTCTAAAGGACATGTCCAACTGCTCTCCACTATGCACCATGAAGAGGCCAGGGCTACATTAGATACTAGAAACATGTTGGCCTTCAGGAGTCCAGCTTCCCATGCCTAATTAGTTTACCTGGTTTCTCATCAGACTGGGTTATAGACTTAACATAAATAGCAACACATGGTAGCTCTGTGTAAAATGCATCAAAATAAAAATAATAGCTGCCTTTTGCAAAGGTTTCTCTCTCGCCACCGCAGGGCTTGCGCCTGAATGGCACTAACAACAGCTCTCAAGGTCACAGTAAGCCTCCTGCCTCTCTGGCAAAGATGAATTTGAGTTCTGTTCATGCTTCAAACTCATTTTTCCCTTAGTTAACTTCATGCTTTTACTTAGCTCTATCTTTCCGGTCCAGCAGCCAATTCCAAATTTAATAAAACTTCTCATGTAGATCTCATTTTCTTCTATTTATCTACATTACCGAATTTCTCTGCCTCTTCTTCCCTTTTTTCTGAGACCCAGCATCATGTCCCAATATTATTAGAATACAACCCATTTGAAATTCATGCCTTCAGGCAAAATAGTTCTCAATATTGTGAAAAACATCCTGGAGAGCATTACCAAGACAAACTGTCACATTTCCTCTGATCTGCAGCACAGAATCAAAGATCTTCAGCAATCTTTACTTTGATGTTGCAAAGACACTTGCTTTTTCTGGAAACTCCAACTGGCAATGGCAATTCCTGGGTTAAATGGACCTTCTTGTAGTCCTGCCTCAACGCTCAGCTCTCTCTCTGCTCTCACCCTGCAATCCAGCTCTCGTATTTCTCAATCAATATGTTCCGCAGCGCTGCACAGGTACTGACTGGGATCTAACGAGAAGCGCTGTGCAGCACTACTTATCTTTCCGATCTGATCATAGAGATGGCAAGACTTTTGCCATTCATTTTGGGGGCTCTCAGGTCTGAACCATGAGCAGTTCTCTACCTGCAGTGATTTTTCCCTCCTCGCTGCCAGCCTGCCTGTTATTATTAAGTAACCTCAGCGCAATCTGTGCAGTCTCCCCTGGAGGATGGACTCCAAGCTGCGTGGCACTTCAGCAGAGGACATCAATTGAGGTAGATACACCAGTACTTACACTGAATTTATGAAACTGGGAGTCTATTTCTCATTACAGCTCGCAGTAAATCATCCTCCTCTTGCTTTTGCTTGGAAATTGCCTCAGCTGCTGCCTTTATTTCCATTCTTATATATATATATATATTTATATATAGAAAGTCTTTCAGAAGAAGCTGTACAAGTTAAAATAAAATGAGCCATGCTTTTTAAAAAAAAAAAAAGAAAATATTTGCAAGAGACTGTAGGATCTTTGCATGTGGACCACAAGACACAGTCCCCCCCAAAAAAAAGATTTTCCCAAGTAACCTCAAACTTATTTTATTTATTTCTCTTTATGAAGCTGGGAAGTTGGTTTGGACAGGCTGGTGGCTGTGATGGTCTATTAAAAAAGGATAGTTTCGCATTTCAGAAAGAACGACCTCTTTGACCTAGCATAGCTTTTAATCGCTCTTCAGCATTAGCAGAGCTGATCTGAGAGTGGCTCATTGAGAGGAAAACTGGGGTAACGGGAGCATCGGGCAATGCATGTGATTCCCGCCTAGGCTAGCACTGGCCTGTTATTACAGTGAATATAAAAGAAGCCACTTGCTCTGCAGAACAGCTTATCAGACTGATTTTTAACACTTTTGGGCAACCTGGAAGCAGAAACCAATATAACTAAGAAAATCAAAATATCATTGAATCATAATGGTTGCTTTAATTTCCTTTTACAAAAGGAAAACTTAAGTGGAAATGTGTCCAGGCAAGTATCTCTTGCTCTTCTTTATCTGCTGTGTATTCCTTGTCACTGCCAGGCAGAAAATCTGTAACTTTCCAGGTTTACTGCTTTTCTGTACCAAAAGGAATATACCAATCGGTTATCAGACTGGCAACTAATTTCCATAGCACTGAGCCAGATTTGTTTCTCTCCTCACTGTGTACTTTTCTGAAGCAAGAGGAGTTGTATGAGTCCATGTACTCATCTCCTTTTTGCCTGTAGCAAACACACGTGCAAAAGGGCGTCTCAGCGCTCATTATTTTATGTATGTGCAGGTCCTACAGAAACTGCATTACACTTGCATGGGAACTGTTATCTAGAGACCTAGTTATCAAAGTGCACGGATATTAACCTTATTTTGCATGCACAATTGAACTCATAAATGATTTCCCAAGCATCACTTTGCACAGAGTTCTTGCCCTCTACTCTAAAAACTGTTTTGTTCTATATGACAAGGGAAGTACCCGCTTACCTCAAACGTCCTTCCTTTCCAACAGCCAACATACAATTCTCCACCTGAATTTGGAACAAGGCTTTTAATAGCTCTCCATTTTCAGCCTTGCTTGCACTTTGGATGGTAAAAAGCATGCTGTCTATAAAAGCAATTGCTCTAGTTGCACCAGCGCTAGCCTTTGTAGAAGTAGTGCTAAGAGGGAAGGAAATTGGAAAAGTAAGGCTTGAGAGTATAATGCTATTTAAAAATGACTTTAGAATCTCAATGGGTCACAAAAAAAAAAAAAAAAAAAGAAAAAGAGAAAGAAAAAAGTTCTTCACAGGCTCTTTCTACTTTATGTGAAAAAAATCTTACTAGTTTTCATCTCAGTTCTGTCTGTGTCTTTTAAGCACTCCTGCTTTAAAGATATAATAATTTGTTCATATCCTGAAGACCGTTCCTTGGCTCCTTCCTCACTATTATTTCCACCTGTCTGTCCTCTATTTCTTCTCTAGGCAATGGAGAGTGACCTCTTGGGCCAAAGGAGTGTCAAAAGGACGAGAGCTTCAGCAGAGACTTTTCCAAAAGGATGGCAATGGTGTTATTTAAAACCTCAGTGCCGGTCAGTAAATATGTCTCCCCTGGCCTCACCCTGTGAAAGCTGCATGTGGTCAAGGTCTGACAAACTCAGGTTGCCGCCAGGCAACAAACCATCGTCCTTCACGTCCCACGAGGCTGGAGAAGCTGTTGTGCAGTTTTCAAACTGTAACTGAGACACAATGCAAATGGTAAAGAAGATAAGGACTCAGGGTAAATGGTAATATATAGAGATAAACCTAGGTGGACCCAAGACAGAGAAGGAAGAAATCCCCACCATGAACATCACTGAAACACCCCTCCCCGTCACTCTTCACAAAGACTGAAGCTGTTGACATTTTGATCCAGAAGGATGTTGGAGGAGAATGACTCCAAAGAAAAGAAAGTTTTCTTATATAACGACTTTAGTGTATTATTAATAAGGTTTTCCTATACTAATTTTAAGTGTTAGCATTATTGTAACTGGACTAATAGTCACTATTAGTTGTATCTTGAAACATAGGATGGACATAATATATTGCTAAAGTGAACACTGGTTCCCTCCAACAACCTCTGCACATAACAACAGAAGACAGAAAGAGATGAAAAATATTGAGTTTAATTATTTACCCCCTGGCAGTAAATAGCTACTGTGTTGAATAACCTCCACAGTAGACCAAATAAAGGGAAATGTTAACACAAAACAATGACAGTAAGAAAATTGTATTGGACACAAAACAAATAAATTGTTTGGCCTATCCTACAGACTATGAGCTTTCAAATGATGATGGCTGGTTAGCCATGGGATATCGACATATCCTTGACAGTTGATGTCTTTTATTAGATGTGATAAAATTAGAGGTTACGGGTGAAGAGTGATACAATGAGCTATTTGGTGATCATATGGAAAGTTGACGGAAAGATTTTTCATGTATCGATTGAGGAACAGGATACTTAACATTTTGAGTGCCATTTGATGACATTCATGAGATGATAACGACTTTGTGTCAGTAATGACCTGGACTGGATTTGGAGTGGTGACCTAGAGGTAAAAAACTTTATAAGGCATTACTGTCATCTAAGACATTGCCATCAAGCTTCACTGCCAGTTATGGTCCTTCCTTTAGACATTTATCCACATTATTATGAGTCCTGCCCTCTGCACAGTGTTTGCAAAAGAGGCCAGAATTAGTCTCACTGTATTAAAACTGCCTTTGATTTAAACAGGAGCAGATCTAAGCCAATGATGAGCATATCTATTATTCCCTTCTCCTTACCTTCCTCTGTGCTGTCCATTCTCTGTAACCTTGCTCCACGCCCTGCAGAGCAGAGCTGATGAAGTCACCCCTCAAGAAGACTATTTAATGATTGCTCTACTCATGTCTTTTGTTGCTGACAGTATGGGAAGTAAAATAATGTGGTTTCATTAAATCTCTGTATTATTATATTAATAAAGAGGAAAACTCCCTGGCAAGAGCAAATCAAGAACAATCTCCAGTGATCTGCTGGCTAGAATGGGGAGAGGTATAAGATGAGATGAGCCCTCTTGCTCTAGAGGAACCTCTTTTTACCCAGTCTTCTTCTTGGGACTCAGCAACATTTCTTTGTACCACAAATCGAAAGCTGGCAATTTGGACGTAAATGACTGTGCATTGTGACACCCTAAGCCATCCAAAGAATATGAAAGCCACAATCACTTGGGTTTAATCCTCTTTGGGATATCCCGTCTTAAACCTAATTCCAGTTCCAGTTTACTCGGGGACTGCCTGAATGGTTACAAACTGGCCTGCTTTACTGGCCTAATGGTTTAGCTGAAGCTGGAGCTGCTTTCCTGCATTGTAAACTTACGCTATAACAAAAAGACTGTAAAGCCTGTTCGCAGAGCTTTTCCTGCACTTTTGACATGGGACAGAACCGACAAGCACAGACCTAACCCCTTCAATCCCACATACAAAGCCAATACTAAAACACTCATTACTAATGAATTGAATAGCTGATGATATTTATACTTCTATATTATATAGATACACATAAAATATGCTTTTTTTTACCTGCTGACAGTAAAGCCATAGGCACATCTCAGGAGGATATACAAGCTGACATGCCATGGTCTGCAGTTGCTGGGAAGCAAGAGCTACTGGCCTTGTGGAGTAAGAAATTAAATGATACTTTGGCTGTTGTTTTGTTTTTCCATATACCATTTCCATATTTTGATTTCCACATAAGAGAACCAAATAGCACCAAGACAGACGCAGAACTAAAGCAAGGTCTTTGGCAGAGAGAGCCGCCCCTGTGTCTTGCCATGATGGCTGCAGGACTTCTGAGAGGTCCATGGGTATGGCCCATAAAGGCCGTCAAGGATTTCTTGAAACAAACCCATAACAACTTTACTCTTTCATATAACACATCAGTTTCCATTTTCTTTCTGTTTAAAACCACTAATGCAATTGGAAGTGATATCCAAATAATGTTTTGGGGAAGCTGACTCTTTTTCCTGGCTTTTGAAAATGTTTGCAGAATTATTGTCAGAGGCTGTATTTGTTTTTGTGTAAGTATGTAGATGAGACTGCTGACTTTATTTACATGCTACACATTAGTTGGCCATCTGGCCTCTCCTGGAATAACATAAGAACAGATTTTAAAATCATTAGAAATGTTAAAATCATAAAAGCAATAAAATTTGTTTATTATTATAAAGTACAAGTCTGAGTCATTCATATTCTCCTTCTTGGTTTTTTGTAATGTATTAAAAATTTTTAAAAGTTTTTATTAAAGACAGTACTGGATGTATAATTTTAAGTAAATGTAAGAATTTTCGATACATGAAAGAAAAGGTAATAATCACCTTATCTAATGAAAACTAATTACAAATAAATCTTCAATGAAAAGTGCTGCCGTATCATCTTTTTGACCAGTTCTATTTTTTAGGATAAAAACATATCACAGAATTATCACATAAGACTTTACATAACCTTCCCTGTTAAACATTAGCTGAAATGGTAGCTGCGAGCAACTGTCTGACGGCAATAATACTCCTGTAAGATCACTGAATTGCACAGAATGTAGCTACCGCCACACATACTCCTTCAGGGCAGGTGTGAATTGAGCCATGCTATTGTGATAAACACGTTGACAGTAAAATCGCTTGTGAAAGAAGAAAAATATTCCTATTTTTTGAAGTGAGCCAAACTAGAGAGCTTTTTCTCATTTCCCAAATGGTAACTTCTTATACAGCTGCTATGGCAGCAGTATTATTTCTCATTTAATAGACTGTGAAGGTCTCTTCTTTGTTTACAGTAAATATTTAAGTGTTCTCTTTAAATAAAAATTACACCCTATATTTTTTTAATAAATTGTGATTTTTCTGAAATCAGGGAGATTTCATCTGCTGAAGAAAATCAATATATAGGCTCATTTGAAGATATTCAAAAGGTGCATGATTATACCTTTTCTTGATAAAAAGGGAAGTGGCTTTTCCCATAAGTGTTTTATCAGAAGATGCTTGGTTATAACCACAAAATTCTTCCAGCAATAGCTTGATAAGTAAGGCATTATTTCAGTGAGGACAATAGAGTTATATTCATCTAAAAATTCCACAGAGGGAGGAGAAAATCAGGACTCTCGGTACTCTTCAGTGATTACATTGCGGCATTCTGTGCTCAGTCATCTGGAGAAGTTAAGCTCATCAGGCTGTAACTCTCCATCATTCACTTATTCCCCCCCTGAGCCATGGATGTAACAGGTTTTCCTTTCCTTCCTTAACACAGCTAAATTTCACATTGTTTTTCTTTTGAATGTCATAGCAAGCGCGAGGCCTAATATAAGTATCAATTCAGAATCTGTTTGGATACGTATCCACAAGAGCGTAATTTTTCTGGAAATACAGCCAAAATAGAAAGGGGTCTGGAGAGAGGGATGAGTCAGTCTCGCTCTACGATTGCGTTTCCAAGGCTGAACTGAACCAGACTCTCGGGGACATTTCTCACTACAAACTCTCCTATCACTTAGTCTTGTCCTTTAAGAACCTCACTGACTAGAAACTCAGAATTTTTGTTCATATCTGAAAAACTAATTAAGAATTCTTTCAAAAAAACCTGTCTCCTGAACATGACAAACATGTCTAACAAACCCTGCAGAACACCCCAATTTTGGGTCCCATTGCTACGTTGCAACAAACTTTCATCTCATCTTGATCGTTGCCAGCCAAGGCACAAAACCAACAAAATTAAGATAACAGACATATTTTGCTGTTGTGTATGAAGTATGAAACATAACAATAATGAAGTGTCTGGATTTAGGCACTAATGGGCAAATGTCCCATTGAAGAGATGCACAGTAGAAATACCTGTCAGAACTACCAGTAGTATTTCTATTCATTTTAAATGAATTCAAAATAATGAAAATAAAAATCAATTCTTGATTTTCCTTTAGTGATTGTAGTTACTGAAAAAATAACAAAAAAAAACCCCAAACCAATTTATTTTTAGAAGCATGCAATTACCTAATAACATGTGATTTAAACCTTTCTTCCAATAATGTTCTTGTGAGTTGTATCAGAGGAGAAAGTAAGAGTTAGAGTCTGTGTGTATCTTAATGTGTCTTGTTTAAGTACAGACAGCCTAGAACAGAGGTGGCCAACATAACACAGCGAAAAAAAATCAGTGCTGGAGTATCTGGCAGGCACCATCCAATTCTTACACAATCCCCAATCCAGGTAAATTCCTAACCATTATAACATCTCATGCCCATGCACATCAATTACTGTTTCTAAAACTGACAGTTTGTGTTGAATTGCGAAGCAGCACCCATCCGCTCTGGAAGCTTGCTTTCTGTAAAATGTCGGTTTCTAAAATTAAGCCATTTTTTAAATGATGCATGACTGTGAAAAGCGTTCCATATAATTAAAGACAGTTTGGTGGCAAGAAATCTTGTTTGCTTTTAATCCACAGTGTCAAGAAATTAACTGTAAGTACTCCCATGAAAAGCTGTCTCGGTGTAAGGACAGTGCACAGATCAGATGTTGGAGAGCCACTACAGAAAACTCCTAGAAAACAGGGTTTATGTGGGAAGCACAACCAGCTTGCTAAGTGTTGCACAGATATTACTGCCAGGCACGCCTGCAAGAAAACTTTCAAAAACCAGTTTTGTATGCTGTCTCTTCAATTCTTCCAACACACTGAAGTCTAGGTTGTCTTTGTGCTGGCTTGCTTTGCCTCATAGGAGACCCTCGTACAATCATTTCAGTCTCAACCTAATGACATTTTGATAGGAAAAAATAAAAAGGTTTCACCTTACATTTCTGAACTCGTTCTCAAATTAAATACTTCTCAAGTGAGAGAACCTTGCTGTGAGATAGTGACTTCCAAAGATTTAATTTTTGGTATGTGGTCAAAAAGCTTTCTGAAATGCATTTTGGTTTAGGTTTTATTTTTTAATACTTAAAATTCTAACAGAAGTCTACTAGAGGAGGTATATTTTCTTAGAAGAAAATAGATTTTAGAGGAGTCATTGAAAGGTACAGATTTTTTTCTAAACATATTTCCAAGAAAGTCCCATAATTTTTACAAAAAGTGTAGTTTTTCAGGGGGAAAAATTTAGAAAAGTCCTATTTGATTAAAAGTTGATAGGTGATCTTCACCAACGCTACATCCTTCCACTTAGACTAGCTATTTTAACTAAGAACCACAAGTGAAATGCAACCAGTGGATGAATAAGCTAATCCCAGAAATACAGACATTAACTTTGGGGAAGGCTGACTTCTGATTAAATTTGACTCCTAATTACCAACCCCTCCAGCTCTGTAAGGTCTTTTAGCGGCAACAGCTACTTTTTGGTTAAAACCCAGGCAATGGTGGGACAGCACATTGCCGAGTACACAATCACTATAATAATTATTTAATTAGGTATTTTGTTACTAAGTAAATTCATAGTTTTAACTCTTTAACATTACTCCAGAATGTTCAGGGACCTCCAGACTTAAAACAAGTATTAATTACTAAACATACAATAATGAACTATCCTGTGTATTCGGTTTGTTTTTCTGAAGATGTCAGTATATAGGTACTCTCATTTTTTATCTGTATTGGTTGAAATAGATATTTCTGCATTCAACAGTGCTAAACAGCTGTTAAATTAATATTAGTTTTATTAAATTCATGTTAGTTTAACCTGAGTTGCTCAGTAAAGAAGAAACATCTATGAGGAGCTCTACTCAAGTGAGCTGAACAGTTAGTGACAAAACTGCAAGAATGATTCATAGCAAGAACGTGGCAGCATAAATCATGAAATCTTTTTTTGGCGATTAAAGGGAAAATATGGATTAATGAAATATTCCAATGTGCCACAATGAATAAGCATAAAATACTGTATCACATTTCAACATGGCTCAACTTTCAATGCATCCTCAACAAAAATGGAAAGTTCTGCGAGTCTTACTCATTATTCCCCCATCAGCCCCAAAGAAAGGTGCGCTTGTAAGGGGAGTATTTTGTTAGTCATATTGCAGAAAGATAACATGAAAAACAGTCCACTTCGATTTCTTATGCACTGGAAGAAATGTGTGCAGCTGAAGAGGCTTACTCTCTAATCCACCTGGCGCTCGATGATACCCACCACGGCTGACACTGATACCCTCCTAGATCCTAGGTGACATCAGCCAGCTTAACACAAATTCCCAGCTGGCCTCAGGTTGGCTGCCCACAGTCCTGAAGCTGTCAGCCTTCCTCGGGCAAGAAATTGAATTGCTACTTGTGGCAACCAGAGCTCTTCCAATCTCTTTTCTGTCCCACCTGTCATCACTGGCCTTCCTGTCATTACTGTCCTTACCTGCCTTCAAATGATGATAGACAGCTTCAACCACACAATAAGCAATGGAGGGGTTCTGTAGGACAGATGCTGTATCAAAAGCTTGTGACGTTGTCTGCAGGGACGATGCAAAGCTAAGCACCGGAGGGGAGTATATACTTACTTTTCCCATTTATCACTGCATTATTATTAGTTTGCAACAATTAACCTCTTGCCCACCTCCAGACTACTAATTTTAGAGAAGGATTGGAAGAGATCATTGCTTCTAATTGATCTTTGCTGATGGAAAGGGTATAGCCCCAGATATTGATAATTTTTATAGAAACAAAGTTCAGCCCTCAGCTAGCATAGACATAGCCCTGTTGCACTTGTCAGTGGTATGCTGCATTACACCAGATGAGCATCTCTCCCAGACGTCAAACTTCAAGACATTACCTGGAAAAATGATCTCTCTTGTACTGCTGTAAGATGGTCTGACCCTGCTGAGATGTGAACTTTGAAACCATGCAATGTTGCAGAAAGCAAATGGAGCATGAAACCCTGTGTGAGAGGTGCTGGTAGGAAAGTTCCTGCGGGATAACAGTGATCCTTATCAATCTTTTAACCTTTTTAATACTGAGACTGTAATCCCTTTGCAAGCATCTGTCCTGTGTAGACAACCAACCTTTGTCTGCCAGACGCTGCAGAGACACGGAAAAGACAAGTTGTGCTTCGGATGGCAAAAGCAACAGGCACAGGGTGGGGAAGTAGCAGCTTTCCTTCACGTACACCCACTGAACAGCGGGATCCCGTCGCTTCCCCCAGTCTGCTAAAACAGAGGACTAACCTCCTTATTTTCAGTCTTTCCTCCCTACCACAGACTTATTATTGAAGGAAAAATTGTACTGCACACTACAGAGAACAATTTCATCAACTAATTTGCTTTTATTGCTTTCCTTGGTGCCCTAGCTAGCTGTTTTCTCTCCAAGGCAGGCACAGGGAAAGCTAAGTCTGTTCTCATTATCACCTTTCACACCACTGAAGCTAAGTGTCTGCCTGCAATAGTCTGTTTAAATAGTAATAGTTCTGAATATTCCCCATGTTCAATAGGAAATTAATTTAATCTAGATACCATTTTTACCCAGCATCGTGCGATTGCTGATCGCTCCTGAACCCAGCGGATGTCCCCCTCAGAGGCTGCGTACGTGCGGGTGCCCTGCTGCACGCTTGAGATGGGAAATGCAAAGCAGCACCTTGGAATAAAGGTTTGCTACAGGGTAGGGGGAGAGAGCACACATCAGACAAGCCAGGTTAAAAGTTCACCAGAGATGGAGGCAGTCAACCTGTACCATTTTAATATAATGTTTTTCTAAACGTTGCCTTTTTAAATCACTTTTCATGGTAAGGGAAATAGGAACCGAGTTTGGGACAAATTTACTTGAAAGCAAAGGGCACTTTGAAGGAGCTGAAGACGATGCAGTCAACACGGAGGTGAATATGGCCCCTCCAGCAACATCCTCAGTGATGCCCCACCAAGGTGTTGTCCTCTACTTTACACAACCAAGACAAAGCCAGTTCTGTTTCCAGATCCAAGTAGATAAACCATTCATGGAAAACAGATTGATTGATGTAGCTTTCTTCTAAGAATCATTCACAAACTTCCATGAACTGAGCCTCAGTTAACCAAATGCACTACTTTTTTGAAAATGCTGAGTTGTTTATGGAAATGTGCCTGACAGCATCTCAGCAATTTGGTTTTATTGTTCATTATTGTTAGCATTTAACTGTTCATCTAAATCCCAGAGCAGTCTGCCTACTCCCTCATGGCACAGCTGAACATTTCCAAAGAGGAAGCCAGGGATGGAGTAACCTGCAACAAGCAGCAGAACCCTCCCAAAAATTGTTGGAGAAAAATCTCTTTTGAGGAAATATTCTAGGAGATTTAGAAGAAATGAGCTGGATCTGTTATTAAGTCAAATAAACTGTAAAAAAATAATCTAATATTTACAAAAAATAAGAGGTGAATCCTCAGCTGTTTTGAATAGGAACAGTTATTTGCCTTCGATGTTGTGCTCTGCCAGCTGGCTGTCTTTCCTAGAGGAATGGCCAGTCCCAGTATTAGCAAATGGGACTGGTGGCTTTTCAACTGGAGCCCAACAAACTGTTTCATGTTAACATGATTGCTCAACTGTCGCGCTGGGAGGCGTAGGCGGTTGCCCTGCTTCTTCTCTTTTCATTCTGCTTTATTTGCTCTTCCAAAGAAAAATCATGTGTTTCAGCTTTCAGGTGCACCGAAGTGTTTCTTCCAAACAACAGTTTATCAAACAGTGGGATTCTTCAGGATAAAATGTGATACAGTTTAAAACTAGAAGATGTTGTTATTGTTAAAGATGCTCTGTTTTATTAAAAAAAAAAAAATCACACCAAGAAAACCCCAACCAAAGAAATCCAAAGACCTATGTAGTCATAGCAATGACAGAGAAGAGAGGAAGAACAAACATACTGCTGCCATAGACATCCAATAAAATCAACAGACATTTGGGTGGCTAGAAATTCATTATTTGCCTGAGTAATCCAACATATTTCCTTACGCAGACAGTGGCAGGGGCTGATTCAGGTGCCATTTACGGGTGCAGAGCACTCGTCTGGTCTCCCTCCGCCTGGCCTGTCTCCTCCATGACCTGCAGATGCGCAGCAGAGCAGCCACCCCAGCAGCTGTCGCAGCAGAGACCCTCGTGCCCCCAGTTAACACTGCTCGCTGCAGCCACCTGAGGCTGGCAGTGCTCTTGTTTCTCCTCTTTTCACCTACAGCTCTTCACATAAATTAATTTTTCCATGTGGAAAAATACAACAGAAGGCTTAGTAACAATGAAACAAAGACAAAATGCCCTATTTTGTCCTTTAGAGATCTAAACTATATTCTAAAACCTGAAGATATGACCTACTTTTCTGCAAACCTTCATGAGCAATGTGTTGCTATGGTGGTTTAATTTTATTTATCATTGGCTATTCCAAACTACAGGTCTACAAGGCATTCAAAGAGCAACATCCAGCGTGACCACTGTAATTGCAGCTTTCAGTTACTGGGGAAGAATCACAATTCTACACTTAGAAAAATTATCTCATCTCCCTTCATTGCAGATTGATCTTCACCCTTTGTTATTGATGCAGCTGACAAGGCAATCACATTAAGACAGCTCTGAAGAAGCTGACACAATGGAGCTTTCAGATATAAATTTATAAGTGTCCTGACTTGTCAGTTTTCCCATTACAAATCTTCTTTGGCAGGGGATAAGGGGAAACGGCTAGTTATAATTTAGCCATGAAAATTTAATTATTGGCTAAAATCTGCTGAATTTAGAAATGAGGTTTGGTCATAAAACTGCACGTGAGAGAGAGAGACTGAAATCAGAAGATACTTGACATCTAAGAGGTCACCAGAAGCCACCCTTGCAATCCAGGTGGCCTGAATACAACCCCTTCCCTTGGGAATTCCCGACCTTAATCTCAACTGTACTTTTTCAAGACCTTCATACTAAATTCGAACTACTATTAAAACCAAAAAAGCAAATGATTCAGCAAAGCCAGACCCTTCAAACAAGCAGGCAGCTCTGTGTAACTATGTTAGATGTAAATAAGTTCTTGCAAGCAGAGCATATAGAAGCTTTTTGTGTTATACATTCTGAGTAATTTGAAGCCAGGATTAAAGCGATATTACAGGCTGCAGATCGTTAATGCAAATGCCCGAGTTAGCAATTCTGGACACAGCCCTGGGCGCAGACATTAGTATTCATAGCAAGGACTTCACAAACAGAGCGGCACACTAATAAAAAAAAAGAAAGAAAGAAAAAAAAAATCACTCTGCAGACTGCAGCTGCTCAATATAGGTCATCTTTCAATTTTAATTTGAATCATCATCTTTCCAAGTCAAATTGACTAATACTAGGGTACCTTATCCAAGAGCTATGTGGTCCAATCAAAGATCAATTTAAAATGCGTTTGAAGAAATTGATTCTTCTAATTCATGGACATAAGAAGCTTTAAGCTCTGCTAGCATCGCCAAGACATGACCAAAGCATCATTCAGCCACAAAGACACACGGACAATACTCAACAGATGCAGATTAACTGAAATGAATTTTTATTAACTCACCTGGAAACAGAAGCGAGAAATAAATCACTCAGAGCTCATCCTTCCTTGAGTAATCCACTGTGTCAGCCAGGCTTAAACTTTCCTGACCTCTTGGGCCCTCTCCAACTTTCTTCGGGTAAGGTCCCCCAGACCCGTAAGTGCCTCCTCATAAATGCACCTGCAGTTCTGGTTTCTTGCCCCAGTTTGTGGGTGCTCACACCCATCACAAAGCCATTAGAAAAGACCTTGGCCGTTTGCACGCTGCTCAGCCCCATGGCCTCAACTTGGAGCCACCAAATCACCGCTTCCTACCCAGCACCAAAACGGACCCTCTTGGTCAGGAGCACAGACTCAGGGCCATAAGGTACCATGATATTTTCCGACTAGTTGCATACAAATTTAATCACCTCCTGGTTACTAAAACAGCTAACTTTTCTCCACCTTTACAGCCTAACAGCATCCCATAACGTTCTTTGCTGCAATACATAGGACCGAATTATAATTAATTCTTCAGGAAAGATTATGGATCTACAGCCTGTAAAGTCGAGGAGCACGTAGGTTTGGGGCATTCATATTTCTCTCTCATTTATGGTCTCCAAAAAGAATAGAAAATTGTCTTTTAAAAGGTATGTGTAGAGGTGATTTGTCGCTCTTCAGAAATGCTCTCAGCAAATAGCAGCGGAGACTGAAAGGAGAGGGGTGCCCCAGGAGAACAAGCAAGCACGCCCCTGACGCTGCCAATTGCTTAGGTAAGGTTAGAGTACACTGAAGTGCTAAAAAATGCCTCTGCCCCATGGGCCTCATGTGAAGACAGAAGTTTAAGTAAATATGTTGAAAGACACATGGACACTTACTGTCCCCCTTCATAACCTGCAGACGTCTGCATCTACAGTGGCAGTGTAAGAGTTGCCATGCTTCTTTATCCCTCTGGTATCTCTCATTTACCTCCTCCACAGAAAAAAAACCCAAAACCAAAACCAAAAACCAAAGGAAAAACCCAAACTAAAGTTCGAACAGCAGATAGATGAAATTCCAGTGTGTTTTGATTGGAAAATGCAACGTAGCAAAACCAGCACACGGATTGCGTTTGAGTTCCCGAGCCATCCAACATTCTTACGTACCCCTCAGGTAATGATTTTTACTCCCGCTTGCTGGATTTTATGCTGAAATATAACCTCTCTCAGAAATGGAACCGTTCCTGACTTTATTTAGAGTGGGTTTTTTCATTGTTTGTATTTTTCAAGTATTTCACACAGAGAAGAGCTCAGCATAATTGTTCTGCTAAATTTATACATTTGGATTTGGGAACCTGGACAGACCTCTTCCTTTTAATTGTTGGCTTTACCACACCACTAGTTTTAATTGGTGATGCTAATAGCATGGCATGCGACACAGCACTCACTGCTCCCCCTTTGCTCCCTCTGATGTCAACACCAGAGTTCCTCTGCGTCAAGTTGGCCTTTATCTACGGCTCACCTCTTTCAAAACAATGAAAATTCTTAGAAATGTACTTTTAAAATCTCAAAACATAATTTCGGATCTTTTCCAGTTTCATAATGCAAAACCTGCTTCCAGAGAAAAATCTATAATAAAATGGAAAAAAAAACATTAAGCTACTAGATGCTCTAAGAGAATACTGTAAGATTCCTCTGCCAGTCCTCCCACATGGCACTCATCATCTATTTTTGGATTTTTCATAAAACTCTATGGTTTGAGTGACCTCTGTACATAATTTAACACCAGCAAATTTGTACATTATCCAGTCTGTGGTAATGCAAACACAGCTGCCTGGGGATTCCCAAGTCAATTACTTCTGTTATGCACAAAAGGTAAGATGTCGTAGCCTATAATAAGTACTTCACCATCTACAGGAAGGAAAAAAACCCAAGATATAACATAAATATATTGTTTAATGTCTTTTTTGAAGAAGAATTTTACATTCTGTGCATTAGAAGGTTATATTGTACTTTCAAATTGTTCGAAAGCATCTACTGCCTGTACAAGAAATTACTTTGCATATGCAACCCCAACTACCATGGATGTCTGAATGCTGTTATAATAACCAAAGGAATAACAACTCATCAGCTTGTAAGCATGAAGCATTTCAGGAGGCTATTTAGTTAGGGATGTATAGGAAAGACTCCCAAACTGGGTGAGGGTGTAGTTATATGCACTAAAGGGCTGCAAAAGTTGATGTATAGTTGCAAAACTGTCCGAGAGGGGCCCCCTGGGTGCAGAGCAGATCCTTGCACAAACACCATGCTGGACCTGAAAGACATCGAGCATCTTCTGCAAACAGCACTCTGCATGCTGCTCAGGCGTGCAGAGACCCCACGTGCTGCCACCGGCAAGCTGGCTGCTGACCTTGTGCTAAAGTGGCACAGACTGAAAAATATTACCGCTGAATTGCAACATTTCTCAGGGTTTTTAAGTTCTTATTCTGTATTTAGTTGGTTTATTCTGAATGAAACAAACTCATGATTTCTAGCGTTTTCATTCTTTCCTCGCGGGATCAGAATAGCAATTGTCTGTTTTTTTAAATAAGTGTTTTTAATGAGTTAGATACATTGCTTTGGCTGAAAAGTTTATTTAAAAATCCAAAATAGTTAATGTTTGATAATGAATCAATAATAAGTCTTTCTGGTAATGTATTTATCTGAGATTTTTCTTTTTACTTTGTTTATTTTTCCACTTCAATACCTTTTGCAAATTGCTTATTATTATAATTAAGATAAAGCAATGATTGCAAAAATGTCACAGAACAAAGTGTTTCCATGAATTTGGGCAGCCCAAATCAGATTACATAAAACACGGTGTTTCAACACAGCAGTTACGTAGTCTAGCTGATAGTGCCACAAGAGGCAGTGTTATTTCAAAACTGCAAAAGTTTTAAAGCAGCCTGAGCATCTGAAACAGAAGTTAAAGACTAAAGCAATACTTTGTTATACTTGCAAAATGGCAGACAAATTCTATTATCTAAGAATTTGTCTTTGATGCAGCTATGAAATGTGACTTTGTTGCAGCTATGAAATGAAGAAAGAACCTGAGGCATTTATCACAAGAAGGCAAGTTTTTTTAACTCGTTGGCAACATATCATACACCATTTATCCAAACATAATTTTACATGTTTTTCATCTAAATAATTCAGCCAGGATTGCTGCTGTCACAACAAACACAATATTGAGATATAGTCTAAAGGATGCTATTACAAGGCACAACCCTAGAGCAGTTGTGAAAATAAGCTCCCATTCTGCAACAGAAAATGCCACCATTGACCCCCATGCACGTGTAGGGCCTCAGTCCTGCACGAGAGTCATCTGCAGGGTGACGACAGCTGATGCTCTCCAGGGCCTGGCAGCAGGAGCTCCGTATCCTGTGCTCATGCCACATGCAAACATATGGATATACTGATGTAAACAACCAGCAAAATCACCAAACTCTTAAATCAGCCTCTGCAGGAAGCAAGTGTTTGCAAGGCAATGCATTTTAATTTAGTGGATCTTTGTCTTTCGTGTTTGACTACATTTTATTATATTCAGAAACCTGAATATGTTGTGTGCAATTTGTATTTAAATTTTCATAGAAAGTTCAGATTTCTTTACATCTAAAAATATACAGTGTGATTGAATAAAATAGCCTAATTGCTTAAATTCCTCTCTGAGATTGCACATCTCTTGTTTCAATCGAATGGCGGAAGATAAATACAGTCACTGAAGGTGTGCTGGTACATACAGAAATATATAGATTTTCTCAATGTGGAGGGCACGCTTCTGTGTTAATAATGAATGTGAAGATGTAATAGTCCCTACAAAGCACCTTCCTAGCAATTTCTCCTGCTTATTTTACCCTCTGACCTACCTTTTGGCCAGGACTCCAACCTCCTAACTCCAATTTCCTGAGCTGGAGGTGGCTTTCCAAAAAAGCATCTCCTTTGCAAGTGAGCCTTACCTTCGTTTTGTGGTGTTCTTTCACTAATAATGGTGATGTCCCTCTTGTGAATATTTCACTACAGTGAGGATTTTAATCTTGGATTTATGGTAAAACCAGGCATAGGAGGGGTCCAAGAGGGAGCAGGCTCTTGAGCAAACAGAAAGAGCTCTCTGTAACCTGAAGAGAGAAAAAGAAAAAATAGACAAGCGTTGTGCAGTGATGGCAACGGATTTGTGCAGTGACTATGCTGTTTTCAATAGGCTTTGTTTTATGAAGCCTTTATTTATACAATATATATCAAAATGTTTAAAACAAATCTACAGCAAACTGAGCCAAAATTGGCTTTCTAATGGCTGATATTCTACACCCTGAGAAAGTAAAATATTACCCAACAAAACAAATGAGACAACCATTTTATGAAATAGAGCAGAGCAGTTTCCTCTAATGTAGGAATCATGGATTAAATTTCCTGGCTTGCAATACACAGGAGGTCAGAAAAGATGTTTATAATGGCACTTTCTTGCTTAAAAATCTATGAAAACAACTGATTGGTCTGTCAGGTTCAGGCTATATTCTGCTCTGTTACTTTCCAGTTTGACCTCTTAATCCCATCCATCTCTGAAACAAAGTTAATATCTTCCTAAATTCACTTAAGTTCTCCTTCAAAGGTTCTGAAATCAGTGAGAATTTTTCCATTGGGTGCAGGCTGGGCCTAAGGCCTGTTTTTTCTAAAAATATATATGGATGTATAGGACATATATATTCTAAATATATATTAGTCTTTATGTAAAGTGCTTCAGTTTGAGTTCCCCACACACTCCCAGTAAATGAGATGAATGACATTGCTATTGATCTTTTTTTGTCTTGTAGTACTCACAGTAAACATAACCAATAATCAAAGCCCAATTAATTTCCAAAATGCAGCAGATTAACTAATGCACATAGCATCTAATACCATGACCACAACCCCAATATCAGAGGGACTGGGCGCAGAATTCCGTGTGGTGGGACAAGGTGCTCCACCCATCTGGATCTGTCCTTTTACTTTGGCTTTCTTGGCTTTGTTCATGTCTCCAAAACTAAATTTCATTGGTGTTTTTGGAGAAGGGAAAGACTTTGTTGTCTCCATCTCATGATGAAAGATATTTCTCTTCAAGCACAAGTGGAAGAAGCTACACCCCATGAACTTTCTGAGCTGGCTTGGCTTTCTGAGCCCCACGCCTGGACCGAGAGGACACCCTTGTGCGAGCGAATGTTGAATGCACAGACGAACCCTACCAAAAAGATGAAGATGCTGGAAGTGAATACACCTAAAGACTTTGCGCTAGGTTAGAAACAGTCAGAAAACATTTCTGAGTATCACAAGTCCTAAATTTTAAATCTGAAGGTAAATATTGCCCTACTTAATTTTTAAAATATTTATCTCAATTATTATTTTCAGAAAAAATGAAAGCACCAATAAGTACTGTGAGGAGTAGCGTATCTGAAACCTAATCATTAATGAGATGTAAGCAGATAACATTAATTGTATATATTCTTTGTGAATTTCTAATTATCTTGTACCATTTTCCCTAACGATGGCAAGCGTATTAGAATGTGCCATACTTTCTAATAATCTGCATTATTTATTTATGCTATATTTACACTCCTAAATATGTTGAGACATTTTAAGCAATTCAGAATATTTGCAAAGTCTAATCAACTGACATAAACCCTGGTTCAGGAAAGCACTTAAGCATTTGTTTTGCTGCATTTTCAAAAGGGACTATAATGCATTTGAAAAGACCAAACCCCCCAAATTATTTATCCAGGCCTTTCTATGGGTTTAATCACAGTTGACCCAAGTAAAATAAACAATATTGCTTTATGAGTACTAAGACATTATTTGCTGTGCATCATTAGTAACTCGACCATGAAGTCAGTCAATTAATACTTAATTTGAATGTCTTACTATAGCACATAAAATGAAACCCACTATAGGGAAGGATGTGGGACGCAGGGCAGGTGTGTGCCGTGCTGGTTCACAGACAACAAGTGTTTTAAGGTCGGCAAATAGCTTGCCAGCAATGAATTCAAAACTTAGCCTCTCTTACCTCTCCTGTGTGGTCTGCTTTGGGACCACCCGCAACTCCTGAGCTGCAAATTGGTCTTCTCTGCGCCAAAGTGTCTACACGGAGTAGGTGCACAACTCGACCCTCTGCATTTCCGTATTTTCATTGCTCCATAAAGCCTCACTCCATCGGATTTATCCTGTACAAACAGGACTCCACATGCACAGAGCTTCCCCGCTGCCCTGTAAATAGGAGTCATTACAGGGCAGCACTAACACCCACCCTTTGCCAGAAGCTAATGGAAATTCCTCTCTTTTTCCAGCCTGAGCAATCAGTATTCACTAACAGGGCAACAATCCCGCCTGTTTTAATCAACTTGAGCACTTGCAAGATCACAGTCAAAACTACTAGTGACAGCCAGCATTGGAGAAGAGATCATCTGCTGAACATAACAGGTGTCGTAGAGCGGCAAGCCCCTGGAAATACTCCTGATAAGCCTGGGTATGCAAGCCTGAATTAATTTATTTGCTCTCATGCAGTCACACCGTAGCAGAGGGGTTCAGACAACTCTCAGTGGATAAGCAGCACCTCTATGCCCAGAATTGTCCTTCTAACCAAGGATCAAGGCAGAGAGAAAACACATACAGCTTCCACCCTTCCCTCCACCCAGCAGCAATGATCACGCAGACGCCGTTCAACTCGGGGCAAATGGCACGAGACTTTCCGAGACAAACAGCTGGCTCACAATTTGATTTTTTAGGACCAGACTCTGAAATCTTGGTTAAATGAATTCACTGTTTCTCTCTACTAGGATTCATTAATTTTGATAGGAAAAAGTGTGTTTTGTAATATTATTATAAATCATACTTGTTACTCTACCAGTCTTGCTCAGCAACTGCACTGAGATAGAAGCAGAGATTGCTAATTACGTGCCACAATAAAGACTATAATGTATGCTATCATTAACTATTCTTTTATGTTTGATGAACTAATAATTTCTTCCTCAGTCATTATAAAATCATTTTGCATAAAGACCCTTGATGCACTCCTGCTAGGGCCTCCACTTACAAGCCCCTCCAGGTAAGTATTTATTATGTATTTTTAATCATCTCTGGAACACGATGTACCTTTCACAACTCAAATACATGTTCAATTTTTTTCTGTTGCTAATGACATTATGCACGAAGGGCTTCAGCTGGCAACTGGTTTACTTGTGCTTTGTTGTCAAGCTTAGGGCACTCTTACCACGAAGTGCGAGAGCGCCCGTGTTGTTCATTCCCTTCTACACCAGTCTCCCAGACGCCTCTCAGGCAGCTCCAATCCCGCCTCTCCTGCCAGGCTGAAGAGATGCTCCAGAGATGTGCCAGTGCACTCACCAGACTGACAGTGGACATGAGGTGCAGAGCATGGTCCATGCTCTTTGTCTCGTTGCAACACCTGAAGGCTAAAGGCAGAGGCGACCAGCCAACGGGCGATACACACCCACACATCACGGCATGAATACGCGGGGCTGGGCTCGGGCATCTCCCTGCAACAGCCCCTTCCCTGGCCTTCCTCCCGGTGTCGGAGGTCTGTGTCGGCAGGATCTGCAGAGCAAAGCTGCCTGAGCCCGCTCCGGCTGCATGCGTGTGCCCCGAGCAGAGGGTGCCTCTGCTTCACGTCTCCTGGTGCCCTGACCCCGCACCGCTCCGTGCGCTAAGCTGCGACTCAGAGCCCATAAACTGCTCCCGAGAGCTGGTGTTATTGTTTGCAGTGATTTTGCCTGCAGTTCAAAGAAAGACAAAGAGGTTTCCTGCCTCACTACTGAACTTCCCATTCCACTTGCTTTTCTTTTTAAATTGAAACTAATATAACAAATCCCCTGTAAGGGAACAACAGTATCTGCTTCCATTAAAATGCTTTTTCTCCCTGCAAGAGTGAAGATAGCGCAGCTAAAGCACCAAGTCCGGCATGAAATCAATTCTCTCCGCTGTGTACAAGTAAAATGTGAAATATAAATATGAACGTTCTTGTGCTATTATAAACATTGGATTTTTTGTATGAGGAGTGTTAGCTTATCTGTATTATTTCCACAAAGCTTTTTGGAGTTATGCGTATAACAGCAGCCATAACAACTTGTTCCTTCAAAGAAACGGTGCGATGCAGCACAAGTAGAGCAACTTAAATAGCAGCATTACAAGTGAATTGCATCTGCAGCCTTAAGAGCCACTTTTCATATTTGTTACCTGAGCCATTTAAGTCCGAGCGTATTTCAGAACTGAGGACTGGGTAAGCTAAGCAGAAAATCCGTGATGATAGCGATGATGATTATATTTATCTGCACTTGGGCAGTGGGCAAGATCCCCGGTGATGCACTGGGAAACAGGAACGCGAAACACTGCGTAACCTATGGGTATTTAAATAGGCTTTATCCCTAAAGCCTACACAATGTATGAAACATCCTAATGGCAGCTCCTTTGCTATTCACTAGCATCATGCACAAGTATCCTGGTTTAGCAAGCACTCTATTATGGTTTTTAATGCTGCAGCTATGTCATGTCAAACTAGATCTATGCTCCAGAGCACAAATCAACTGATTTTCAGTCAAGAGACGATAATTAAGAGAGGTCTAGCTCTGAACGCGCTGTCTTTAGAGAAGCTTGCCCAATATAATGGGATAAGCGTCCACCACTTGTGTTTCTAGGAGTTCCACCTGTTACTTGCAATGCTTTCTCAGGAGGGTTTTTTTGTTTTGATTACATGACGTTCATTAAATCAAATGTAATCTGAGCAATGCTTTCATCATTGTCAGTATACAGCTAAACATATGGCATTATTTATCCTGAGAGGAGGAGGGAAGATCCTTGAGGTCAATTCATGGTTTTAACTATTTTAGCTATCATAAATGCACCATGGGATTTACCCAAATCCTACTGAAGTCACTGACAGTCAATCCATTGACCTCACTGGATTTTGGATGAGCTTTCAATCAACAGCTGCCAGAAACCTTCCACTGGCAAACAGTCCCACCAAAGCTTTACTGCCTTCTGCCCAGAAGTACCCATTCCCTTTGCGAATTTGAACCCTAGAATTAAACACCCGTAAGTAATAGCAATTCCCAAATACAAACCAATATGATCAGGGAGATGTGAGAAGGCAGAGAGACCACTGCCATGAACTTGACCCTCGGTATGCATTGGGTGGAGCGAATGTCCCTATCATGTCAACCTGTATTGGGCCGGTGTGTCATACAGCCACCGAGTAGATAGGCATGCTCATCATCACAACCCAGTGCTTTTATCACTTCCAAAAATGCTACTAGAAAATTTCAGAGGGGAAGAGAATAAGTAAAATGACCAAAAGAGGAAGAGATGGAAAGAACTGCTGAGTTGAGACTGTCTTTTAGCAATGCAATATTCATACAATAAGCCTCACAAATAAAACCAATTTAACAGTTATTTTTTTTAACTACATTTCAGTTCCCACACAGTATTGCTGTGTGCCTATATTTTGTTCCTTGCCTTTCAATAATTTAATGGTGCTCACTCTCGCCTCAGCTCATGAACCTACAGAGCTTAGAGATACTTTTTATTAGAGATTTCTTGCCAGGGGCCTTTCTGAAGTTTGCAAAGGTCACATGTCCCACTAGCCAGCTTCCTTCATTATGCAGAACACACACTCAAACCTGTAACTATGAACCAAATGCTAAAGCTGAAAAGTGTATGAAATGTCATGAGCCAACCCATAAATATAGAAACCACACTATTAGAGGGTGGGAATGTGGCCATTAAGGAAGGCAAGTGGAATGATGCTGGAGAACGGACCCACTGATGTTAATTTAGCAATGCCTCAAAGAAAAATATTTTAGTTATAGCAACCGGTAGCCAAGAAAAAAAAAAAATCCGTACTGGATCATAGCAGAATTCAACAGTACTTAACCACCCCAGACCCACTAAAATCTCAACCCACAACTTACTGAATGTGCTCCCCTTACTTTTTTCTCTCTCCGCCACTTTTCTTCCTCCTTCACGGTGGTGTTGTATGTTTATCCTCTTTCTATAGAACAGTATCTGTTGGCCTAACAGAACGTATTACAAGAAACAAAAATGTGTAACTGGCTTGTGACACAGGTATGAACGTGGATGAGCTTGTGCGTATACATGTATGTATACAAATACCAACAGAGGCTGATGTTAGGAGGAAAATGCTCCTCACCTTTGCACTCCAGCTTCCCCAGCCATGAGACAAGTCCTGACTCCTCTCACAAGCTGCGTTTCCATCCTGATCGTTCAGAACCACTGCATTTCTTATGACATATTCTCATTTTGCAGTCTTGTCAAGCTATTTGCCTTACATCCAATGGCAATTTATTGAACTAAACAGATCCATTAGTGCCCATCTCAAGGGCTGGAATCTTCTTTAAGTTTCAGTGTCCTCAGCCTTGCTGAATATTTCTCCCTCTCACATGGAAGAGCCAGTGACTGAAAGTAAAAAGATGTGTACTTGTGAAGATTAAAATCTCCTTCACAAATTGAGTGTATTAAGCATCTGTGCTACTTGGCAGACTTGTGCATCAATTCGGAAATAAAATAGTGTTAACAGCTCTACAAGATTTCTCTCTCTCCTAGCTTCCTGCACTCTGGGTGAATCACATGAGCAAAAAATAGAGCTAGCCTTTTAACCAGTGAGCTAAACAGCTCTTAAGTCAGACAAGCATGATGCCCATGCAAAACACTTCACCTTTTTTGTGCCATTCTAAGCAACAAAAACTCTTTTGCTCTTCGGGGAGTGCCTCTGAATCTGGACGTTACGTAACTGATCATAGTTTCTGTTGCGCTACCATAATGCTTCAGATATTTATTTACACTATTTTCATATTTGTGCCATGCCGGCTCATTACCACATCATGAGGCTGAACTACGATCCCTGCAGTAGCACTGACGTATTACAGGGTGGAGCGTAGTAACTCGCACTGCAAATGAACTCTGCTTCAGGAAACTTCTCTCTGACTGTGCTAAAACGTATGGGGTTTGGGATTCTCACATTTTATTAGGAACCATCATTCTTCTTTTACAACTACATCACCACAAATTTGCCCATTTCTTCTAAGCACAAATGTAGGTCAAGCCTAATGAATGACCTTAGATGGTGCACATACTGTGTATACTATAGCAATACATATTGATATGTGCTCAAAGGGAAAACTGAATTTACAGCTCCTTGAGAACTAAGTCTCTTAGTAAGATAGCTAAACATAACCGTGGGTAAGTGCTTAGCTTTAGGAAAACCTTTTTGGGATTTTTGCTCATGCATGATTGAGAGCTCAGAAAACCTTTTTGCTCTACTTGGCATTATTCTGTGGATCCTTTTTTCAGCACATTAGAAAATCATTAAAATTAAAATGCTAATATTCAATTTTTTACAGCTTAAATTAGTCACTTCATATGTGCCTCTTTAAATAAGATAACTACATTCAGAAAGTCAAAGACCACCAAACCTTATTAGTGGAGCACTGAAAGAAGAAATAAACAGTTAGAAACAACTTTTTCAATAGGAAGGCAGTTTTCTTTATCACTTTCCTATTTTAATGAGTAGGAAAGCGTCATGAACAAAATTTGTTCTTAAAAATGGTAACATTCAGATAAACCAGTAATTTAGATTATAGCTTGTTGATAGGGCGATAATGAATGTATGCACTCATTACTTTGGAGCAAACTTTCTGCTGGGCAAACAGAGTCTTCCCAGCTGCTCTCAGGCAGCTCCAGTGGCAGGAGTCAGGGAGCCATCAGGAGGACAGGACCCCCCAAGGATGTCAACAGCATGTGGGTGCTTTGAGTCCCTGGCACCGAGTCTCCGACCCCTCACATGACAGAAGAGAGAGGAAAAGCTAGGAAAAGTGGAGTTCTCCCTCCTCCCCTGATGATTTTCAAAGGATTTTTCATGAAACAATGAGCTTGACTTTCTTTTAATATTACATCATCTGTTCTTTACAAGACCAGATTTTTAAATGCCTTTAATGATGCAAATAAATGCTGGTAAGAATTGCTGAGGCTCCACTGAAGTCAATGGGGCTCTGCCAATTACACTAGTGGAGCGGCAGCCTCTTTAAGAGGAAAATGCCATGAAATCAGTAGAGCCTACCAGCTAAGAGTGCTGTTGGGGAAATTACAGGAACATCTTGTCTGTGAATTATTAATAAATAATATGCAGTTGAATTATTCACCCAAACAAGTCGTGTATACGTTAAGAAATGTTTTCCGCAACAAGGTTTAAATAGAATGTTTTGTGATTAAATGGGGTTTAATTAACGGGTACAATTACCTAATACAAAGCAAGTACTTTCCTATTATTAAATACTACCTGCAGTAGAACAACTCTATTGTGAACATCCGCTACATGTTGAGGAACCACAGAGACAAATTATTTACAGAAGTACTAATAATTTTTACTGAATTTACCTACATATAGTGATTATGGTAATTTCAAATTTTAATTTAAAACATTTTTATTCCATTGAAAAATAAAAATATGTGACACAGGAATAGAGGTATTGGTGATTCAAGTGTTCTGCAAATAAATTCTTGAAAAAGCCCAGTTACTTAGAAAAGTGGCTCAGGTAAACAAAAGATATAAACTTACGTGATTTGAATCATCACCACATACTGGAAAAAAGTAGCTGAATGGATGGGGAAGTGTTAATAATTATTAATAATAAGCAAATACTTTGTATGAAAGAGTTATTAACTGTAACTTATTTCTCTATATGAATATATTGCTGCCACACATTTAAGATTTTCATTTTGTACTAGAACATTTATGTCTTCTTGTAAATGGAAACAGTAAGACAGTGCTCCAGTATTTCAGTACTGCACCATAACAAACTCCACTATACTAAATTCTAGTACTACCCACTGGACTGTCAAGTAGATTACATTTTTTTCAAACCATGGAAACAGCTCCTGCTGTTTTATCCTTTTGCTTCACTTTTTAAAATCAAAGCTGCTCCTTTGCAAGGTGAGGCTGTTGAGCGCACCTGACACTGGAGACAAAATTCTTGCTGCCCTTGACACAGCCCCGTTATTGTGCTGTTACTGTTGCAGTAACGAGGAGGATCCCACATTCCCATCATGTGAACCAGAATATAAGCAACCAACACAGCTTCTGTTGTAAAGAATTAGTCATCTAAGCAAATACTTGCTCTACACCTAAATTAATAGTAAAAAAATTAACAAATTCAATGTGGGTATCTCTTAAAAAGGAAATCTCCATAAACCTCTAGAAGCTACTTGTTACCCAAAGGACAGGCTCCACCATTCCCTGCCCAAGAACCAGCTCCTGCTCCTGCTCCCACAGCCAGCGTGCCTCCCAAAAGAGTTTGGATGCCAGTCTTGCAATCTACGGTTGCTTGAGCTGTGCATCACATAGTTAATCTACTGTGTCTGTCATTCTATCAGTCTTCCCAAATATTTGGTGACCTCCAGTTATTTTACTGTTTGCCTAGTTTCTTGCGATACTGTACTTCCATTTTATTTTATTTTCTGACTCACCATTAGATCTCTTCAGCACTTTATAGCCCTAAGGTTCACTATATATAATATAGAAAACAATCTTTCATTTCAGTAGGTATTCCCCATTCCATATACACATCTTCCAGCTGCCTTAGGATTCTCAAACCTTCCTTTCTTGTTGCTTGTGTGTCTCTATGATAACTTGTGTGCATATCTCTATCACTTTTAATGAAATAATAATAATCTGTTTTACAAACTTGCTTCAACCAAAGCTGTATTTACAGCACATTTTACTTAACCTTAGGTATTCACAGTTCCACTGGGAAAAGAAGTTTACTTAGACAGTATGATAGGAACATGTTTTCCCATTTATTCTGATGCAAGTAAAAATCAGAGTCAACAAAATATATTTATCCTGGGCTGCACAACACGAGAATTAAAGGAAAAGAGGTGATACCTTCACAACACGGAACATTTTCAAATCAAACTGGTAAACAAATTGAAGTTATGATCACATTTGACAATGTGATAAGACATAGAGAACTTCAAAATTAAACTTTTATTCATAGTACTGCTGTTATTCATGCTGCATAAATGGCAGGACATGATCTCTCACAGTCTCTTCAATGTAGTCATGCAGGAGCATGGGCAGCTACATGTTTTCACCAGGATGTGATTAAATATGTAAGTACATAAGAGAGCAGAACAGGAAGGTAGTCCAGATGACTGTCTTAACTCATGGAAACTCACCTGTGTACAGCAAAGAAATCAGATGCAATGACATAGTCCCTCCTCCACTGCACAGGCAGCTCCTCCTAGGAGAGGACTACGTGGGACCGGTCGCACACGCAGTGTCCTGGTGCACAGGGATCAGCGTGGTGCAGCAGGAGCTTAGAAGTGAGCCATGTTCACGTGGAGCTGTCGTCGTGCTTTTATAAGCCTGTTTCCACAAAACATGCATTCACCGCATCTACTGCTCAATATGCTGAGAAGGAAGGTTTTCTATGAAACTTCTTAGGTCACTGTATGGGTAACATGAGCACTGAAATTCACGTATAACAATAGCAAAGTAGCTAAATAACATGGTTTTTAGGGTCACTTCGAGCATATTTGATAATATGTCTGCCTGAATACCAACTCATATCTTTTTTTTCAGTTCGACATCTAATCACTGGGATGTCAACTTTTGAAAATTCAATCAAATTCAGTCATACAAAAAAAAGGACCAAGAAATTAACTTCATGCATGGAGACAGAAAGACATCTTCCAATTACTTTTACTATGTAATGTGGGAAATATACAATTGGGTTTTCTTTCTGTTTATGCATGCCTCTATAAGAGTTACAGCTTTGTGGGATTAAACAAATGACAGGCTTTGTTTAGAGTTTACATTGCTATAAAGGATTTTTTAATGCTATGGAGAAAATGAAGATTAGTACTGCCATGCTCAACTTTTGTTCCAGACATATTTTGAGTGCACAGGGGAGGAGGAAGCGCTCTAAGGCACCAACAGGAAGGCTTAACCCCATTTCACACCACTTAATCACAGATTACAAATAGCAGGGGACAAGAAATCAACTCTTTTCCCATTCCTAAACATTGTGGGGTTTGTTTCTAAGCATGTTTTTTCTTTGGAGGAAATAGCTAATTTAACATGCCTATTAAGACAAAGGGATGAGTTTTATCCTATTTTTAATTGGGTTACACCAAACCTTGATGGAATGAATGGGTTTGTGGGTTTTTACTACAGAGCAATTAATTTAATATACCATTTACATTCTGCTTGTTATTAAATTCACTAAGAATTAATACCTAAATTAATTAATACCTAAACAACCGTATATACAGAAGTAAAAAGTCCGTGAAGTTAACGAGTGAATATCAGGGCTGCGTACTTCCACTGTTCATTGAATTCTTGTAGTATTTGCTCATTTTCAAATGCAAGCGTCCAGAAACATAACATTAGGTCTATATAGTGCTGCACGCTCCAATGTAGAGCTCCACAGGGCAGGTGACTTGTACTGAAAGAGGAGCCTGAACCTTCAGAGTCAGTCCCTCTAACCATCTACCACCACCTCTCGGAAAGGTGCAAAACTACTTACCACCTGTTGTAAAACTACTTTTAATCTTCTGCTAATGCCGCACATCCAGATGCATAAAAGTTGAGTAATACATCATGAAAAATAAAGCCTAAATTTTTAATATGGATGGAATTGGGTTTGAACTCATGCAATGAAATTTAGTTCTTTGAATTCTGAAGCTTCTGCCACTCAGTAAAACACATAACTTTGAACAGAAGGTATTTGAACAATTCTGCATATAGAGAGAGAGGTTCAAAAGCTTTGTTACAGGTCAAGGTAAGATTGCTGCCTCACAAAAGATCCATTCACCAGAAAAAGAGCGTGAAAAGTGGCTTGTGTGAGATGAATACATTTCTCTCATCAGATAATTAACAAAAAGATAATGACTCTCTAAAAAAAGCGATGGTTTGACATTATATTTTTTTTCAGTGTCACATTGGAGTATGTGGGAAAAGAAAAAATACTTATCCAGTCAGATTACTGAATACTTATGTTGAATAAATTTTATTATTATTAACTAACCAATTGTACATATGAAAAAAGTCCATTGAGACTAAGAATAAACACCTGGAATGTTTTCTTCTGCTATTCATTTTGGATACATGAAAAATCATCGCATTTGAGGCAAACTAATGAGTTGCAGTAGCTTTTCTGTAGAGTTTAAATGTTTTAAGCACTTTATGGATTTTATGGTGCCTTAATACAAAATTTTAAAATGCATACAACACATGTAACATTTGGAAAAGATTTTAAATGCTAACAGTTAAGTTTAGTTGTGAAGTCTTATGGACACATGCAATAACTTGTGAATGCCAATAAATGAATTTTAGAGTAGAATAAATAAGGATGTTAAAAATTAATAACTTCCTGTTTCAGAAAAGATTAATATTAAATAATAACTCTTTTTGCTTTTTGGGCATGTAGGTCTGTTTGGAATAGCCTGCCTGATTTATTTTTGACCCATACTTGATTTATTGTCAGTATCTATATATAAAATACTATAGCCACATCTGCTACCAGACACATTGTCACAGAGCTATCATGTGGCAGTGGCACTTCCAAAAATGTTCCCATCTCCTGCGAGCTTTATTGGTGCGCCGCAGTGAAAGGTTAAAAATACTATTAAATAACGACTCCAGAATAATCATAACAGTCAAAACACATCAATTCTGCCTGACAAAACCATAATGTCATGCAAAACCACTCTCATAACCAAGGTAAGCCATGCTCCTTTGTTTCAGGTTATTTTTTCTTTTCACGAAGACTACTTTTCTCCTGTTCCCTCTGGTAGCTTTGTCTGACTCTCACTCGGGCAGAGTCATGCTGAATACTTGGTTTAACGCCCAGCAGTCCAATTTCATGGCACTCTTCCTGGCATCCAACTTCCATCTGACTGTTTTCCCAGGCAGCAACATGTCAGGTTATTAAATTACATGAGATTATATCACTGGCAGACGTGGTTACTCCAACACTCCGGATATTTACCCCTTTGCTTCATATTGTTTGCTACAATCACAGCCAAAAGCTCAGACAATAAAAATACATCAGTGTAACTTATCCACCAGCCATTCAAACTAACAGCTTAGCTAGCAGTGCTAGAACAGCCTTTTGCTTTGATGTTTTCCCCACCTTCAGGAGCACAGACACGGTAAGAAAAAATAGGGTCCACCTCTCAAACTGCCTGCAGAAACAGTCGGTGACTTCCTCTGGCCTGCGTGCTGCTGACTGTCCTGTCTTTTTATTCCTCTGGATTGGAAAAAATAAGATGTCCTCCTGAGCAAATGATGGTGCATGCTATTAAATCTAGTTATCTTTATTTCTCATATATATATATATATTTTTTTTTTTTTCCCTAGGATCTAACAAAACTGCCCTTAGAACCAGAGGAAATTTTCCTATTGATTTCAAAATGAGTTTTAAAAAGTCTTAAACTAGCAATTACACTGAATCTTCTGCTTTCTTAATATGAATTGTCTGCTTTTCTTGCAGACCTTTCAGCTAATAAGCAAAAATTGTACAAGTTTTTCCCTTATACGCATTTTTATTATACAAATATTTGTAATCTTAACCTTCAGAAATCTGGTAAAAAATGTGTTTTACTAAACATAATTAACAAATACACAACAGCAGTTTGACATTATACTGCAAAGAAAACAGCAGCCTCACATTTTGTAGATTGAATTATAATCTTCCTTCACACCACTGTATTTTAAAATAAAGGCATAAAATATTATTTCCTGCAGAAATAAAACTACAGATAAGGAGTAAGTATTTAAAGAAATAGAAGGATGCAAATATCACGTTCATTTTCATTTGAATGGGATAATTCCAACTTGTTTAAGGAAAATGATATAAACGTCACTCCACTGAGAAATGATTTCTGATCTCTGGTATAATCTAACTATAAGTCTTAATCAAGGAGGATTATTACTGCAAATGGAACAGGCCAGGGTTTGTGATATATCCAACCTTCAATGTTTAATGCCATGTCTAAAAATATGATTAGATTTGAAAGCATAAAAACTCATAAGCCACCTCTTTTGGTGTCTCCATTTTTCACAATATGCACAAACTTGAACAGAGACAATTTTGTAATCAAGACTGATATTGTCTTGCAAATGCCATATTGATCAGCCCAGTGAAGGGATGTTAAATGACATGTTTCAATGTACATGTAATACGTTATATTTTAACAAACAGCGGTGGAAAAAAACTGAACATGAGGTTGCTTCAAACTAGATCCTATGATAGCTCACAATAATGAATGGCCTTAATATGATAAAAATAGGATGAAATAACTTTCAGAATATGTCGCAGATAAATATCTTTCTGGACGAGGGCTCAAAGTGCTGATTAATCATTAATATTTCAAGACTCACAAAATCCCAGAAGTATTTTTTTGCTATCACGGCAGGAATTCTGCAACTTGGAAAAAGTTCAGATGTTGAAAACTAACCTTCGCAGGCAGCATCTACCCCTGGACAGAGTGCGGGGCGGCCGGACACAGGAGGGCTGCAGGGCAGGGTGCGGACCGCCCGCTCCTCACGAGCGGGGCTTCACCCATGTCATCAGCATGACTCAAACATGAAGGTGGGCATCAATAAGTTCTGAAAATAAAAATATTGAAAAGGACAAATTCTCAACAAAATTCATTCATTACCTTTTAAAGATTTTTCTTCTCTAGCTACAGTTTGACTTACTTTGAATTTATTTTTAATTTTCAGTGTAAATTTTAACTCTCTGCTTGTTCTAGGAATATGGCAGGAATAAGCTAATTGGCAGTTTATCAGGGTTTTATACAAACTGGCTGTAGAAACAGCAGAATGGAGAAGTAGCCATAAAAACTAATTTCCCTGCTGTGGTTGGGCAGGGAGCTTCGACATGGCATCCATGTGGCTGGTGTGGTCTGGGAGAGTCGGTGGCCATGCTCAAGGCCTTGGCTCTAGAGCCATTTCTAGGTTTCACCACCAGGATACAAATGAGGGTAATCATACGAAATGTCTCGTGATGCTGATACGCAGCAGAGTCAGTGATCACCATGGATTGCAGCACCACTAAACCTCCTGAGCGGAGATGCTGTGGCTTAGGGACCTGTGGGCATTGGTAAGGGTATCTTATTTTTTCCCCCTTTCCCCTCCTTAACTACATCCTTCCAAGCAGGTGGGATCTCACTGGGAGGAGAAAGAGGAGGGGGAGGGTGGAGGTCTGTCCCTGAGCTATCCCAGCACAGACACCAGCATAACTGACCACCAGGCAATTTTGGCAGTATTAGCTACAGAACAGCTTTAGCACTGGGATATGAAGGTAGCATTAGGAATACATCTAGCATTCAACCTGTTTCAAGCTGTTACTTAATGTTCAGCTTACTTTTTTCTTCTTTTTTTCCCCACCTCACCCACAGCTGCTTAAATACAATACATACAATTTACAAAGCACTGTGAGCTACCTGTTAGCAGACACAGCTAAAATGTGAGTTACACATTCAGCAGGAATTGAGATAATTGAAAGCAATGAGAGGCAACTCAACTTTCAGCACTTTCAAGTTCAGGATCAGTTTGGGAAGGAAGGCTCTTCCAGTTGATAGTTTACTTCTGATTTTAAAACACTGAACCATCAAACTCAACTTTAACTCCAACAACAAAATAATGAGTGGGGGTATGGGACAGAGAGCTCCAAGATGTAACTCCAAAGCAGCAGTAGCTTTGTAGACGGGATAAAATGAAATTGAATCCCCGTCTGAGAGCATAACATTGTGCCATGCTTCACAAAGCAAATCACGGGCGCTCTTTTTGTTGGAGAAAAAAAGAGAAGAAAGAGCCTTTTTTTCTTCCCAATTAAATTACTTCCAGAAAATATTTCCTTGCTGACAAAGTGCATGTCCTTCTAAAGAGAGGAAAAAAGTATGCCAGTAACAAATGAGAATCTATACAGAATTTCTGATAAATAACAAATTCTCTTAACCTGGAGCAAGATGGATTTATAACAGACAATCAGCATATTCATAAAGAAAGAACTGGTGTACTTTTAAGATAACCTTAAATGCCAACAAATTACATAGCAAAAATGCTGTATGTTAAAATAAAAAGTCTTAGTGAAAGTCTCTTTTGTGGAACTGATATTAATTGGGAGTACTTTTTCTTCCTCTTAATTATGACTTGGACTTTGGAAATGCAGTGATTGAACATTTGCCTAATCCTTAATAACTCCACAATAATTCTTGACGAACTTTATATTACTCTTGTTCTAGAGGGCTTTAAACTAATGCCTTCATTACAGGACTAACTGGTTAACAAGATGGGCCCAGAGTCCATCAATACCAAAAAAATCAGCATCATATGGGAACAGACCCATTAATATGAAAAACAAGAATCAGTCCATCCATGTGATACATTAGTCTTGTGCCCGCCAAAAATGAAAATCTGTGACTAAATTAAAGATTAGGTCAGGAGAGTCAGAGAGTCCTGACAAATCCTCGAACATTAACTCTTGCTATAAATGCAGCTGTCAGGCTTGACAGCCGTTTAACCAGGCAGAAATTCCCAAATAAATTGTTACCCACACTGTGTGCTGCTCAACCTCTCAGACAGCTAATGGCTGACCTTCGAAGCACGCCGCAAATTACCAGGAATATTCAACAGTCATTTTTACAATGCTGTTACTGACAGACCATCTCCAATAAAGATTTATGTCCTACACACAGAAACTGTATAAAGTTTACCTGTAATAAGTTGAAGTGCCTCAAGGAGTACAGCTCTTGAGCAGTCAATACCGTCCCACCTTCTGCTGATGTTGTTCCACACGAGACGTTCATCAAAAGTACAATACGGTGGAATAATTATAAAAGAGGAATTTCTTTTGTGCTAACATACTCATTTTAATTAGAGGTCATAACCCACTTTTTGCTGTATTCATGCCTTGCATTTTTTGTCACCGATATTAATTATTTCATTATAAAAACAGCAGCACAAGCTTTGAAGGCAATGAGGTATAGATTCAAAGGTGGAGTGGGGGGCAGGATCCACAAATCATCAAAAACTGAATAAAATAAACTGTAAAAATTGTGGCATCCAGTGTACACCACTTGTTAGAACTTAAAGGGTATTTTTAAATTGCTTTATGATTGAAAAAATGCTGCCTAATTAATCAGAAACACATCAAGCTAAAACTACTAGTAGAGTCAGAGAGAGTAATTGCCACTATTATTAGGAAATCAGCATATTATTTTCTGGAGTTTATTCAGTCATTAGGTGCTCGGCCAAAGAAATATCCCTTTGCTCACAACATGAAAAATGGTGACATACCACATACCGAAGAAAGAAATGAGGAAAACGCAATACAGAGACATGATGGACATGGTTTTTATCTTTGACTGTTAGTTGAAATTGGAATGAGCCCTCAGGCAGGAGAATCAGAGAGGACAGAAATGACTAGCTCTTCGGTCTCTAAGCAGTAGCAGACATACGAACCAACGGTAGTGGTCCTAAATCATGGTTTTCACAGATACATTTCCCTTCAGGTTCACAGAGGGCCCAATAAGGACCTTTTTCACACAGCACCACTGTCTGTGCAGTGAAATATTTGGACCAGTACTCTACTTTGTAATTTAACGGTTAACATGTTTAGTATTATCTCTATAGGGTGTTATCCTGTGTTCTCCTTAAATGGGAAACTTGGAGGAAGGAAATTTTCCACCTAGGATGGTTTTTTTTCCCAGTATTTATATGTTCAAATGAGCAAGCAACAAACAGAGGTCCCTTAGGATACATTCGGCGCTATTCAATGGAGAATTATGTGTGAACACCACATACATGCATAGTTCTTTAACTACGCTTTCGCCGCACAAATCCTACACCTTATCATTAATTATCTGAATTGCAGATGAGCCAAACATGAAAATTCACATCATTTGTGTACAGAAAGTTCACTGAAAAGTCATTTTTCTATCCTTATCCGTCACCCGTAAGAAACTCCCAGTGCTGGGAACCACCGAGCTGCCCTGAGCTGGAGTGCGGGCAGTGCCGTGTTTTACACATCAGCCACCCAGTTGATTTAAGGCACTCAAGTGCAAACAAACAAGTAGAATTCTGGTTTTGCAGATTTAAGTTTTTGAGTAATGCCTGTGGCTTGCTGAAAATCCTTTTTTATTGAAAATTGAATATGTCAGCTCAGTCATCACTTCAATTTGTTTTAAAAAGATTTATTAGGGTTTGATGGTTTTTCTTTTGCTTGATTTTCACGTATTTTCCTGATAAAATTAAAATCATTGGAGCTTCCACTAGAGAAGAACTTCATCAGTGTGTCAGTAGGAGCATGATGTTAATAAAACACTTTGGGAAAGTTTCTTACCGAGACATTTTTAAACTTTTTAGGAGGCGTGAAGAATTAATGGGTATAGAGAAATGGAAAGTACAACACTAACAATGCAGTGGAGCTGATCTTTAGTATTTTGTATTTACTACAGTACTGTCCTGAATTTGTCTGTTTCACTTTAATACCACAGAAACACAGTTGTCTCCTCTGTTTCTTATACAGGCGGTCACGCAAAATCTTTATATTAACAACTTCTCTTGACAGCATTTGCGATAGATAGTATTTTAATACTCACTATAAGCCTGAAACATCAGGAACCTAGAATACACTTATAATTTATCATTCACAATGTCATTAAAAGGCAGAAGGTGAATTCAAAACAGCCTTCACCTGCGCCTTTCTCGGGAGACTGGGAAGCCCTTTCCAGCTACCCAGCTGCTGCAGCCGTGGCACGACACTGAACACCAACTCTGCCGGTCACAGCACGCAGGTGGATCTACACAGGTCCATGGCTGGGGCCTGGAGGACGTGGCCCTGGGTGCCACCAAGCTGGGGGCACCGGCACCAGCGGAGCTGAGCGCGTGCCAGAGAGTGACATTTGGCTCCCTGTACCACTGTTGCTTTTTGTGTGGCTGGGTGCAAGACCCTCCATTCCAGCTTCTTTATGAGTCATTGCAATGCGTCCTTTATCTTTCAAATGCACCCACTGTCACCATGGCACACCGTAGCCGTAACGTAGATCTTCTCTACAGTGCAGCTCTCATCAGCCAGCACAGTAGAGAATTAGCAAGGTCCCCTGGAATAGCACAGGGAACGTCAATAACAGACATCAATTAAGCCAAAAGGACAATAGCAAAATACTCCTTTCTGTTGATGGACCCTGAGGATTTGTATGAGGGACAATAATTAGACAAACAGGGTTCCGTTAATTACCCCATTGAATTTTAGGAATCTCATAGACTGAAAATGATCCTCCCATAGGCTGTCAAGCTATATAACATGCATCCAATATACCTTATCATAGCCCTCAATCCTCTCCATCATGTCCATTTTCAATAGGTGACTGGCCTCCACCGACTGCAGGTTATCAGCAGTGGCCAGCTCCGGATGGCAGTGAAAGCCCCGTGCTTCTGACAGTGAAGAAGCTTCATACAAGGGTGCTGGTGGTGTAGTTCTACAATAAGATCCATTTGTTCGTTCCTTTGATACTCTTCATTATCCCGAAACTACAAAGGTATTTTTCCCATCCTTGCAGTTATCTGCCATCTCTGGAGAGCACTGAATCTCTTTCCTGAACTCTGGAGTAGCATCATACCAAATGGGACTGATCCAAGACAAGCTCTTCCAAAATGAAGTAGTTGATATGATCATATTTTGCTTTTACAGTTCCCTTCCAGTGCAACCACAAACAGACTAGCTACTGGTTGTCCTGGTTTCAGCTGGGCTAGAGTTAATTTTCTTCCTAGTAACTGGTATAGTGCTGTGTTTTGGATTCAGTGTGAGAATAATGTTGAGAACACACTGATGGTTTAGTCGTTCCTAAGTAGTGCTTACGCTAAGGACTTTTCAGCTTCCCGTGCTCTGCCGGGCACACAAGAAGGTGGGAGGGGGCACAGCCAGGACAGCTGATCCAAACTGGCCCAAGGGCTATTCCATACCATATGGCCTCATGCTCAGTATAGAAACTGGGGGGAGCTGGCCGGGGGGCAGCAATCTCTGCTCGGGAACTGGCTGGGCATCGGTCAGCGGGTGGTGAGCAATTGCATTGTCCATCACTTACTTTGTATATTCTTTTATCATTATTATTTTCCCTTCCTTTTCTGTCCTATTAAACTGTCTTTATCTCAACTCACAAATTTTTCTTTTTCTTTTTTTCCCTCTCTCTCCCATCCCTTTCGATTCTCTCTCCCATCCCACTGAGGGGGAGTGAGCGAACGGCTGTGTGGTGTTTAGCTGCCTGCCGGGTTAAACCACAACACTGGTGGGGTTGTTACCACTGCTTTAACCATGGCTGCTGATAACAAAAAGAGGCACAGTATGGGCAGAGGAGGTCCACACTATGGATCGCAAGGCAGTGACAAACACATTAGGAGAATTTGCCAAAGAGCCCAGGGCTCAGGAAATGCAGTTCCAAATTTGCACGTATCCTACCAGAGCAATACGTATGGCAGGAGTGGCACAGAGGCACAGGATAGACGTAAATACAATGCAGAGTACTTAAAGGGGAGAAGTTTCTGCAAAGCAAGAGCAATAATTCATAGCGTACACATTGGCTTCATGGCCCCAGTTGCACTGTGTCAAGTAAAGTGTATTCCAGCTCAAAACAAACTCACCTCCCCTGCCTTCCCGCAAGTCAGACCTCATCCTGATGATAACTAGTCCTTCAATATATTCTTCATTGGGATCCAAAACTTAGTATGTTTGGTCCTTATATTTATAGGTACAAAAAGTGCTTTGAAATATAATTTTCAAAAATCTAAATGGATAACTGCTAAATACATATATAAATTAAAGGTATTGTGATAATAATAAAAATCAAAGCTTAAAATCTTATTTCATGAAGCTTGAAATAAAATATACCCTATTAATATATGTTTCAAAGTGTTATACTTTCCTTTGGTACTCAACTGTAATGAGATATAACTTCATGCACTCTCTAGGTATTAAGGGAAATATAATATGTACCTGCATAGGAATTCCATTTTGATTTAGAAAATTGTCTGCCTCCCACATATTATGCTATGCCAGCAGAAATGTTTAAAAATAAATTTAAAATATCCTACTAGCCAGTTAAAATTACTTAAAATGAACATTTGGGATAAGCTGTATGATAGACATATGAAAACACCAAGAGTAAGCCACATCCAACATGGAAATGAGACACTATTACCAAAACTCAAATGCTGTCAGGTCTGCATTCCCAAGCTCCCCCATGAAGATCCAGCCTAAATTAATATTCAGCAAGACAGCAAAAGAAACGGAATGCTAAGAAATACAAAGTAACTCATACAGGAGAGGAAAGTCCCAGATCCCAAATCCCTTATGAGTTTCAACTTTAATTGTAGCAACTCAGGAAAATGATGGGCATAATTTTCAGCAGCTAAGAGCAGACCTCTCTTCAACATGTAGTGTCAGCTGAAACAGCAAACGAACATTAGGACGCACAAGTAGAATGAAGAATAATATAGAAAAGATTATAATGTCGTTATATAAAATCCCTGATTCACTCTTGCCATCTGAAATGGTGCTCAGTACCTATCATCACCTCAGAAAGCATCCTACTGGACTAAATGGCTTTTGGAAAGAGGTAATAAGAATCATTACTGACATGGAAAACTTTTCTAGCAAAGTAAGATTGTTTACCTTAGAGAGGAGGCAAATGCAAGAAGACATAATTAAAATATACAGATTTACTAACAACAGAGGGACAGTAGAATCCTGTTCTCTCGTCTCATGATGTGAGAATTCAGGGGCAGCATGTGAAATTGTAAGGTTAGAAACTGGGAAAAGTATTTCTTCCGATACAAAACTTAATTAGACAGTTGAAATCCTCACCACAAGGATATCACTGAGGCTGAGAACTTAGTCAGATGCTAGGAAGAACTGTATGTTGGTTTTTTTTTTTACACATAATGAGGGCAGCCAAAGTTACCATATTAATTTAGAAAAAGGAATTCAGATATTAGAATTAACTCATTTCTAACCAGTTAGGATCAGATATTTTCTAGGCTGCTAGTTATTTTGTCTTGCCAAACACTTGAAATTGCTTGAAAGGAATTTAGTTGCTTTCTTCATGTCACATCAGACAGAGGACACAGTCTGAAACGAAACACTAGATGGGCTTAAGCTCAAGTCAATCTTCTCTGCCAACACCTACATTTACACGGGTCTTCATTTCTGTTTAGTGATTTGGAAGCTACTGGTTATATTTCAGATCCAATGTTGAGTGTTGTTACTTTCTGAAGAAGTCTGTGTGCATCAGAAGTACATATCTACTTGTCTGTGGCTACCCCAAGGTAAGTCGTGGTGAGAATTAATGCTGGTGGCAGCAGTAGCATTGGGAGAGATAATATTCAGTCCAAAATATCCATAGAGCAATTCTGGGAACCAAACTCTTAAAATTTAAACACCCCCAATTTAAACTAGGGGTCCTGGAAAGGAAGGAAGTGAGAGGAGAGTCAAAAGGTCTAAGGAGCAAAATGACCCAGACAGACACAGACAGCAGCCACCACCAAGGGGGCTGAGGTGGACTTGGGAATAGGAGCAGTCATTGGGACAACAGGATTTTCAAAGACCTTTACACCCCTTTGGTTATACTATGGACACTACAGGTGTTGGCCTATTTCTCTTTCCAAAGGGGATTTAACTGATCTTAAATCTATCTCAAACATTCCTGAAAAAAATAACTTACTAGGCTGGCTCTGAGCTGTATGTAAAGGCTATCAGCAGCACTGCATCTCTCCATCGCAGGAGCTATCATAGCAAGAGCCGGTAACATGCTTACATCTTTAATGCTTTCCTTCCTCCCTTTCCAGTTCATTTATTCTTCTGTGCATCCCCAGAGTCTTCATGTTATCTGTGCTATGGCTAGCACAGCTACACTGCGAGTTCAGGTATTACTGTCTCATCCAAGAGAACTGAAAGGTGCTAATTTCCATAGCTACAGTTCTGTCAATTTTTTAACAGTTTGCAAGTATTTAGTATTTTAAAATACATTCCTAACTACAAATAAGGCAAGCAACCATATGAATAATATATCTGATGTAAATGCTGGTAAGCAATAAAATACGAAAAAAATACAAAAATATTTTCTCTGTTCTTAGTTGGATCAACATGAAGGATTGATTCATTTTGGAAGTAAGTACTGAGATTTCTCTCATTGGTTATTGATGTGGTAGCTGCAATGTTTCAAGTGAACAGTCTGGACTTCCAATTTACATGAGAAAAATGTCTTCTTTTTTTTTTTAACATTCTCACGATACCGCATATTTTTAATTCCATATCTGGCTGGATATGAAAATTGGCAAGTTGTGTTGTTTTGAGCTTGCTTGGTGGACGAAAGGACGCGTATTCTCCCAGCACAGCCAAATTCAAATGTGCAGTCTGGGGTTTCGCCAGATGACAATGAACTGCACATTGTGTTTAACAGAGCTCTCAAACTGATTACCAAGCAATCTACAAAAGGTAAAGCGATGTAGTTGAGACTGACCTAAATAGTGAAGAAAACACTGTCAATGTTGAGGAATTCTTCAGACAATAGTATAATATGTGAAGGCTCGCATTTCAGTAACGACACGCATTTCCAATCCAGCGTACAATGTGATAGAGCCACAATAAATAATTTGTATCTGCTTTTCCAGTTTGTGCCCTGCACAGAGTAATTGCTAGAATAGCAGTTAAAGTGTGAACATATTTTATTTTAATTTAGCTTACTGTACAAGACTACTACATCCTGCCAAAACTGTAGTTTCTCTATTCCCTTTATTTTCAGTCCTCAGGAGTAATACTCAATAGCAGCTCGGGAGATGACAAACACATAGATCAAAGTTTCTGGATTCCCATCTAAGACAGCCAAAATCTGATAAGCAAAGTAAATCTAGGATTTGGGAGACAGAGAAAATCTCGAATTTCAGAGGTGAAATAACTTACAGAAAGCTTGTCTTTATTTTACACATTCAGGATTTTTCTAGGTCCTTTGTCCTGTCCACTAGATCAGCAGTGTATAATGGTAATAATTCAGAAGCCTATCTAAAGTGTTACCATTACGAAAAAAAAAAATGTAGAAAGAAGACAGGTGCTGCTTTTCTTTTCCTGTTAAGGAATACTTTTCCTATAACGCACTTTTCTCTTTTTCTAGACACTAATGTAGCTATTCATCCCAGCGTGTAAATCGTATTTGCATATGTGGGACCTCTATCACAGCAACAGTTTATTCCTAATGCTCTCAACCTTCCTAATTCTCTCTTATTCAACAACGTATTCCCAATGCTTTTTAAGAAAGAATAAACCCCTATGAAGGTATCTCACACACTAGTTTTCAATAGAAAAAAAAAAGGAGGGGGGATTTAATAATAATCATTATTAATAAGATCTTTCTGTTATCCTAAATTAAGGCTTATTCCAGCTAATCTAAAAGAGGGTTAAATTAAAGCTGCTTGAGTTGACTGGGGAGCTGCTGCAGTCTCACCTCGGTAGATCTCTAACCCACCTTTCGCGTCTCTCCAGGGGAACGTTTCCATTAACACAGTGATTAATACTGCCTGGGCAGCATCCTCTTGCCTTGATCATGCTGGTACAGTGACAGTAATATGACTAAAGAATATTTCATAATACTACAGCCTTCTTATTCTAGCTGTCAAGCAAGCTACTTGGAGGGCACACTGACCACTTAAAAGTTATTAATAGAATAAGCAACTTCCATAATAACTAATTAGCATCCTTTGCAGAACTCTGTTCCTATTTTAAGTTGCCAAATGCTCATTTCCATTTTGTGCAATTACATACCTACTTATGTGTTACATTAAATTAAATAAATGGCTTTATGGTTTAAAGGCTGTTGATGTTGCTACTGCATCATGAATATGGAAGCTGGGATTTATAAGGTGCAGCATGGTTTGGAGCTGGGAGCTCAGAGCAATGGTGCAAAATGACTTCGGAGTTATACCTCACCACTAATACTCTCCATAAGCAGCCAGATGTATTTGTTCTGAGATTTTTAAAAAGTCATGTGTCTTTCTCAGCAGCTTTTACATAGTATTTTTTCCTTAGTTTACATAAAATCACCCAGATGTCTTCTCTTTTTTTCTGCCAATCTTTCTCAGGCATGTCAATACATACCTATCACTCTTACTATTTTTACTATGCTGCTCTTCGATGAACCTTAATTTGATTATATCACTGTAATAAACAGCATTATTAATTGCATAATTTCTTATGTTATTCTAATAAATTAAGCTGTATCTCATAAGTATAATAACCTTTAGAAATCAATATTCTGACTGTTTACAGACAAGAACCTCAGAATTGTCTTGGTTCTCTCGATAAATACTATATTTCCAAATATTTCTAATAAACTGCGCTCCCAACTTTCCTGAAACACATTACCCATGCTGCCATCTAAATATACATAAAATATTAATCCAAATATCGAAACACATACGCCTCAGCCTCCTCAGAAATGAGTTGGACGCTTCTGCAGGCTTCTGTAGAACTCGGCACACGAGTGTTAGCACTAGACTTCAAAATGTGCGTGACTTATTTGACTTTCACCAGGAAGGCTGAGTTCAGAAACAGTCCTGGGTGACAAAGAATAGCTCCCAGGTCAGCTTTGTACTTGATGTAATCCAGATTTCTGTGAAATTCCACCCCACTCAGCTCTAGGAAAGTTGTGTCTCCAAGAACACGGTCTTCACTTCTGAGCCTTTCTGTACAATTTAGTATGGATCTGCATCGAAATCCTACAGGGAGGCTACCTTTTGTGCACCCTTTCACATGTGAAGTTAAGCACAGATTTCCTGGCATAATTTATGGGATATAGTTTTCTATGCAAATCTGAAGATGAAAGAGCAAGTGCAATTTCATTTTCCATTCCTTTTTAAATATTACCAAAACCTGAAGCAAAAATCCTGCAAGAACTCCTACAATAGAAAATACCATGAGTCTGGATGTTATGACCTTTCTGAGAAAACTGAACCAGGGAAGGAAGTGGTGTATCAGAAAGAGGCACTGACTTCAGAGGACGAAAAAAGGAAATTCATCGTAATCTTCAGACCTGAGCAAATACTGTATTTTCTAGTTTGGTGCATAAACTATAAATTCCTCACATTAAAAAAAAAAGTTTAGACTCAAACCAAAATAGAACTGACAAGGAAAAAGGACGATTGCATTTTGAAAATATTTCCTTGGAATCAGTAACAATAGTTCAGTCCCTGATCTGGTTCCCATTTCTTGGCATGGCACTTTTGCCCCTGACCAGCAATAGGAACAAGAGCAAGCTCCACTAGAAACAAATGGAGGGTTTTATTGTAGATTAACTACACTGCACACAGATACATAAGAAGGAATTAGCAATCAAAAAAAAAAAAAAGTCCCATTGGTAAGCAGCCATGATGAACTGCAGAGCTGAGCTGCAGGAGAGCTGCTGGGGCACGGTGGTGGGGACCGAAGGGAGGTTTCACCATCCCCGTTCTCAGCGCTGAATAACCATTTCCATCCCAGCTGTTACTTTGCATACACTCTGGGTGTGAGGATTAAGGGAACATGGCAGTGCTCCAGATAAACTTTCTGGGACAATTAAGGGCTCCTTTCATCAATATTTGATTTATTTTTTTTTTTCTCATATTTTAGCTTGGACTCAGTTCTGCTAATTTTGCTATATACACTTGCAGGCCTTGATTTAAACAGCGTGTGCCACATGTACAGATGCCAAAAAAGAATAAAATCCTTTTCAATCCTCAAATGACAAAAACCAGTGGTGCAGGACAGCACTAAACACCAGCAGTTGTTTTTTTGGCTCTAGTTCCTCAAAGGGGATCCAAAATGCAAACATGAATTTGGAATAAAATTCTGAAACTCAGGTGCCACCCTTGTAAACACCAAGAGAAACTAAGACGACTTCAACTACTACCAAAGGGTTTGGGATTCTTTTTTTGCTGTGATCCTCCCCCAAATTAAAGCCATTCTTTCAACAAAATGTCAGTTGTAAATGCTAAATCTATTGCATGAGTGATGGTTCGTTCATTGTAGAGATTGCTCAAGAACAGCACAAAATGACCCTTACGATGCTGGCAAAGTCAATGTCAGCTTGAATTACAAGTTACATAAATCTAAGTTACACAAGTTATATCCCTTAAAAGCTGATCCAACTTGTGCACTAAATTATTTGGCAAAGTTTCTGTTTGCAAATCAGACTGGTTGATTTGATGCCTTTTTTTGCCCACTGTGCCATTTCCTCTCATAGTTCAACCTTCTCTCTCAGTTTGTGTTTCCAGGAAGCAGCGCTGACCAGGAGGAACCTCATCCTGCTTTTCCTCCCAGACGAACATCTCGTGAAAGTTCTCCCCAAGTTTTCCTTGGCTGGAGAAAGCAGGAACGAGGGCTCCATAGAGGCTGAAAGGGAATATCTAGAGTAATACTGGGTGGGTTAAATGGGTCGTGTAACCAATCGAACACTCCATGTGCAATCATTTCTTCTAAAATCCAATCCCTTTTTCTGGAAAACCCAAACACATTAAAGTACCACTTTAAACTGCTCCAAAATGTATTTAATTACAAGAAGGCAGGAGTTTTAACATAGCAACATTGTGGCATTAAGTTGGCCTACCTACCTATAATATTGGCATTTTACTCCGCAATTAACATAATTTACACTACGGAGCTTATTGTCTTCCCCAAAATCAATTCCTTTGCTCTGTATATGTTCCTAAGGAAAAAAAGATAAAATCTATTTCCAAAGACTTTTATAGAGCAAAATCATTTAGTTGCTGGATGGGCTCAGCTGCCCTGCTGTGAGGTCAAATCTTAGAGACAGATAATGTACTGATGTCTTTACAGTTTCTTTCTTTAAGCACTATTCTTCACAGGCCCTTATCTTACCATAAAAAGAGCATTTAATTCAATTACTCAGAATCACTGCCTCAAGTATGCAAGTTTTCTTTTAAGAAAAAATGATACATACAATTTATAAATATATAAAATGCAAAATAGAAAAATATGGGAAGTTAACATATTCTAAAACACATACACAGAAAAAGACAAAAATAAGTGCAATCTATTGGAAACTTCTCCCCCACCTCATGGGTCTGTAAACCTCAATCACACTACTCGGGCTTCTCCTCTCCAAACTGAGGCATCGCAGCCTCTCCCGTTTCCGCTCCTAAGGCTGCTGCTCCGCTCCTTGATCAGTTTTCTTACTTTCCTTGATAACTTCTTTAATTTCACTGTGTCCTTCCTGAGATGCAGGAATCAAAACAGCACGCCCTACTCAAGCTGTGGGCACAGCAAGGGTTTATATAGTGACAAATTACATTCTCTGCCTTGTTCTCACTGACTTTTTCTGTTTTAGTTTCATGTAAAGGTCAAGTTTTATGTAATATATCCAGGACATACTCGAATTTTGTAGCAGATTCCTGTTTTCTATATGAGTTTTGTGCTTATACCCCTCCAAAATGAATCTACAGCTATACTACAAAGTACTGTGCCATTTAGCCTGAAAAGACAGTGGCAGCAGCTGTAGATTTACCTGTTCCATCATAATCTTTTTCTACTGCAGGAGCATTAACAAGGACAAGATACTGCGTAAGCAGAGAAATGACTGGAGGTGTGCAAGCGGTGTCCATCTCCATCTGATGATGGACAGAGACCTCACTCCTCGAGTAGCAGTTGCAAAACCTGCAAGATAAGGCTGTTTCCTTCCTGAGCAGACTCCCCAGAGCTTCTGAGTTTCCATGAAGGTCTCAGCAGGGGCTAAAGGCAATCAGCCAACGCTTGCTCCAGAGGCAGCTGGGCACCGTGGAGAGCCAGTGGTAAGACCTGGACACGGCCAGGTTACTTGTGGCAATTGCTGCTTTTCAACCAGGAATGGGCAGGGGTAGCTGAAGTAGCTTTTGTAGCTACTCTCTACTTAGCAGAACAGACGTACTCCCCTTGCAACGTGTTTCTCCTCCTTGTAGCAGAGCCTCTCTACTCCTTCACCCGAGGAGGTGGAGGCACAGGTTGCACACCAGAGCCCAGTCCATGCTCAGGAAGGCACCCCTGCTGATGTGGCTATCCAGAATTACTCTTTCAGTGGAAATCAGCCTTTTACTCAGAATTTTAATATTTTAGAATTTAGTGGGAATTATTTTAAAGTATATTTGCCTATACAGAAATAAAATTATCTAATTACATCCCTTCTCTCAACCTTCTAATTCTGATGTGATTTTACAAAACAACAAACCCCAGCCTCACTCTAATGTCATGAAGGGGAAGACAGAAGAAGTATTTTTAATATTATTTAATTCTTAATTGCAAACAATGAAATACAAGTCATTATGCAGCCAGTAAAGAACATCAGTACGCGTTCTGCAATACAGGTCAGTAAATTCACCATGTCTTACCTGAAGTTTCAGCTCTTACCTAAACAATATTTGGAATAGGTTTAAGCATAAACACTAACCTGAATTCCTGGCTCGTAATAGGTGGTTACAAGATATTTACAAGAGCCTGCCATAATTTTGTTTCTGAATCCTCAAACTACTGAGAAGACCTTCACTTTTATTCCATGTTGATGTTCTTTCTGGTTTGGGGTAAATGTTAAGTGCATTGGGGGTTAATATTCAAGCTATAGGGACAATGTTCACGGTCATTAAAGCAGCACAGAGTATACTCTCATTGCCCTGTCATGTTCCCTAAGTGTTTTGCCCAACTTTTTCTTATGATACTGCCCAGTGCAGAGTTTCTGAGCTAAAGCCACTGGTCACCCCCATCCTCTGGCACACCAGAAAGGCTTGTAGCATCTATTACAGGTTCTCTTCAGGGGGAGGGGAAGAGTAATTTAAACTGTGACAGAGTACCTTCTACAAAAAATAGAAGGCCATTTTTTCCAAGGTTCATATGACTTGGACAGATTTAAACCAACCAAAAATCCAATGTACAGACTGTACTTTTTTTTTTTTTTTTTTTTTGGCCTCAAAGCAGACATGCAGCAGTTGGCATTTCTTGTTAACTCAGGGACCAAGTTACTCCTGGCTTGCTCTTACCTACTTCCAAGCTTTCTGCACCCCTCTGCCAAGCGGGCCAGTATCTTTTTCCCACCTCAGTTTTGGCAAAAACCTTGGCACAGAAAAATAACGGAACCTTTTTGTGACTATAAGCCAAACCACCTACTGAAGACACGTTCCTTACTCAGATCGTTGGTTTTGCCTTTCCTGCATTTCTGTCTGATATAACAGTCTTTATGAGCCAACTTTACAGCAAATAATCCATCAAAAGCAACACACAGGGCATGCATATTTTTCAGTCTAAAATAATATACCTTCTCATGTTCTGCGCTCCTATCTGCATTGCAGGTGGCAAGGTTAGAAAGAGAGCTGCTGAAACACTAATCATCTTGGGTGCAGATGGAAAAGCTTCATGATGGTGGGCAAACAAGGGGGAATGGGAGGGAGAGGGAGGAAGTAAATCAGACACATGCTTTTACCTCAATACATCAGAGCAGGTATGCAGCGAGAAGTAATCTGCACATCCCTGCAGGGTTAATAAAGCTCCTTTCCTGGACACTGTGATGACAGCCTGTTCTCAAAGCAGACCGGTTCCCAATCAGTAAATAAAACAAGATGCAAAAATTTTAGTTACACAGTGTGTAGCTGGTTTGAAAGAGGGGTTCCAAATTAATTAATACATCACGTTTTGGTCTAGTGCATGGTTGCATTTGGTTCAATGAAAAAAATTATTCTTTTCCACCCTCTGATCACTTTGTAATCTTTAATAAGCAACTACAATTTAAAAGCACCTAGTTCAACAAGTTTACGATGATTGGCTGTATCTGCATCACAGAGATAGCACACCTTCACTAAGGCGGAATAAGGGTGATTGCCCATCACTCCACAGCACATTTGTAAGAAGGAAATAGAGCATGCAACTAATCCTCCAGAGTGCTGGTATTTTATTTGAGGAGATTTACTCCATGCTCTGTTTCGCCCATCCAAAGAGACAGTTATTTGAATTCAAGAGATTTGTGTCCAACGCTTTTTCTCCCTATGTCGTGGTTTAACCCCAGCCAGCAGCTAAGCACCACACAGCTGCTCGCTCACCCTCCCCACCCCCCAGTGGCATGGGGGAGAGAATCAGGGAAAAAAAGTAAAACCCGTGGATTGAGATAAAGACAGTTTAATAGGACAGAAAAGGAAAGGAAAATAACAATAATAATGATAAAAGAATATGCAAAACAAGTGATGCACAATGCAATTGCTCACCACCCGCTGACCGATGCCCAGCCAGTGTCTGAGCAGCGATCGCTGTCCCCCAGCCAACTCCCCCAGTTTCTGTACTGAGCGTGACGCCATATGGTATGGAATAGCCCTTGGGCCAGTTTGGCTGTGCCCCCTCCCAACTTCTTGTGCACCCGGCAGAGCATGGGAAGCTGAAAAGTCCTTAGTGTAAGCATTACTTAGCAACAACTAAACCATCAGTGTGCTATCAACATTATTCTCATCCTAAATCCAAAACACAGCACTATACCAGCTACTAGGAAGAAAAGTAACTCTATTCCAGCCAAAACCAGTACACCTTATTAAGATTTAGTGCCTTGAATTTGGAAAAACATTCTTCTATTTTCTGTTTGTCTTCTGAGAAGTCAGGACAGCTGAAATGCAAGTTTATTCTACGAGGTGGCACCTACCAATAAGTTTTTGGGGTTAAACTTAAAACGATGCATATAGCATCCTCAGATTCCTCTGAAGGCAGAGTCAGAGGATTCTCAACAGCCCAGAACAGATCTGTCTTCTTGTTGCTAACAAAATGTATTTTATTGTTTAAAAGTAACAAAATGAGAGTTCAGCATTGTGAGTCAACACTGCATGTAATATTAACAACATGTCCATTATGGCCCTGAGGCAAGACCCATTAAAATCAGTGGCAGATATTCCATCGACTTCAATAGGCTTTAGATTAGACTCTACCTCAGCAATTTACAGGGTGAAATCTTGGCCCCACTGAAGGATAACGTTAAAGCTCTCATTGACTTCAAGGAAACTAGGATTGTTCCTACTGCAGTTAACAGGCAAGCAAAACATTCTAGTTGCTTGCTTACTTCTGTACTGAAGAGCGGTTCAGGAGAATGACACCTCTGATCCATTATTTACCTTCTGTGATGTTTTATATTAAAGCACGCAGATCAATAGAGAAACAAGAAAACTAGGAGAATTTCTGAGTACAACTTAAAAACATCAGTTTTATCTTTAAAATAATAAATCATATTCCCTAACCTTCCTTCTCTGTGTTTTTGAAGATATAAAAACAGTATTACCTTTAATGCTTTAAGTTAGCTTAGATTTGAGGTGGGTGTTTTTCTTGCTTTTATTTTAGCAATTCCATTAAATAGTGGACTGTACCCAGGAGATGACAGCTAATTATGTACAACTACTGCTACAAAGGCTTTATTTGCTCTTCAGCTTAATTCGTTGAACAAGATCAGAGGTCTGTCTTTGTTAGGATTTTTTGGGGATATATTGCAAGGAGCCAGATCTAGGCAACTTCAACCTGAGAATTAACTCCCAATCACTATCAGAGATAAAATATGTTATTATGCTAGTATCGCGCATGAGTATCTATGACTGATTTAAATGATGCCTTGCAGAGACTACTTAAAACATATTTCAGTCTCTATTTATAGCACATAATTGGATGTCTAGCACAATCCTTCCTATATAGACATTCACATCTTTTCTGGTGCCTCTATGGCTATTCATGGAATACAAACAACATCCAAAATACTCTGTATCAGTAAAGCCACAGCTGAAGGATGTTTATTTTCTATTCAGTACACAGTGCATAAGTATATATGCAAAGCTCGCTTTTTCAGAGACCATTTCCCACTCTATCATGTAGTCTAAAGTGTAGCACGTATCATCTGACACGTCAGAAAGAAAATAGAGTCAGTTAGGCTAAAGCCAAAACTTCCCAACAAGTGATTCCTTTTAGCCAAGAGTGCTCATCTCTCTCAAGAGATGAACTACTGTATTTAGTTTGTCTGATCTAATGAGATTATTACTTCTATCTAGAAAATTAAAGGTCTAAGCCCTGACACCAGCCCCAGACTCACCCATCTGATCTCCTGTCTTCCTTCAGCCAGACTGGCATAAAAACATTTTTATCTGCTGAACAATTGTTTTCTGTTCTCTCAATCCCATATAGCTCAGGTACCAGACAGATGGCACGTTGACACACTAAGTCTCGCTGTGATTTCTGTTTATCACATATATGCAAAAAGCCCTTAACTGTTCTTAATCAGTTTCTCTCCTTTCCCTTCTCAGCACAGATCCTTGCTTCTGGATCCTCCCTTTGTCAGAAGTTGGCTTGGCTCAGGTGGGGAGCAGGATTAGGAGCCGGTGGGACAGGACAGGCATGGACCAACACACAACTCGTGGTGGGCTGGACCGTCAGCTGTAGTGACGAGCTGTCCCATTGTCCAGCTCCTAAGGAATCATGCCGCTTACAAGTTTGATTTCTCATAGAGAGTCTTGGCATTAACATTTTTAATTTAAAGCAGTAAAGTAGAATTTTCCAGCACACTTGTTTGGTGACGGTTAGTGTTAAACAGTGATACACAGCTTCCTGGGGAGCACTGATGGCCCCAAAGCTTAATTTCAGCATCCTGTATTTTATGAAAGAGTATAAAATAGTAAAGAAGTACCTGCTATACATGACTATACATGACTTTACATCAGCCTGCACTACTATTTCTTGATATGTTCCTACTCACATGATACCTTTATTCCACTCAGAAGATGGCTGCAATAGTCACAGAAGAACCTAGAAAGGTCCTAAATCGTTCAGAACAGGAGGAGTGCAAACCTGCTGCTTATGCCTCGCTCTCGTTTCGAGCAGCAGAAGCTCCTCTGCCTTCCTGCCCCAGGAATTTGCCAGGTTTATGGCTACAGCTTGTCAAAGCAGACCACGTCGCAGCCTTTATAAAGGGATAGCAACATGACATTTCAAATAATGAGAGCAGCCCAACCAACACTGACTTTCTGCCTCAGCTTTTACTGCTCAATTGCTAGAAAGAAAGACGGGGAGCATCCTTGGAGACGCTTCTACCAGTAACCGCATGTGCAGGACTTGGACTTGCTCAAATACTAAACTAAAATACTAAATATACTAAACTAAAAAGCAGTGGCTTCTACTGAAGGTTCATGCTATCCTCATCAAGGACATTTTTCTACCTCACCCTGGATACAAATATATGTTCTGCACTTCTATTGCACTTCACAATATTTTAAATGGAAAACTACTTTATTAAAAAATTTAAAAAGCATAGCCTAACTTCCTTTATAATTTGAGATTCTGTTTTCATATAGTAGGAGCAGATGTGCAAATGTTTGTTTACTCAGTTCTTGATAGTAGGCATTTGCTAGCAGATGCATGAAATTAATTTCTGCCCTAGTATTAAAAATCATTTCCTTGATTTAAATGTCTCTGATAAAGAAACAGTATCATAAAGTGGTTTAGCTGATGAAGCAGCACAAATAGAAACAATACTTGCTATTTTAGGATTGCTATTTCTATTTGCTTAGATTGCATAGTGTGTCTTTCAGGAAAACAAATAATTACTTGTAAAGTCTTCCATCCAAACATTTTCCTTTTGAATGCGTTTCCAAGAGCAACATAGCAGAATATTCATTTTTAACTGTAAGAAAAATAATTTTAGCATCAGGCTGTGATTTCCGTAGGTTTCACACAGTCTAAAGAAAATGTAGGATTTCATACTCTTTTTTTTTTCCCCCCCTGTTTATCAATTTATGGGGAGTACTGTCCAGTTGCAGAAAAACATTATGATATTGCTACTGTTTTTTTTTATTTTGACCTCGTGTGCCCACAAGAAGCCTTTGTGGCAGACAGAGAGCAAGTAAGGGGATTTGTTATAGAAGCAATGCTCCTCTTGGGCTCCTTGGTGGTTTTGGAGTTTTCATCCTTACAACAGGCTTTCAGAGAACTTCTCATGTACCCAGCTATGCAGGCACATGTGGAAGAGAAGACACGACAACTCGGACACTGCCTATACTTGAGGGATTCCCAAATACTTGAACCTACACCTTTGTGTTTGGTAATAGAGCTCTAACTGCTAGCATGGTTTTACCTGATATAAATCCATTCTTTTTAAGCAGAACTGCCTCAATAAGAGAAACTGGAAAAAAGTGGATTTGCATTTTCCCACATCATCCACTCATCCAGTCTGTAGACTGGACACAGGCAGGTAGAGCCTGAGCCTTTGTGCAGCCACCGGCCCGGTGAGCTCCCGTGGTAGCTATTCACAGAGCGGGAAGGGAACACCAGGCTGAAAAATTATTTCATGGTTTAAGCATGAAGTAGGATTGGTATCAAAAAATCTTCTGGAATTTCTATAACAAAGGAAAGTAAATTTGGTCCATTTTATAAGTACAGGTCTGTAATGATTTTGCTGTTAGAAATAAATAAAAAGAATGGTCTGTTTTCTGCAAAAATCCTTTAACCCTCAGCGAGGCATTATTTCATAAGTGGCTTGAACAAGTAGGAATCGCAGAACCGGAGCAAACACAGCGTAATTGGTAAAATGATAGTCTAAACTACACCGTTAAATATTTTACTTCATATTTATTTTTGTAAGGTCTATACACATATATTTGGGCATATGCATCCTATTCCTATTACAGCTGCATTTCACTTTCACATAAAATATACAGCTAATTTATTTGCTTAATTTTAGATGATGAAGTAACATTAAACCATCAGTCAAAAGAATGTTCCATCAGAGTCACCATCTGTGAAAGTGTCACCTATAAATCCATAGATTATAACTAATCTGCCACAGAAGTTAATGAAGTTGATGTATGACTTTGTATCACTTAGGAACTGTATCTGCTTAATAGGAACATCATAAAATCCAACTGGTTTAATACAGACTGATGCTCCTTTTCACAGTGCCTCAGTGCTTCACCATGCCCTGGACTGCCTACAGTGGCAGAAAGTATATCTAGGAAAACAAACAAACAAAACCAAAAACCCAAAAGAAAAATGAAAGTATAACTTGTTTCTGTCCTGTATAATGCAGCCCTTCCAAGCCATAATGCTTCGTTAGATTCCAGCTTAGTACTAGCATCACTGCAGGATTATATAAATACAATAATAAAAGCACAGACACACACAGCTCCTTTTATGAAAAGCCCAGTCCCATAGCACTTTACAAACTTTCATTAATTAAGCTTCACACCACACGACTCCACACTTGAAGATGATTTATCTGCATACTACTTCTCCCTGCTCAGGCACTAATGGGTCTGTCGCTGGGTCACTGTGGATACTGTCCCATGGCGGCACAGCAGATAAATAAATAAATATTAATCTAAAAATATCTGCACAGTTTCATGCTGACAATATCACTCTTCCAGACAAATGACCTGGGAGGGCAGCAGCTCTGCAACCCCAGCTACTATTGAGCATGTACCATTACATGTCTTAGCAGCAGCAGCAGTCGTTTGGGTTCCCCCCTGACCGCAACCCTACGACCTCATTTAAAATTGCCCTCAATTAGCAATCAGATTTACAGCTCCTGTGAGTCACACGGAAGGGGATGAAACAATGACCAACACCTCCAGAGGAGCGTGCCGTGGAGGAAAAGTACTGCCGCCCTGCTCAGGTCCACCCTGCAATCCCAGACCGTCTCTTAGGGCCCTTTGCAGAGAAATGGCGAACTTGTGAGCATGGTCCTTGCCAAGGTGGAACCCCTGCAGCTCCTGGGGCTCTTGGGGGGCTGGCCACGCTCAGCACTCCTCTGACAAACTGTCCTGATGGGGACAGCAATACGGTCAGGGTAAGCAAGTCTCAGGGCAGTGCTTTGGGGTTTTTTAATGGGGAATGTCAACTTAATTGACCCCTGGGATGTCAGTGAAGGGTCTCAGTTAAAGGCTATGGAGGCACCCTGTTGTCCTGCCTGTAGACTGACAACATTTTTGGGCATGTGCTGCCCCACCGAGTCCCTAACCCCCCGCAGAAGCCGGCTGCACTGGGAGTCAAATCTGAACCTTGTAATAACGGCTGTAGGAAAGGCTGACATGAGGTCTGTTGTAAACACACCAGAAATTACTTCACTCCCCTAAATTTTATCTCAGGTGAATCTCTCCGGTGCTTAGCAACACCTTATATTAAAATTCTGTTTTAAAATACAGTGTTAATTAAGCAATTAAGGATGGCAAGGCTTATTTTGTGGCATAATTTACTCATAGTTAGATTGTGCTGTAAGGTTAACTGCATGAGGCATGTTTTATGGCCTTATGAAATGCTGTCTTCCTTTTCTTATTGCTTTTATAAAAGATTATAATGAATTATACTTTATGTATTTTAAATTATTTTTTTTGATAACAAAGTGGTCTTATTTGCCACATTACCATAAGATGCTGTCAGCTAGAGTTTAGCTACAGTTAGAAGACACATTTGCACTGTGTATTAAATGAAAGCAGGCTAGATAAAAAAGAGCAACCTAGAAAAAAGAGCAGTAACATTCATTACAAATTTAGAAGTATAAAGGATTTGGCATGCAGAAAATAGTGCGCTACTTGCAAAAGGAGCATATGTATTGGTAGCAGACATAGGCATTGCTTATGAGATCAGTATGGTATAGAGCCGTTGGGTAAGGTATGTGGATCAAAATGACGACCTTCAGCCACAAAACATTAATTTCAGGAATGGTGGGACCAAACCAGCAGTGATATTTCTTATTACGAGCTGTTTTCTACTGAAGAACCAAAGAAAAAACCTCTTCAATAGAACAAAATGAGTTTAGTGCAAAAGCGCACGAAGACTCAGTTCCCAGTGAATCCCCAATCTGATCTAAACTGTGCAATGAACATTCCTCAAAACTTTTGATAAGGGCAAAGTAGGAAGACAATAAAATAATTTTCCTTTTAATAAAAAGATGATTCACTTTATTGACGTGCCTGTACGTGGGTATGATTAATACATTAAATATGAATAATTTATCAGAATGTATTTGGAATAATGTGCATGCCTAGAAACATCGCTAATATTTTTAAATTCTCCTGTGATGCATTTTAAGCAAAAAAGAACAAACGCAGCCATTATCCAACGCACACTCTACTAGAACACCTAACCTCACCTTCCTCTTCTAAAAATACATAAAGAAAGCACAGACTGCAGGAGTGACAACAGGTTAGTTCTGAAAATAAGTGAGTGACGACAGTCGTACGCAGAGGGCAGGACACATGTGGCTCTCCCGCAGGGAATACAGGCTCTCACGGGATGTGGGCACGGACTGAACTGAAGGATGAGAAGAATGAAGGAGTCGTACAAATAGTTACCCGCACAAATCAGTTCAAGGTTATCGTAGGGACTGTTCAATTTTCCCTTTGTAACTCCTGTCCTTAACTAACTGGAATGTGTGCTGGGTGCATGTGCTTAAAATAGCTTAAAATAGCATCTAACTCCAGGGAGGATTATCTCAGCCGGCGACTGTGGCTTCTAGGTGCCATCTCAATAGAAGAAATATTAATAGTAGCATCACTCACAATGACTTAAACAAACCTCCAAGTCTAGCGATTGCTCTACCCATGGCACACAAGAGACTAGCAAATAGATTTGCTGAATATTAACACAGGGATAGAAGCAAAAGAATAAATGGCTGCGAAGGGTTGTAACGTTCGAGAGCCTGTAAGAGACAATCAGAAGATTTGTGGCAAGTGTTAATTAGTAACAAGCTATAGATGAGCATTCCCATCAATCTCAGGAGGCCCAGGGAGCCCTTTCCTTCAATCACTGTTCCTGTTCTCCTGACTCGGGAGCAGCTCAGATGCTGCTGGGCAGCATCAGCACACACATGCAGCGGCAGATGTGATGGGGGGTGAAGGAGCCCTTCGCGAGACCCCAGAAAACACGCTCACAGCCCTCAGAGCTCAGCCCGTCAAATATAAAACACAACATGAAAGCAAGACAGGATGACAGCGTGGCTGATGCTGAAAGTACCCAGCCTGCCTGCTGTGGTTTAAACCTGCTCTTGGGAGAAATACTCTTCCATGTTTTTCACAGGCAAGAGCACCGAAGATGCCCTTACAGCCTAACGTACCTATACTTTTGACTGCTCATCTTTTTGCTTTATTAGGGTTCGCTAATACCCACGACTTCAGCCATCCAGGAGGGGACCGTCTTGCATATTCCCATCCTGCCCACTGCAACAATTAGCACCTCAGGACAGGGATTGTTTCTGCCACCACATTCATGTGTTACTCAGATTTCATTTAGACAGTGCTTTTAGTAGACATAATTATTAGTAATAGCCTACTAAGAAGATTACATGTATGCCTATTGCATTCCAGCTCCCTTCTCCACTCGTTATTTTCTTATGAAATACTGCTATGGGAATGGGCTTTGAAAAAGAAAAAGCATTCCTCCAGAACTGCTGGCATATTGTACTATATCAGATATGAGGTCACTATAAATATGCTGTTTAGTAAATATATTCTCATTAGAGCTCACCAACGGAAAAAACTTAAAAGAACTGATAAACATTTAAAAAAACCAACACAAATTTTAAGATATTTGCAGTAGGATACACATACAAAGGCCCAGTTTTGACTTAAGTGGACTTTTGGACCTATGAGCAAAATTTTCAGCGTATTCATGTCTTCAGTTGAAACAGGTTCTAATCCTATCTTAATAATTTATTTTTTTTTAGCCTTTATTCAGGAGAACTCTCAAAGATTATTCCGCAAAACACTCAAACAAGTTTTTCTGAAATCAGAGTGTCAGTGATCTCCTAACAAGTCTTAAAGCATAATATGCATCCATTTACATTTCACCACAGCAGAATGAGTCTTTGCAGCAGACATCTCCTTCCTCAATAACGACACACCAGTGGTTTCTTGAGACAAATAAAATGTCAACACAGATTTTACATCAAGCTCTCTACCAATCACACATCCATCTGCTTCTGCTGCATTTGCCTTCTGTCTGCAAAATATTCATCTGAACCATGGGGAAATCCCCTACTGAAAACCTTAGATCTCTCTCCCTTTCTAGTTCACTAACAGGCATTGTGCACTTCCCTTTAAATTGTTACATTTGTGGTAAATGCAGTTCCTCAGCTGGGGACACCATTGTGGTTTCAGAGAGACTGTCCAAGGTTTGATCCCCTTAGATTGTTGCACCAAAGGTAAATCCAGTTTAAAGTTGGTCAATACTTGGGTAAACCTAGCACACCAAGCTTTTGCAAGCAGCGCTGAGGTAAGGCAGAAGCCAGATGGTTAAAATTGTATCAATTTAGCTTGCATGACCTTCTAAAATTTGGCATAAACAAAATTTAGCCACAGCATCTAATCACTTATACCAAATACTATATACATAAAGAGCATAAGAATTGAGTAGTCGAATGCACTTCTCAGGAAAGTTTCAATTTCCTCTCTGCTTACCTGTACTAACCATCCAGTTCTCACCTAAACCAGGGCTCGATGTGATTCACACTCTACTCCACACGTGTCGAGGGAGAACACGTTGCCCTTCTGGGAACAACAGCCTACGTTCCCTTTTTCATGCTAATTTTTTCTAATTGACTTGGGGTTGTGTGCGCATGGTGCACACACTGCCATAGCTTGTGTGCAAGGTACTTCCCTAGGAGCGATTTCCAGCAAAAACTAGCATGAATCAAGCCACGGGGGAGGACATAAGTGCATTGAGCTCATTGCTCCCTTTTTCCTTAGCTAAATTATACTTTCTGACGCAAGGATGTTAACAGATAGCAAATAAAGAATCACGAAGTACCGATGTATCCGTTTTGAAGCATACAAAAACCTTCAACATGTCATTGCTGCTCATATAGTACCAAGCTTTTCAGCTGCTCCTCTTCTGGCTTCCATAGATGCAACCAGAGAATTAGTGATTACTCATATATATGACTTGTATGCCCTTTATCGATAGCTGACCTAAAGGAAGGTCCTCAAATTAAACAAGATAGTCCTTGAAAAGCGAGTGGTAAGACTCCTATCCCCCTCCATGAGTCAAACCCTGCTCAACCTCGCTGCACAGGAGTTTACAGCCATTGGCCATCAACACTGGAAGGAGCCCAAGCAAATGTAATGCAGATGATAGACTACAGACATCCTCAGACAAATAGGGACAGAATACTGCCACTCTCTCCTCCCCTTTCTCCTTCCCTCATGTAACCTTGCATACAGTTGAGGGGAAAGCAAAGGCCTTAATTTTAATATCCTGTGGCACCCTGGTCCCATAGCACATCACCAACAGCTTGGCAATTAGGTAGTTTCTCAACAGCTCCGCTGCTCAGTTGAATAGTTTTCATTTAAATCTGAACAGAAATAAGACCTGCAAGGACTTCTGGAGTACTTTTTCTTTCATTTCACCATATTCACAGAGCAGTAGACTTCTTTTTTAACCTCCTCGTATGAGCCTCCTCTAGTAAATGAGTGTTTAAGCTATTAGATGTGGAGTAAAAAATGTGCAGACCATTGGCTTGCAATGACTCTTAATAAAAAGCCTTGTTTCCAATTTTTCCTTATGAACTGCATCGAGGTTTTTATGGTGGTAGCACTTACCTTGTGGGAAAAGGGTTAATGGTTAATCTCAAACCCTCCAGCCCTGCAGCACTAACTCTTAACTTAAAACATACCAACTTTATGTCAGATTTTACAGTGATTTCGGCAATTATCATTGTTACTATGGTGGATCACAGAATCCGGATCATCGTTATAAAGGGCACTACTCAGACATATAAGGAAAGTAAGGATCTTCCCCAAACATGTACACCCAGTCTTTAAAATTATCCATTGATTTCATTAGGAGTTTGGTACCTGAATAGTTTTAAGAGCCTTCACATTAGCATGGTGAGAAAACACAGGTGGACACAAAAACTGGCATACAGCATCCATGTTAATTTTTCAGGGTGATTTTTAAAGTGTATTTAAGCCCACCAGCAGCATTTCTTCTGTCCTCCTCTCTCCTCCCATAAACACCCACAGACATTGTGCACGCATGCAGTACATTGCTCCCACGATCAGATCTAGAGTGGCCCAGTCAGTCAGAAAAGTTTAAAAGGTGAGACTTCTGCCATAACATCATCCTCACATCGAATCTCTAGGCATCAATAGATACAAATAACATTCCGCATTTGTTCTAGAAAAGGTCAAAAGGTACCTTCTAATTTTTGTAACTGCAACAAAGACGCTGAGTGCCCCAAGAAATGCATTGTATACAGTGAGTGCATCCAAGCAGTGGATTCATCTGGCCTGTGAACTGAATCACTTAACCAGGAGGCCGCAATAATTCTTGACGCTCCTTCCAGACTTTTATTGCAACCAAGCCGACTGTGTAGTTCACACTACAAAACGTGATGGTGCTGAAGAGACACTGTTTGCTGTCACCGACCTTTAGAAATGCTTACCCAGTTGGCTGTTGTGCCAGTTCCCTTGATGGTTTCAACCGGCAACTCCACTTTAACAAAATGGTTTTCTGAACAAAATCCAAATATATCCTGTAAATAGCTCTTCTGTTCTTGTTTTAGGCATGTCACTTCATTAGACTATAAATATCAGAATTCAAAGGTCACAAAGAAAAATGCAAATGTCATTTATAAGGGTATTATAAACAGCAATAAAGTAGTGATCTGGACAAATTTCAGACTGAAGTTCACAAAGGGAAAAGTATTCTCTCATTTACAAGATCAAGTACAAAGAGGTCTTCACGCTTTAAAAGAGCAAGATCTATACATTCTTTATATAGCATAAATCAATGCTTCATGGCTAGATAATGGTCCAATAACTTTGTCTCCTGAAGGACTGCTGAGGATCAAATGGATACAATTAAGTGAAAAATATAAGTACTTACAGGAAGAGTTTAAAATGGATTAAATCATAAACTACACATAATGGCTAGTGAAATACTCTATGCAAACCGACTGAGGTCACATTAGTTTTCTTCTTGGAAATCTACTGTAGGTAGTCAGTGAAAGCAGTAAATTAAATTTATAGGAAGATAAAACACCACACAGTCACTCCAACATTTCAAAAGGCAGAAAAATCAAACAAAACTACTGCATTTCAGAGCAGTAACTCTCAACACCAACTGGAAAGTATGCCAGACCAAATCCAGAGTTGAGAGTTGTTTCCTGCAAAGCAATGTACACACAGAACCTTTCTGCATGGGCTTCAGCACCAAAACCACCTTTCCCTAGCCTTGGCTCTCACCTCTTGTCCTTGCAAAAACCAGCTTTTTGGTAAAGACATTGGCAATAACGATAGAAGAGGCAAACCAGACTATATATATTCTCAAACCATTTGTAACAGAGACGCTCTTTGCGCCAGAGCACTATCTGCACAGGTGTCACGCGTGCAGCTTTGCTGAACGGCCCTACCCACGTGCTGCTGCTGTTGAGAGAGGTGGCCCTTTCGGTGGAGGCTGATCCCTTCGGCCCCTTAACCACCCCTGTAGCAAAGTGCATTAAATGGGGTCTACTGCTGAGCTGCAGACTGCAGAAAGAGCAGGAGCACACTTGCTCGCTCCCCCTCGCAGAGAGATGCTCAGTCTGAGTATTTGTCACCACCACCGAGAAACCTCTCTGCCAATATTTACAGTAATAAATTAAAGCCTATTAAAAACAGAAGTTGACTCTTTGGTAGCACAAGATTTAATGTCCTCTGTCCTCCTCCACTTGAGAGGTGGTTTTGCTTGACTTAAATAACATATTTATAAAATTTGAGCACACAGTTTCTTCAAATACCAAACAGCTATTACTGAATAACTTAGACTCCCAACTCTCTCGCTGTATGCATCTTGATTATACACATCTTGTATCACCAAGGCTGCCTCGTTTCAAAGAGGACAAGAATGAACAATGGAAAGGTCTGGTTCTTAAAATAATAATAATAAAAAAATGCTGCAAGCTATTTAAAGGGTGAGGAATTTTGCAGAAATAAATGAGGCATGAGTATTCTTCATTAGATAAAATATTATTGGACTATGTCAAAGGCAACTGTTTTCTTCCTCTAGTATTAATGAGAGGGAAAAAAGTGATGAATTTCAGTAATTCTGAACTTTGCATTTATAAAGTAAAATTGCTCGGGTGCCATAGATTGATTAGACTTCTCTGATGGAATCTGTCTTCATTGTAACTCAAAAAAAGAAGCAAATAAAATTACTGCAGGAGTAGCTTCAGCTCATGCAACATAAATTCTTCTTTAATATTTTAAGATCAGAGTTTGCTCAATTAGCAAAATGTTTGGAGGAGACAAGGAAGATTCATCTACTGCCATAGCAAGCACATGCAGGGGAAATCATGGGCTGCAATTACAATAACTACACATAAACGTTGTAGAATGTTTACATGTGGCTGTTTCAAAACGAAATTTTGGATGCACAGCCTCCACTTCGACAGGCCAGCCTTGCCCATACCGGGACAGTTTTCAGATGCCATTCCGAGTCCCAAACTTGCAGTGACACAGCAGCCTGGCGAACGGCCAGCAGTGGGTGCTGAGACCCCTTCTTTCACACCACCTCCTAAAGAAATTCATTATCTTAGCTTTCTGGGGATCTTAAATGTATTTACTATAACTGAGATCCACTGTGAAGCAGACAGAGCAGACATGGGGTCCCGTCACATCACATGACATACCAGAAAAGTCTTAGAAGAGAATTAAATATTGTAGGTCACTTTTATTTCTGCTTTGGCTTCACGTCGACAAAACCTTTCCCCAGGCTTTTTCTACAAATGTTGGAAAGATGTGAACTGTTCTATGGCTACAAGGAAATTTCCAGGTGTTACTTTTATTAGTCGTTATCTTTTTATGTCATCTTTGTATGGGATACTACATTCTTTCAAAGAAGTGTCTTGAATCTCAAATGTTAAACCAAATGTTATCCATTCAGCTAATACCACACAGCTGACTGGGAAATCTCTGATGTAAAGTGAATGAGGTCACATGGGAGAGAAATACAGCACTAAAAAAAAAAAAAAAAAAAGGAGAAAGACAACTCACTGCCATCTGTTTCCGATTGGATTAATAAACAAACTATTGAAGAACCCTCACAAATAAAAAAGTCTCAATTATTAGAATGAGGGCATATTTTTCAAATTAACCTTTCAAATTGAAGCAGTAATAAAACATTGATATGCATGTAAAGCCTCTCTAGATCTTTAATGTGTCAAGAGACCCATTTAAAATTGATTTTAGGATATATCATCACCTCTAGCAAGCATAAGCTGAATAATTCTTTCTTATCCAGCAATGGGTGGGAAATGTCCTTTCAGAAAACTTTGCAAAATGGCACTGAATTTCATTCCTAACTGTGGCTCTGATAGGAAAATAACCTCACTCGAGAAGAGCTCTCAAGCACCATCTTAACTTCCACTGGATTCCACCCAAATGCACACTCAAAAATAAATATACTTTCAGGCTCTATATATTTGGGGCATTTAATGAAATGATAAACAGAACTGATTCACTGGGAAGTGAAAGGAGAAACCAATCAATTTATGCCAGAGGTTTTTTTGCACAATAGACTGAAAGGACTAAATAAAAACTGGAAATTGAACCCCAGCAAATCTGACAACACACCCACACAAATTACTTCATTCTAATGTAAAAGTAGTACGAGCCCGGAGTTGCTAAGGCTTATGATCGGTGTCTTATAGTTTCGCGTTTCCAGTAGCAGCTATACTTCAGCAATCACGCAACCATTTGCTCTTACCATAAAGCAGTTGTCTACCTGTGATCACACGCTGGTTCAATTTTCCATCTCAAAATCAGATATAAGGTTTCTACTACAGCCATTTAGAATTGTAGCCTTAACTACGAGAACAGCCTGAAAGGTTTCGGAACAGACGCAAAAATGAAATAAAAAACGTGCTGAACAAATACCTGGTGATTTGTTCCTTCTTTTTACTGACTGCAGAAACGTGCTGCAGGTATTCCAGCAAGACTTACAGCTCTGCACTTCTAGACTATGAACTTCTAGACTGAACTTCTTATCACACAGCAGTGAAATCCTTTTATGTAAGTGCTTTTGGTAAATCTAATCATTATTTCATAAGTAAATTACTGACTCTGGCTTCAAATTTCCCGACTTTCTCTGTCCATCTATTTATCAATATAAATCTTCATATATTTCAACAAGATTTTGGCTGACACGCACACATTCGTCTATTCTTTTCTCTTTTGAGGAATAAACTAGTTTTCTTTGGAACAGTTACTGGAAGGAAAATCAATGGCTTATGTTCAATTCTTGGGTTTCTATTGCCCGAAATGTCAGAACAGTCTGTCAGTTATTCCTATTTTCTAATCCAGCAAGTAGAATATGATAGCCGAGATAATTGTTGTTTGAAAAAAAAAAACACAACTATTTTTTGTAAGTCATATACATTATAAGAGAAATCAAAGAAATTTGTTCCTCTGTGAATTTGTGGCACTCCAGCTCAGTCAAAAATTTGATGGGTTTGGGTGCCTTGAAGCCTACACATTTTCGTAGTTCATTATATCCAAAATAATTACTGTCTTCTTCAGAATTTCCCAGAAAAATAAATAAAATTATAATTTTCTAATTAATTCAGTATGACTTTTCCATGTGGAAACTGGTCCAGGTCTTATAATTTAAGAGAGTCATTTCTAAAGCTGAAAAGATAAGATAACTTTTTTGACATGGTTACGCAGGTTTGGCACCTTGAGAATTCAATCATTCTGATAAAGGTGGCCAGGCCTTGGGAATAAAAAGAATAAAAGAAGAATAAAAGGGTCATGAACAGAGAGAGATAATCTGGCTTCTTCCCCATAGTCATTAGATTCTCCCACAAAATTTAACACGCAGCATATATAAAAATGCTGAAATGGATTGGTAAAGGCTACAGGAATCTGAGAGTTAAAAAAAGGATGATCAGTGTTAGAATGAGAAAAACTAGTTGTCAGAAACAAGTTGATTAATCGGGGATCTTATTGCCTTGCATTCATAAGCATACAATTTGAGATTTCTTGAATACTGTGTTAGCATTAACTATTCTAACTCTGGGTATTCTTTGAGGACAATTCATTTAAGTCTCTCACACTCAACATACACAGAAAAAAATACAATCTCTCATGAAAAAGAAAGATGCTCTCTTTTCTTGTACAAAGCAGAGCCCTTCCCACCTACATAGTTACTTTGGTTATTTCAAGTACCTTGAGACCCTTTCCTGCCTGCAATGTTTTGCAAATTCTAATTCAGTTTTCTTGCTGGCTTTCCAAACTACTACTAATCCATCTCTCCTGCAAGTTTTATTCCTTGTCCTTTTCCGCAGGGATGCCACCAGCTAGATGGCTACAGCACTTCCTCCAGCCATGGATATGCACACAACTTGGAAGGCTCCTATCATCTCTGGTCATTTGAAACTGGCCTCACTGCTGGCCAAAAGCTCCCCTGCCTGTGAATAAAATCTATGCTTTGTTTTAATTATTTGCTTTCTGGGGAAAACATTACACTTGCTGACAAGAAACAGTCATACAACGTCAGCCAGCTTAATGACTGTGGTTGCAGCACACTGTGATGTAAATTAGAGAAACCGAGCTCAACAACATGCTATGTTAGTGAGCAGTGAGTTATTTTACTTGTTTTTAAGCTCCCTTTAGGGGACGATCTGAGTTCTTTGCAAGCCAGTTTATTACGAGTTTATCTTGAAGAATTCATTTTTCAATCATAATATGCATATTTTAATTGCAGTTTTTGGCAAATTGTTCCAACTGTAGCAGCAGTACCTAGCGCCTGCTTTCAAAGTGAAGTAAACTGGATCTCACATAACATAAATTAAGTTTTGATTAGGAAAGAATAATGTTTTACCTTCTGTGGCTTGTTCCCTTCATCACCCCCCTTTCTGATTAACAGTCACCAGAGCAATAAAAAGGAAAGAGAAAAAACATTACTTGAGCTTTGATAGTTACAAGTGAAAAATAACATAAGTAGCGAAGAATTTCCAGAGTCTAGAGAAAACACGTGGACAATTGTCCACTGAAGATTATCTACAGAAATAAACAAATAAACAAACCTTCTACGTAATTGTATCTCAGTTAACCACTTGCTGCGAAACGGTTATCTAGGGTGTGCTTAATGCAAGACCTGCCATGCTTTTGGTCCCAGGGGGGTTCAGGCTGCTTCCCGCAGCTGGCCAGGCGAGCACCTCCACCTGTACTGCTCGTGGTGACTGCGAATGGACAGTGACTAAACACCACTCAACAGAGGAGAAACCACCCGGCTTTCTGGCCTTACATTTTCATCATATGTTAAAGATAATTTCATTTCAGGACAGAGAGAACAGTGATTCATGGTACAGAAAACATACTTTGAAACAAGGTCAAAGCAGCTCTGTTATTCGCTATATGGGATAGACAGAAAAAAGGCCATGTGATTATTAGAGCTGATGGATAACAGAAGGCATAAACTTTAAGACTTATAGTCTCAACATTTTTCCTTGGAAAAAAAATGTTCAGGACAAAATGCTTTAGCTCATTGACCATGAAGAAATTGGTTTCATTTCATCCTTAGTTTTATATATACAGCATAACACTTGCGATCAGCAGCTTGGATGCATTGTTCTAAAAATGTTAGAATGATATACTGATCTTAAATTTCTCTCAAATTTCAAAATTAATTTTTGTCCAAACTAGCTGATCTAAAATCCCCACAAAAGATGTTTGAAACAGCATTAGGTAAGCAAGATTTTTTTTAAAAGAAAAAGTCACAGAGATTTTTAAAAGTCACAACTGTTCAGTATTTAGATCTGGAACAGATTTCTGAAGATTTTTTTAATGTACTCAGAAAAAGCCTTTGACAATCTATTTATCTAAATCAGATCTATCTAAGCACTCTTTGATGCCAACCCTACAGTTAGTTCCACTATAGGTTATCTCCAGATAGCAGGCCAGCTCCTCAATTCTCGCTTTATTCACAACAGAATTCAAGTAGGACTGAATAATTTTTACAAAATACACGACAAGGGACAGTGTGCAGCTTTAACTCCCCCTCGACTGGTTTCCAGCTGTCGGAATGGGTACGAGTCACTTGGCACAGGAAACAGTGAGCAGTATTTGGGAAGATGGGGACAAGCTCTCCAGCCCATGTGAAGCTCACAGTTATCAGACGGGGAAGCATAATGACAAAAAGTACCTGTCAAGTATTTCGCAGGAAGTTAATAACACGCTAAAACTAAACATGATAATAATAGGGTTGGGCAAAAGATTTTAATCCCTCCCCTTGAGGAAGCAGAGAGAGAGGGCTTACAGGACTTCTTTTTCTGGAAAGGGTCCGATTTCCACGAGAAAAGAGTAATGTTTAATTGAAGAAGCAGACTTCAGGGTTCAATTTTTATCAAAAGATACTAGTTTCCATGGAGAGTAAAATCCAGAGCATTGTCAACAGCTCTACAGAAACACACAGAGATGATATTTGGGTATTATGCTTGTGCTCAATATACTGTTTTCCTAAAGTTTTTTATTTCACATCTCTTAAGATGACCTTAGTTCTTGAATTTGACACTAGTGACAAGCAATTTTTTATTCTCATGTGGGTAAAGCATATTGGTTTTATATTGACTTTTAATGAGGTAAACAAAGAAGATTTCTTTTAATTTACTGTGTTTTCATTACATTTGTTGTCTGCTTAGTATTAGACATAATATATCATTGTAAGGAAATATTCCTTGCAAGTTCCTTTGAAATTGTTTTGTCTTCTAAGCAAAGGCTTTACTTTTTCTTTCAGACGTGATCTGTGTCTTTGGTTGAAACTAATTCCATCCTTGGTAACCATATCTAGTTCTGCCCAGATATTGCTGAACTGTTGATGAGTTATACAAGGAGGTAATAAAGCTTAGCCAGACTTAGGGAAATCTTGGTTAAGCTATTCAAACTGAAAACCAACTCTTCCAGTCAGCAGTGAATTCAGCACTGTATGTAGGACACAATTATCACATTGCCGAGTTCTGCCTGAGTCCCTGCCATAGCACATGGGGATGTATCAGGGGTTAAATATGACTTCATTAAAATCAATGGTAGTTTTGTGACGGAATTGAGTAAGCTGAGATTTTTAGCCACAATTGCTACGTCATGGTCTCATCCATGACTAGCACCATATCTGAAACCCAACGAATGGTAAGGGAAAGGGAGAGTAGCGATATGAAGTGTAATCTTGGCTTTATCAAGACTCCATAATTGCTTTCCTTTGTAAATTTATTTGCATGTTCTTAATCTCTAGGGTATGACAGCAAAGCCAACTGGATAAATTAGGGGACCCTGACTAGGGCAAAATTAAAATACAAGACCACAGAAAGGTACAAATTGGAAAAGCAGACACGATGTAGGACACTATGCTGCCAGAGATGGTAATGTGCTAGGAAATATCACAATATTAGCCTCTTCTTGGCTTCAACTTCATAAAACATAGCAGGCACAAGAAGTTATGCCATCCTCATAAAACCAATAGTACACAATTTTGTAATTCCCCTGAGGCTCATCATGGAAGATATGAGCAAATGTCACTCAAAGCTATCCTTACATTTCATCTAGATGTCTTGATTCATAGCAGGAAATTGTGCTAATAAGTCATAAAGGTTCTGTAATTCATTATGTTGTCATTATCGTTTGTAATCTTCCTGTAATTAGGTATCAGTGGGTTTCCTTGGAGAACATATGATTGAGCCTTAAATTGCAGAATATTCTCAGCAGCATATGACTGCAACTGAAGCGCTTGTTATGTAGTGTTTCTCAAGTGTATATTTAATGTATGGAGGATTTTTTATTATGTGCAAGCCAGTCTGCCAGGGAATGTGTGCTCATTACTGTATGTGCGCTTAACGTCTGACAGGTCCGTGGTTATTAATAATGAGTTGGATCCCCTCATTGCATAAACTAGCATAAGCAATCTAGTCCAGCTTATGGTCAGGCACGGGGCGGGGAGTTCAGAGCAATATTGATGTAGTAACACAATTATTTTAAGAGAGCATTATACTTTAAGCTGCATCAGCAGTCAGTTTTCTTAAAACATGAACAAATCAGTTCAGTTGCTCTCTGTGTAAAATCATTAAGCACAGGAACACGCAGTACACATGCAGACATTTCCATCGTGATACAGCCCAAGTGGGTTCTATACGGCACTCTACATATGTATTTTTATATGCACAGACACAGAATATGGTGCTGGAAATCTGTCCATGCACTGTAATGTACAAACATTGCCACCTGAGGCTCCTCTAACAAAACCATGAACCGCCACTCTCCGCACTTTCTGCAGCTACTGCATAAAGACTGTCCCAATGGCTCTGACGACTCAGCCAGGCTCCGGAGCAGCAAACAAATGTTTTTCCAGCAGAAATGTAAGTGTGCTTCAGAAAAGTCCCTCTGGTATAAACTGTTTTCACAATAATGGCAATGGTATATCTGTCATCATTAAAACACTGACAAAAATACAGTTAAAAGTGCTCAATGAGTACTTTCAACTGATGATTTACAGGGAAAACTGTTAGTCTTTTCACAAAGCCCAGAAATATGCCAGTAGAAACCTATTACAGTAAGTACCTATCCTCAAAGAAAAGCAAACAATGAATATCCCCTTATCTCTCTTTTTGTGCAAGGGAAGCCATTAGCTGGCAGAGCTGCAATTGAGCGTGAAAGCAATACATATTTCTCCCATATTGAAGCGAGAAACGCTGAAATAATTAATAGCACCAAGAAGTCTAATTACCTGCGTATTTATATTTACTAATTCAGTTACTAGCATGACATTGACATCATTCTTCCACTTACAGTCAGACCCTTTATCTAGTCTATCTCAAAAGCATAGTTTCCAATAATGTCATATACATACTGTCTTATCTTTCATTTCAGACATTTGCGATAAAGTTTTAAAAATAACTTTAAACATCTTTTAAAATTCAAATGAAACTAAGAGATACATCTCATTACCCATGATTGCTATTGACAAAAATAACACAGTATCACAGGGCTTCTATCTCCAATCTCTATAGCCTGATCCTGAGCCACTGAAGTAAAAAAAAAGAAATTGTACAAAATGGAAATATCAGACTCCCACTCATTAAATGAGAACTCCCAACAGCTATGATAATGATCCCATAAGATATCCACTGTAGACATAAATTCAGAAGACTCCAAATCTCAGAATTTTAAATAATTTTATCCATTTTCATTACTTAGTGATTTCTTATTGCCATGAAAGTTGCTAAATTACAAATGCTGCAGTGAAACTCTAAAAGTCACCTGGATCTAGATGCTGAAAATCAGCAACTTTCCCAATGATTTAGAAAGTTGGTGGTTTTGTTTTTGTTTTTGTTTTATTGTTTATTTATTTATTTATTTATTGGACCACAAAGCAGAATCCTAAAGAGATCTTTGCACAAAAATACCCCCTCAACCCACCCCTCCAAATCTGTGTTTATAAAAGTTGGATCTTGATATCTTGGTACTGCAAATCCTTAAAGATAAAGAAAAAAAGAAGAAAACTGGTAGCATAAAGCTATGACAGTGAATTTTAAGCCTCTTTTTCATATGTTCACAGGGGTCAAGAGTAGATGTTGGTAGCAAAAGAGCATATTTGAAGAAATGTGAGTTAAATGTGATCCTCAACTCACATGTGAAGCTCTCAGCTTCACTACCAGGAAGCAATGCTCAGAAGTATTTATTAACATAAATCTGAGCTCCCTTGAGCATCCTGTCATTAGACAAAATGCCTACATTTTTTTCCCCCGAAATGCTGTGACGCCTGTCTAGCTGTTATCTTTCTACCTCCAAGGAAGCTGCATTTTGTTGATGGGAGCTATAATTTTATTATGCATACAGTTTTTAAAATAATTCTGGTGTCCTTGAATTTATAGAAGAGATGTGACAAATTGTGCCGTACCCAGTCTGAGTTTCTTGGAAGGAAAATGTTATAAAAATAGAAAATACTGTTACAATATCCATAGTTGCACCAAACATTTAATTGGCTATTTAGTGAAACTTGTTTTAGAGTCACATCATCTTTCATTCTCCATAGTTAAAGTATTTAAACAACATAAAGATCACCATTTTATATAGAATCAGCAATAAATCTACAGTGTATATGCACAATAAGGAAGAATGCACCATATCTTTTTCAGAAAGAATACGAATTTTCAAGGGTTCAAATAGGAGTGAAACTCTTTTCTATGGGTGAATCCTTCTGTGAGCTCCTAGCAGTTGAGGGATGGTAAAGCATGTTTACGTGGTCAGCAGCAAGCACTTCTTCTGGATCTAGCAGCGTGCAGAGAGGATGAGTGAGAAAGAAACGGGAATCAATCACACTGCTGCACAACAAAATGTTTGTACAAGGCGACTTGTAGCTGCAAGAGGGTAAAACCCAAAAACCTCAAATCTGCAACCTTTCTTCATTTTCCTTGAAAACCAAGACCCACAGCAGACACCTGTGGTTCCATAGTAGCAAAATTAATGTTATGTCTCATTTACGTAAAGGACAAGTAGAGAGGAGCTCAGAAGAGACATTTGTCTGCTTGCATTGGACTGGAAGAGGACCTACATTCACAAGTGTCTTCCCCGTGAAGACACGCAACTGCACAAAGTGTAGCACAAAGTGCTACACACCGAGCTAGTGACTACACGCCGTACAAGTGACTAATACTGAAATCAGCATTCAGCCCTCAAACCTCGCAGGCCCTGGGGTGGAGAGACCTGCTTCGGGGGGCGCATGCTAAAGCCTCCTGAAACACGTGAGGCTCCTTTGCTGTGTGAAAGAGAGATCTTTGGAACGTTATATCAAGAAATCAATAGAGCTGATAAAGCAAACTAAAAGGGTAAACATATTTTTTCTTTGTATTCATTCTTGGTGTTGACATATCAGAGCATTTTTTCAGGAATGAAATGCCAGCAGACAGGGACAGTAGGTTGTCTGGAGTTCACTGTTTACTGCATGTTTATGCCACAGTGCTCTCAGCTGTAACAAGATAAAAATTCCCTCTGTGTAAAGAAAAAAATCTCCAAATATATTCTACCAGATAATTAAGCAATACTCGTCATCAGCCATACTAGATTAACAACTCTTTTCCTCTTCCTCCCAAGCTACATTTAGGAGTTGCCTCTTTGAAAGAAATTTGCTTTTGTCAGTCATCCAAAGGATTCCTGTTGAACTTCTGCATCCCAACATGGGATGCAATTACAGTGGCCGCTTTTCAGAGGCCATCACTTAATACAGAGAAGAGGAATATTAGCTACAGAATATATCAGGAATACTGGAAAAAAGATAAGAAAATGGCAGCTGAGTGACAAGCATTAGCAGCAGGCGGTATTTTTCCTTTTTACCACTAACATGGGATAAATCAGAAAGGTGCTCAGGGCAGTGATATGCTGAACTGTAGCTGGTGCCGCTGGCCAAAAAGCGGCCTGAGACCCTTCACTATTTCTCAATAGGTGCCAGGATTAGGCCCTTCATAATCTATGGGCGCAATGAAAAAAAAACCACCTTTCTGAAGTTCATGTAGAGTGTGAACATTCACGTTTCATTCTCTCTTTTTGATGACCTGCTGGTATCTATCATGGGATTAACTGGAATTGCCCACAAGAAACCATCTGCCCTGTATTTTGGAATCAAACACTCTTATCATAAAAGAGCTGCATACCATATATAATATGCAGAATAATTTTGTAATATTAGAGGACCAGTGGTATAACCCTCTTTTTTCCCCTCAAGTGTTTTTTAGACTTGTTCATTTTACAAAAAACATGCCATTTAGTATCAGATATCCAGTTACCAAGTATAATGCCAAACAGGTATTTTCCAGTTAAAAATCCCTCCATTTGCCTCCCTTACCCAAAACAAGCTATGCCATCTATTTTGAAGTTGAATTTCTCATTGACTCCTGTATCGATTTTCCTTAAAAAATAAAGGTGACAACATGACAATCGTCACTAGATGGTCTACGTTATACAGTATCTGCTGTATTATCGGCAAACCCCACATCCCTCATAAAAAGGGTAGGGAGAAAACTGATCCTCTTCCTCCTGTTTTCATGGCAATTATACACTTTTGGGACTACCCATCACTTTAGCATATGCCTGTATAATTATTTCAAAGTCTTTATTTGACGTATGGCAGTCCTATGGCAACACAACCCAAAAACATCTATCTGTTTTCAGTCAACTACTGGTTAGAAGAAAATGAAGATATGTGGATTAAGACCGACAATCTCACCAGTTTATGTACATTCGATGCTTATTCAAGAGCGGCGTCTCCTCACAGTGACAGATAAATCAACTAAAATGTCCATGAAAGAGTAAAGACTCGGGAATGGGCACAAAGCAACCATCAGTCCATGTAATTGGGATGGGCAGGAGAAGCAGCGTTATCCTAGAGAATATCCACTGGCTGTGATCAAAAGGTTTTCCAAGCGCTGTGATCCACGTGGTGTCCTGCTAGCACGCTGGGCATGGCTCTCCCGCGGCATCGGCTGTATCATCTTCAAACGTGGGGCAGAGGAGGAGAGAAACGGACCAGATACCATGGATAAAAGACAACCTTCAGGTTAAGTTCAGAGCAACAACCAGACCTTCAAATCCTTCTGTCAGATGAGGTTTTGTCTCAGAATAATTATATTCAAGTTTTTCTTCTGGGATCTTCACCCAGTTTAACTCCCCACGTAGGGATTCTGCCACCATCCCTGCTCAGCCCTGGAACCAACTCATTTCATGCCCATCAGTTAAATAGAAACTTTGACAAACTTTCTACAATTATGCCCTGCTTCTTGTTTGCTTTCAGTACTTTGCTTACTCAATTTCTTTGTGATTTTGCATGATGTTTTCAATTCCTGAGAAATACTTTAGGAATTTGCTCAGGATCCTTGCAGTAGGTGCTTTGTAAGTACAATACTATGAATGTTATATTCCGATTTTTGTGAACTCACATTTTTGTCAACAACGCACTTGAAAGAAGAAATCTCCTGAATTCTTAATTAGTGTAAAGGTATAAATAGCCCCAAATTGCATGTTGGGAGCATCATTTATCCCTAGTTCTGCATGAGCTACATTTTCTCAATTGAAACTAATTTTTACCTAACCCAAGAAGAATAAAAAATGTCAAGAAAACTTTTTTTTTTTCAGCATTTGCTGAAGCCAGGTCCTTGATTCAGAGAGCATATTGGTTTAATCCAAATTGCTCCTGATGTAAGCCCAAGCCGTCTAATGAGATAATGAGATATACCACTATGCATTGCTGTGCCCCTAAGGAATCTCATTAAAATTTGGAAGTAGCACTGTTATTAGCCACTTTTTTCCCCGTGAATACATTTTTAAATTATTTAACAAGTTCTATAGCAAACAGAGTAGTATCCATTATTATTTGACGAAATATTTTACCCAATTTTCTAACTGCCCTAGTTTTGGAATCTCTGGTACAGGAGCAATGAACTCACTGGGGCTCTACAGAAATACAGAAACTCCTCTGACACAGTGTCGTGGTTTAACCCCAGCTGGCAACTCAGCCCAGTGGGATGGGGGAGAGAATCAGAGGGGTAAAAATGAGAAAACTCATGGGCTGAGATAAAGACAGTTTAATAGGGAAAGCAAAAGCCGCACACGCAAGCAAAGCAAAGCAAGGAATTCATGCACTCCTTCCCATGGGCAGGCAGGAGTTCAGCCATCTCCAGGAAAGCAGGGCTCCATCCCACGTAACGGTGACTTGGGAAGACAAACGCCATCACTCCCAACGTCCCCCCTTCCTTCTTCTTCCCCAGCTTTCTGTGCTGAGCATGACGGCGTATGGTGTGGAATGTCCCTTTGGGCAGTTGGGGTCAGCTGTCCCGGCTGTGTCCCCTCCCAGCTTCTTGTGCCCCCCAGCCTGCTCGCTGGTGGGGTGGGGTGAGGAGCAGCAAAGGCCTTGACTGTGTGTCAGCACTGCTCAGCAACAACTGAAACCTCCCTGTGTTATCAACACTGTTTCCAGCACACATCCAAAACACAGCCCCACACTAGCTACCAGGAAGAAAACTAACTCTATCCCAGCCAAAACCAGCACACGAAGATTTTCAGGTTTTCTTTGCAACATGTGGAGAACAGACTTTTTTCCCTACCACTCTAAGTGCTCTTCATTCCTCTGATGTTTTTTACAAGAGACTGTTGGATAGTGAAACCAATTTTTATCAGATTAATACATTGATATGTTATACATTGTTCCTCCAGCTCCTGACAGGTGGATATGACTCAAGAAAATCTAGAACTGATGAATTAACATACAGCATCGGTTTAATATTTTAAAAAGGAGGCCCAGACAGGAAAGATGACAAGTGAGGAAGCCAGCAGTGTACTGTCTTTAAGTATTTCTCTCTCTATATATATATATTTACACACGCACACTTGTACAGGCACTGTTGAACTTCAGGTAGGTCAGTTGTTCTGGCAGCTTGAGAAATAACCACAAATCCCAACAGAATACAAGGACTACCACATGCTACTAATGAAGAGCAAAACAACAGCAGATGCATCTATGAGTAACTTCTTATCACATATATTCCTCTGGCTGCTGCACTGGAAAGCACTGTACTTTCTGGTTTTGTTACAGTGTTCATTGTCCTACAGCTTACCTATTTTTACGTGTCTTGAAATAATAATAATAATTAAAAAAAAACACCAAAAAAAATGGCCATAGCTGCAGAATAGCAAAATTATACTTCAGCTATAAATAAACTTAGTGGGGGATAAAAATAGGTCATGCTGGAGATTCCGGACTTCCTTCCTTCCAAGTACTCAGCTTGAACCGGTCAATACAATTTCCCATTATCTGAGAATGAAGTTAAAAAGGGATACTTCTAAACTCTCCAGGAAGAAGCTTGTGCTCCATTTCATTTTCTTTTGGTGAAAAGTGTTATGACTTTTTTGGAAGACTGATTTTTCTCACCGTAAAATTCAATCTTACTGTTTGTGTCTTGAAATACGTGATTTAAATGTCTTTTTTTCCTGAAATAACAACTAGGAACGAATTCTGTCTAATCAGAACAGAACTGCATTTCATTTGTGACTGTTTTGTGACATTTCTGAAAAGTTAATTTGAACCCAGAAAGCCAATTTACATGCATAAATCCCTGCCAATGTCCTGCTCTACTGTTTTGGTTTTGGGGTTTTGGTTTTTTTTTGTTTTTTTGTTTTGTTTTGGTTTGGTTTTTTTTTAGCAAAGCATTTTAAAAACTGTCAAAAACCCCATTATTCAAAGTGTGTGTAAAGCCTTAACTCCCCTTGGCTTTTACAAACGTGTCAGACAAAAAAAATGGAGAGGAAAAATAAAGATTCTTTGCTAGATCCAGGCCCTTACTTCACACTTGTGGCAAAATTTTAACCAAGCTGAATATCTTTAAACTGGGGAGAAGGTGTATGTGCATAAGTGACCACATCAAAATGACTGCAGTATACACAAAAATGGCCAGTGAGTAATATCTGTGAATTATGGCAATGAAGACTTAAGGTCAGGTCAGCTGTCTGGTGGGTACACCAGGCACCAGATGGTGGGTACGCCAGTGACGAGTGGTGTTCCTCAGGGGTCGGTATTTGGACCGGCACTGTCTAACATTTTTGTCAGCGACATGGACAGTGGGATCGAGTGCACCCTCTGCAAGTTTGCCGATGACACCAAGCTGTGTGGTGCGGTCGACATGCTGGAGGGAAGGGATGCCATCCAGAGGGACCTGGACAGACTGGAGAGGTGGGCCTGAGCAAACCTCATGAAGTTCAGCAAGGCCAAGTGCAAGGTCCTGCACATGGGTCAGGGCAGTCCCAAGCACAAATACAGGCTGGGCGGAGAATGGATTGAGAGCAGCTCTGAGGAGAAGGACTTGGGGGTGTTGGCTGATGAGAAGCTCAACATGACCCGGCAATGTGCACTTGCAGCCCACAAAGTCAACCATATCCTGGGCTGCGTCAAAAGAAGTGTGACCAGCAGTCGAGGGAGGTGATTCTCCCCCTCTACTCTGCTCTTGTTGAGACCCCACCTGGAGTACTGCATTCAGCTCTGGGGCCCCCAACAGAAGAAGGACATGGACCTGTTGGAGAGAGTCCAGAGGAGGGCCACCAAGACGATCAGAGGGCTGGAGCACCTCTCCTACGAAGACAGGCTGAGAGAGTTGGGGTTGTTCAGCCTGGAGAAGAGGAGGCTCCAGGGAGACCTTCTAGAAGCCTGCCAGTACCTGAAGGGGCCTACAAAGAAGCTGGAGAGGGACTTTTCACAAGGGCATGTAGCGATAGGACAAGGGGTCATGGCTTTAAACTGAAAGAGGGTAGATTTAGATTAGATGTAAGGAAGAAATTCTTCACTCTGAGGGTGGTGAGGCACTGGAACAGGTTGCCCAGAGAAGCTGCGGATGCCCCATCCATCCCTGGAAGTGTTCAAGGCCAGGTTGGATGGGGCTTTGAGCAACCTGGTCTAGTGGAAGGTGTCCCTGCCCATAGCAGCGGGGGTGGAACTAGATGATCTTTAAGGTCCCTTCCAACCCAAAACCATTCTATGATTCTATACATGGGGGCCTGTGCAGGCTTAGAGGACTGGTGCTGAAGCTAAACCAGCATTGCTTCATTCATACGTAAGCAAGACACAAAAACTAGTTTTAGATGTCCAATACCCTTAAGTGCAGTATAAACACGGCCAGAGAAAAGATGTAGTGGGGGCCCGTAAATAATATCCCACATGCATACATGTACATATAGACATCAATAACATATCAGTGTAATAATCTGATATGGACAAAATCTTCTAGAATAAAAACTCCTGAACGAATGTAAAACATCCCTCTGATGTACAATCAATTCAGTGTGCCTTTCAGAAATCTCGTGGGGCTAGAGCAGATTTGAAATGCACCCTATACTTTACCCAAAGGATGAAAACTTGTTCCTTCTTTTAACACCCCCCCCCTTTCTGAAAATCTAGGCATTACACTTTTCCCCAAAATATAAAAGCTAAACATCTCTCTATGCACCATCCTACAGTGAGATGCATCAAAAAAGAAAGCATTAGCATAATTAAAAATAAGCATCCTTCCCATTTCTGTTTATTAAGCCAAAATGTAATTATCAGAGACATGCTGTACTAGATGTTGCCTTTGCAAACAGACGAGCCCAGCATTGTAAGCAGCCTGCTTCCTAACCGTGTATGCATATTTATGTGCCCATTTGTAAACATTTTATTTAGTTGATTTTCAGTTATCAGTTTCTAAGACTTTTAAACAGAGTTTAATTAAATTCCATGGACTTACAAACAATTACTATGCACTTATTTTAGAATATTCTTGGCAGCCAAATGTTCGGTGTGTTATTATAATTTTTGGTAATCATAAAGTGTAAATTAATGAGAAGTTAAGATAGAGGGCCTATAACTTATCTCGGAGAAAGTAAAGCGTTAAGTATACTAGTAAATTAATTTATACCAAGTTGAACAGAACAGCATATTTTGTTACCATTTTGGGAGATTTCCACTCCTACAGCTACTCAAAACAACCAGAACTGGCTTTCTTACTGTGGCTTCACAGGGGTGGTCAATGTTCAGTCCTAAATGATGAAAGCTGAACTCTTGTGTGGTTGAAGATATCTCATTAAACAGCTAACTCTGGAGCAATACAAGCTAACATACAAGAAATGAAGGTTAAGATGATAAAAGGCATCCACTGTTGTTTGCTCAACATCCTCCTTGTAAACAACATGAAGCTACAGATAACATCTAAAAAAACCTAATGAGGGAAAACTCAATTAAAATTCAAAACTAAACAAACAGGCCAGAAGACAAGAACTAAATGAAAATATCTCCAAAGATTAAAATCAAAGAAGGTGAGAAGGATGCGAATGCCATCAACAAGGCTGAATGTTCAGTAACGCCTCCTCATTGCAAACCCGTATGTTGCTCCAACAGGAAGGAGAACCCCTCTGTGATCTGAGTCCCCTTCCAGAGAGGCCCTCTGTCCATGCAGGGACATCACCCAAGCAATTCACTGGCACTGGTGAAAGAAAAGCTCTTCTGTAGGCTTTTTCCAGGTACCAAGTGGTTTCCCCCTGCTTTCCAGTGATCTGCTTACACGTGTCAACACTTCAGGTTTTGATGAGGATAACAAGGCCAGTTCTTACAAGCCATAACATCTGCCCTCCAGGTCTCCTCAGAATAACAGGGTAAAATCACCTTGAACTTCTCGTCTCTTGAGTCTAACTCCCTTTGTCATTCAACTTGTTACCACTGGCAATGATGTTCTTAATTTTAAGCATAATCCTTTAGACAATAAAAATTTCTGGATTGGGCCTATGTTGGTGTTCCAACAGTGGATTGATCTGAAGCTGCTCTGCAAATTGTGTTCAAATATTTTTAAGCCTGAATGAAACCTGAACTTGGATGTTCAGAAGTACAATGTACAAGTCTAAAGAACAGAGAAGTGAAGTATATAAATGTAACAGCTCCTTTTCAAAAGGAGCTAGATGTAAAACCCAGACTTGGGAAACCAAAGAGAACCCCCAGATGGAGCAAATTACTATGCAAGCAAAGGGTATAAGCATTAGATCAATCTTTTCAGTGAAGTCAGCAGAGAGATCTCTCAATAGCAGTGTGATGAGATAAGGAATTATGTTTCTCCACGAACAATACAGGCTTGAGAGGTACAGGAGAGAGATCAGCAGAAGAGAGGATAAGGGTAAAGACTGAAGCAAAGTTAAAAATTTAAAGAAAACTATTGTCTATTCAGGATTTAACCATACAGAAAATCATAAAGTAGAACTTAGTTTTAATCACCTCAACTTTACAAACTAAAACGGTGGAGTTTTTTAAAGCAAGATAGTTTAAAAAGTAACATTCATGAAAGTTCTCTGTCTTTCTAAATGACTGCATGAAGTCACACAGAACCAGCCACCTTGTCTCTCCCTAAAACATCAAATCCCAGTGACTCACGTGCTCTAGGCAATCTTTCATGACACTTTTCAAAGTTTCCACTAATTGTTATGCATCTTAAGCATATTGGTCAGTGCTTCATATTTCCATAAATACACTTCCATATGAACTAACCTGTCTGTGGTTTTCTCTGATGGCAGGTCAGATGTTTCCTCTCGGAGCTCCTGGTTTTACAGGTATTTCTGCGAGGCTCTGCAGATGCCACTTCTCTTTTGATTCACATCTGCCAAGGGGAAGGTGGGCATTCACAGAAACCGCTGGGCATGTAACTTTGGGTGCCCAATTTATGTGTCCATAAAGATTTCCTGAATATTATTAAAGTTTTATATTCAACCGGTCTTCACAACTGATGCACGTTATTAATAGGACAGCTGCCTGGTCAGCATCCTTATCCACTGAATCTATTCCAGTTGTCTAACTTCACTAATTTGATTATAAGAATTATATTGTAAGGCCTTGATATGTATGATTATGCACCATCTACTGTAACACTTAATAGCTATTAAGACCTCCATGATGAAACAGTAATAATCATATATTCATATTAGTTACAGATCTTACAGTAAAGCATGTAAGACCTTGCATGCATCCATCAGAGTCAATAACAAATAAGAAATATAGATAGAAAGTAATACTGAGACAGCTCTTCAAGCTACAATTCATTCTTGTCTGCATTCGACTTGAGAAAGTTTGATGACATCTATTCTGAACTGGAATGTCATAAAGACAATCACGCAGCAAAGGGAGAGCCAGCACTGGGTCAGTAGATACTGAAGAATAGCTTTGGGAGTTGTCAGCAAAAATGTAACACTAAAACCCGTGAGCATGAATAATAGTGCCCTAAAGAAGGATATAAATACGGAATAGAATAGAAAGCAAAATTATATCAGTATGACTCTATGAGCAATTTGGGACACTCTAGAAACATAAGGACAAATATCATATTGTCAGAATAAGAACATGAAGGCGGCCAACATATTACAGACTTAATATAAAAAAAAATAATCAGAAAATGCACCAATCTCATTGCCCGCAGCAGCAAATGAACTAGAAAGAAATATAAGGTCCAATTCAGAGACATGGAAATATTGAACTGGGAACAGCATGTAACCTAAAGCCAATATTTGGAAAGGGTTGTCGTATATTTGAGCAAAGAAAAATTCATCTACAAACATGACATATACTTCTGGATGATTTTTTTTTTTTCTTTTTCAAGGCTGCATAGCTATTAGGAAATTTTCCCTACGGCTTTGTAAGGGAGGCTCTTCTACTGTTATATGTATGAAGGAAAGCAAAATGATGTTACATTATTCACTGAGACAGTGAAGACCCACAGGACTTCTGAGCTTGCTGCTGCCCATCACAAGACACTGCCAGGCTCCCCTACTACACACAATGGTTATAAAGACAGTCCAGACAAAACCTCATTCACCCACTGGGTTTTACAAGGAAACCCATTTCCTTTTCCTACGGCATTGCTGGAGCAGGACTGAGGACCCCGGGCTGGCCGGGTTGGGGTCACCTGCTTCCCAAAGACCGCAGGTGATTCAAGCTGGCAATAAGTAGTGTGAAGAAGGGATTAGGTTTTGGTACTGAGCCTGAGGATTTCTTCCTTCTCAACAGTAACTAAATGATATATTTTTAAAAAGGAGTTTATAGCAAGATGGAAATGTTTTAAAGCTGCAGAAACTGAAGAAAAAGGTAATGGAAGATGATAGTTTGAATTAAAAATTGGTGACTGTTTTTGAAGTTATCTGCAGTTTCAAAATCAGTAATTGCCAAAAGAGTAAGACTGTGATGGACTCAGGGCATCTCTCTTATTTATTCAGTTGCTAAAGTAATGCAGGAAGAGAAGCCACAGAGTCTTTGGAGCACCAACTTGCTGCTTTCATTCTCCTGAGAATGAGTGTACCAGACTTTGGGGGACACTTTGGGAGAGAAAACACAAGCTGGAAGATTATGTTGTTAAACGGAAGCAGTGGAGACAGTAGTATTGCCAATGATGGCAGAGAACAGAAAACTCAAGATTGGGTTATAATTATAACCAGGCATTGGCTGTGTTTCCTACTGGAGGTTTTGAAGATACATCCAAATACTGTGAACAGGCAAAATTTAAATTCTTCTAAGTGTACACCACCCGGGATAAGAGGAAAAAAAGAATGGTTCTGAATAGCCTATCTGCTGAACTCAGCTCATACTTTCACAAGCAACTCTTTCATCGTGTCCTACTATTTCTTCTGCTCCTCAACTCTTTCAATTTTAAACTGAGGAGACTACTTAAGCTATAGGTTTACTTGAGCTCTCCTGTCCTCTCCCCACTACGATGAAGCTGTGTCTTCCTCTCTACCAAGTGAATAGTCTCATCACACTAGACCTCTCACGGAGAAAAATCTTAGGACAACTGAAGTCTTTTGAAAATATTTAACTGAAAGAAAGGGCAGTTGACGAACAAAAGAGAAACAGATAATAAACGATCGTCGTAGTAGAAGATTCCAGCAAAAGAGTAACCAAGGAGATAACAGGATCAGAAAAGCAGATCATGATAGGAATCTGAAGCTTAGCATGCTCATTTTGCTAAATATCATCCAAATGGCCCTGAATGTAATAAGATACTGAATGATCAAAGAATCGATGCTGATCAAATCACCAAATGAAGAACAATTTATTGGTAGGTAAATATGAAAAAAATCCAAAAGATATCCCCAGTAGATTTCAGCACAACAAGACACAGTGTAAAAGGGTAATTAATAAGTGACAATGGGAAGGCAGAAAGACATAGAAGGCATGGAGAAGGCAAAAAATGCCTGTTAACAAAGACAAGAATAATGGTAAGCAGGTAATATTACAGCAGGTAATGACCCTATCAAAAAACAGCTGAATAGAAAAACCTAATTATCAGGAATCTGTTATGAGACACAAGCTGAGACAAACGTCTAAAAGCCTATTCTGTTCTCCTGCATGGCTCACACAGCTGTAGTATCTGAGCATCTCAAATCTCTCCATGCATCTATTCTCACAACACTCTTTGAAATGGGGTAATATTGCTATTTCTTTTTAAAGAACAGAGAACTGAGGAGTGTCATGCTAAAGCCAAGCTCCCCAGAGGAGTTTGTGTCTTACTTTCATTGATGCAGCCCAGATGTTCAGTTGAAAAATCAAATGGGAAATCTGAGAGAAAACAGGGAACTGGATCTAAGTCCAAGGTTTACCTTTTCTTAACTGAGCAAACCGTCACAAAATAAGACAAAATTCTTCCTACAGAGGGCAACAGTGCTAGAGATGGGGAAAGCAGGGTGGTAAAGCAGTGATGTCCCTCAATCGAATCAATCTAATTGCTAATATTTTTCCAACATCATTGCTCTTTCTTTAAAAAAAGAGATAGATAAAAAGAAACTTCCCAATCCACAACAGAGGCAGGACTGGAAGCAACAAGATACAGAAATGACTCTGGGGGCATGCAGTAATCAAGATAAAAACAAAATGCAATCACAAAACACCACAGCGAATACATCTAAAGCCCACTGCTGAATCAAACTTGCTGTTAAGAATTAAACAACAGAAGAAAAAAGCCTCTCTTCAGCAATAACACTGAAGCCAGATAAAAAGCTGCTGGGCTGTCCTTAATCCCATTGAGTAATTTTTCACACTCCTGGACGGCAGCGTCTTCTCCTAGAAGCAGCAATTCTCACACCCGTAGAGCTGCCGCTCTCCTGTGCTGGGGGACAATAGCTCTCATGCACAGCAACCATAAATACATGGTATATACACACCAGTGGCAACTACCGATAAATTAATGTCATGGGCTGTCCTACCCCGCTGGCATCCACATCTCTTATGATTTAGATCCATTTACCAGCTGTATTCTCCTCATCCCTCATTTGCGGTTATTTCATTAAACAACTATCATATTATTTCCCATCAGCACCCTCCCTCATCCCCACAATGCTCAGGGGATGCTTTGCTACAACTGTAAATGATAGCAAGCCTTTTCACTCTTCTGGCAATGACTCTGCTTTTACATGGTTAGCACCCAGCTCCCTACCTCCTTGCCAAGAGAAACTTGCCGCTTAAACAGTTGTTGCACAGGACAAAAAAAAAAGAAAAAGAAAGCACAGGGAAAAAAATCAGAAAGCATAAATGTACCCTGAGAAACAGGAGGAACAGTGCTGAACACAATCAGCTGACAGTCGCTGCCAACAGACCGAAACAAAGAAAATGGAGCTGCATTTAACGGGCGCATTCAGGAAGAAGCATTGCTGGCGCTCTCAGACACATTACAACAATAATCTTTCTGATCCAGTTTCCACCAAAAGCCAGTACTAAGCACGAGTAAAGAAGTGCCAACGTGTTTTGGAGCACATGCAGTGAAAACTTTCATAATGCTGCAATCCTGAATCTTGCTTGAGTGGCAGGTGGAGACCAGAGGGTCCCAGCGCACCTGCAGTTAGCAGCTTCTGGTAAAAGTCTGCAAGGGGGCCATCAGCGAGCAGTCACCAGCACCGCTTCCTAGAGTGGCTGCAGTAAAACAAACTTTTCATATAACCACAGCAATAAATCTCTGTCGTTATCAGAGTAAAGCCCTCACAGAAAATGCACTTTTTTTTTTTTTTTTTTTAAACCAGCATTAAGGTACCTCAGCCTCACATTGGAGTTCTACCTCTGTCTCCTGCTTGAGCTCTCTGGCAATACTCTGGCACCCTACAACCTCCTGGCCATTTCCACTCCCGAGGCAGAATCTCACAATTCCTGTGCTAAAAAGCTAAGAAAGAAATGTGTTATCACCCATGTACCAAAAGAGTATTTTTAGATACCCAGCAGAGACATCCAGCGCTCCAAGTTATCACTAGAACTTGAGTGGGTTGATGCTTTTCTCTGAATACAGGGCTCAAAACTGGTGAAATCTCTCACTCAATGAAGCACTTTGAATAAGTTGAATAAAATGAAATATTTCTACTGTAGGACTGTCAAAATATTTTATTTCAATCAAACATTTTAACAGAATTGGATAAACTTGGAATGTAATCAGCGTCTTTAAAATTTCTTGATTTTTCAACTTCTTGCCCTGAGTTGGGAATAAAATACCAAATTTACTAAAGTTTCTCATGGACTAGAAATGGTGTTGCCTCAGCTCTACCGTCTGTTAAAAAGCCTTTCTTAAGAAAGTGTATATCAGAAGACAAGGAATCTGATCCCATCACTCTAATACACCACCCTAACAGACTGGATCATGTGGGAGAGCCTGAGCAGGACAGGCTGCAGCAACGTGCCTCTTGCCGGCACTATTAGTGCTCGGCCTAATTTCAGCTGTGTGCAGCAAACACAAACAGATGGGAGCCTACCTCACAGCTCAGTGTATACAACGTTGGAGATGAATCTGGAAACTCATGTGAATCCTATTAACTCTGTGGCTGCTTCAGCCAAAGTGCCATCTTGCTTTCATTCGCATAAAAATCCCATTGGAAAAAAAAAAGATAGATAAAAATCTATTATAGCCTGTATGGGACACCCTGCAGTTGATTGAGTGCATGAGATAAAACAGATACAAAATTTCATCCTGTAAGTCTCTGACACGTTAAAAAAAATGCAGATCTAAAATTGGCCATTCCTACACTGAAGAATAGCAAATTATGCACAAATTCCCAAAGTGAGCCCAGCCCTGAAAGCAGCAACACAGCTGCATCGACACAGTACCGGACCAGTTTATTTTGCTTGAACGAATCCACAGGAATAAAAAATGCCCTGTAATTTAATGTTATGCACCTTTACACTCCTGGTATGCTTTCCCAATTTTGCAACCATATTCCCTTTATTCCGATTTCCCAGTGCTGGGGGAGTCCTGGCCAGCAAACCTCTCCCTTGTTGAGTTTGAGATACGCAAAAGTGAAGGCAAGGGAAACCTGGCCCTTCTCCCCACAGTCCCTTTTCTGACAAGGGGTGACAAATACAAACCTTGACATTGCAAAACAGTATCAGTTTAAACCCATTTTCACATTACCTTTGTATTTTTTCCTATCTACTATGCCAAGGGCCATCCTGTAAAAGGGTGCTCTGGAACAGTTTTGGGGCAACCCTGTAAGATGATTCCCAAGGGTGCAGTTTGGGATACGACAAGTGCTTTGAGCACCCAATGCATCAAACACTCTCAGCTGAGAACGAGTTTCCAGTTGCCAGCAAACTATTGCCCAAGGGGCCCCTACTCTGCAGGGTCACTGAGTTCCTACCAGAGAGATCTTGCCCGTCACCAGCCACAAGGCTGGGTGGGATTCAGAGGGTGCCTTTGCAAGGAGCCTTTGAATGGGTCATGCCACATCTCACAAGTGCTCCATCAGGCACGGCGCAAGCACAGCCAGAGGAACACCGCTTAGATTTGCAAGATTTGCTCAGTCTAATAAAGAAATGTAAATCTTTACAAAAGGCCAGGGAATAAACTCTGCTTCTGACTCTTAACCTCCACAGGAAGAGCTCTGGAGTCCTGATTGAGATCCCTCCCTCTGAGAGGGTATTTTACTGGGAAATAGAGAATTTGTTGAACCCGAATTTAAAGGGGAAAAAAATAACAAATCATTAGGAAAGTAATGCAGAGAGAAAAATAGCAGCTCAGAGAAATCTCATTTGAAAACCTATTTGACTGAGAAAAAGGCTGTGAGCTTCACATAAATAAATAAATAAAACACAGGAAGAAAAACACCATTAAATCCAGAGCCAGAAAAAGGAACATTTATGAGAAAACAAATTGTAGCCATATAAAGTTCCCTTTCCTCCAGAAACACATACGTGCAAGTAGGTTTTGCATGACAAAGAAAATAAGTGCAGAATCATATACTGAATATACAGTGGATTTAACAACAGTGGTAAAGAGAATAAAATCCATTCCATACGAAATGTATTTCTTCCCACAGTAAAAAAGAAAGTTTGAGTTGCTTTCCCCATCCTTGCTGAAGGGTACTGCTTTCCAGATACAGCCATAAATTCTGTAAGAACCATGTTCTTCAGTCTCATCACAAAACATTTGCATCCGTGGAACCAAACCCAACATGTTTATCTCAAGTACTTTTTTACTCCAGACAAAAGGTAACTTTTGTTGTTACACACTTCCCAGGGGTTTGCTATTCTAACCCCAAACACTCCATTCCTACACCCATTTCCTTCCACTCATTTTCTTCTGACATCTCTGACACTCAGCAATTGAGGAAGAGCCAGACTTTTCCACACAGCTGTAAACCTGGAGTAATTTAACTAAATGAAAATACATTAATTACTCTGGATTTAGACTTTTGCAAAGCAGAACAAGTCCTTACCTCAGATCCAGGAAGGGACATGAAACATTGTACAACGCTTTTCTTAAGATAAACATTTAACTAAGTTAAAGCAAGGGGAAACAGGTGATCATTTCTCTGAGTTTTATTAGCTGTAATCTAGAGACTAACAAAAAAAAAAGGAATACATTGCTTTAAAAAAATAAAAATAGTGAAAAGGCAGCTGTAGAAAGCAGGCTGTGATTTGAGAAGAACCTCTGTTTGAGATTTAGTGACCAGAATGGGAGCTCTGATTGTTTTAATCTGCCAGTACCATTTTACTTATCTATTTTTATGGATTTTGTAATAACAAGGAACCAGAGCTACACTAATCACTGTAACAGTTTAAACTTCTGATCAATGGCAAATTCAAACTAAATTTATCAAGCGAAACATTCCCTCTGTTTCTCTTATATATGCTCAACCTTGAATTATCTTTTAACAGTTTGCTTCCTCTTCTCAGTTCTCATATAGTGCATAAATATTCATAAATGTAATAAACACTTATTATAGAAATCACAGCCCAGAATAAGGTGTTACCAAAGATTTTTATATGGACTGCAGAGTGAAACCTCTACCACACTGCACTGACTCTGCAGCAGAGCCGTTACGGTTCTCCACCTCTATATCCATCCTGCAAAGACCCATGCATACATCTCCACACACGGATCCACCATGAACACAAAAGTTATGGTATCTTCAAACTGATACCTAGTAGGTAATATGAAATACAATCCTATGCAAAGGATTCTGCAGTTTTCATATCAGATCAAGCAAGCCTTACACACAGTGCGTGCAATTTATTGAGCGCATGTTCACATCTCATGATCTAATTACCACCCTGATCCAGTACTGTTGTGGCCAAATGAGTGCCATGGAGCACTCCCTCCATGAGCAGCTTCCTGCTGTGGCAGCAAGGGCTCACCTGGGATGCACCAGGGAGGTCATCCTCAGCAGGGCCAAAGCTAGGAAAACGGCGAAGAGGAGAAGACCTCACGCACCAGTGCAGAAAACACGTCCGCCACCTGCCAGCCACCAGGGTTTCCTTGCTGCTTACTGGTTTACTGCCCCATACCTTCCGTATACTACTGGTGCTGGTTGCTCAGAAGAGCTGGAGGCACGTCTGGGGCATCCCAGCAAGACTAGGCGCGTGGCCCCAGCGAACAGGACTTGTGATCTCTTTAGGACTGGGGCTCAAACATCCATTGACATTTTTTCTTAATGCAAACAAGGTCGCAGTAAGTAAAGCTCACTGTGTAAGTAAAGCGAGGCAAACGCCCATGACTTGCAAAATTTGTAAATGGGGCTTTAACAAATACTGTTCCCAAACACCAATTTAGGGAAATTTTACCTGTTAATCACAGAAGGTCATCTCTCAGGGAACGGCAGAACAAAACTGCTCTTCCTAAATGCAGCCAAATCCTCCATGTACAAGACCCTCAGAGCAGAAGTATTTACAGAAACACATTTCCATTTCTTCAGAAGCAGAAGCTACTAAGTTCTTCAAATCCTGTCCTCCATTGACCCATAGCCTCCTGCAGTAATATTTCTCTATTCTGCTCTTGTATTTTGCACATACTTCTCCACAAAAGATAATTATTTTTCCTGCTCCCACAGCACAGGAAAGTCAGAGGGGAAGACCCTCTTCATCAGAATTTCATATACAAATGTAGTGCAAAGACTTGATTACAAAGACAGCCTGCATCTGCATGTTTTATTCATCCTCATAAACATGATCAGTGTCTTAAAAGTATTTTTTCTCCCTCTCTGTTTCTTAAACTGAAGAAAATATGAAGCTAGCTTGCACGAACAAGGTCTAGATCACCAGTCAGTTTAGCTCTGCAAAGCTGTAAAGTCTTCTGTGCCTAAAATCAGCATATACAATTTTTTAGATTCCCCGTGTAACTGCAGTAGCTGGTTCTCCCTGACAATTTTTAATTTAAATGTTTTGATCTGATACTTTCTCTAGTATCTAGAAAAGAAAAAACCTAAGCATCAGAAAAAGAGAAGCCTGTTGCCATCACTGTGTATTAAGTGTCTTCCTGTCCTCAAGTTGTTCTTTCAAGGTGATCATTAACCAGTCCTATAAAATCAACATACTCTTTATTCTTATAGGAAGACAATTAATAAGTTGCATGAAGTTAACAGTGTTTCTTCAATTTTCCAGCTGAATTCAAACCTGCTCTAGAGTGATTTGCAGCACAGCATATGATTTCTAGCAGATGCCTGTTTTAGCAGATATTATTAGCTTTGAAACCATGCATAAACTCTCAGAAGGTCAGAGAAGGATAAAAACCGACAGTAAGAGGCTCAAGTAAATGAAGGTAAATACATCAAACAATCTGTTTAACACAGGCACCACATGAGTCAGTAGTGTCACCTCTTCTCTGCAGAGAAAGTCAAATCTAGACAGGAAAATACCGATTTTTAAAACTCAAGGACAGCAAATTTTGTTTAGATGAAAGAACAGGGAAAGGAGGAAAAACAAGGCAATAAAGTAATTGGCAGTCATTACAGCAAATTCTGCAACATGGCAGCAACATGCAGAGCACTCCCATCTCCAACACCCTCACCTCAGGAATCCCCGTGCTTCTGCCCATGAAATAAACACATCTGTAGTGGTAACTCCAAAAATTCTTCATTAAAATTAGCTGCTGTGACGTATTACAGGCAGGACATAAATAACCCCCATTTCCCATGCCACAGCTCCCTGTTGAGGCTTTGCTAACACAGGCACTAAGCCTCAAATATCTCCTGCTCGTAAGTCTGCAAGGGGAAAAAAAAAGCAGCTTATCTATCACCTAATTTTTTTCAAAAACTGAGCTATTTCCATAAAGGCTAGAATTGCCTATGGAAGACTCTTTAAATCTACAGCTGAAGCTTGAGGTCCAAAGCCACAGTGTGATCATCTCAGGCTGGTCCAGAAGCATGGGACGTGTCACTCCTCTCTCTGCCCTGCCTTTTGGCCACTGTCCTTGCCAAGCGAGACCAGAAACTCTGTAGTGCATTCTCCTGTAAAACTGGTCAATTTTTATTGGGAAAAAAAAAAAATCACAGGTGTGATGCTACTACAAAGAGTTTTACCTCATGTGGATGTTACTCATTTTGTATAATTTATAGAATATTTTAGGTCTTTAGAGAAGAAACTGCTTGGGCAGTTTGTGGGCTCTACCACAATTGAACCTCAAATTGTTATGCCTATCCCTAGGTATTACCTCAAATCTACAAACAGTAGCAAATAATTACAATCTTCACTAGAAATACTTTCCTGAAAGTCAGGAATTGTTTTATGTATTTTCTTGCAAGTAGACTTCAGTTTACAGTAACACAATACTTATGGTGAACTCAGATACCAACTGGGTACTAGAAAAAGGGAGCCTTGGTCACTCGTACGCAGTTAATCAGCGTAGAAAGGTCAGCTTTACATCTACATACATAGTCCAAACTGTAAATGAGTTTCTATGCAAAGAACACAGTAGAAGTCTTTTCTATATAGCGATCTGACTTCCTATTCAGGCAATAAAGAAACAACTACCTTTAGTCTAATAGCTTCCTTCAAATTTTTTTTCCTATTATTTTGAACAGTGTTATTGAGTCCACTATAAAGAATAGGCCACAAAGCTTGTATATTATTCTCTTCTATCAACAAGTCCTTTATACCAACGTGTACTGTGAAGAAACGGGAGGATGAAAAAAATATACTGCTCTTTCAGTGAAACAAGATCTTTCCAAGCTCAGGCTAAAGAGTCACACCTAAACCAAAGGCAGTATGCAGTGAAAACTGAAAATCCCACTTTACTTTGAAAAGTAAAAACTAAACAAACACAAAAATCTAGATGAAGCATAATGTCTATTGGCAAAATACTCGTATGTATTCCATTGTTAATACATAAGAAGGGATTTATTTGCTATATTTGAATTTGTTTTCAGAACATTAAAAGCAAAGTACACTGAATAATTTAAGCTTTAATGTATTTCCCTGAATGGAACACGCTCTCATGAGAGGTGAGTAAAAGAATCAATTTACGTTGTGCAAATGGACAGTAGTAAAGAAAGATTTCCCTAAACACAACACGTCAATACAATTTACAATCTCTGGGTTTATATAAACTACTATAAACCTGTTTTTCATATTTTGGCTAATGTAAAACTCTTGTAGCTGAACCATAATGGCATTCAATTCTTATGCCTGAATAATTTGAATCATTAGAAGGGAACAAGAAGTGTCTAACATATGGGTGGAGAAAGGGAAGATTTCAAATAATTAATCAAAACTAGGAAAGAATGAAAAACTAGTTCTCTGATACTTTGGAAGAAATTCTGAATATAGTACAAAGCAGTTGCAGGCTCTTCAAATTTAATCAATAGCATCAGCATGAATACTAAAATATTATACCTGTGTTTCAGAGATGAGGACAATAATCTTCTCCTTGGGTTCTCACCGTATGCAAACTGAAGCCACAATTTACACATACAAAGGCCTATTAATCTGAAATGGCACAAATTTTGGCTTCTGTAGTCTTTATGCAATACTAGATGTGCATCAGTGCAAGAGATGAATTTTGCTTGTAAGGACTAGAGAGTCAGTAAAGAAGATTCAGTCAACGAAAAGAAAACCCTTTACCCTGATTAGCAAGTCAGATGTTTAGTAAAGCTGCCATGATGAGACAGAGTGAGTTAAAAGCATCAGTGACTCTCCGTTCGAAGTTTGCAGGTTCTCAGGTTTAATTTGCCAAAGGCCAGAATTCAGGAGTGAGGCAGATCTAACATTTTTAACGTGCAAGACATAATGTATCTCATACCTTGATTAGCATGGTCTGACTTAAGAATTAAAGCATTCAGATACAACGTTATTACAAATAATATAATTGATTGAAAATGCTAAGAAATTCGTTCATTTATGGCTTGTACTGAAGCAAAAGTGCAGTCAGCTGTTTGGACAATGAGTCAAGGGAGAGCAGCAACGCGGCTGTCACAAAAAACGCCTTGCTTGGTCCAAGACACTACTGGAGTCCAACCAAATTAGGAGCAAGTGGTCAAACAAGAGGCAAAAGACAGCACAAATTGATGAGCCCTAGATCAAATGTCCCGAAGCTCCCTGCTGGGCATCTGCTTAGAAAGGGCTGGTGGAAATGTCATTTCCCTTATTATAATAAAGTGATTCTGTTTTAAAAGTATTGAAAAAGGGCAGAAAGGTAGGGGGTTTCTCCATGCACGCTGATAGCCATACGCAGCCTGGATTCCTGCCACCAAAAGTAAAGGAGGGAGGTGAGAAATGGTCTTTGTATCTAGAAAATATCACACATGCACTGCTGGTCTGCCTCCGAATGAGCCAACCAACACCAATTAATGCAGAGTCAACAAGACAGCACCAAATTTCATCGCTTAGGAGGCTAAACAGCAAATTTAAAATTACAAAGCAATAAATTCCTTACAGATGTAAATAGCTTGGAACCTATCAACTGTATGTGTGTTTAGGAATGGCTGAAGGAAATGTTATTACTCATCAGCTGTAGCTCTGAGGACATTAAACTATAGCAGTTATGTATCTAATCTGCACAGGTGCTTTACTAAATCCTACAAATGCCTCTCTCAATCATTTATTGTATAAATATCTTTAAGATACCCAAGCCGCAAACTATTACAGTATAATTTCTTCCCGGGAGTAATTGAATCTTGCATGTATTGATGAAAACCGCAAAGAGAGCGAATACAACAAAGACCAGCAATTACTAAAAGAAAAAGCAGAAGATTATTTTTAACAGTCAACAAGTTCTAATGTTCCCTCCCATATATTCGCTACTGGAAATTCAGAATATCCTGAGGTTAACTCAGGAGTCATTCAAAGTCCTTTTCACTCCAGTCACAAGTCGTCAGCTTTTCTTTGAGATAAATCAAAAGGACATAAATTCACAGGGGAGGTTCCCTCTCTCATCTTTTTTCTTTTATTTATTTTTAATTCTTTCAAGTGGCTTTTGGTATTGTTTTTTGAAACATCCATTATCCTCCAAGTCTAAAAACTACATGAAAATTTTGCAACCTCCTGATATATCATTAATGATTGCAGTTCCTCCAATGTGAAAGGGTGGAAAATCAAAGAGGTCTTTTAAATAGATGAAATACAGGTCTGTACAGAACAGTAACAAAAAAGTGTCACTTGGGGAAAAACTAGTGTTAAGTGTGTTTGCTATTTTATTTTTACAATTCCCATTTTGAACTTTTTGGGATGCAAGCACTCTTAGGAATCTCTCATTGTTCCTGTGTAACGAAATTACGGAATTTTTACTTTGCTGATTTCAAAACAGATAGATTAAGAGCATGTTTTTTCTACCTATGTCTGACTCTCTCTCTCTATTGCCTTTTTTTGGCCAAAATTGCTCTTGAAAATCAAGGACATATTCAGATATGGCTACTCTGACTAAACTGCATCAATTATAATAATAAATTCATAAATTTGGCTAAGTTGGAGTCAGTGTGGCTTCATGCACACATTTTCTAACTATTTTAGTATTTAGATATTCAGTAAAATTTCTGACAGCATCCTTAGCTAGAAGCAGGCCTTCAAAAACAAATAATCCTTGCATGATTTGAATGCAGATATACAGCCATTAAGTACAAAATGGTGGCATTACATTAAACAGTAGCTTTTTTTCTTATATCAGAGTATAGGCCGCATAATATGAAAAGATATCACAATGCGTTTCTGACATGTAGTCTGTCTTGTGAACAGGACCTCTACATTTCATAACAACTTAATATGAGACTTGTAAATTAAAGTGGTATGAATGCAAACCTCTACTACATGCAACGATCGGTCTGCACCCAATCTAACTCATTTCTTCCAGAAGACTGTCATCTAGAGAAGAAACAGAAGCTCCATCTCAACGCAAAAACACAGTCAAGACTCATCATAATAGCAGCCAAAACTCTCACGCACAATGTATACTGTCAGAATTTTTCCAGCAATACGTAATTAAAAGAAGCCCTGCTTAAAGTTGCACTTTCCATTAAATTATTAGTCTTATTTAGACTACCCAATTATGCATTAGAAGATAATTTTCATATTTTTGGAAAGGTGCATATTCATTATTCTATTTAAAAAGGCAAATACGATTTCATTTCAAATCATACTGAGACAGTAGTTCCCCAGACAGGCTGCTCTGCACCTACAGTAACCAACATCTGCCAGTTCACATTCTGGTTCGGAAATGTCCTTTAGGTTTATTGTGTTTTGCTTCGTTTTTCAACTTACCTAATCAGTTTATTTTTCAAAACATAGGATACCACGGTACCAGCTCTAAGCTCTGATTAGCTGATGCACGTTAATTGCCAGTTGCTACACTGCGAGCACCAGTACAGCCCCCTCCTCTCTGCTGGGCTTCTCTGTTTAACAACGTTCAAGCTGTTTGCCAGCAAGAAACCGCTTCATTCCTTCCTCCTACAGCCCACACAAAACCAGTCCAACATTTACGTGAAAGGAGGAAAAAGATAAAAGAAAATAAATTTTTCAAACTGCTGAAGAAAATCGCGTGTATGGGTGTCATAAAGCAGAGACAAAAGCAACGCGTTTGTTAACAGTTGTCCATCTCATTCTCTCTTCTCACCATTTTAATTTTTCATTGTCCATGTTTGCAAAAAGACCTTTTCATACAGTTTTCAGAGGCTACAGCTATACATTTTTCAAGCCCCTTCAATAGCCAAAAACTCAAAGAACAAACCAGGATATTGAGGAAAGCTGTAGCATATTAACTTAGGTGCTGTGCTGCAGTTGCATATTCCTCCTGTGTCTGCAAAGGCCAACAACTAGTTTTCACTCTGCTTACACACCGTGACCAGCAGCCAAGCAGTTTTATCCCCATTCATACCCCCTTCAGGTGAATAAATGTGTATGTATATGTATTTAATCATGTGTATCCATATTTGTAATAGTATTATTTTGTTTCACATCACAACCGCATTGTTCAGACACGTTTTAGATGCTCTTACACATTTTCCTGGGACCACAACACACCAAAAATGTCCCAAAGAAAAGCTGTTTTTCTCTGACCAGAGCACCGTCTCCTGCTCTGTCCCCTCAACCTTTTCACCTCTCTTGACAACTAAGAAAAGTCCCACTTTTATTACAGCTCTCCGATTCCTGATGGTCTATGAGCCTGTCTGTCTTCAAGGCTAAAAAAGTTGGAGACTTATTTTTGTTGTTTGCTTTCATTTTTACCTTAAGCTGCTTAAAATATATTGCCCCAAGGTAAATGCAGAGTGTACGCTGGCCCCTTTAGCTTTACCATGAAGGAGGCTTGAGGTAGTTTTGCCCCACAATATAAATAAGTGCGGGATCTTTACTGTGCTTTTACTTTTGAACAGATAAGAAAGAGAGAACTACCCTAAAGGTACAAGAAATAAATCTGAAAGTTTTTAGCTGTTGAAACAATCTCTTTCTATGCTTCCTAACCATGAAGCTGTCAAATTCAGTGCCAGCCAACACAGCTAAAGCAAACTGAGCATTACTATGCAGCCGTTATTTATTCATTTTTTTTAATAAATAACAATGATCACGAATAGCCATAACTCCACAAACCACCACATGAAAGAAGCTTGTCACAAAAGACCGCGTGTGCTGAACTGCCGCGAACTGTGCTGCGGTACAGTTTTAACAATGCATTTACAAGCACATCTTTTTGTTACTCATATTGTTCTAAAAGTGATTGTGATAGTGACTGAGGACATGGGCTTACTGAAGTTTGGAAAGCTACAGAGGTGAAAACGTAAGAGCTAAGTAAGAGCAGATTTTGCGTTATTACACAAACTAAATGAGATCAGCAATTATAAACTTTCCCTTGGAGGAGAAGTGGAAATACGAGCTCAAACAATAGTAACTCTGAGCGTACAGAAAAGATATGCCAGAACATAGTGAAGTGGGGAATAAGGAAAATGTGATTGAGGTCACCTCTACTTAACCTTTCCTGGGGAGGAAAATGCAGGTAAAACAGAAAGCTGTTAAAAAGCAGGAACAAATGAAAAGCGATTCCACTTAATAAAGTTGCCTAAAGGTCAAGGCTTATAGCAAAAATAAATCAAATGGGAAAAAAGGAAGGTTTTCAAATGAGGTCAGCTATATCCAAAACATGAAAAAAGAGACTGCAGTTACACTGAATGTTGCATTTTGTCTTCTATCCAGAACAAAAGCTCTGACACTATCCTTGTTCTTTGGACTTGTGAGGTGGAGAACGTGGGAATGGCTGGTGGCACCAGGGCGTTCCTACGCTTCATCCTGGGAGGGTTTTGCACCAGCAAGTACCTCTAGTGCGTTCTTCAGTTGTGTTTTCTCCACACCGATAGTTTTAATTGCAATCAGACAACATCATTGCTTTTAGCCCCAGGCCTTAATGGTATTTCAAAATAAATAAAAAATACACACTCTCCTTAATTCATCATGTTTTGTTTTTTTTTTTCCCCAGAGCATAAATGAGGTTGTTGCCAAGACTGAGGAGTTTTTGGTATCGTTGTTGCCAAGACTGAGGAATTTTTGGTATCAGTCTAGGACATCCAAACAGTTTTGCACATGTTTAAAGAAAGTTGAATGACTCAGAGTAGTAAAGTCTCAACAGAGCTAACTATTACTGACATTACTAAATATAAGTGCATGGATAAGGGTTTGTGGGATCAAGATGCAGAACATATTAGTCTTCATTCCAGAAGACCAGGTATTCCTGATAGAAAGAATATTCAAGTCTTGAGAGAAATAATTACAATCAGTTTAAGTAGAAGGATTATTGGGATGATTTAGTTGTTTTAAAAAATGGATATGGTAGAATAAAAAAATATCTGTGAGCATATGCCTTAGTCTCTGTTTCCATGGAAAAATTACTATTACATTTAATAAAAAAAGTCCAAACCAAATCCAAATTTCAGTATGCCAATTAAAAAACATCCAATCATCTCTGAATCCATCAACTGTTCCTCTCTCAAATCCCTATGCAATCATATCAACCAGTGGCATTGCATTGTACTGGTATATTAAGTTGTGGTCTGATTCTTGATTTTGTTTAACTGAATAATGCCAAATTGTTTAAAAAAATTTGATAGCAATTCATTAAATAGCGAGCAGCTTCATTTCGAAAGTGGGTTTTATAGCGTAATATTGCATTGGACTGCAAAGATAAATTAGCTTGAAATTTGTTCTGTAATTAATTCCCTGGAGAGAAATCTATTTGCATGCAAAAAGAAGGAGACTTAATTAATGGCCAAATATATTTAAATTGATATATCAGCTACTCACAGACAATTGTAGCTTCATTCCTTATTGAAACCCAACACAGCACTAACGAGCTTTTTTACAGTGTAAAACAAAGCTATAGAATAGCTCTTCTGTAAGTAAAGAAAAGAATAATCCTTTTGTTTGTAACTCATTAGATATGGAATAATTGAAATTGGTATTAGTTATACTGAAAATATTAGAAGTTTTTTTTTATTATAAGGAAATGTTAGTGGGAAAACACCAGTAGTGTAATTTTGCTGAATTATCAAGTTAGATGAATCTTTCTGAATACCTCCGAGGAACCATCTTATTATTTGTAGTAATGACCTTGTCACAAAAGAAGGGCACGTTAGCAATAAATGCTAAAGACGCAAAATTAATGGAAGGAAAAATCACATAGGTGGACTTGAACTGTCTAGTAATGGGGCTACTAAATACAAGCAATCAGCCATCCAGCTAGCGAATCTTCTCATCTCTCACTGTATTTTGTACAAAGCCTAATTTGGTAGGGATGTCCTGATAAAGTCCATAAGAAATGTCCCATGTGAGAACCCACTAAAAAGCGGTATTAATAGGATGCCTAGGAATTTTAAAACTTTATGTTTTAGGACTGACAAGTGTGGGATGTGAGGATGTCAAAGAAATCTGGAGTCTCTTGCAACCTGAATGACAATGCAAATACATAGAGGTTTACCTAAAAGAGTCCAAGCGCACACATTGTACAGCACCTCTCATGCTGCTGTGAACCAGAGCTTTAACCAGAGCTCTCAGCTGAGACAGCAAACACATCTTCTGAAGGTAAAAATTGGTGTGGAGAAGTTTTTTCTGGCACCGTCTATGCTCATGGCTGAGAAAATGCAGTATTTCATTCTCCTGGGGTGTCAGCCTGACTCCTTTGGGAAACCTTCTTTTCACTGAAATAAATGAAAAGCATAACCTTAAACAGTGGAAGATTTCTACGACTACAATAAATCTCTTCCATCTACTAAAATTGCTCTGGTTCAACAGGAACCAGGTTATATTCCACTTCTGCATGGTACTTCAGCCAACATAGATCCTAATATTTAAATATCTCTAAATCATGCACCATCAGTTTTTTTCTAGATATCTATGAGTCAGTATCATAATGCCAGCTATCAGAAAGATAACACTGCCTCACAGTTCTACAGAAGGTATCAGTGTTTTCTGATGGCTTTTGCTAGGGACACTGCAAACACATTTTGTACGCTTAACTGCATGTATGTATACGCATACTTTAAACTTGTATCCCCAGGAGACCAAATGTCTGGGTTTGTTCACTTTGCTAAAGAGAGGCAATGACTAAAAAAGTGCATTACAGTCATAAACACATAGCGATTCTATTTAAGGATGTAGAAATACAGACTTCTTTTCAAGAAAGTAGTACGACAGGACCCTGCTTCAACTCCTTGGAAAATCCCCAACATCCTATCAAATAAAGTTATCAGGTTGCTTTTATGGAGAAGCGCTACACAAATGCTGTCACTTCCATTAGTTGGTGTATATAACAGATGGGTGACTGGCTCCTTGGACAATTAAAAATATTGATTTGATGCTAATATTCAGGAAAAAAACTGACAGCGAAGTCAAATGTGAAACTGGGTAGAACAGTCTCGCATGTTAAGCAATGAAAACTACTGGTTAAATGGAAAAGGCAAAGTATATATTCAGGCAAATTTTGTACGTGTCATCCTTCAATCAACTTTCCGTACATATTATATAGAATCTAAATTACTGCCATATGCATACCTATCTTGTGAGGGGTGTTGATGATAAAATTGAGGTTTATCACTAAACACGAGGCAGCAGATAAAAATTTATATTTTAAAATTAAAGCAGAAAATTACTTGACATTGCCGTAATGTTTGCACAATGAAATCGCACATTGTTCAGAATCAAGCTTACAGCTACGACAAGCACATAACAAATCAGATCAGGGTAACAAACTCACTCAAAGCACTGACGCAGAAAAAGTTCAGTTTGAAAATCACATTCCCTATGGCATCTTCATGAGGAATGTGTTCCCAAGATTATTGTATTCCTACAAAAACCTGAAAGAGTTCTCGTGTCCAGAAGATGTCTTCTTCGCTGAAAGACATTACTTTTCCTTTGCCATGAACCAGGATGACATGAAAGATGCTACAGATCATGTTGGGTAGTACCTGTCAGTTTGTAAGAGAGACTTTCAAATGAGTTAGAGAAAAATGAGCTATAAGAGTTTGAATTTTTGCTATATGAGATCCCCCTACTCTGACTTTTTGTTATTTCTGGGAATATTGCAGCATGAATAAGCCTGCTGGAATATAAAAGGTATGAAACTTAAACAGTATAGTAATGCATACAATCATTTTTAAAGAATTTTAATACCAGCTGATAAGGCCTTTGAAACAAAATCTTCTTCCCTTATAGTCACACAAATTGATTAAAATTTGAAAAGAATCTTAACGGCATCTGTTCAATTCTGGTTTTCCATGACAATTCCCTGTGCGGGACGCACGTTGTGCTACACACCAGCAGACCGGCTGAAACAACAGCCCAAACGCCATCAATGTTTTTATATATACAAAACCCACTAACAATAATGGCAGTAGTAAAATATAAATCAAGACCAGGGTTTAACCAGCATCTGTGAAAATTAGATTTGTTACCACCATAGTTGAGCAACTACATGAAGTAAATGCAGTACAAGTTGATGCCATACGTGCAGATCGCCCAGCCACAATGAGCTGTACCCACGGAGGGGTCGGCCATTACACGCAATAACGCTGAGCACTGACGAATTCAGTCAGTTCAGGGTGATGGCTGAGGTAAAAACTCTGGCCAGGCAGTGTGACTGCTGTCCCCTACTCCTACCCCCTGCCCTGCTCCTGTGTCGGGGATTAACCCCGCCAGCAACTCAGCCCCCCCCAGCCGCTCGCTTGCTCTCCCCGGTGGGATGGGGGAGAGAATCAGAAGAGCAAAAGTGAGAAAACTCGAGGGTTGAGATAAAAACAGTTTGATAGGGAAAACAAAAGCCGCGCACGCAAGCAAAGCAAACCAAGGGATTCATGCACCCCTTCCCGTGGGCAGGCAGGAGTTCAGCCATCTCCAGGAAAGCAGGGCTCCATCCCGCGTAACGGTGACTTGGGAAGACAAACGCCGTCACTCCCAACGTCCCCCTTCCTTCTTCTTCCCCAGCTTTCTGTGCTGAGCATGACGGCGTATGGTGTGGAATGTCCCTTTGGGCAGTTGGGGTCAGCTGTCCCGGCTGTGCCCCCTCCCAGCTTCTTCTGCCCCTGGCAGAGCACGGGGAGCTGAAAAGTCCTTGACCAGTGCAGCAACAACTAAAACATCTCTGTGTTATCAACACTGTTTTCAGCACAAATCCAAAACACAGCCCCATACTAGCTACTATTAAAAAAGTTAACTCTATCCCAGCCAAAACCAGCACATCCTGGTAACATGCCATCTTGTGAGGTAAACGGCCATTAGCCACAAACGAGCTGGTCACACACCTACTTCTCCTTTACCCTGGGCTCCAGCCGATCAGGGTGACCCACACGGCGGAACAGGGACCCATGACCGCAGGCAGGGCCCTGCCTGCACACGCCGGCAGCTGCGGGGCCGAGACCCGTGATCCCCAAGGCCTGGGCACCTCCACCCTCGGCTTCTCCCTGCCGGGGCCAAGCGAGGCAGTGCCTCTGCAGGGTACTTTGAGCTATGGTTGATGCAGCGAAAAGACCCCATTAGAGAGGGTTTAGGAAAAATAAAGTCCTGACTGGAACAACTTTGTTGTGCCCTCCTTCTACCCAGGATCTCTCAGGAAGGTGCCTGTCCCCATAGTGCTGGGTGACAGGCGGCTCTTTCCCTCCAAAATCAAAGTAAACCCAAAGCACAAGTATGGGAGTATCCATAAAGTCTTGATGTTGATTTTCAACTGATTTGATTTCCACACATCACCATTTCAGCAGAACCCAGTCAGTCCATTTCAGCAATAGAAAAGCATTAGAAAAAAAAAAAAAAACACAAACAAAAGTAATGTCTCTATAGACAGCACAAGCTGCTATTATAGACAGTCTCTTCCGCAACATGCCACAAATTCTGCTTAACGAATAACATCTACTTTCATCAGACATCAGAGTCCAATATATTTAAAGAGGTAGTACATAGGAACTAAATTATAAGTTATATAGTTAAATATTTCACAGACCTTCCGTACTTCTCTTTTTTGTCAACAGAAGATAGGTGGCTTTCCAGAGAATATTCATTCAGACTGTCACTTGAAATGTCTCTCTTTAATAATTAACACAAATACTTAACTTTCAAAGATGTTAGCATGTCATTACTTGTCACATAAATTGTAGAGTTAGATACTTGCAGAGGTGTATTTGAAGACTGCTGCTGAGCAACTTTCAGCATTCATGAATGAGATATAGGACCTTTCATATTTCATTAGAGATATGCATACTTCCTATAGTTATGAAAGAAAAGTACGCAGTGCCTATTTCTAAAGTAAATGTTCACTTTGAACAGAACTTTAAGCGAATTGTATTGAGGCAACAAAGCCTGCGGTCTCAGTGCAGAGGTCCTCATCCATAGACATCTTTTCATAATAATCATCCCAATGAATAAGGTCTTTTTTTGTGTTAATATAGGCTAAAGGATAGAGTCAAGACTACCTGGAGGCAGAAGCAAGCCATGGCTGGCTGGCTGCTACTGAATCCATTGGCAATTTAAAAAGTTAGATCTAGGTATCTAAGACCTAAGTATGTCATTGTTCTTGTTTATCTTTCCTGTAACAAACTACAGCATTAGTACATGCTGGCAGGTTAATGTTGTACTGGACTGACTTTAAGTTGTTCACATTAACTCGATTTGCATCTACATCTCCCTCCCATTCTCCAGGGAGTCGTTTCCCCTTTTAAATTTTAGTAGATAATCCTGATGAGAAGAGGTTCACTCCCACTAATCAGTGCCTGCAAAATGAGGCTGTGTGGACACAGCGTGAGTTACTCAGCTGCAGCCTGTCTTCCCCCTCAGCCCCAGACCTCCTGGCTTCCCACCTGAAGCTGCCTACTGCTGTATTTATATGTCCTCCGCTGCTTCAGGGTGGGTTTTTATTCATTTGGTATCTCTGCATTTACGAGCTGGCTTATGGCCACTCTGCAGTTCCAGCTTTTGCTAAACGAGAAAACTCTTTCAGCAGTCGCACCAGTGCTTCCACACAGACTGCTGTGGGGTTTGGTTTCCTTAGAAAATTGGCATTTCCAGTCTTATATGGAAAATGCTACCAGGATTCAGGCACTTATAAAGTATTATCTCAAGAGAGGAGACTCAAAGCACATCCATACCCTGTACCAGGGACAAGCCACAGCACAAGAATTCCAGCAGGAGCACTTGGGAAGGACAGAAAGAGGATTTCCAAGAATATTTCCATTGACCTATCAGTATCATTTCTTCATCAGTGAACAGCAAGATACAGTAAGTTCAGATACATAGAAACAGTGGTAAGGACCAAACACTTGCACTAAACATGTCCGAGGAGGCTGGGAGAAAGGAGGTGGCTGCTCCAGGACAGCTGTGGTTTGCACCCATGGAGGGAGCACCATCAGAGCTCCCTCAGCACCCTTTGGGGAGGGACCTCAGCCTGGTATCTGCACTGGGATCACCAAGACATGTGGCTCCATTTTCACCAAAGGCTCACATCCCACTTCTCATTTCCCTATTCTTCATCCCGGAAAAGCTGCTTGCTTGCTTGTTGCCCCTTGCTCGTGACCTTTCTAACAAGCATTTGGTAACCTCTACTTAGAAAAATCCCAGAGCACAGAGCTAGGCAGCAACTTTTCCTCAAGGGACATCTGCCCTGACAATTGCACAGTAAAACAAGTGCAAGGCTGCAAGAATGCAATTATTCACAAGGAAAGTGTTTTAAGCCAAAAAGATATTAATGCATTTTGGTTTGATATCATTTAATGACTAGGCAATTTTGAATTTGAATTGCGTATCATCTTTGCATGGTCCTTCTGACTTAAATTCTCTTTTGTTTAAGCAGTATTCATTAAAAGCAAGTGAGTCATTAGGTACGGTCTGGCTTTCAGGCAGGAGAGGACAGTGGAAATTCCCCACTGCAGCTCATATCCTCAGGATCAAAAGGAAGAATCTGCTTCCCGGGTTAACTCAACACTGAAAAGAATTTTTGTACTCAATTAGTGGATGATAAATTGCTACTGATCTGTGAAGATGCAGAAGGCAAAGGTTTATTATAATAATTAACAATAGTTATAAATTAAGAATGGTTTATAGTCTTAGCTATCCAATCAAAGCTTGAAATTGAGGGAAAATACCACTTGCTAATATATGGACAGGGAAATGATCATTTATCTGCATGATTTACCTGCATCAGTGCAATGTGCCTGTCTGGTCCATGCTCCACCTGTTTTATCCTAAAGAAAAAAATAAATATTCCTCAACTGTCTCAATCCCCTCCTTTCTAATCTAAAATGCATGGCTCTACAGACACTGTGTAGGCAGCATACTCAACGTGCCATCTGCACAAGTACCTTTGTGTTTTGGTGCCCGAGACTAATCATCCACACCTTCGCAACATAGACACAGCTTCCTACCTCCTGAAGGTAGCAGTACCACACGCAGTGCGCACAATCACAGCAATTTGCTACTTTTTCACTGAACTCTTTTATTAAAGTGTCCTTACCCTTTGAAGACATACATAAAGATTTTACATTTGTTTTGTTCTTTTTTTTTTTTCTTAAGACAAAGATTGTTTTTTTAGACTTGGGCAAGGAACCAAGACAGAGGTTTCAGTTTATGTCCAACTGTCACCACGCTATCAAGCAGGTCACTCCACCCAGTTGCAATAGTGCAGTCCCACTTCTCCCACCAGGAGATGAGGAGGACAGGGAAAGATTGTCCATGCCAGGGTACCATAGCTATGATGAACTTTATGCTTTTTAGGAAATACCTACCCATTAAAGTAAAGATCTCTAACACAAAAGGATTGTCAAATCATGTCCAGTTCCTTTTGAAATTCCGGTCCCAGCAAATTAATTCCTAAGTCTGTACTTGCTGTACACCACGTATAGAACAGTAAATCGCTTTCCAGAATAATATAATCAACGGTGGGGATGGTGGAAGGTATGCATGAAAATGATGGAAAAATGTAAAAAGGAGACATCGGAGAAGAGACAGAAGTATTGAGGAAGAGGAAACTGTACAAAAAAGAACTCGGATAACCAAGACGGGGAAGGGATGATCTGTTGTAAAGAACCTATAAACTAATTTCTCCTGAAATCGATGACAAAAGTCTTAATCATGTTTGTTCACTCTGAATTCAACAGTATCAGCACACATAGACTGTGCTATCGCACACTAATTTCGTTAAATTAATAGACCTGTTCCACTAAAACTGCTTACTCCTTTGAAAAGCTGTATTGATCATCTAAAGGATGTTAAAAGCCGTGGGAGACAAGTGACAAAATGTGAAGTGAGACCCTTAAAAGCTAAGTTGGTTCCCAGGCAGTACAACAGCTAGTAATGAGATATATGAATGGGTTTATTCCAATGCCTACGCACAGGTACCTAGTGCCGTGCTAACTTCACCGGGGTACCAGGTCCCACTCCAGAAGGCAGCAGGGCTTCTGGAAGTGCTGTTAGACATGCCAGCTCAGCATGGATATTTTGGACAACTCAGACGGTTCTAGATGCATCCAGGTTACCTATTCTCAATAAAACCGCATCTGTAACTCCAACAGTTCCTCTGAATTAGGAATAGGCACACTGATTCTTCTCCTTTTTATTGTCGCATGGATTAAAAAAAACAAAACCAAAAAAACCACTAGTAAAGAGAGAAACGGTATTCACATATAGGAACAGCCTATCTATTGTTAAGCCTTCAATAGCCTTGGTTTGTATGGTTTTAAATCAACAGTCAATACATAGCCCAGTAAAATGCCCAAAGTTCTAGACAGTAGGAATGGAAGACAATACCAAAAATATAGAAGGTAAAATAGACAAAAACTGGAAGCAGTAGACATTTTTAAAAATATGTATCTGAACTATGTGGTAGTCAGCTTAATACACATATCTATGAAACTGTGCATGGAAACAATCTTTAGCCCAGAATAAAATAACACCTCATGGTGTATATACACTTCACATATTCTGCCTGGTGGGTGAAATCCCCTCCACAAACATACAGCTTGACTATTCACATCTGATGTAGCCTAAGAATAGAGTATCTGGTGAAGTGAAACGTAGGATCAAAGTGTTGAGTTTTTACATTGCAACACTGAGATGTGCTCGTATAGAAGAGGATAACGATATTTCAATCGGTACAAAGTGGTATTTTCCTTTATGGTTTTTAAAATAGCATAGAATGTGTAATTCTGTCATACATCAACAAAAGGAAATACAACTTCCTCTTTCAGTTAAAATGTCAAAATAGTGTAAAACCCATATATTCCATATCAGCACATGAAAAATTCAAAACAAAAATCTTCCCACTGCACAAAAAAAAGAGAGATCTTCTGGTTAGATTCTTAGAAGCATGCAAAGTAGATCTGAAAAGTCCTTTTTCCACATGCAGTCTCACATCCACTTGTTAGGCCCTCCAGCTGCCAATGCTCAGGTCTTTGACTTATTTCTTTGCTCTTAAGAGACAGCAGCCAGATGGCCAAAATTGAATATCCCTCCCAGCTGGCCGATGTGAATGCATGTACCTGCTCCCCAGCTGGCCAGCCAGCCCACAGATAGCTTCAGGCTGGCCAGCCAGAAAGCATATGCTGCCTTTCGCTGAGCTAGTGGACCAGCTAGCAGAAGTCTAGGAGAAAAGCATGAGATAGCAGTGAAAAGATGTTGTTTTGTTCTGGAAAATTAAAAGGCAGCGCGGCTCACTTGGGCTACATACTCATGCTGAAAGCTCTTGATACACAAAAGGATGCACAATCTGTCTGTGCTCCAGTACCTGTTGGGATTATACCATGCACAGGTGTAAGCAAGGCAGGTCAGAAGCTACTAGGCAGAGAAGCCAAAGAGCTGGTGAAATGCTTCTCCCCAGCATTCAGGCTCTCTCAGATACCTGGCTCAGCCAGAAACGAAGTCCCTGTCGTCACGGCTTGCAATCGACAAGGTATTCTGATTAGCACAATGAAATCTAACTCAAAGACATCAATATATATCTCTCTCAATCTTCAACTGCCATGAAGACAGAGCCGCAGGGTCAACTTGAGGTCAGAATTACAGTTTTAGACCAAATTCCACAAAAAGACTTAGGGCAGGACAGTATTTCAAATTGACACAAGTAACTTGCACATATCTGTTTCCAGACGCACTCCACTCCAGAAACACTCAGCTTCAGGCTGTGCTTAATTTTCCCTTCCTATGCAGGGGGGTGTTAGACACATCCTATGAATAAGGTCCATAATAGCCACATGCTGAATTGGGGATTACTAAACTGGTTAATAGAAAATGCTAAAGAGAAGTGCACCTCCAGACAGTTTTGGAAGCAATTTCTTATCTTTCAGGAAGCCAGTATCTGTTGCATCAAAATCTATATGTGTAGAAATGCATCTCGGTTTTGCTTTCCTTCATTACCAAGCGTACAACTCAGGGAGGCTCCATCTTCTGCTCTCAGCGTGGCCGTCTGAAACCATCAAGCAAAATCAAACAGGAGGAGCTTTACAGGAGCATCCTCTGGTGCTGGGGACACAGCTGCTTCTGCCATAAGGAGAAGAAATTTTTCCCCACCTCTGTGGCTGCCATTTAGTCCCTATTACTCATTTCTTTCCCTTTCTGCACCAGCATGGCAAACACAATTTGCACAGTTCACATGACAGAGAGAAGCATTCTATTCAGAGACAACAGAAGAGGCTATCAGGCTCTTAGGGAAGAAATCAAGGGGTGTGTGCAGCTATAGGCAGACATGCAGGACTTCACCCCGCATTAAGGACAATAGCCCAAGGGCAGGGCAGACCACAGAGGAGACAAAGAGAAAGCAGAAGCGACTCAGACTGATCTTTGAATGTCAGCTCTCTCTGACAGGAGGTAGCAGGCAGTTTGAGGACAGCTAAGATTCCAGCAACTGATTTTACCAAATCAAAGCTGCTGAAAGACTGGGCTAGAGAAATCCTGGCCAGTAACATTATAGGTTTAGTGCAGGAGCAGCAAAGGGTGGCTTGGACTAGTGCACCCCTCTGAGGTGACACCCCATGGGTTAAGTGTGCTCCAGCCCCATTGATTGCCCTACCCCTGGTACACCAGCTGCAGGCTTGCTGCATGCTCTGCAAAGGCAGTGGAATTGTGTGGGGAAGAACGGAAAAAAGAGGGTGTAAAGGGGGAACGCATCAAAGCCTGTAAATTGTATTTATCCAACACAATCTGCTTAGTTCAGTTAACCAGAGGTGGACCAACTCCATTTACTCTGAGACACAGTCCCTATAACATCGTTGCACTGGGGGGATCAGAGATACTGATGCACTCGAAAACAAACAGGGAGCTAAAGGCCACCAGCCACCTGCCTGAATAGCTGCAAGCAGAGGTGGATACATTTGGAATAAAATATTGCACAAAAGCTTTCTAAAGAGAGGAGCTGTGTATTCAATATCATCAGAAAGTATGAGGCAAGTCCTTAAGAGCACCCCAGTAATTCATATTCATAAAATTTGAACTGATAATTCCTTTAGTTTTATCACCCATGGTTAATTTTTTTCACATTACTAATACCATTCTTAGGAAAGGGCCAAACTATGTAAATGTAGAAAATATAACAAGATTCAGAAATTCACAAAAGAAATGTTTCCTTTATCATTTTTTCTATAGAAAAAAAATCTTAAAACATATTTAAAACCAGACAAATTATTCTGGGAATAGCATCTGATCCACACTTACTCAATTATGAATCAATTAAGATTCACAGACTCATACCCTCCCTCTTAAGGTTGTTTTCCAGAATTATCAGTATTTTCCATAGAAGTACATGATAAATAGTAAGAGTAGAAATTTACCTGGGAAGTTATTCAAATAAAAACAGAGTTACTGTACAAAATCTTATACAATATTGTTCAGCAAATTGGAAAATAACTAGAATCACCACTATTATTTTAATATTCCTAACACACATATAATACAGGGGCTGTAGAGTGTAGCAGAAATTTGTATCTCCACTTAATGCAAAAGAAGTATCTTTACAGGTTTTTCCTCTTTCGTTGTTCACCATCTAAAGCACAAGAGTTCTGGTTAATAAGCAGTAAATACTCAACCTCGTGAGATGCAATGATGCACAAGCCATGAAACTGACGGTCTGACTTGCAAAAATGTTGTAATAATAAGAGATTACCTCTTTCTGCTGGAAAAAAAAAATCTGAATTACACACATGTATTTAATTTCTAGGTAAAAAATTCACTATAAATTCAACAAGCACAGAGGGATTGTAAACTTTTAATTAACACATGATGTTTTGACATTGAAAAAGATGGAGGAGAAGAGACAGACAAATAATTCGAACAATGTTTTCTATGCATTTCTAAAGTAATTAAGTACTGAGACACTTGGAGCAAGCCTATGTAAATATTTTGGGGGCTTTTATTTGTTTCACCAAACACCTATCAATTAAAAAAAAAAATTATGGTTCAGTGCGGCACAACATTGTTTTCAAAGTTTTTGGACCCCAAGTCATTTACTACCTAATACCAGACTGTCATTACAGTCTGTCAGGAAATGAGTTAAGGTATTTCATCATCTCTTCCTTCAAGGGCAGCAGTCGCTGCCAGAGCCCATTCCTACCCCCTTCCCTTTCATGTCACTACTGCCCTATACAAATCAGAGGCTGTAGTTAATTCCTCTGCAATTCCTGCAAAGAAGAGTCCTCAAAGAAACAATTTAGGAACTGATAACATAACAGGAGCGTCTTTGTCACCACATTTCTTCAGCCCTACTAAAACCAGCGAAGCATCCTGGAGCCGAGGGCGTCGTAAATCCAGCTACACAAACGGCTCCATCCGTCCCTGTGCCTGCTAATCTCACAACTGATCACTGCAATTTCAATTTTGTCATAAGGTCTTTCATTACAGGTGATTTGCATGCAGCAAAGGTGTGCACCTTCGCAAGCGGCGGGTAGGAAGGCAGCGAGCCCACGGTGCCAGCAGGGGCTGGAAGTATGTGCCCTCCATAGAAAATAATGTCTGCTCCTAACTGTGCCCATAGGGAAGAAATTCAATGGCACATATGTCACTGCATTTCTACCAAAAGTCCAGACTGGCTTCATTTAGCACTACTGCACAGTTCAGTAGCATCTATTAAATTGCCAGACTTACAGACATCCTCCTTCCTACATACCTCATAGTCAGGTACGTACCTTATAACACAAAGAAATGTAAATATTTCAAAGGCAGTTAAGTCTTAATATCCAAAAGTATTACTCTACCCCAGATGTTAATATTTTATTTAGTAACGCCCCTAGAATTTTCCAGACATTGCATGGTAAAAAGGTCTCAATATATATCTGCATACGAGCTACTGGTAATTAGGTATACAAAGCTACCACCATATTAAAATGAAAGATTGTAATTAAACAAATACATTTCAGCCTTAAGGAAACTAAATTACCATGCAGATGGACAACAGGAAAAACAAAATACCAGCAGCCCCTTTTGCAGATAGGCGCTAGTATTTCACCAGTTTCTGCAAAATGCTTTGGAGACTCTCAGCAATATTACTTCTATCTTCCTCTTACTTTTTTGTTGCGGTTAGTAATGTTATCACGTAGGTCCTCTCATCCCCAAGTCTTTCTCCTCCCATTTGTCATTAATCTTTTAGCCCTCCCCATAACTTTCCTTCTCTGATGCAACCACGTACCTCTGACCTCTTCTCTCCAGAGACCATCTGAACTCCTGCAGCCTCTTGCCTGGACCCCAAAGCCACCAGAGACTCTCTTATATTCTGCTTTTCCTCTTGACACCACTGAAACCACTATCACCAACACTGACATCTTCCTTGACGAGGCTTAGAAGAACCAACCTCAGCCTTCATTGCGAGTCCTTTGGCGTTATTCTGTCTTGGGTATTGGGAGTCCATCACGCCTTGGTCATCTCAGCACTGAATCAAAAGACAGGACAGACCCCTAAATTCAGGGCATACAAGACAATTTCTGCTAGGCAGTGACAATCTACTTTGGAGGGGCTCTTTGAGAATTTTTACCCCTTCTCTTCAGGTAATTCTGGAAAACCTGCTAAGATCACATTACATCTTTATTACAGAGGTATTTAACCACAAATATTTAACACACAACATATAACTATATAAATATTGCATACCAGAGTATATGGTGCAAAATTTTGACCTGACACAAACCTCTCTGCAGAGCCACTATTTAGATTCCAGGCTGTTGTCATGAATTGATGAACTTTTCAAGACAGTATTAATGGTCCAGCCTCTTGATTTTTCACTTTTCAGCTCTGTTGCCTCTCAGCCTTGTAAGCCTATTACTGGATTGCTTCAAAACCTGTTTACCTCTGAAGCCTAAAATTCCCAACTGTCAGACAAAAAGACATTTAGTAATTAATTTAATCCCAGACAAGACATCTGTCAAGGCAAAGGGCAGAGTATAGAGTATGTTTAATATTCATATTCTAGTATTATCAGAAACATAAAATACAAGTTGTGTTATTTTGAGGCTATTGGTCTACATACATACAGCTTTTGATGAAGACTATATCAGGCACAGCTTCTGAAGGTTTTCTCCCACTCCATAGAAAACAGTGTTTTTTCACCCAAAAGGAAATGCCTTGTTTGATACATTGATATACAGATCAGGCCACAACCTAAATATCATTTTCTTCTGGTATTTTTACCAATAGCACTCATACTTACAGTTACTGTTTGGCAAAGAATCAAAATTCTATGGCTTTACAGCATTTCTAGTCTCTGAAAGAATTCACTTTCATCAGTTCCCCTATTTTAAGCAATTCCAACAAAACATAGCGCTAGCAGCCATCAGAAGAACATGCGGGGCCACCCCTCTGGATTCTGTAGCACCAAAATGAATTTTACTCTCCATCCTTTGGAATTTCAAGGCTGGAAAAGCACGATGATTTACTTGCAACTGTCCTGAACAGCACACAACAGCATCCTATATTAACTCTACGCTTGACATTCTTTAATTTGTGTCTTCCTGCAATCTGTTACAACCCAGAAGCTGGTGAGTTCACTGCCCTGATATGTTATACCATGTGATCACTGTTCAGTTGCTTACTATGAGCTCATGCTAAATAGTAATACAATTAGTTTTGACTTGTTTGGCTCCAGACCGGAGTGAAGCAGAGCAGGGCTCGCGTGCAGGCCCTGCCTCAGCTGCCAGGTGGTCCCTCCGCGCTGTCGCCTGCCCTTTCCCAGTCGCAATGTGCATTTGACCGTGTCCTGCGTTAAACTCAACTTGGGAAAGTAGTTTGGTCAAGGTCAGACAAAAACTTCATTTCCCACCCAGTACTGCATGGAATAAACCTGTGTTCCTGCTAACGGTAGTAAGTGCAGCTTTGGAAAAGAGCTTATCTGAGAAAATACAGTACTACACCATGTTATTCTACAGTACCAACCCCTCCCTCCAATACATTTGGAGGGGCAAAGCATAAATGAAAACTTTGGGGTCCAGCTTAAACACGTATTAAGACTCCAGTCAGTATTGGCTTTAAACTATTTTTTTCCTGTGCCAGAAAAAAAATCTTGCTGTTACATAACTTATTATTATGACCTTGTTAAGTGACTTTGTGATATTATATTTGCTTATATCGTTGGTTTCTTAAGTGAGAGACTGACTGATAAGTCTCCTGCATCCATCAAGTGACCTTCCTCCATGGTGACACTCCAGCATGGACAGAAGCAATTGAGAAATTATACTGATCAATTCAGATTTTTAGGAAAGCTACAATAGTGCTTATAACATCCCTCATATTTGCCGAAAGAAGATCAGTTAAGGAAAAGATCCAACACCAGCAGTTGCCACACTCAGCTTATTTCCTTACAGGAAAGATTTGTCCTCGGTTAATTCAGATGGTGACCTCATTTACTAAGTATCTGTGGATTTTCTCTCAGGTTGTAAGTCTGAAGACCTGAAGGCAATGGCATTAAAAAGCCTCAAGCACCTGGCAGGATCTGGCCCTACTCACAGCAGGTTGCTTTTTCAAGCTGAGGGACATCCACCATCCGTCATCTCGGTTCTTTCCTCTATGCCTGTCAACAAGTTCAACCTTCTGCCCGTTTGCTTCGGTGACAAATTGAGTTGCTACGGGCATTCTGGAAAGCAGGCAGGGTCTTTGGAGTAGAGCAGGACCTTTCAAGCAACTGCATTTTTGGATGCTGAGCTAAATTCAGTTTGAGTTTTTCTTGCTATGTAATACTCTTGAGTTTTCTGCCAGAGGCATCACCCTTTGATTAAGTAACACAAGAAAAACGGATATTGGCATGAGCAAGACAGCTAAATTTTGATCTTAAAAGATATTTCCAATTGTGTAACAAGTCTTGTTGCCTAAAAAAACTTTCATTCATGTAAAAGTTATTTTCAAAAACACCATTTTTACAACCACCACAAATACTATCCCAGAAAATAGAAGGCATTTTTCTGTTCAGATACCTGAAAGGAGACGCAACCCAGAGTCAAAAGCTTTTTTTTTTTTTTGCCTTTCCCACAATCACGGGAGCTTTCCCAGTGAAGTCAACTCTGACCCACCCAGTGTCACCTCACAGTCTTGCCCGGAGTCATGGAATGCTTTAGGTTAGATGGGACCTTTGGGGGTTTTCTGGTCAACCTGTCCGAGCAGGACTGGGGTTGGGCCAGGGGGTTCAGGGCCTTGTCCAAGCAGGTTTTGAATACCTCCATGCCACCTTCCCAACACATGCCAGGTGGCTAACACCTCCACAAGAAGCGAGGCTGCAATCAATTGAAACTCTTCTTGGTCTTGAAAGGAAGTTTCCTTCGTTTTCTCCTCTTGACCTGCAGACATGGCTGCAGGAGATGCCCCCCATGCAGTCCCCCTTGGTGGCCACCCATCTGATTTTGGCCAATAAGCTCTCAACTACACTTTGGGAAATGACCAGAGGCTTTAAGCCAGAAGCATCATCAAAAGAGTACATAGAAAATATCAAAAGAGGACATAGAAAATAAGCAATGTAAGTAAACACAAGAGCTGAAAGATCCACTCCTGGAAGTGTAAACAAACAGCAGTATTATCACACGATGCTTTGAGCTGTTTTGCAGGGAACAACCTCTTGTTACATGAGCCACCACATCAAATCCTTAGAAAATTGGGCTACTTTGATAGATTTTTTCACACTGAAAATGCCTAACTGAAATGAGAGCAGCTTTAAAAACCACAGCATGTAATGATTCTCATTTGCAGAAGAGGTTGGTCTTCTGAAGGTCTTGCAGCAACACAAGGTTTGAAGGACAGCAGGGTAAAGCTTTTTAAAACTACAGGAGCAGGTTTGGGAAGAAAAACAAACATTTCCATTTTCTTTCATCATCTATACATTAAAAACCTGTATAATCCAGCAGGTATATGCTAGTAAGCAGGCACATACTTGCCCTGTAAGCTTGCTCAGTCATCTTTTTCAAGTTTGGGAATATTTCTTATAACTTCTTTATCTGAATCTACGGGCAGCCATTACACATACATATGAGTATTTTCATGTAGGCACTCTCCCCTTCTCAGTTTCATATATATTTTATCATACTGTTTACTGCAAAACTAAAAATAATTTCTATCCTAGTTCACTGTTAACACTATGGATATGAGTAGGCATTACAGTGGTGTTAATCTGGATTTTCATTAAAAATAAAAATGTTCCAATTTCTACACTAGCTTTACCTAGGCAAGAAATATGCTCACCTGCAAATCTACCAGAAGTAGGGGAAAGAAGGATAAGGCAAGACTCAATCTTATTCCTGATGAAAGATTCATATTTGCACTGCATTTCATATACAGAAGGTCCTGTGAAATCCTACCAGCACTCGATATTAGGCAGAGGGGAAAGTGTAAGACTACACTGGGCTCTGAAAATACAAACATCAAAATCAAATACTCCTATATAGAGAAAGCAATACTTCAAGGATGACAAAGAAGAATCTTCAAAAGCCATCAAACTACAGGATCCTTTGCTTTTCAAAATTATGCCTATCAAAAAGTCAGACTTGGTTCAAAGTTCATTTTACCCACAGAAGACCGTCTCTCTGGCACCAAGAATGGAAAAGATCTGCTGTCCAACCACAGCAGAGTTTGAAAACTGGAAGGGCAAACAAATCCCTTATGTTTTGTCAAAATGAAAAAACACAAAGATTATAAATCATAGTGTTAAGAAGGAGGTTAGCAGTTCTGCATTACAGGCATGCTTCCTGTCAAGGTAGTTTGGTATCCCAAGTACTGAGCCCTTTGAAAACCCAAGCATTGATTTTTCCATATTAAAAGAAAGCTTACCTTTTTTTTTTTAATCTAGTTCTGCCACAGAATAATAAGAACCAGAAATTATTTATGAAATATCCTGGCCCGGCTGGGAAAGGGAATATAGGCTTATTATGAGATAATTTTATTAAATGCAAAAATATGTAGAAAAATGTGCAACATTTTGCACTTCACCTACTATTCTCTCACTCAGACTTTCCCCATGTGCATTTGTCTGTACTAGAATATCTGGCAGTCTGGCTTTATAGGGTCGTGATCCTTTATCACTCCAGGAGATGCAGCACACAAAGGCTTCAGTATTCATGCACTTAAGAACACACAGCAACATTTTCAGAAGTGCCTCTGTGTGGCAGATCATTTCTCATTTTGAAACCAATTCTGAAGTCAGTATTGAAAAAAATGTTTCAATAAAAGATTCTGTTGAGGCACTAATTTATTAATGAAATTAAATAATGATACTCTATTAATCTCTCAGGGTTTTGATTAATTGTATACCTGGTTAATTGCATATTTACATGATTGATCTAAATATGCAATAACATGTTTGAAAAGATAAAATGTATTTTCCTGTCTGTCAAACTTACAGAAAATACCTTACTGACAGTGAAGCATTTCCACTCCATCTTCTATTTTCCACATTAGTTAGGAGGAGTTAGTTAGTTCTACCTCTTTCTATCCTGAAAACAAAGAACGTATATTTTACGAACATCATGCTCTGCGTTATTTTTGCATCCATAACACCACATAGGAAAACATTTTATTTCCATGTGTCCTAACTAGCGATATCAGTACTGCTTTATTGTCTCAAAGAAAACATGCCATTCTTTCTGCTCTTTTAAATGTAGCTGTTCAAAGGCTGTGTGTTACATCTGTTGGGCACCATTTTGAAAGGCAACCTCCCTTTTCATCAATGTGATTTCACCCCTGAAATCAACTGTAAATACTCCACACCAACTACTGATGTCTAGCTACCAATTTGTGCCTGCACTTGTAACCTCACGAGGGGCTACCAGTGGCTCAGAGCTGCCGGCACAGCGGGGCTCGTGCTATCTACATGCGTACACACGCACAAGTGTCTTTCCATGGATACATATATATGCAAATAATAAAATATTATGGATGTTCTGAATTATTCTCTCTTGGCTGGAATTTAGACTGGTTTTGGTATATTAAGTGCTAAAAATCACAAGAATTTAAAAGACAAATTAGTATTCCTTTGCTCATTACAGGCAGCAGTTTTAATGGACTGCCTTATTTCCACAAAAAGAGACCAATTATTTTCTCAGATATCTTTCATCATAATCTACACAAGCTAATAAATTCCTACTTACCAACTAAACCATCCATTCATCAGCCATCCATTTACCACAGTCTCTGAAGGACTGTCTATCTATTTTTATTTGAAACTATGATTTCTATTTTCAATGACCATCATTTGTTTTAGACATTCTCCTTTAAGGCAGTTATTTCTGTTTGGTACTGGATGTAAAATGTTAACATTCAATAGACCTTTTCTAAACAGGTAATTGATGCTGCAGTATTCAGTATATAAACCCGTACAGAAGCTGAAGAACAAGTCATCTATATAAATTGGAAAAGTTTAGACTGCTGTTAGCAGGTGGTTATAGAGGAAATACAACTAAAATATTTCTTAGAAAAAACCCACACCTTCTAGAATCTACAGAAATCATCAAGATGCTGGATTTAAAAAAATTATAAAAGCTGTGATCTTACAAGCTCTCCACCTTGTGAACTCACGGTGAAGTCAAGAAGGTTTGAGTGAACAAGACTATGGACTTACAGGATAAAGTTGATTTAAAAAGCTGAGAATTACTCTGTTGCAACAATTTTCCAGAAAACATCTTAACAAAAGGTTTAGCTATCTGCTGACCTGTGGAAGTTTTTGTGGATTGTTTTCTTCTCACTTTTCAATCCTATGCTAAAATTCACAGGGAACAACGGAAAACATGTAACACCATTACATCTACATGCATAAAGCGTTCGTGTCATGCACTTCTGCGATGCACTTCATGCACTTCAGCAAGGCACATTCAGCTCTGATTTACCAGTGCAGTCACAAAATCCTCAAACTACATCTACACAGACCAGAGTTGGCTTGCATACAAATATTTCTGTTATCAGTCCATAGTTTGGAAACATACCTGGAGCTGGGAGAATTTAGAGAGAGTAAATTGCATGTAATTAGCATTAGAAATAACGCTAGGTGATGCTAACATCAGGCAATTATCCTTTTTAACAGCTGCTAAGTAGTGTTAACTGGCTGCTATGGACTACAGTTTTCCAGGTTTTACAGAGCAATACCTATATATACACACAGCAATGAAGCAAAATGTACTAGGTAACATAAGAAATAAGGGAAATGTCAAAAAAACGGGTTTGGAATTAAGATTTCAGACCACTGTTGTAAAGCTAATGTGATTTTGCCAGCTGAGCCACGCCGACGTTAAGCACTTCCCTGTTACATTACACATCCCAGAATACGTAAGGATAGCCAGCACATCCCGGTATCCTATACATCCGTCAACTCTACTGACACGTATTTGTATGAAAATTCATGAGTACAAACAAAAATTCACCTGTTGGAGACAGACAGCTACCACGTTTTGTTTCAACTGTTGAAGTTTCTAGACTGATAGCTAGCAAATCAAGACAAAAATCACGGCCAAAGGTTGTTGCCCATGGTAGGTTTTCAATTCAGCCAATTCCCATGGAGTTTACACCACCTCTGGTAATCCGGTTCCTAAATAATGCACTGCGTGGGAGCATTTGCTGCTGCATCCAGCAACATGCAACAACAAATCCGCATGGACTGTTGTGCAGGGCTCTCGGAACAACAGCCACGCTGTTGGCACTTGACTCATCCTATCACTATCTTGGCCACTTCTATGGATCAAAAAGTTATGCTGTGGGAGCTTATTGAGCACCACTAAATTACTGTTTACATGCCAGAAATCCCCGAGATATTTTTTGCAAGTTCCAAAATTACGTATATAGTTCTCCCTATCCCCAAACTTTCATTTAATAGAAATTTAGATACCAATTACAAAACCACCGTGTAGCCAAATACGTAAAACCAAACAGATCAAGCTGGATTAAGGCTTTCTGAAACTCCAGAAATGAAGTACAACTTGAACATTGTATGTTCAAGGACAGAAAATGTGTTGCAGAGCAGGGAAGCCTTCCACAGAAATAAAAAAGGAGCAGGAGGAGCTCGACTAAAAAGCCCATTTTTGAGTAATTTAAGATAATTTCAATACAATCAGCATTTCTGTTGTGATTCAGACACTTACAGTAAATTAATCCCTCTAAAGCCCAAATGAAATAACATACACAGAAATAATATCACTCAAATTAATAGCAGGAGGATTTTTTTAATCTTTTATTTCACAGACCTTATGAATCATTATTGCAGTATGGTGTGCAACCCCATTCTTACATGCAATACCTCCCATTAGTGCTACTGAAAACTGCTGTGCTGCTTACTGACATCAAGGTGACCACAAGAGCAAGTACACAAAGACCTAAAGGTAGAGACTCCTTAATTTTAATCAGGTATTTCAGGAACTTAAGATGTAAAAGAAAAAAAATTGAAATCTTCCTTCATAAACTCATTTTTCTCCGTTTGTTTTTGTCTAAGAACGTTAAAAAAATAGCCATACAGGTTCAGACTTAGTGCCACCTAGCCCAAGCTTCCATCTCAAACAGTGGCCATAGACAGATGGTATCAGAAAAGCAAAGGAAGCATAACAGGGCTAGTATTTACAACATGTCCCCCGATAATTTCCCAAGCTTAAGCTATTTTCAGATTTTTATCTATTATACAGATAATTAACAGCCATATTGATTACTGTAAATTCAAATTAAGTCCTTTTCCTGTCTGTGTGTTTTCTCTAAGCATTTGTTCTGGGATATAGTATAGATTTCCTTCTCTTCAAAACTTGGTAATTGGGTGACTTAAATATATCCTCACAAATTTTATTTGAGCCAACAGGAAACATCACTAACAACTTTAATATTGTTTGAGGAAATACAAGGAGGGGTTTCTACATCACATTATAAAGTTATCTTTCTGATTTATTACCAAAAAATGCCCAGCAGAGCAAGTAATCTGTGTGTCCAGAGATGAGCTTTGCACTTAAGTTTTCTCATTACAAGTCATTCCTCCATGATTTCTATTGAGCCAGTGCCCACTTACAAATATTTGTAGCAGGTATCCCAAAATGCTGTTCATATAAGCTACTTTTTCAATTACTGATGCTTTTGTGATTTTCTTTCCAAGCAGCCACAGCTGATTTTTAAGCAGTACTAATCATAAGCAAGTAGGGTGAGCACAGCCACAAATAAGACAGCAATAAGAGACTGTGTATCTTCATCTTCGGTTCATGTGTCTCTGATTTATGACTGAGTGACATGATTTAGTGTAATGTGAGTTTTGAAATGTAGTATCCAGACAATAAAGCTTTACTCATTTCACTGTACCCTTACGTATAATACAGGAACAATCACTGTAGACTTTAAATCACCTTTTCCCAGAGCAATTTCAATACAACAAGGAGATTGGTCTATGACTGATGTCATACACAGCAGGAATTCCTCATGAGGACACTCTTAATATCTGAGTGAACATCTTTTGTTGATAAAAAGCCTTCAGAGCCTGACTAATTTGGTCAGGATGCCATCTGAATAAAGCACTTCATTTTGTTCCCCTATAGTTGTATTTCTCCTCACATTTTGTTTTCTACCCTTGTTTCTAAAAAGGCTTTCCATCACCAAGAAATCTGCATGAACATCTTCACCTTTGCTGGTCATTTCTGCAACCCTTCAATAAGGCTGCATAGAGACGAATGATTTGTGCAAGGGAAATGTTTTATTCATGTTTGAAAATGACCCAGATGAAACCTAAAATAATAATTCACTCCTCTCTGTTTTTAAGAAAAAGGCTATGTCTTGGATTTAACTGTAAAGTTTTTTAATAATTGCTATGACAAATCATTTTCTCACTGGAACCTATTTATACCATGTCTATAGATAGAGTTGGACTCAAATGCTATAATTTTAATACCCATGAAGGTGTTGGAAAAGTCATTCTTAAGCTTTATACCAAAGCTTTCACTCTACATGAATCTATATGTACTGTTAATACATTTACGTGCTTTACGTTTCTCCAGCATAAAATCAGTGATTACTGATCCCGGTAGGCACACAAATGTTTAAGTGGCATCTGCCAGACTGGTTCAAAGCAGGACCTCCAGAATTCAAACCATGAGAAGTGCTTTAAAGCATCCACAAAATTATTTTGTTTCCATTCAGTCCATTAGCTTATCCAGCTTATTATGTGCCCTTACAACTTCCCTGTACGTTGAAGGCCCAAATACCCTCCAGGTCCTTGAAGCGGAACTATAATATAGCTATACAACGTTAACAATATACCTCTTCTTCCTGCTCATGATCTCTATTAAACATACACGCCACACTCGAGAGCAATGCTAAGTAGGAAAACAAAACTTCATCCCATATTATTAGTGGCAGAACTTAACTGGAGTTGTCAAAACTATCTTCCTTTTAATAACAAATATTCATAGCTTTTATGTGCATGATATACAACTCCTTTCCTAGACCCAAAGAATTCAGGCTAGCCTTATTGCTTTGTTTTTCTCAAGGTGACATGATCGAATTGAAAGCAATACTCTAGATAATGACAGAGGAAATTAAATACACATTTAAAATTACAGTGGCATTCTGTTTGGTATTCTATTTTCTAAGTTTCTCTTAAAATCGCCATTTTGATTAATTATAACTAAACTAGATAAAAGGTACCAATGCAAAATTTGACAGGATTTGGATTCAAGCTTTCCAGAGCATTCTAAGAGGAAGTCAAGCAGGGAATTTAAGTTCAAACTAATATCCAAGTTATTGAGCAGATGGATCTAAACTGTGATCTAGGGTATTGAGTTTTTTCCCCAAAAAGCTCCTCACACTTTAATAATTATTTTGGCATAAAACACACATAAGACATACAAAACTCAAGACCACAGGTAAACAGAGTACCGTCCTAAAACCATTTACTAAGACAATATTTACAGGAGAGCTGGGCACGTTAAGATGCAACTGTATTGGTAAAATGGAGTAAAGTATATAGAAAAAAAGTCACTCTCCCTCCACTTCTCTCCCAAAGCAACCCAAAATGTCAAAACAGGTTTTGTCTCAGGGAGGTAAGACTGCTGCTTGTATTACGATGAAGAACTGCACTTTCTTACAGTCCTGCTGGTAGAGCCGCAGGAGGATCCACACCTAGGGAAAAGCTGCAGTAGTGTTGGGAACAGATCAAGTTTAGGCTTACATCACTGCTGCGCTTGTAGGTACTTCTTATACATTTATGGAAGACGCTGAACATTTTTCATAATCTCCAATTATTGTCCTATCAGTGAGGTTACTCGTTATAGCAAAAAAAATGTTAAGCTGATGTTCCAGCTTCTCTAAAGTAGAATAATTATCAGAAGATTGATTTCATTGTAACTTCCAATAAGCCCACAGAAGTCCCACTATTTATAGTGACGCATCTATAACTGCCAGACAGGATGCCTATTTTCAGCCTCATCTTTTATTATGATTTTGCTTGGAGAAAACAAACAAAAGCGCCACACAGATCCAGCACATAACTCAATCAGATCAGCCTCACTGTAAATGATCTCTTCAGCACCATTTCCTACTCGCTCATAAAAATATCTCTGTAATCAACAGCTCAGTATTTTTCAGAAGTCTGTAAACATGCCCATCCAGCATTTTTAGAGGCTGTTGTTTGATGTGCTTCAGTTTTGGATAGCAGCTAGTGATGAATATAGAGAACTGGGTAAGCTACATAAAACTCAGGCTAAATCATACTCACTAATGAAGTTCATTAGATGAACAAAATGCCTAGTATTGAAGTGAAAAGATAGTTGGGTTGAGAAGAAAATTCCAATATTATTTCAAGAAAAGTGGTAATAAGTAAAAGAAGGGGTAACAACTAAATCCCTGTGGGTTCCTCCCCCCACTCCCAACCCAAACAGTATTTATAATTAAGATAATGTAATATATAATAAATTACATACTGAATTACATCCCAGAATGGTACACGTCAACACTCAGTTTGTTAAGGTTTTGAAGTTAAGGGCCAAGTTCAGGGAAGACACATTTGCTCTGTAGCTACAAGAAGCCGGAGGCACAGAAACCAGTGCAAATAAAATTCAGAATTCCATCCACTTTTCCAATAAGCTTGGGTAAAGCTATGGAAAAGCATTTAATCACTTTAATAAGCTAATTTATGATAAATCATCTTACATTTACTTCATTTTATTTCGAGTTTTATTCCCAGGTTTAAAATACAGACTACTTACTGGGTTGGGTTTCTAAGGGCAGGAAAAAAAAAGGGGGGGGGATGCTGATGAGGAAGAAAACTTTCAACTTTAAAGCTAATCCCAATGAAGTTTCAAGGTCCAACAGTAACAGGTATCCAGCTCCGCAAACAATTGCTAACATGAGACAACTTTGGTTTTTGATATCAAAGCTCCAGTGTGCATGGGAAGCGCAGAGCATCCATGTGGAATAATCCAGAGAGATAAAACCTGAAGACAGAAGTATTTGTTGGCCTCACTGTATATATGGGGATACTTTAGAAATGGGGGAATTTCAATCTAAGGTAACTGTACAGGATTTTATAGTTTCAGAGAAACATGACACAGAACAGAGGCAACCATGGAAATAGCTGCAGCTAAAAACAGTCAGGTCCCGGGGTTAAACGGAGACAAGTTGTCAAGTTGCACTTGAAATGCTCAGATACACCGCGAGGCATTCCTTAAGCGAACACAAGGATTATCCCCAAATAAGTATATACCTTTCTGTGGTGACAAATAGATAAGGAAGATGAAACAAAGAGGCTATCTGGAATACGTACTCCTGCGCAGATGAGACCGACACTGCTCAAAGTGAATATAACACGGGCTCGACTCTACATCGCACGCAGCACAGCACGGCTGTTCCCACACGGCCCCATCTCCATTTAAAATCAACGTGGAAAGACACACAAGTTATTTATTGTTATATACATATATATGTCTTATCTCATTATTCCTCAAAACTCTTTCTTCTGTGTTGTTTGTCTGGAGCACATCTGGGACAACTGCTTACAGTTCCCTGGAGGTCACCTGCCAGGGTCCCATCCAGAAAGGGCAGAGTCTGAACAAAAACAAATGATACAGACAACGTGGGCCTATGGGGTTCAGCAATAAATGCAGAGAGTGTGAGGCTGGAATGCTGGAAATCATGTTTGCAAGAAAACACTGATTTATCAGAAGTAAAGTCTGAGAAAAAAAGACCCTGAATTTCTAGAAGTTGCAAAACTTTGTCTAAATATTTTTCTTAAAAGTTGTCTAAAAGTCCAGTTTGAGTCAGAGTATGTATGCTATCAGAAACGTTTTGAAAGAGCCTGATATTCTTCCTCCCCTTCCCTCTCATGTTTCTGATTTAAAATTTCTGATCTCCAAGATTTTGATTTTCAATAGAATGTATTTTTATAGGTTGGTACAGCTTTGAGTGTAACCAAACTTTGAGTGACGGTAACTTTGAGTGACACCAGCACTTTGAGTGGACACCACTCCTGGTGGACACCAGCTCCTGCAAACACGAGAGATCATACCACAGCAATGCATCACCGACATCAGCGCAACTCTTGCCCAGCAAAGATAGGATACAAACATATTTTTTCAGGTTTAAGCAGAGGCATTTCAGCTGGCAGTGTGATGGGCTCAGAGGAAGCATGCGGATAGCCACATCTCAACCAAGAGCAGTAACTCACGACCTTCCCCACAAGCTCATTTCCAGAATCAGCCCTATGGTTGTGCCAAATGTACCTGCCTGCTTGTCTCCAATCCACTGCATTATTTCTTGTTAGAAAATAATCTTTTTTGTTTAAAATCTGTATTAGAGCCATACCAAAATAAACAAAACATTGCTGTCCTTGGAAGAGTTAATGCTTTAAATATGGAATTGGAAACATGAGGAAGCAGAGGGTTATTTTCCTGGGAACTTAGTAATGAAAGTTATTAACTATCAGTATTAATAGTCCATCTGAGTTGTTGTGCACTGTTGGACAGAAAGACTAATATAGTAAAAAATTACATACAAATGCTTTAAGGAATTAGCAATGGGGACGTTAAGAAATAAACATATATAAATAATTATTTTAAAAAGGTCGTTACAAATCTTATCACAATAGTATTGCAGACTGTGGATAAATAATTTGACTGTTTTAATAACTTCAGGAAAGAGACAAAAATTAAGGAGCACAAAAACCATTAAAATCCAATAAATACCAAAATATTTTTTTTTTTTTTACTTGATTTATTTTAACTCAATGTGCCTCACTGCTAACCAGTAAATGTCTTGGAAAATTAAAGTAATTGCAGGAATCAGAATTAGAAGGGAATTTGAATTCAATCACTTATAACCAGAATATTAATACCAATAAATTCTTGAGCCATAGTTAGGTTTATTTCATGCCATTAAACACTGGCACTTATTTTATCTGACATTTAATTCTGTTCAGGCAGTAACAGCTCAGTAACTCAGATGATAAATGCAACTGTAAATACCTAAGAAGTAGAATTTACCCTAAGACATTGAAGTTCTGTTAGTCTACAAGAAATTTAGGAAAATTGCCAAAAAAAAAAAGGGGATCAATTTTTACTGTAATTCAGTATGCCTGACAACACGCATGTACCAGGAAAAAAAAGACTCATGATGTTCACATCTGCAAATAAAATAATCATCTTAATACATAAGGCTTTATGCTGTTACAGATACATTACTGAGAATATGGGTCGACAGTAGGATTGCTGATTTCAAGAGGCTGTAATACATTTACATTTGGAGAGGAAAGCCAAAGACCCTCCCTGCAGCTTGGCGCTCTGCTTTGTAATTCAAGGCACAGTCCCGTACATCACCCAGCTTTCTCCTTACAGGCAAAAATTCCTCTGCAGAGATGGAGGAGATCACCACCTCATGCCCACGGGCTCTTCCATGGTATGATTCGTGGGACATTATCCTTCCACATAAGCCAGTGAACTTTCCAGCAGAGAGCAGGACCACACAAACTGTGAACCACACCTTAAGAGAACACACAAGACCATGCTGAGGTCAAACAACTTCATCCAGAACTTGCTATGAATTTATTGTGAGCTACAAAAATATATGAGCCTAAATTGTCCCTTTTCTCCTAGGCACCACTAGAAAACAGAGCACCTTCAACATGCTCCAAAGAGGGCACCCAAAGTCTTCCATCGAAGAGAATAAGGCGGATTTTTCAAAGGGATAAATGAGAGCCAGTCTAACCCACTCACTTTCCATTGGAGCCATCTTATACCTTTGAAGTCCCTTGTCTCCCTTCCACATTAAACACAGGAGGGGGAAGAAAAAAAAAAATAGCAGCTTCCCAGTTTATCCCAAAAGATAAAGTGGGAAGACTGGCAAGATTATCTAGGGCATCAGGCTGATATTACGGGGAGGAAACATCACACGGTTAAAGCAGAACATGTGCTGTTTGCTGTGGGAGGAAAAACATCTCTCAAATGTGCCTTTATAGGAGTCCAAGTTTAAGTGTCCTTCCCTCTGAATATTAGACTTAATTCGATGGCAAATTGTCTTCAGAAGTCAGTGATTATTTAGTAGTTACCTTCTACTTACTTTGATTTCTTAATGAACTGAAAAATCTTTAAACTCAAAGGTCTTTAGGTCCCTGATGAGCTGTTACAGATCTTTCTGAGCTAATTCCATCACCTTGACCATAGCTACAGAAATATAAATGGATAAGATCATACCTATAGATCATACTTTGTCACGGAGCCCAGCAAGCCCACGATACCTACCTCGCTTGAAATCTGTTCCTGGGAGACCTTCACACATCAAGATTTTCGAGCTCCCAAAGAGCTCCTCTGCCTTAGGCATATTTGATAAATAAACAATTTTGACAGCAATGTCAAAACAATGACAAAGCCTATTAAATGCCATCCAGGATGCTATTGCCCTCTTTCTAGACAGGCACAGAACCAGCACTAGCACACAAAAGCATCCCGAACCCTGTGCATTGACACCAGCTGATCTTTTCTCAAGATTTTATGACTTACTGCCACGCCACTCTACCTGATTCATGCTTGAAAGTGTTTGCATAGTAACTATTTCTCAAGGTATATTATTTATGAAGTTTTGTACATGAAGCAAACTGCTTTTACCAGAGAGAAGGCGATTAAGAAATACATGAATATATGGAATACAATGAAATGCACTGAATAGGATGACAAAGAAAAAAACAAAGTATAATAGCCTCTAATGACATTTATTTTATCTTAATGCTGTATATACATTTAAATTAAATTGTAATATTGTTTCTTTGTTTAGAGAATGAAATGGGACAAAGGCGTTTCCAGACTGGTCATTTAATGCTCCATTTGTATTGACAAGAAAAATGATTTCTAGGAATGTATTGTGAACTGCACATCACATTTTAATTTTTTTCCTGTGAAATAATATCTAAAGGAAGAACACCGTTAAATTCCGTTTCTATGTATTTATTACGGATTAAACACTTATCTTCACAGAATAAAACAGGAATTTTCCTTTAGCTTTTCCCATTTTGTTTGTCAAGCAAACAAAAAAGAGTTACAGACAGCAGGTTATCGTACAAATAGATATTCCCTTGTTTTGGTAGTGCTGCGGTTGCATGTAGAAGCCTTTGCTTTCCTCTGGCATGCTCACCGTGCAAGATTTCTCTTTCAGCGTAATCCACACAAATACGTATTTTACCAGAAATAAAAATAAAATAATAATAAAAAAGAATACTGATCTAGGGTTTATGAGGACAAAAGCTGGAACTGTGGCTTGCCACGGTGCACCAGAAAGGGCTGGAAGAGCATTGGCTTTAGATGCTGAAGTGGGAAAAGGGACCCAAAGGGGTGGGGGGGATGATGGGAGGGGTGAACCAGCCCATTGCATCAGGGCTGCGTTAGTGTGCTTTCATATGAATAACGCTCAGGAGTCCTATGGTATAGTTTTATGTATTGCTAAGTGGAATTATGCAAAAATGTAAGCATATTTTAAGAAGCCTAAATAGCTATTTAATTGCTGTCTGAACAACTGCGTCACCATTTACATCCTTCAGATGACAGTAATTGTATATAGACTTGACATGGAAAGCTGGGAAGCTCTAAGAAAGCCACTAGCAAATTGTTGTCATACAAGGAAAGACTAAATGGTGATTATTTGAGCTCTGTAAAAAATGAAATAATAATTCCTCAAAAAAAGATAAAATAATATTACCTACAAGTGCTTCTTCAATTAAGAGAGTATCAGCATCTCAATTAAGCTTCTTTTTCCAGGGATTTATGTGGTAACTAAGCTGCAAAGACTTGCTCTAGGCTGGAATGTGACAAAAAAAATCATAAACCTAGCAGCAGAATTTTTAGTTGTATGAAAAAAAATATTGAAAAACCTTTTAACTATCTTTAACTTACACAAAACGGAAATGAGTAGCAATGCATTTCAGCAGAGTGGTTCAGAAATTATGATCAAGGCCTATAAATGGCTCCAGTTACTCATCACTAGCTAAATATTTACCTCTGTGTGCATCTCATACAGCCATCATCACGGCAACAACAGTCTTGCTATTTTATTCGATAGAGTCAATAGCTTTCTAAAAGCAGACAGAAACCATTTCCAGATTCAGTTGTCTTATTACTGGATCCAAAGTATTTCTGATTATCCTTCCAGTGCTTGCTTTCCCACTTGCTTGAGGAATATTAACTTAGAATATGATGTGAATTGAGAGGAACAATTACCATCTCCCTGTTTCTACTGTTTTTATTACCAACTTAATGCATTTTATATCAGTTCACAACCCTATGGTTGAACATATATGTCCTATTTGTAAACAAATCAATATTCAATGCCCCAGTAAAAAGATAAAATAGCTTTGAATATCGCTTTTGTAGATCAGCCCCCCAAAATTCATTCGTTAGAAATATTTTGTAAACAGTTAAAGGAAAAGTAGACATCCAAAGAACAAATATTTGTCTTGTCAATCCCAGCAAGAGGGAAAGCCCTCTAGATTTTAGCAAAGCAAAGATGTCAGTGCTATAAAGTGGTACCGTTCCATTGAAATGCACAACAATGTTCTGGTTTAGTCCTACTGAGAAACTAATTTTAACACTGTTTTTGATCTCGGGTTTTGCCAGCACAGGGACACTGAGACATAATCCAAATTAACTGAAAATATGAAGTTAAAGGGGATTAGTTACAATTGTCATAACAACTATGAGGCTTCTCAGACATTCAGAATTAACATAGACTTATTTCAGTTTAGCTTAATTCATTCCTAAGACCAATTTAAGACCACTTGAATTCTAAGTGTCTGGTTGTCCACAATTCAAAATACAGTTAAAATAATCCATTTTTAAAATCCACTTGGATTATTTTTCCCAATTGCATTCACAAAATAAGGCAGCAGCCTAAGAAAACCTGGGACATTCTTTGGAAGACTTCTAAATCGGAATTACCACATTGCTTCTGCAGATTTACTGCCCACAGCAGCAAAAGTGACATAGTGCTCTGCATTTCAAGAGCAATCTCCGCCTGACTACTCAGTCTCACCATCACTGATAACATGCACATATTATAATTAGATATAGCAATATGAGTTTCATGGTAAAATACACCAAATGCCCTCCGTCAGCTCTTCTATGTCTCCTCTACTGGTCCACAGTAGCAGATAATCACCTTTGTTTAAAAAAAAAAGAAATAATTTGTTAATACAGCATTACTACCAGTCTCAACGGCTGTAATTGGCTGTTAATTAGGTTTCCCTTGAACTCGACCTAATTGAAACCGTAGCAGCCATCCATCTGCTGCTCTGCTCAGATGCCACAAAACTCCCATTTTTAGCCTTTTGCTTTTCTACTTATTTACTGACAGCCAAATGAAAACATGAGCTCCTTTCCTGAGCCCCAGTTTAGTAACTTTAAACATCTACAGGTTTTTATTAGAAAAATATAAACCGATGTCAAAACAAGGAGTACAGTGGAACAAGTGATAAAGATGTTTCCTCTCTATTTATCATTGAGGCAGCATCATCTGGAGCACTGGGCTCTGTTTTGGGCATCACGCTTTGCTGAAAATTCAGAGTGGATGGAGAAAGTCCTGAGAAAAGCTACCAAAGCTGACTAGGAAACACAACCTACAGAGATAGATGGAGCAAGCAGCAACTCAAGAAGAGACAACTGAATGGAAACGTAACAGTTTCCCAAAAGGCAAAAAAGTGCAAGGATGGAGAGAATAAACTGTTCTCTACGCAGGACTATATATATCTATTTCCAAATTCACCAAGGGATATTTAAAGAAAAAAGAAGTAAAGGAAAAGATATTAACGTTGGAATAGATTGGCTGAAAAAAAAAAAGATACTGGAATCACCATTATAGACAATTTCTATATACACTAGAGAAATACTTTCCAAGAATGATGCTTTGGGGTAGAGTAATGGATTATCTAGTCTTGTGAAGCCCCTTCCAGTCCCACTTGTCTAGGACACTCCTGCACCCGCGTCATGAATGGCATTATCCACAGAATATAGCTCAGAGCTGCTCTTCAGGTCAACAGGAACTTCATCAGGGACATGCCCCAGCCAGTGCAATTTATCATGTGTGTGCCAGAGCAGTGGGGTAGGTAACATGGGCATATCCACTGTCCTGCCTTCAGGAGATGCCAGGCAGGTACCTCCTGCTCCCCAGGAGATTCTTTTGTTAAAGGAATCGGAAGTTTCAGACAATCTACTTCATATTTCATTGCTCAGTTCTTAACACATCTGCCCAAAAAAGATAGAGGTGAAGTTTTCATTAATATTAATATGAATATCAATATTAACATAAATATTAATATTCATTTATTCATTAAATGAATAAAAATAATAATTAAAAAAGTTGGCTTGAAATCCAACTGAAATTGATTTGTCCATTTCAGATCTCATCAGGTGGGTCCCGCAACCATGGTCCTGCTCCGTATTGTCCGTATCCTGCAGATACACTTTTGCTCTCCAAGCCATGGGGAAGGTCAATGCTCCAGAGGCAGCTGAGCTGGTCCTTAAAAGAGGGTACACTTTAGAAAAACATGGAGCTAGCTCATGGAACTGTGAGAGTATCAGGATGCCATCAGTTGTGTAGCAATCTTTGGGAAACAGGCTGCAAAGCAGCAAAACCAAAAGAGACAATCCTCAGAACATCCAGAAAACTGATGAACCCGCTCAAACTCAGCTGTTCAGCACCGCTAAAGAAAGAGAATGGTCCTTTCTGGGTTGAGAAATAACGTGACATTACAGAGGCAGATGGGCAACACGGTTCCTGTCCCTCTGTTGGGACTGCTCTGCAGTCTTGTAAGCAAAATCTGTCTCCTCCCTCCTTCCAAGCCCCTTTGCAGATGACTGAATGCTGCTTGTCATTTGCTTGGCCACAGCCATGCAAATTACAAGAGAGATTTCAAGATGGAAAAGCCACAGGTCTCCTGCAACCTGGAGGTACTGACTGGACCAGCGCCTCCGATTTCCTGCATCCCGCTCTTGTCCACTGACTGCCACCAGCCTGTATCTGTTTCCCAGCAGTGCGAGAAGCCCCATCCCTGTCAGGAGGATCATTATTTCCTAAACAGTAACTTTTATTGCCATAGGCTTTTTGAATACACTTCCCATCCTAGAAAACTCAGCCAGCCAGCCAAACACGTCCTAGGGGAAGCCAAACATGTAACCTGAGCATAAAGGTGCTTCCGTTTGTCCTTCTGAGTGCAGGGGAAAAAACAGGTCAGGCATTTTAACTGGCAAAATATTGGGTTGCTGAAATGTTTGTGTTTAACCTTTCGGATGTGGAATGACACCTAATCAAATTTCAGATATTGTACAGGCCAGCACAGCGGGAGGGCAGTTGTAATTCATAGCATCTACTAAGCAGTAACATTTTTGATGCTTGGAGGAAAAAACAGCAACACACGTTGTCAACAGTATGACTTTGAGTTCCCATAAAACTTAATTTCCAATGCAATTTTTAAATAAACTGTTCCTGTTGGTCTTCAGTATTATGGTCACCAGAGGTAATTTAGCATCCAAGGAATATGTTTAAGGGAACAGTGCTGTAATTGTGACACCCTGGGAGGAGCGGGCATTTGAATTATTTATGAGCAATTTGGAGTCAGGCCAGCCCCTTTCCCCCACACATCTCTCTGCCACAACCCTCCACGGGATGAATCCAGTCCAGTTTCCAAGAAAAACATATTCCTAGCAGAGCACCATGTGCTGACCCTAGCCCACTCATCAACATGAAACAATGTCATCATCATTCATGACTACAAGATGCTTCCTCAGTGACATACTTTGCAGGTCCCAATCCTGTAAATTGTTCTGCATGCACAAACTACCCAATTACTACAAAGCAAAATGATTTAAAAAAAAAGCAAGCTTTGTGGGCTGGTAGGATTCTGTCCAGACATACCAAACTTTAAGGCTTTAGAAAAAGCTTCCCCCATGAAAATAAAGTCTTTGTGTGTACTATTTATTGCATCACACCAAGATGAAATAGGTTTTCCCAACCTCTTTTTTTTTAGTCAGGTAGTGCAGTTCATCCCTGGAAGACTGTGCAGGTGCGTGTGTGTAAACGTGCCAATATTTTGCCTTTCCCACAGAGTAGCCTGGGATAGACATCCTTTAAATATGCAAGAGAAGTTGTTTCATGTAAAAACTTCTTGCTATTTGTTCCTCAGCTGCTGATAAGAAACTATTTTCCTCTATTCTCCAAATACCTTTACTTTGGATTATAGATCAAGCAGTGGAAGTCTCAGGCGAAGAGGTGAATGCTTTGGAAACACAGAAGCTGCTGAAAATGGGTTTCCAGAAATACCTGCAAGGTTAATTAACAGGTTTTGTTAGTGCTCCTGCTGCAACACACCAACAGACTTTTTTTTAGTCTTACCAAGTAATTTTATTTGTTTGTTGTAAGTTCTGTATCCATTTCTTGTGCTAAATTTCTTAGAAAAGCTGTTCTCTGTACACAGGCATTGAACGTTGCTAATCAAATGTGTCCCAAACCAACCACAATCTCAGAAATACAGTATCATTCTACTCTGGATAGCGAACAACTAATTGTGTCAACTTTGTAGCCTGATGCAAGGAAGAAATAATTGAAGGCTGTTCCCTGACTTAACTAAAGTAAAAAGTTATAGTGGAAAACCTATTGCAAAATAAATCTTTATCAGCTCGGGTGTACAAAGAAGTAATTTGCTTTCTGGCTTACCACTGGCACACTGGAAGCAATCAAATGCAACAATTTCAAAAGGCTATTACCCACTCACTGTTGAAAAAGGATTGGAAAATAGATTCTTGATTTACATTTTTTTTCAGGTCTTATTAAAATAAAATGCAACTCTTATTTCCCTGTAACATTTGAAAGCATTCTCAGGGTTGGGAATATTCTGAGCTGATCCTTCTGCTTGCTGTTGGTGGCAGCAGGGATCTTGATGCTTACCTGAAGCAATTAGGAAGCAATTATACCTTGACTATAAAAGTATTTCATTGAATTTGGAGTCAAAACTGCACAATTTTATTATTTCTATTTGTTATTGATGAGGTGGGCTGAAGCAGAGAAATACAAATGCAAGGCATCCTACTTTGAGCTTTCTTGCATATAATTCACCTACCCCTTTTGCTCAATCCCAAATGACTTCATATCACAGCACTTGGATCTATGGACTTCACCGAATCACAGTAATCACTATTTTCAGAAAGAGCTTAGCTGTTTTAATGACTGATGGCCATGTGTGCAATGGTCTGGTGGTTCCCCGATGCCCGGGGGCTGGGAAAAGCCATGCCTCCCTGGGACGTACTGACAGCAGCAATTTTCCTGCCCCCTCTGGGGGTCACACCATCTCCCTTGAATCAATATACAGCAGCTGGTACAGGAACCAGTATGAGGAGTAAGGAATATGGTATATCCCCACCTATTTTTCCCCTACAGCAAAATCCAGGCTGATTTTGCTGAAGTCTACCTTGACCTTACAGGATTTCCCTCCTTGCTGAACTATAGAAAATACCAGTAGCTCCCTCCTCTCTGTTCAGGCACTTCTGTCCTTCCCTCCCAAGCCCCACTTCCAACATTCTCTGTATTATTTCCAGAAGAAAATCATAATAAAGAGACAAGACTGCCCATACGGAGAAAAAAAGTTTTGAGCAGAAGTAGGTCCCAGGGTTTAGAGAAAGCCACAAGTAGTAAAAAAGCTTGCAGAAAGAATGTATGTTTTAACCAGACATCAATATTGTATATAAGTCTGTAAGTCTTCAAGTAGTTACGTTGACCGCTATTTTAAAGAAGTAATTGATCATATAACTTTATATGATTCCCAGTTACTGATATAACAAAATTTAACTTCATCGACACATCTCTGGCTTTTGAATACACAGAGTGTGTGCATAGGGTTCTTCATAGTCTTAAAGTCTTCAGCCATGACATACTCTAGGCATTAGTTTCCTTGCATTCCTGCATAAGACCCAGAGTTGTTCCCTCTATAATTGGCCTGACGTAAAAGATGTGAGACTACCTAAGAACATAACAAAGTATTTTCTATATTAAGCCCCACTTTATATATAAGGGACAGAAACCTTACCTATAAGCCTATAGAGAATACACACATATTTTGGCAGAATAATGCAGCTTGTTCAGGGTACCCCGGGAAACCCGCTCATTCTCCTGGGCTTCGACAGCCACAGTCCTGCTTATGCCAACCTCTACTCAAAGTGAAAACCAGGGTTTGGAGGCAGCAAGTAAAAAGTAACTTCTAGTTACTTCCCTGCTCCTGCAACCCTTGAACAAGCTGTGCTGGCTGCTTAAGCCAGCTTAATATAAGCCATACAGAGCACAGGTTGCTGTTAACTCTGCTGCCTGGTGTGTTTCTGGAGGCAGCCTTCCAGTAGCCAGAGCTCCCAAACACATTCTTACTCCAGCTCTGCTCATACTAGCCTTTCCCCCTCACCTTTTTTCTCTTTATTTTTTTTCCTTAGCTATAGGAGAGCAACTCCCACCTAAGCTTTAAGGCAACTCGCAGACAAGAACTGAGAACAACCCTCTGACCCTGAAAGACCAATTCAGAAGAGCAAAGAACCAGAGCAAAACACAAAGTTGCACATGAAATAAGAGCTGGCATACTTGGAAAGACCTTTTCTAAGGAGGGTTGAAATCTACAGGTCCTGGGGAACTGCGTCCCTGGTTAGTTAGCAAGTGCCCGTGCTCAGCCTGGCAAGGCAGAGCTGCTCTTGCAATTCACCTGTAGGCTCAGCCTCCTCCTACAAAAGCCCAGCTGTGCTCCTTGTGAAGCACCCCTTGCTGCTGTGTCTTTCATACATGATGTATTTCCAGCTAATCTGAAAATTGGATCAGGATTTTGTTTGTTTTTAACTATACTACAGGAAAATGACCTAAAAAAGGGAATACATTTCACAAAACCTTAGGAGAAACACACCAAGCCATTGAAAGTAATCTGGAAAGTCAGCAAAAGTAGTTATCTACCTGTTCTTAGATTTCACTTTGTGCATTTACAATCTTTTTACTTCAATATATCCTGCAACCAATTTATCTCAAGGTAACTGAGATTTTTTTTCTAATGTTTCTATTAAAGACAGGAACACAGAAACACATTTAGAGGAACTGGGGCACTATATAGGAAACCCAAAAGCTTAAATCTTTTTTGAGATCTCAGTAAGTTATTCTGCCAGCTGCATTTGTAAAAGGAAAAGAAAATGAAATTTCATTTTAATTTAGCTACTTAGTGATAAATCATACTTAGTGTGTTAGGAAGGTATTCTCTGCATACACACTATATCGCACATAGCCAGACTACACCACTCAGGACTATTGTCTACATTAACGTGCTTTTCTCAATGTTTGCAAAAAGAGAAGGAAGGTGACCTAAAATGTACCCTTTGTATACTGTGGTTGAGAGAAGACTTTTTTCTATGGCTCAGTTTGGAAAATAAAGTTATACAAGTGAAAATTGCATTTTGCCACATGGAGATCATTACCTTTACTTCCCCTCAAATTCATGAACCTGCATTGCTACCGAGGGCTTTTAAATATTCTTTCCTTCTCAAACTCTTTTTTGCCCACTCTCACCTCTTCCTTTCGGAGGATGGGGCTGGGGGAGCTCAGGAAAGGAAGGCATCCCTTCTCCTGGAGAGGTGCCAGGCACACCTGCAGCAGGGCTTTGGGAGCCTGGAGGGGCTGGAAAGCTGTGGCTGGAGAAGATCAGCAATCTGACAGTTCATCTCCATCAGCTCTTGAACGTGAGAGTTGATGGAAGAAAACTCCTGAAGCGAGTGGAAAGAGTTTGCTGTGGGTCAGCAAGTCCTTGAGCTAACACCCAGCAAACTCCCCCCCAGCCTGGAAGCAAGACCCTGCCTGCCAGGACATGGCAGGCAGCTGGGTGCAAAACCCCTGTTTGCATTCTGAATCACCATGTAATTTCACTTTCAAATCTCATGACAACCTTTCTTTTCTTTTTCTTTTCCCTCTAATTTCCAGAATTTATTTTCAAGTACATTGCAAGAAACCTTTGAGTTGCTTACTTTCATTACTGCAATTTTTCTTCTGCATATCTGACACTTTCTTCCCACCCCCCCCTCCCGATTTTTCCCTAGTTTTCTCTGGTTTTTTAGTGTTGTGGTGGGTTTTTTTTGGTTTTCGTTTTTGTTTGTTTGGTTTTTGGTTTTGGGGGGGTTTTTTTGGTGGGTTTTTTTTTTTTTTAAGATTTGTCTTTTTGCAGTCATTCTTTTAATTTATTGATAGCACCAACAGTTACCATCTGTGTTCGCATAAGGTCGGGTGTCTCAGCACCCAATGAACAGTAACAGGAACAGTACCCCCTTTGTTGTTGGGAGTATGTACTCAGTCATCCAGGTTCTCCCCCCCCCCCCCCAGTCAAATTACCTGGCGTCCCCTCCCTATCCATAACATCTTTGTGCTATGCATCTCCAAATACAAAGTGTATTTACACATCCCCTTTGTTCTGCTTGCTGGAATATCAGTTTAGGAGACCAAGATGTTTACTTTTCCCTCGGGAAACTCCTCTCCAGTAGTTTCACTCTATTTGATCAACAGAAAATTATTAACATGTTCAAAAACTCCTGAAAGCACATAAATCTCCTATTTTACCTGAACAGAAGTGTTACAGAAAAGGTACACCAAGCTTTCTTTAAAACTCCCCAGAATGAAGATTACTTTTCTTTACCTAATAGCAGATTGTTGAGAATAAGAGCAATAACCCTCCAGAGGCAGTAATTTTCACAAGGCAGTTTAGGTAGTGGCTTCTTCCTAAAAAGAAGAGTATATGATTTGTACGTGGGTAACATTTGTACTCCAACTACTGAAACACCACAGGTAGGGTTAAGATCCTCATTTTTTTGTTCCAGGTAACATGATGCGTCCCTGGTACAAGAAAGAAAGATGCGTTCCCTAAATGGGACAGGGTCTTGGACAAGACCTGTAGTTTGTATAAGTTACACCAGCACACAAAATCTAGTGGGAGTAACCTTGGATTTACATCAGCATATAAAAAAACATTGTGGATTCTTTACTAAGATATCATCTGGCAAAACCAAACCAGCCAGCAGGCCCCAAATTTTGTAACATTTGCTTGCAGAAAATGAGAGCAAACTGCTGCTCCAATCTAATGCAGCCTCAATGTTTTCTGAAGCAGGTATCAAAAGGCACATTGAAGAGTGAGTGGGAGCACAGAACTACATTAAAACTCAAGACAGCCTTTAACGTCTTATATGACACGTACCACCACCAAAACGACCATTTTTCCACCTTCTCCCAAAGAGACCAAAGCTTCCAGAATGCTGCAAAACATCCTACCCAATAAAGAATCAGTTAATGCACAGCAACAAGGGGTAATGTTTTTTAAATTAAATGTGCAATAGTTGACCTGCTCATCAACTTTAAATTATCCACAGCACTTGCACACAAACCACGTATGCAGGGAGAGGTCTGGTTTCCATCCAGAGGCAGGTGGTGCCTGAAGATTACAAGACTACCACCTCTCTTGGCCAGGAGAAACGTGGAGTAAGGGTGAATCTGTGGAAGAGAAGGAATCCAGATGCTTATCCTGAACCTGGTTTATTCTGCATAGAACTGCAAGGCAGAGTTGAGTCTGGAGTTTCCATGTGAAACGCTAGCATAACTTACTTTTTTCTCTTCTATTGCTCCTGTAAGTACCATTATACCTGTTGGAGCAAGTCCAGAAGAGGGCCACCAAGATGATCAGAGGGCTGGAGCACCTCTCCTACAAAGACAGGCTGAGAGAGTTGGGGTTGTTCAGCCTGGAGAAGAGAAGGCTCCAGGGAGACCTTCTAGCAGCCTGCCAGTACCTGAAGGGGCCTACAGGAAAGCCAGAGAGGGACTTTTCACAAGGGCATGTAGCGATAGGACAAGGGGTCATGGCTTTAAACTGAAAGAGGGTAGATTTAGATTAGATGTAAGGAAGAAGTTCTTCACTCTGAGGGTGGTGAGGCACTGGAACAGGTTGCCCAGAGAAGCTGCGGATGCCCCACCCATCCCTGGAAGTGTTCAAGGCCAGGTTGGATGGGGCTTTGAGCAACCTGGTCTAGTGGAAGGTGTCCCTGCCCACGGCAGCGGGGGTGAAACTAGATGATCTTTAAGGTCCCTTCCAAACCAAAACCATTCTATGATTAAAGGGAATGATTTTAAGATGTTTTGATTTAAGTCCTATTAGGCAAAATCTCCGTTCTTAGAGGTGTTCAGTCACAGATGCTCAGCTATAAAAATTAGCGTACCAGCTTTTCACAAAGGAAGTGTCTCCCCAGATTTAATGAAAGTTGAAACAACATGATCCTTTTGATAATTACAGTTTCAGGAATGCACAGAACCAACCAGTCAGATGGCCTCCAACTACAGCAATTCCTCTTTACTGCTCTTTCAGTCACTCCACAGTACTGTTCTCTCAAAATTTCCCTTAAATGACCAATATATGATTCAAACTGTTCAAAAGTATGGTTTTTCACCATAACTATAGAATACAGTTTTTTAATAACAGATGAAATTGAAGACTTTCACTTCTAACTATAGCAAGATTTCATTTATTGTTGTCTGTCAACTTTTTACCAAAGCTGTGATTTATAGCCCCAGCCAAACTGGTGAGTACTGGCATGACCTGCATGGCATTTCTGCTCTTAGGTCCTACGCTCCTGTGCCCGCAGACACTGTCTGAAGTTTTGATGTATGCAACGTTCACTGAACCTGTGGCTGTTAGCACCAGTGCTTTCAGTGACATTCTGTAGAGCAATGAGTTATTTTCTGCACTGATTTGCTGCTTGGATTATGGGTTTATTCCTTCAAGCCTGACTTATTCAACAAAGGAAGAGAAGAAAGTTTTAAAACAACTGTTACTTCTATAATTCGAGTTTCCGTCTCTTTTAAACTTCACTACTATATCACTCCTTAAATTTATTTTTTAATCACAACATCCTTTTTGTGCTCATTAAGTTGTCAATGACCTAAGCTTTTCTATTTGTAGACTTTGTCTTGCTCACTTCCCATTGATCTACTTCCTCATATCTCCTTTATAGGAACCTTAGTGACGTCATTCATATAAATTTTTCTCTTTTTTTTTTTTAGTGTTCCTCATCACTCATATGCCATCTGTTCCATCCATACATTGGAGAGGAACATATTTCTAAATTGCCTCAATGAGATTGGTTTTATTCAGCTCACTCGCCATGTACGTCAGTCTGGGCTAATTTACTTGAGTGAAGTCACTCATACTCCCTCCACTTGCATTTCACCAGCAATGCATGTTTATAGGCTTGGCTTTGCTAAAGCTGGCAACTCTCCTTTCAGTCTGTATTTACCATAGTAAGCTGTATGGAGATGGAACAAACCTCATCTGACTCCAACAGTGCTGCTACACCCTCTCTGAAAATCATATAATGTAATCACTTTTTTTTTTCTAATAGGTTGTGGCAAGCAGTCAAATCTGTTGGTTTAACTAGTTTATCAATGTAGAGCAAGTTTTAAGCCACCCACGTTATTTCTTTGGGTGTGAAGGGAGTCAATCACAGAAGCACTAATGTAAGCTGGGAAACTGTCTACAGTGTTAGGTTTGGGACAGGTATGGTCTGGGAAGCCTGGATGATCAACATGAGATCAGATGCTACTCCAAGGGCACTTCAGGAGGCACCAATCACTTCACAAGCTACAGCTGGCATTCATAAGTCTTACAAAGTTGCAGAAGCAACCCATAGATAGGTAGCTCTCAGCTACCCCGCCCTTGAAAGGACCATCATTTTGATTTGCCAGAAGTTGGAGATGTACCAACGTTATGCAGAAAGGCAGAACATAGACCTGACGTGCAATCGCAGCACTACAAATCCAGAGGGAAGTGAGCAGTTCCTCATTGCTTCGTAGGGTATATGCCACTCCAGCCCACAGTTGTATGTACAGGCACTCATCTACAACCCTTCATTCTTAAACCAGTGGAGAAGGGACATCATCTAGGCAACCTGCGTCCAAACCAAGTGACTTGCAAAGGGTCTCATGAACGACCGCTTCTACGTAACCTGCTACTGACCCAAGTAAAGCTGTTGGAACCACCTTACAGCTCAGCAACACAACTTTTAAAATATTAAAGGATATAAGATGGGAGAATACTGATGACAGGAGATGTACATCCAATTAGCATGCTTAGGACTAGAGTAGACCCCCTCAGAGGAGAGCTGACCTTCATTTCATGTCCCCACAACAGCACCCATCTTCTCTTGAGCAGGTGGCTCTGCCCCAGGTCCATTACCATTGAGTTTTATTCTGATTTTCTGAACAAGTCAGCTGCATGCTTTCCTCTAAACAGAATAAACACACACTCTGGCACCACTTTCCACAAAATCCTCTGAGCAGTTTTTCCGAAGTTTTTTTTCCATTGAAGACTGAGGAACTCTGGGATGATTTTGTGTTGTCTTACATTAAAAAGTGTCATCAAAAAGTTACTCTGACCTACTGAAATAAAGTTTGAAGAAAAATATTGCAAGTAAATTAATTTCTGAATATTTTTCCCCTTAATTACCTTTTTCTAGCTACAAAACACTTGTTCCACTGAATATACTCCAGCCAGCGTTTGTTCCGACGATCAGTGCCAAACACCTCCAGAAGTAGATGTCTACCCAGTGCTCGCAGCACCACACAGAGGGGATTTTGTTTGGTTTTTAATTAATCAAGGTGGGCTTGTTGTGAAGGAAGTAAATACATACACACCATATTTAGCCACACTGCATGGGTGTTTCAGGACTATTTGTCACCTACAAACACAAACAGATTATTTGCGCTGGAAAAGATGCAGATGAGTACAAGTTCCAGTGAAAGCCATCCTCACCTACCATCAACAGCAGACCTCATTCAGGCAGCCTGCACTGCTCGGACTTCACCGCAACACAAACCCCCAGTTCTGAGCAGCTGTTAAGACACAATTCCCCACGTCTTCTTAAAAGCATACTAGGTGCAAGATTGACACAAAATGTTATAAATCTTCTGTTTAAAAAGTTCCGATAGCTCAAGAACTTCAGGCATATTGTATTTCCTTCAGCTGCGTGAAGAGAAGCACCATCTTCTATCTTAACATTCAAAATCTATTCCTACAGAGAAAACAACTTATTAGTAAACAACTAACATTTCCCACAGTGAAAACAATTTATTTCCCACAGAGAAAACAACTTATGAGCAGAAAGCACACTGGAAAGGCAATCTGGGTTCTGCGGAGCAGCTGCTCATCAATAACACTACTTTCAAAACATGCATTATAACAACCTCTATTAGAGCGCGCATGGTATGGTGTATTACATCAAATGGCTACATTACTGTGACTTCGTCTCTTGATAGTAGAAATGTATTAAATCTTCTAATACTCCATGTGTAATCTTGACACACCTGGAAGTCTTGGTTTAGAAACTGGGAAGCGAAGCTTGGCATGTTTATATCTCAAACAGCCTCCACAGGAAATAGACCCATTAAGGGCAAATCTCAATTTCCATTTTTTATTCCACCAAGATTGCTTGACTAATATAAAGGCAGTTCTCAAAACATGACTAAAATTAAAGGTTGGTAGCAAAGAAGTGTCCCAAGGTGTGCTATCAAAAGGAAAAATAAAAAGAATAAAATTAAAGGTATCCATATTAACCATAAGTTCACCTTTAAGCAATGTAAAAATGAATGAGCAACACGAACCCCCATAAAGCAAACAAAAACATGAAAGAGGACCTAAGCAGGCTTGCTTTTGAGTTAGATGTCTAGAAATCAAGGTTAGAAACTCAAAACATTTTTGAAAAAGAAATGTACTAATAATTAACTTTGCCGTCTTCTTGACAGGAACTTTGCTCCCCCATGGCACGCAATCTGCACGCAGCATTTCCTAAGCCCCAGCTCTGAGGAGCTTGTGTTTATCCTCCATCAAGGCAATCCATGAGTGTTTGCGTGTTTGTGCAGTGTGATCAGGGATGTTTACAGAACTATTAATCATTTCATTCTGTCTTGTCCAGAATCACCAACTGTTCCTTGAAGCAGAACAGCTTCAAGAAAGGTCCACACACTTCTCAAACTAAATAAATTAAACTTTGAATGCACTGGTACCTTTACTTAACATCACTCAAGATAGATTGGTCATGCTTCGTCATATACAGCATATTTTCAAAACTCAAAGAAGAGCAGTCTTTTTTCTGTTACTTTTTTTGCTTTGGGGAGGAAGGAAAGGGTTCCTCTTACATCCTTACTTTCTATAGGTCTTGTACCGTTGACTTTCTGATGTCCAACATCCGCAAAAGAGCTACCAAAGTTGGCTTATTTTTCATGTTTTTTGTCTTTTAGCTTTCATAAATATATTAATCTACTTTTCCCTAGAGTATTTGTCCTAGTTGTGAACAAACTACAAATTAGGACCTCCAAATTTTACCCCAGATGAAACACTCCTGAACAGTGCCACTACAACATAGAAGCATTAGTATTCCTTGTTCAGGAAAAAAGACAGCAGTCATACATCTCAGGATGTGGATCACACAGTGAAGTAGAGGCTGTTTTATAACTTGGAAGAAGTAGTTAAAAATAAATAAAATCAAAACTGTCATTTTTTCCAGGTGCCTGTGGATGAGCATCTTCCCACCCTGAATTTCTGATGATATCCTCCTAGACCAGCTAGAACAGGGATGACTGAGCGACACCCAACATTTTCTCCCAAAGCTTGAGTAGACCCAGATCTTGCAGTCTCACTATTTCCAGCCTCTTCAGCACAGAAAGTCATGACACTAAAGCCCACTTCTTCCAGTGCTGTGCAAATAGATGACAAGCTTTGACTTAGCAATGAGGCAGAAAAAAAAACGGGAGCGAGAAGCCCGTCTCGTTCAACGCTGTGATTTATTTCAGGTTGGCAGCTCAGAAAGCTACTGTGCTTTCCTCCAACCTGTTCACTTGATGGATGGTGCCCCAGCACGAGTGGACAGAGAAGCTACAGAGGTGACGGCAGCCTGCCCTCAACTCGTGTTTGGGTGATGAACCAGAAGGACCCGCACAGCCTTTGAGCACAGAGTGAGGAAGACTGACTACAGGGTAGAAAGAAACATAAGAAACAATCAGCTTTTAATGCAAGGCTCACTTGCCGGAGTCAGTCTATGGGAAACTATGACTTTCCATCGTTTTAAAATTGATGTTGGGTAAGCGCAGAATCAGGCCTTTTGCAGTTTTATCTTTTTCCCATTGCATTTCATAGTCTTGAGGATGAGCTTTGTTATATGGAATTTATTATCAGGTCCTCACGCAGGCACAGCTCCCATTAGTGTCAGAAGGAGTTACTGTATGCCCGCTTATCGAGAGGAGAGCAGGCTCCCCTGTGGCAGGACTTCTTTCAAAGGAAAACCTCACAGAACTATCGAGCAAAAATACTTGAAATTTTAAAACCCTTCAGGCAATGATTATAGTTCTGCTGGTCCTTCAGAAGAGCCCCATTATATGAAATAGTGTTAGTATTTGATACCTGGCAGTAACTGAAAACATTTGTGACACAAGAGGACACCTAAGCTATATTTCAAACAAGAGCACAAGCAGGTGGCTACTTTGCTAGTCTGTTATCTCTTGCCTTCCTGGCAAGAAATATTTGGTTTTAAAGTTATGGAGATCTCCACTTCCACCTACACAGAGTACCTGCACTCAGAGTTTTTATCGCTGCAGCAGGACCAAGTCCTCTGGCTGCAAGCACGCTCTCAGCCAGCGAGGCTCTCCACTGGTTAAGTGGTTCACTTGACCCAGGCCAGCTTGCAGCAGCAGAAGAAATGAAAGAGAGCTCTGCTGTAAACCTGGGGCCAAAGGCCAACTTTCCAGCACTATTTTGGCAACAACTCGCCTCCTCTGGGCAGATTGCACATTGCACGGGGCAGCCCGGCCCTTCCCAGGGGTGGGAGAATGGCAGCGAGGCACCGAGAGGTCAGCAGAGGGATAAAGACTTTATTAAAGGGGCACAAGGTAAAATTCCCTTTTTCTATGATGTGAGCACAAAGAGCAAGTAAATGCAGCACTCAATACCAGTGGAGAGGTGGTGACAGCACATGGTGGTTTTTTATCTACTTTATGAGAGACTGGCCTGTTATGAAAACATTTTCATAGAGATAATTATGGTTTTCAGTAATACATATGGCACTGAAATCTGAAGTGATGAGTCAAAATTTATCAACATTACAAACCAATTTTACTACAATAAAAATTACACAAAGCATTTTATGGCAGTGGCATGAAGAGCCTCGCTTCTCCCTTCCCCTGAAAAAAGCAAATCATGTCCAAAACAATCCAACACAATCATCTAATGATCTTAGTAGTAGTACTTATTTATCTTTCATTCCCATTAGCAGTGCTTTCCCTTCTCTCCCCAGCACTACAATAGCTTTTATCCACTATAGCACAAAAGCATCAGCCTCTGTCCCAGGCAGAGCGAGAACTATCCTTTTGGCACTGGCAGCGCAACTGGCCAATGTGCTTTGCTCTGTTTTGTTAACTCAAAACTTTGCTCTCAATCTGCTTAAAATTTAAGCGAGTAGGAGTTGAAACAGGAGGAGAAGGTACAGCAGCATCGCTCCAAGCCTTGCCAACTGTCCCAGTGCAGGTCAGGTCTGCAGACAAAGTGATCAACAGTGAAACACTAAGAACTTGTTCTTGAGCTTTATGGAAGACCTGCCAAAGGCACGTACATCTGTTTATACAGCTCTTGTGTAATTACACCAGAGTCCACACACCCAACGTGCACACACACGTGCGCCCCAGGAGCAATCCCCCCTGCTCCAAGCACTGCACAGTGATGGTTGGAGGCAACTTCTGCCTCAAGGAGATTGGAGCTTAGTCCTTGAATTAGAGACACCAAGTGTTCGTAGACAGAAAGCATGAAAAGACAGCAACGTGGAAAAACTTTAATATGATACAAGCATATCTGAAAAGTAATATTGAGAACTCAAAGGCTGTTAGGTCTGAGAAGTGCATGCAGGCTGGCAAGCAATTGTCATCTCCCCAACTGTTCAAAAGTGGCGAGTGTCCCCAAACCTATGATAAAAAAGCAGAAGCTAAATGGAGCAGAGAATATGGCCAGAGTTCAAATTCACTTGTGGAAAGCCAGATGACAGGTTTTTCAGTCAGTAAGACACAAGGAGAGCTATGTTCCGATTTGTATATTACAATGCAAACAGATTGCGAACAAGTTCCTAATCTCTCTGCATTTCAGAATAAACCTTGGTTAATTAAAGTTGGCAGGACTTCTGAAAGAAATACAGCAGTTACCTTCAACAAGTATTTGCTGCAGTCCCACATACAAGAAGCTTGTTTATTATTCTGTAAGTATGTCTGTTGAAGCAGACCGTGACAATTTTGGCCAGTGACACAAAGCACTGTGTGCTTGCTGAGATAGATGCACTGTGCAAACCCTGTGTTGCACAGCACTAAAACAATTGCAGTTGAAGAACAACAGAGTCCTCCTTTCTCCTCGTGTGGCACCATGGATATCTGGTACCAGGACCCTTCTCACTAGAGCCCAGTTAGCCAGTTCTGTCTGTGTACTTGCACACCAGGCATTCAAAAACTCCCTACATATTGCCGTGCCTTGAATGAAAAATTGTTTTGCAAACTGCATCACTGGCACTGAACCCACACGTCTAGTGCTTTGGAGGGGAGAAGTGTGAATGTTTTCCCTGTTTTCTTGACATTCAGCTTTGGTCAGAAACAAAATTCTAGTCAGTGTATGCACATGTTCTGAATTACAAACTTGTCCCCAAAGCAGTTAGCTACTAGCATTTAAATTATTTCTTTTTAGGAAGGACTTCCCTTTGTCATTTATACAGTGACGTTATTACATTACAGGTCAACTTATACATATTTGGTACCTATCAGCTGCAGTGTAATTTCCTGCCCTCTTGTTTCGGCAGTAGCTTCTCTGGCCGAGATGCCCGTTTTAGCTAATTTCACTGCTACAGCACCAACACTAATTTAGTGAATGGAGCTGCGGACATTTGCTCACCAAAATCACAGCCAAGAAAACCCAAGCCCATGTCTCCTGCACCCATTCTTTTGTGATGGCACTGAGGAACAGAGCAGCAAGCAAGTCCTCTGTCTTTCCTAATTAAGCCGTTCCTCTTCGCACACAATGCCAATAGTTCTCAAGCTACACGTGAACATCGCTATAGGCCAGCATAAGGAGCTGTAAAAGCTTTCCATCCTTAAGTAGATTGTTCCAATGAGTTCTTGATAGCCCATTTTGTACCTTTCTGGACAGAGGTAGACTGTTTATCCTAAATTAGTGTCCCAGCCCTGAATTAGCCCATTTATTATTAGCTGATAAAAGAACAGACTTTAGAAACATACATACCTCAGGTCACCTAAAACAGCGTTACAGAGAGTTCTACCTAGTGCCACAGGCAGAGAACATTGCTGTGTCCTCCTACTAGGCTCTTCTTTTAGGCAGTTATGCGAGACAACTCATGACAAATTCTGACTATTTTGCATTCAATTTTACAACAGTCCAGCTGAACTTTCTCCCCAGTTTTCTTATGCAGTAGGAAGACAACTCACAGGAGATGTCTTCATGTGAAGCCCTCTTAAGCTTCCTGGACGTTTGGTTGAGTAGGTTTCCCACTAGTTAAATTCCACAGAGATGCCTTTCTCCTTTTAGAAAAGGTGGAAAAGGAAGAATATCCAACATTGCCAGGGAGGAAAGGGTTTTGAGTATGCATACTACTATCAAGCTGATGTAACAATATCTTTTATTAACCTAGAGAATAATGAGAAGCTGGGTAAGTTTCTGTACTTTGTTGTTAGTCTCTACATATACTTTATGATAAATGCTATTGAAGTACTTTAATTACTTTTTTGTGTTAACCACTCACTATTGAAAGGACTAGACTTGATTATATGATCTCAGAGCTCAAGTAAGAAAGTAATTGACATTTCTTCTGATCAAAGGAAGTGAATTATTTCTGTGCTGAATTCAAAAGAAGTTCTCATAACAACAATGCATCTCAGAAGACTCTCATTACCATAATATAATCAGGTCTTTATAGGAATGGGATCAAATGCACCTTTGCACATTATAATATTCAAGTGATGTTAATCATCTTGCAATGACTATGTTTTCTTTTATGGCATGCAACTTTTTAAAAGTTATTTATACACTGTGGTTATTTGGACAAACCAGATTGCTCACTTAAGTGTTACTCAGATATTGCAGCAACAGTTTGTCCTTGGAAACAGTTTAAGAAATTGGGACTCTCTGTTCAAAGCAAGCGCATGGTGACTAAACACATCCCCCAGGCTGCCGAGAAGGCTGTACGCTGTGCTGGAGAGAGCAATAGGTGCCTTTAGTGTGAGCATAAAAATGAGACGTGGATTCTTACATATGGAGAGGCTTTATGTTGTGCCTAGAGGGAGCGAGTCACAAAGACCGCAGCGCTCGCCTCTGGAAAAAGTTCACCATTTTGTAAGGCTTAAGTTTTCAAACTCCACATCAGTCACAAGAGCTAGGATCATTCTCAAGTGGCAGAGATGAAACTAATGCCTTTCTTGGAATAAATAGCTTTTTTGGAATAAGTGAGATGAGAAGCTGAATAAACCCTTAACAGGTGTGCGGTCACAACAGCAAACTCATCAGGAATAAAAGAATCAGGCTGGTGCACAGAAGTGCTTCAACAAGAACAACAGAAAATTAGTAACAGGATGATCAACCTTAACCTCACATAATAGATTCACTGAACAGATTGGCCTCCTTGTCCAGCTTTCTGCAGTGCAAAAGCCATCATCACCCTCCCAGCAGGGAGGGCACAGGCACCTCACTGGGAACACAGCCCCAAAGGCAGGACTACCTACACCAACCAAGTTTTCCCTGGTATCTTCCATGCTTTTGCAGAGGACGGCACATTCTCAACGTGTCAAAGAGGCACAAAGGGACTCTGCAATTCCCCAGCACATATCATCTGGCTGGAAAGGTGGGTGGCCGACCATGCTCACCTTCACAAGTAGTAACTCAGTCTGGTCAATCATCTTAATTATTCCATTTTTCTGATTACATAAACAAGCTGTGGCCCTGCAGAACAGGGAAGCACTAACGGCAGGAAGCCCCCTGCTTTTGACGAGGGAGCGATGGACATGGGACCCAGCACCACAGATCTGGAACCATCCGCATTAAGAAAGCACTAAAGCACTTGGAGCCAACAGCAAGAGGGCAACGTGTTAAGAATCAACACCAGACAGAAAGTCTTCAGAAATAAAAATAAAGGTTTATCTTTATGCAGTAGGCAGAAAGGGGACCAGTGAAGGGATACAAAATTGATGGGGCTGCCAGTGTCAGAGACCTTAGCAGCTTCAAAGAGGACTAGAAGGAAGTCCAAGAGATAAAGGATGAGCGACTCAATGAAGTGACAACAGTCAAGGTAGCAGATAAGATGCTGACCATTTGTTTATAAAGGACAGAATTTCAGAAATATTACTTAAGAATTGACAAGCTTAGGACACAATAGTGGAGAAAAGTCTTCAAGATAACAAGGAGATGGGCTAAAAAAAGGACAGATAGTTACTGAACTGCAGTTACTACATAATCAATATTTCTTCTTGATGGTTATGAAACTACAGAGTCACTGCAAAAAATTGATATTTCCTCTGAAGTTTAGAATGTTCAAAGAGAAAAGTAACTTCCTGAGCTCCTTTGAAAATCCAAGACTAAGGGCTGACATCCATTTGTTCTAGTTAAGGTATGCAAATATATAAGTATTCATGACCAAATGCAGAACCTTTCAGTGCCTGCTTCCTCAAATTAATATATTAAAACAGTTCATATTGTTTCTCGGCCTGTCATATACAAGTGCTATCTCAAGAAGCTACACAAGAAAATGAAATTTGAAAATGTTGTTTCATAATTCTGGAATAAATTGAGAGATAATGAAATAGCTACCGTGCTGTTCCACTTGAAACTTAATTCCAGTGTAATTCAAATGCACGGCACTGATTACCCATGCCATTTGCGAGAAAAAAAAGAGGGGATTTCAACTCCAGCAAAACTGAAAATATCATCTATATTCCTACTGAAAGCAGAGGAAGAAATATATCTCAATTAACAACAACTCTGGGGTTTCCAGACATTGCAGTCTCATACATAAAAAACAAAATATCACTTTGCTTGATTTGAAACGTGCCTGTTCCAAATCTAACGGACACAAAGGCTAGAGGCTCTCAACTGCTCAAGTCCACTTGACTGCCATTCACCACAGGCAGCCAGCCATATATAGGCAGAATCAGTTTCTGATGGTACATCCCTAGTGCAGCTGAAGCAACTTTGAAATAGGATTCTTGTATTAAACTCCTCAAGCAGAAGCCTAACAGTGTCTGGTTTGGGAAAACTGTGCACTGTATTTTAAATTTCTTAAACATTTTAATGCACAGAAAGCCACCTTCCAACAAATGGGCTACCACACTCTGAACCACTTTTGACCCGAGGCTTATAAGAACATTTGACTGTGAAGAGGGATAAAAAGGAGAGAAAAGCCTCCTGTGCTGCTCTTGGGTGGCCCCAGAGTAAAGAGCTGTGGGACTGCAGAAAAGGCTAAACCGAAGGGACCTGTGGAGATCGCTTCGTCCACCTTTCTGCTGAAGGCACTGCCATAGATTACATCAAGGTTCATGTCCAGCCAAGTCTTGAACATTTCCAGCAAGGGATGGTCCTCCACTTCTCTGGGCAATTTATTCCAATGTTTAATAACTCTCTATTTTTTTCCTCCTTTCTTCCCTCCTCTTCTTCTAACCACACAGAATTTTCTCTGAAGCAGCTTGTACCTGGTGCCTCTGATCCTGCCACATTGCATCCTTATGAAGGGGTAAGCTCCATCTTCCCCACAGCTACCTTTTAGGTACTGGAAGACTAGATGGCCTGAGTCTTCTCTCCTCTAGGCTGAAAAAGCCCAGCTCCTTAAACCTTTCTTCATGTGCCAAGTTCTCAAACCCTCTAATCATCTTGGTGCCCCTCTGCTGGCCCTTCTCTAGTTTTTCCACTCTTGAACAGAGAGGGACCAAAACTGGACACGGTATTCTAGGTAAGGCATAACATGTGCCAAATAAAGCATAATGATCACATGGTTTGCATTGGGATGCTGCAGCACCAACAGTTCCAGAGGCATGGAGGGACTGCAGGATGGGGCTGGCTCCCTGTGCTTGGTTATGCTACTGCAGACAATAGCAAAATATTTCAGGCTGTTTCACCTCTCTCACTAGGCGAGTCTGAGCCATGCTCGTTATTGACTGCTCAGGCATCAAAGGGACTGTTATTCTTGACTGCATATAGTCTCTGAGAACTAAAGTTTTAACAAGCTATTCAAGGATCGTAACTTGGCTCAGGATTTTAAGAGCAGATACTTTAAAACAGTCATAGAGCAAACACCATCAGTAAATGTTAGCTCTCTCCCTGCTCACGGTAGCTTTGCAAATCTGCCTCAGTTGTAACGTTGAGGGTAGAAAAATCAAAAACCTTACAGAGGGGAAGTCTAAAACCTTCGCAGCAACTGCAGTGCAAGAGCAAGATGATCACACTCAGTTTCTTCTACCTGAACTCTCTCTCTTCAAAAGGAGGGCACATTTTAGGTTTAGAACACTGTCATGGTGGCTCTAGAGATCCCCGGAAAGCTTGTCTGAGCACAGGCTGTTCTTTTGCACCCTTGGTACACTCCCGGTACTGTGCAGGGTGTCCCTGGCCACATTGCAGAGGCACCCGATGCACTGATATCCCAACAGCTGTGCAAGAGGGATGCGCAGCCATTTACCTGCATCGTGCTTTTCAAATGCCTGTAGGAAGGATGCTGTAAGCATTCCCCTGAGGAACCATTTGTATTGTGCATCAGTCTCTTCAGTCTCATGCAATGGACTTTAGACATCAGAGTCCCAGGGTTTGGGGTTTGCACCCTTGCTTGCTCATGGTCTCTGGGGTATGGGGAAAAAGGAAGAATCTTTTTGATCTTGTTTTATTTCTACTGCATTCTCACTCCCTTTCCTTTTTTGAAGGAGACATGTTTTATTAACGGAAAACTGAGCTCTGTCCCTCATGAAACCCATGTTACTGTTGTAATACATTTGCTACCTAAATCACTACACCAATTCACACGTAGCTTTCTTTACAGATGCACCATCTGATGCTACAGTTGTGACAAAGTACTATTTGCCTGATGATAATAGTCAAGCAAACACTCTTGTATCTATTATAACACAGTTTGGTACTTCACCTTCCACCCCTGTTGACTATCCCAGCAATTAGATTGCTACCATTTGCTTGAATTCCGTTGCCATTGAGTACAGGTCCCTTCCAATTGTGACACGTCCATGGTTTGGGCAGCAGCGTGGATCTCAGCACTATCTTATAATGTTATAAAAAGTGAGCAAATAGATAAAATCTCTGCATTTGTACTAGATTTCATCATCATCAGTGATATTTTACAGTTTGGGTATGCCATGTGATTAATATGCTGGCACCAGTGAAGTGACTGTCTAAGGACTTCTTAAAAACCCACCTAACCTGCAGGACAAGGCTTTTCAAGTAGAAAATTAATGTTTATTCAGTAGAATTTGCTTTGCCAGGAAAAAAATGGTCTGCCTCAGGACTGTATTTTAGCCAGCTGTTAATGTGCACCCAATCCAATTAGTTTGAAAGCAGTTTAAACAATCCAGGAAAAAAAAAATTTAAGTCATCAGGTATTAAGCATGGCCATATTCTCAATGCTGGGTTAAGAAAAAAGAAGGAAACTACTTCTTTGTAGTGGAATATGCTATTTGTCTCCCACACACAAAGACAAGCCAGGCAGGTGGTTTATTGCAATCTGCACAGCAAAACTGAGCATCACTTGGTGCTTCTTCATTGCTCTGCTCCACTTTGACCATCACGTCAAGCTGAAGTTTTGTCATGTTCCACGTGCCTCCCCCATCCCTTTCAGCTGACACTGTAAATCTCTAACCAACACAGGGGAAACTCAAACTTGGTGGAGAGCAACCAGAGAAGCTGGCAGCAGCTAAAACCATGTGGAGTAACACAGAGGTGCAAGTGCAAGCGTGACCTGCGGACATGGGTCACCCAGCAGGTGAGTGGCCTTATTATTGCCGCATTTGACAAGCTCCAGCATCCTTCCAGCCTGCTGCCACCCCTTCTTCAGAAAGAAGAATTACTCTTTAAAAAAGAAAAGGCTTTACCCCCCTACCCCATAACAGTTTGCTTTAACAATGCACAAGGAAAAAATAAATAAAAAATAGGGTATCAATGTGTCCTAAACTGGAGCAGCGTTCCCAAAGATCTCCTATAACTAGTGCAAACAATTGCCGTTATCAACTAAATTGCTGGGGAGGGTAGAATGCAGATCAGAAAGTATTTCTAAGATGCTCAGAAACTCTGTGACAGAGAAAATAGAGTCACACTGACCTCGTTATTCCTATTTTTTAATTGTGATCTTTCTTATACAACTCTCCTGCTCCATCTGAAGTCCTTTCCCACTGACCAGCTGCACTTCCCAGTCAGCAGCATGGACAACTTCCCATTTCCATTCCTGGAGCTACCCAAAAACCTCCAACCAAAACAGAAATGGTCACTTTTCAAGTCAGTCACGCATCTCAGCTGGGCAGCCTTTGCAGAAAGGTCTTTTATTTTTTTTTTTTTATGAAGTCCCTAGGAATTTAGCTAAATTATGTTGGCATGATTACATGCAGTAATTACAAGAAAACAGAAATGCAAGACCAAGAAGGCAAGGCCTTTATAAACTAATCACTAGAATGAAACACCTTGAGCTAAATATTTTTCCCAAATAATTCAGCAAAGGCATGTGGCCAAATCCTGTTTAAAAATAAATGAATAAATAATTAAACTAGGAATTATTTCTACTACCTCTTAAGATTCAAAATTGCACACATTTGTTATCACGTAGCACTCTGAGAACAGAAGCTGAGCAGTGTCACCTCTCAGGACATTTACACCCTGTAAATGTTTCAATTTTTAAAAAGTTAAATATAGCATACGATTATGCAATCAATATTGAGAAATACTTAATTTGGTTGGATCCTTCTCTTCTGAGTCAAGTGAATACAAGTCCCCATTCCACATCTACCTACTGGACCTAAGTGACATCTAAATTCAAGTTTTCCCTTGATGTTAGCTAGAGGTTGGCTCAGGAGCTCGTTGGGAGGTTAGCAGAAGCTCCAGAAAAGCCCTTCAAAAGGTCCTGAAGCTGAAGTCATGCTAGCCTAAGGCTTTGCAGTCACTTTTGACTGCTTATTTGTTTCTGCCACCTGCAGTTTTCAGGCTCAGTCCCTGGGAGAGCTGTGTGTGGTCCTTTAGAGCAAGCTTCAAGACAGATAGGTAAGTAAATATGTATGCTCTTAGCTTTCTGACAGATGTCAAGAATCCCTAAATATATTACAAGGAAGAGTATTCTATTGCCACAGCAGCAGGAAACAGCTTGTGCGATTAACAGATCTCCCTTGCCCATGATCTTCCCCCTCTTCCTTCATCAGATTAGTGATGGGGCAGGCGAGATGCAGCACTCACTAGATATGCAGTAGGACTACTACAATAATTACTTAACTTAAGCACAAAACCTGCGTGCAAGTAACACTGGTGTTAAAGCAGGCACCCACAAGTACCAAAATAGTCAAGCACTAAGGATCCCCAGCTCAGCAGCAGTGCAAAGGAGACATGAGCTGTAAGTGGGCTGTTACTACGTCTGCATCAGTGTATGTCAGAGCAGAAGAGTCTTATACTTCGCTCCATCCACAACTCTCAGTGGTTGCAAGAGAAAAAGAAAAGAAAGAAGAGACAGATACAGGCTGATCCAGAGTTCATTCCACAACATATATCACCCAGTGAATTATTCAGAAGGAGACAGAGGATGTCAGAAAAAGCCTAAACTTTATATATATGTACATAAAATATGTTAAAATGTATTTTTTATATATATGTCTATATAAAAATATAGAAATAGGAGTTTTCAGAGGCTTAGATGCTGAGTGATGGCCTCGCAGTCATTTAAGGTAACTCTGAAGGAGTTAACTTGGGTACCAGAGCCAGCACAGATGTCAACCCCATGGTAAACAACAAATCCTCCTCCTCACTAGAGCTAATTAGCCCAAACCAAGTTTTGTGCTAATATGACTGTACTGTCACCCAAACCAGCTTGGATTGTCAAAACGATGTATTCCCAGCAGATATATTTTTGATGGTTTTCAGAGATATTTGGGCAAAAGGGAAGAAAGCAAAAAAATAGTTATGCCTGGAACTAATATAACGATCATATTTATAGTTGGTCCAGTAACACCCTGTCTGTAAGGTCTTCAAATACACCGAATTTTACAGCTAATGTTGGTGTTTCAGAAAGCGTTTACATAGACTTTATTGATAAGGAATTTAACTCTTCATTTAGAATTTTCTCTTTTCTTATGAAAAACGCCAACATTTTTTTTGTTTTAGTCACAACTTCTAAATGTAATTATCAAAGGCTGACAGATACAAGGAAATACAGACTCCTGTCTTTTATCAATACAAACATGTTAGATTTTCACGGGACTCATCTGGGATAAATTGGTGCTGAAAGAAAAGAGCGAGCCACCAGGCTATCCCCCATCCTCCAGCAAGGGCAGGGCTGCAGGCAGAGGGGCCGGGAGACACTGTCCCACCGAGGAGGTGACAGTCGGGCAGCAGGGGATGGGGACTGGAGATGCCCTGCCATCTAAGTTGATCAGTACAGCGTCTGCCTGGATCCGCAGCACCCGAGCTGTCTGCCAGCGAAGCACCACTTTTTTTGAGCTGCTCTCAGGCCATACAGCTCAGGAGAGACAGATGAGCCCAAAACCCCAGAGTTCTCTTTAGCTTTTAAAAAATACACCCAAAAAAAGGCAAATGCCTCAAATTTACTTATACATTCACCACAGTTTACATCATACCGTTGCCAGGATAAATGAGACTATACCTGTTTATAGGCTTCCCATAAGTATTTGCTGGTTTTTAAGAGACTCTTAAGTTTTCTGCACAAAGAAAGAAGCGACATCACTTCTTTAAATGCCCGTTGCCTCCGCTAATCAATTGTAGTTTCATTGCATCAGGACTTACAGCCTGAGCAAGGGAAATGTAGGGAAATAGCACCAGGCAGTATTTTTCAAGCCAGGTGGGGAAGGTACAGCTGTGCAGCAGCTGGGCTCCAGAGGAATCCACTGCACCCTCATTTCCACAGCGTCACCCAGAGCACTGGGATGTACGGAGAGCCTAATTATGAAAGTAAATTGATAGGAACGGTCATCGAAAGTTCAGCTGGTTTCTGTACTAGGCGAGCCAGCAGAGACAGTACAAACACTGTTCGGCAGCAGCAAAGGCACACACGGCTGGCAGAAGGCTATGCATACTTGCATGACAAATAATTTCATTAAAGAAACAAATTACATATTGCCAACAGAATACCGTCTGCCTTAGACGGCTTTGGTGCCGTGGGTTTTCAGATCAACCCACTTAATATGTCAAGAGTATTTGAGCTTGAATAATTGGCCCAAAAATAATCCTTTTGTTTCTAGATTGATAGAATCACTTGTACTGCATCCAAGAAGTGCCAGAAGATTAAGTTGGTAATGAGATTGTACCTTTCCCTATTCTCGTTAGTTTGTCAGGGCAAATAATTGATGTGCCATTTTCTGTTCTTGCCATGAGACTGGATTTGCATTTTTGCTTCCAAAGCAGCTGGGTTTTTTGGTGGCTGTTTTTAGTTTTCTTTGATTTTTTTTGTTTGGTTCGGGGAGGTGGGGGGCATTTTGGAGTTTTTTTTGAGATGCTTGAAGAAAAACACCACAACCACACAGAGGATTTGCAGGCTACAAGACAATACCATTCTCTCCACATTCTCACCCTCCCCATTTTTACATTATTCCATACTTTTTTCCTACAGAAGAACAAACATGATTCCTATGATGTGCCATAGGATTTGCAACTATTCCTCCACAGATACAACATCTCAAACCACTCTCATAAATGTTCATATTTACAGCAGGCAAGCCGTAGATCAGCACTTCACCTGCTCTTTATACCACTTAAAGGTCCATGTGTAAATGGATGCCTGTCCCAAGGTCACTGCACTGATATTAAGATGCTGAACCTCCCAGCCATTTGAGCCAAGAACTCGATCTGAAAGGCGTCTGTCTTTTTTTCCACCTCAAAACATAACATTTCATACACCAGCCTCGTGCACCATGACATCGAGGACATGTATCTTATAACATACAGAGTGTACTGCCACAGGGAGATGCTGGCATTTCTTACAACTGTATTTTTTTTCCCCATACCATACTAACAAGATACAGCCCCGTCAGTTTGCAACTGCATTAGTGATATGGGGAAGCTGGCTTAAAGGCAGAAGAACAGTTCTGATAAAAACCAGAATTTTTACAACCTCTTTTGAAAGATTTGTTAAGTTTTCATAGCCAGCGTGCCAGCAGAGAATAAGAGGGGTTTTAACCAAATACAAAGGGAGTCCAGTGTAAGTCACTTACAGTCTCGCAATCCTCACACACAGCCATCCTAAATTCTTACCAACTACAACATGTCAAGGTATCATATAGTACACTGATACACTGACACTTGACATTAATTTACATATACCCGTATACAATACAACAGCACACAAAACTATATACATTCAGTCTTGTCAGCACTCACGCAAGCTATGCTTGCCGTTACACACTGTAACGTATAGTTGGCTTGCTTGTATGATATGTTTTCATACTGTAATTATAACTGAATTAAAGGTGAGACTTCACAGACTTTCCCCCACCCTGCTTCAGGTCATCCTGCTAAAAGGTTAGGTAAAAGGTTACTTTTCTGTAACTCATACTAAATAAGAGTCCCTTGTCACAGCCTGCTCCTTTCTTTGCCTTTGCAGTGATGCCTATTCCCCCCCGCCCCCCCATCAACTTTTTCATTGCTCTCCTCCTTTAGGTATATCCTTAACTCTTGCAATAGATAGAAACAACCACTCCTGTGTACCTCACCAGCCTGCAAGTGACTTCACAAGTTCCCAGACCAGTGAATTGGCCTAAACAAAAATAAAATTAAAGACACCTAGCATCTGATAATGAAAAAAAACATAATGGAATTGAAAAGGGGGGCAGGGGATGGTTGTTTGTTTTCTGGGAGTTATAATTCTTTTATCTGAGGGGTTTTATGGCTGAATTTTATCTGCAGCAATGCCTACAGAACAGATATTTCCATACTTTTTTCCCCACTGGAAAGTCCTTCTTGCCTCCAGCTCACCCTCCAGACTGCACGGTTGCTTGAATTCATACATCTATCCTGCATTTCCTTGGAGCAAGTGATAAGTAGACCCATCTGTAAGTATCTGCACCGTGTTTTTCCATTCCAGCTGAGAGCTGGATGAAGGTCAGAGCATAAATTACATTTACTACAACACATTTTGATGGGCTGAATCGATACCCATGATCAAGTACCCTGTGCAGGCTCCCAACAAGGACAGATGCCCACTCCTGTCACGAATTCTTTCCATTCTTTAAATCATAGCTATCTCCATTATTCTACTCTCAAAATAACCCTGTTTTCTGACAATACAGAAAAACATACTCTGCAAGAGATGACATTCCTCTCCAAACTCAGTTTAATAAATTCCCTCGGGATTTTTCCACAAAGGTAACAGCAAATAAAAGGATAGAAATCTATAGAAAAGTTACCAAATTCAAATATCAATAAAGTGTCATAGGTCTGCTAGAGAATTAGAAGAGACCCAATTTCCCCACATTGCTGTTTCTTTGCTAACATATGTTCCTACATGCACAAAGAGACTTCTTGGGCTGGAATCTCAACGCTATGTACGCTGCTCTGGATACGTATGAGGTTAAAACAATATGCAACACTACGCCAAGCACCTATGTACCTGTAGGATACACCATTTAAAATAATCAGACCTAAATGCACTTGTTTTTCCATCAGAGCACACACTACAGAGTTTTAGGTTTTCGTGGTTACGGGTAGTGTTCATCAACCTCTCCACAAGCCATCTAGAGTGGTGTTTTACTTGTTCACTTTTCAGGTCACTCTTGGAGGGAAATCACTCAGTGTCAAAAGTGTTAAATCACATCTCTGGACTGCAGTTTCCATTCACCATTGGCTGTGGGAGAAATGCTCCAGGGACTGGCAGGAGACTGTTTAAAATGACTCCAAACCAGTTCATTCCAAACAAAACACCATTTATTCACACATACAAAAAAACCTCAAAGCCACCAGCAAAAACAACACTACCACCCCACACAAATAGATGAACAACCAACCAAAAACCAAACCACCAACCCCCATCACCAACGAATGCTTTCAAGAATACCCAGAATAACTAAATTTAACATTTTTCTTTGAAAGTTTTGGCCAAGTTCTGTTCAGTCCAGCTACCACTGGAATAGGAAAAGAGATTCCCTCTTGCTGTAATGCCTTAAATTTTTCTCTTGTTTCTCTCCTAACAGCCTTTCCATTCAATTAGGCACATGATCTCAAGTGTACAGAATATTTCTGAAGAACAAGCACTTAATAAGGTATTTAAGCACACATGTATAGTCCTGGACCGCATTTAAGCGTTTTCCTGAAAGTGTACATCAAGATTGCTTCCAGCAGCTATGAATAATTAAACCAAAGTTGGACATGTGATTAAAGATTAAAGATCTGGCACTTAATTTATCAACAGTAACTGGCTCCACAACTACCTGCATATACATACTTGTTCTCCAAAGGCTTTCTTGTGATCCCAGCCAGCCCAGGGACCTGAGAATATATAGTGTATATACTAGTGTGTAATTTATAGTACCATAGTCTTTCCTGGCAAGGTACTAATTTGTCCAGAGAGCTCAAAGAAGGGATTTTGGGTCACAACCACAGCTACCACAGCTCAAAATGCTTAACACATTGGGAAGCAGCGGAAGGAAGGTAGGGGTAGACATCTCATACCATACTTCAGATAACAGCCTGGGGTATAAAAAGGCCACAGACATCACTGAAATACAGGTCAAAGACACAAACTCTCTTTCTTCAAGTCAGTGAAGTACATTGGCTAGCTGCTTCGGAACCTGTCTTGAGGACACATCTTCTAACACTGGGATGTGCAGAGGCTGAAAGTTTAAAAGTAAAGCCAGAAAATTATTAGTAATGCAGAGAGTTTCCCTATACATTAATAATTTTCAGTTTTTATTAAAGGTAATGGAAGTCAGAAAAATAACACCAAATCAGTTGGAAACTAGAGTTCAGGGAAGGTTGATTTGTGACTAAGCTGCAGTTCCAGAAAAGCCATTTTCAACTGATAAAATCCAGGTATCCCCAAAGATGTGAAAAGTCATTCTTTCAAGGACTGTACAGTGGTATGGATTATTTTAGAGACAGACACTAAAAATGACTCTGTGGATGATAACAACAACACATCCTTCTCTCACAGCCTTGTTCTACTGAGCAGGAGGAATTTGGCAAGGCAGAAAACAGCAGGGTAAGAGAGAATAAGGGAAGCAAAGAGCGGAAGCACTTAAACCTTAACATTTATTCTTTCTTTAAAAATAATAGCAAGAAGGACATATAGATCTCTGTTCTCTTAGAGAGGTTCAGCAGATCTAAGTAGGGAGATGAACTAGATTAAACAACGTGGTTCCCATGGAAGAACAAAAATTATTTTAGGACAATCTTCTGTTGTTTTCCTTAATTTGAGACCAGGCAGAGCTTCCGGAATAAAGAAAGGGATTTACTTGGCATCATCTACTCCTAACAGGCTACTTGCACATAGCTTAGAGAGGACCTCTCAGAAAGGAGTCGTTTCCCCACCCCACATAACAAATGCTCCCCGCAGGGGTAGGGGTCCCTCCAGCAACCAACAGTATAGTTTTCAATTGCTGTAGAGATTTTAGAGTCAGGAAAAGCTCTGTGGAAGTTGGTTTTATTTACCTTTTAGAGGTACAGCTTCATGGGACAGCCTTTCCGTGCTGCACGCCAAAGGGAGGCTGCAGCATCCCTTGTCACTGGATTAACAAAGCACAGCTACACAGTTTGCTAAGTTTTGGTTGCCTTGAGGTTGCATTGCATAGCTATCTTTTACCCTGGATAAACATCTAATCTCTTAGGACAGATCGGCCTGGCAACAAACGCAACATGTTTCGTTTTTTAAGATGTTTAATGTTTTTCCGTAGAGCAAGTTGAGGATTTCATACTCAATAGGCTGGAATTAGTAAAACAAATCCTGCCTTTTTATCAATAATATATAAATAATGATTGATACAGCGTTGTTTGGTAATTGTTTGGCATTGCGTTGGTCCCACACAGGGAAGACAAACCATGACCAGACTGCTGAACAGAGTAGCTCCACTGGACCCCACCAAAAATAAAGCACAACCCACCCTGCACCTTCAGGATCACTGTGGTACATCTGAGCAGAAGGAACAAACCCTGTCACTTAAAAATGTTCTCCCGACCCTCTCTCAGATGAAAATAAGGTTCTTCTCCACTGAATGACTACAACACTTCAACTCCTTAGTGACGTATTAATTTTGATGCATTAATTCATGAAGCTCACAGTATCTCATAGATCTTGATAAGAGTTGCCCACTGATAAGTGCTGTACAGTGATTTGTTTTACAGCAGCTTTTTATTTTTAAAAAAGCACAATGTCAAACTTGTGGGGCATACATTACTGTCGCCCTAGGGCTGCAGTAACCTTGCACACTTTTGTCACTGAACACATTTCAAAGATAAGGTTGGTTTGGGTTTTTCTTACCTTAAGAAATAATCCATATTTTATACCCCACAGTGAGGAAAGCCCCAAGGCTGACCTGTCAGGTGTTTAACCATATCAAAGAAAGGTCCACTGGTGCAGGAAGGCCAAAACACTTAATTCACAACTTGCATTATGAAACAAAAGCAGTTTCCAAAAATCCTCCCCAAGTACCACACCTGCATCTCAGAGAATTAAAAAGAACTGCTTTAAAAATAATCAGCTGTAAGAATGTGCTGGGTTTGGCTGGGATAGAGTTAATTTTCTTCATAGCAGCTAGTATGGGGCTGTGTTTTGGATTTGTGCTGAAAACAGTGTTGATAACACAGGGAGGTTTCAGTTGTTGCTAAGTAATGTCTGCACTGGTCAAGGACTTTTCAGCTTCTCATGCTCTGCCAGGCGCACGGGAAGTTGGGCACAGCCAGGATAGTGGATCCAAACTGCCCAAAGGGACATTCCACACCATATGGCGTCATGCTCAGCACATAAAGCTGGGGAAGAAGAAGGAAGGGGGGACATTGGGAGTGACGGCGTTTGTCTTCCCAAGTCACCATTACGCAACGGAGCCCTGCTTTCCTGGAGATGGCTGAACTCCTGCCTGCCCATGGGAAGGAGTGCATGAATCCCTTGCCTTGCTTGCATATGTGGCTTTTGCTTTCCCTGTTAAACTGTCTTTATCTCAACCCACAAGTTCTCACTTTTACCCTTCCCATTCTCTTCCCCATCCCACTGGGTGGGAGTAAGCAAGTGGCTGGGTGGTTCTTAGCTGCCGGCTGGGGTTAAACAACAGAGATCTTGCAATTAACAGAAAAAGGAGCCAAACATAGAAGATCTCAGTGTTATGTTTTGGGTTAATACAATTTAGTTACAGAAATCTGGTGGCTTTGCAGCCAGGCAGATGCAGTGCAGGAGGACTTGGGTTAGTGGAGAGGAAAAAAGTCAGTAAGGACCATGTCAACTCAAGAACTGAAATTGTGTAAGAAAAGTCTGGCCCAAACCCATCTAATAAGGACCTGTTTGCTTCCACTTTCCTGGAGATGTGCATCTTTCAAAGATTAATTGGAATTAAATAGTTAAATTCCCTGTGGTGATCAAGTATGCCAAGAAATGCGAATAGTCAAACTGTCTTGTCATAAAAAGCTGTCCATATTTTCACTTGAATTATGATAGCTGTGAAGACTTGAGTTTTTCTGTTAAATGTCTCTTCGCGGTTTGCCACTCCTTTCAGTAAGGACAAACACACATGTAATTTCTTAGAGATGTTTGTGGCTGTTAAAAAAATAGTGCAGGCTGAAGCAGGTATTTTCTCTGTGTTTCACAATTGAGGTTAACATTTCTCCCAGTGTATAAATATCCCATTTATCCTCAACCCAAATGATTATGCTTGACCACAGTGATAATACCTGATCTTCCAGTCATATAACAGACATGGGCTCATCCTGTAACTTAAGAGAAATACATCCATACATCCATCTCCCAGGACATTTGTCTCCCAGCATGGCAGTAGCAAGGGGTAGTTCCAGCCCCACGTGGCAGTCTGCTGGACATGGTTACCTTATGTTATACATGGGGCAATATCACAGAACCGTATAGGTTGGAAAAGACCTTTAATATCATCGAGTCCAACCGTAAACCTAACATTACCAAGGCCACCACTACACCATGTCCCTAAGCACCACACATACACGTCTTAAATACCTCCAGGGATGGGGACTCAACTACTTCCCTGGGCAGCCCCTTCCAATGCTGGACAACCCTTTCGGTGAAGTAAAATTTCCCAATATCCAGTCTAAACCTCCCCTGGCGCAGCTTGAGGCCATTTCCTCTCGTCCTATCACTTGTTACCTGGGAGAAGAGACCGACCCCACCTCTCTACACCCTCCTTTCAGGCAGTTGTAGAGAGCAATAAGGTCTCCCCTCAGCCTCCTTTTCTCCAGGCTGAACAACCCCAGGTCCCTCAGCCACTCCTCATAAGACTTATGCTCTTCAACAATATTTGTTGAAGAAAGTGAGAATCTTGAGTATCTGTAAAGTCCTGCAGGATTTTGACATCCAGGGGAAATGGGTATGTGCATGAGAGACAATGTGATGTCTGAGACTTAAGAACAAACCCACCCACTGGTAGGTAGTGTTAGAGGGAGATGAATGTCCCATTCCTTCCCCCAAGCAGCACGTATATTCCAGGTCACCGCTAACAAAGTTCAACACAGACCCCTAACAGACCACAAAGCCAACATACTTTGCTTTAACAAATACTGGCATTGAGTTAAGGAATTACCAGTTAGAGATATGATGCTGATCACTGTAGCATCTGCTTTGGGGTTTGTACTGTGTTGTCTCAGTACCCAGAGTCCTCATGTAATACCTTTAGAAAGGAAAATGAACTGAAAAGGTATTTAACTTAAAAATAATAACAACTTTTATTAAAAGATGTAGACATGAACAAATACCGTTACACATTTAGCAGGACAAACACACACTGCAGCTCCCTTTATCTTTCTCCAGTTAAAGCCAGAAATGCAGCATACTGTGCCTCAAGTTACAGAGCTTAAGGGATGCATTTGGACTGCAGAGGAACTGTAAGGAAAACACTGGCATCCAAAGATACCTGATCAAGCTGTAAAATCCTACAGTTTAACATTTAAGGATTCATTATTTGGACAGGCTGTGGGCATAGGACTATTTAAACCACCCCACATGTCCCCTGAGCACGTTCCACACGGCTCCCACCAACAAGTGCTCCAGCATCTCTGCTCAGCGCCGTGGACCCAAGGGGTGCCCTGAAGAGCTGGGGAAGTAACAGCCACAAAGGCTGAACCTCCACCTGCCCCAGCTCCCAAACCATTTATTCAGCCCACGAGCCAGCATGCGCACTGAGGGACTGGGAAGAAGTCCGTGCAAGTGACAGCATCCACCACTCTGCACTTCTACACTGAAAACAATTATTCCAGAATGAACTAAATCATTAAGTACAAGATATAGCAGCCTACCCTAATTACATAGGGTCAGGGAACTGTGAAATTTGAACCTACACCCAAAAGCCTGCAGGGCTCCATTTCTGCCACTTGCTGCCACATATCTTCACCTTTTCTTACCTTAATTCTCTTATCTATAAAACAGGGGTAAAAAAATCTTTGCCTTGAGGTGCCTATATATAAGCTGCTGTATCAGAGCCGGGTATTATACTGAGAGTTATTAAATAAAACGTAACAGGCCTAACCCATTTCTTAAGGAAGATTTCAGCTCACCTAGGATTTTAAAAGAAGTAATCCCAGATAAATCTCATCTTTTCTCTATTTCTGTAACATGATGTTTTTCACCCTGTTTTGCCACTGTGAAAGCTCTCAAGTAAATTCCACCCTTCCCCTCTTTTTTCCTTAAAGTATGGTGTCAGTTGTCTTTCAGCATTCAGAAACTAGTCTGATCTCCTGGGCTTTATGTACCAGCATTTGGAGTGATAAATGCTTCTGCCTCACCCCCAGGAATTTCAGCTGTTTGTCTTTGGGGTTTACAGGGATGAGTGACTGAAAGAAATAGTACATTTTTCTTTCCAGCTTTACATTGTATGCTTGTATAAAAAGATTCTAATATAAAAGTGGCATTGATAGCAGCAATACTTCTCAATAAAAGAGCTGCTCATAGGAATTATATACTAGATGATACAGCTTCAAAAAAGGACATAAATTATGTTGTGTCACTTCATTTGATTCTTTGGGGAACATTTAAGTTTAGAGCAAAACACTGCATAGGTTTTTGCTACTGAGAAATAATGTCATTAATTGCAGTCTACAGCATATTCACTCAAATAAATGAACTTCGCTATAAGCTGCCTTAGTATAAATGTACCACACCCCATTGTCTCACACAGGTCCGGTGTGGGATCACTGCAAGAACTTATCGCTCCCATTAGAAAGGCTATGAAGAAACAGATGCTAGAATTAAATTTTGGATGATGTACACAGCAACTGTTTTTGGTAAGATCACAGGGACTTTCTTCCTCTTCCAGCAGGGCTCTTTCAGCCTCATTCTATTACCACATACCTTTCACATGACTTGATTTTAAGCAGATGGAGATTTAAACCAGGTAAAGGTATTTGAGCAAGCCTTCACCTGCTTTTCTAACTCCAGACCCAACTGGCTGCTCATTCAAGTAAAACCTACTTCATTTCTGCCTCCTTCCCTACCCACCTCCCACCCCATGCTATTTACTTCAACAATCATCGGATGAAGGTCTGTTCTTAGGCTGGAAATTGTTAATGCTGTGTGTTATTTCTCACTCATTTCTCCTAGAGACAGGACTACTGTAAATATCAATGCCATCACCACCTATGCTGTTTAGCTTCATATTTCAAACATCCTAGACAATACATCTGCTCAGTTAATTTCTAGGTTTCATACACACATTAAGTCTTTGTGCTGGTTTTCCTCCATCATGTTAGTTAAAATAACCGCTTATTTTTCCTTTTATTCTTCCTTTTTAAATATATGCATGATTTCCATGAAAAGTGTTTCTGTCTGTATTAGACCTAAACAAAACCTTTGCCTGATCTACCATCTTACATCCCATTTAGACTTATTTATTTGTACCAAAACTTGATCTACTGAAATATTTTACAGCTGCAGTGATCCCACTTTATGGAGATAACTATTCAGGCTTTAAGAACAAGCTGTGATGAGCGCTTAAGAGATGAGCCTCCTGACCTCGTAATATGCATCCTTATGAAAGATACTTGAAATTTAGTGTCTCCTGGATTTTTACCACCAGAACTGTCATTTATGCTCTGTACAAGGTCTACTACCACTAAAACTGCAACGCCATTGTATAGTTATGCAGATATGTATTGCAATATACATTAAATAAGTTATACTTTTATGGTCAGAATAAAGTATCCAAGTCCTTGCTGAAATCAACATGCAGTGCTTTTCCCACGCATTTCACCACAGTCTAGAACAGGTTACCTATGGAAAAAAAATCAATTCTTATTTTTCAGAAATTTTGCAGATGGGAAGCCAGGGTATGTACTGTGTATTGTGATGGATGCACACAGAGGCTCCTTTTCTGTTGGAATGCACATCTTGTGGAGAAAGACATGGAATAGGATAGTCATTTAATTAAACTGTCTTTATTCTAGTTTTTGTGTGTAATGACTAACTAATAACAGCATGCATCACTGCAGCAGCCATATTTATAGTGACATGCACTGCTTCTGCTGAATATATTGGGAGTGAAAGTTTCTCTTTCCCAAAGCTCTGCTAAACAAATTAAAATTTTAATTAATATTCTTTTTCATTATTTCCTTCTTCTCCCACCCCCCAACTCCCCCAGGATTATGGACCTGAAAGTAAAACAGTACAGCCCTGATTTGAGTGTGTGTTATGAGCTGAATGCCAAACAAAAATAACTGGTTAGCACAGCAGCCAGACTCAACGCTGCCACATCAATGACCAGTTATAAAATTGGTGATTAAACAAACGTGCCTGACCTCACTTGAGAGGTTTCATAATCAGAAGAAGCAATAGCTTGATAACCATATTAGATGTTAACATTTAAAAATCAACTGCATAAGATTAAAGTAATAAAGTGATTGATTGCAGCTGAAATTTTCCAGTACACCCAGTTGAGCAGGCCTTTTGAATTGCCAAGAATATAATGAAGTCTCTCCTTTCATTTAAGGAATACTTTCCTGGCTGCTGCAGGTCAGCAGTCCTGGTACAGGAGTAGCAGCAAGAGGAAGAAGGAGTTGCCGTGCCAACACACATGCTTTTTTTCCTCTTTTTTTATATAAACACAAACTTACTGGATAAGAATAGAACTTGACCCTTGTTTAAAATTAAGTATTAAATTAAAAAGGCAAGATTTCCTTAGTGGCCTAAGGATGCATCTCCTTGGATACAAACCCAGCAGAAGAGATCGCTTGCAGAGTGACAGTATTTTGGTGCGTGCACATGTAGATGCTCAGTGACAGAACAACCAGAACCAAAATTAAAGCAAAGAGACCCATCTCTATTTCAACACTTTTTTTAAATTTAGTTCACCACAATAACTGCTCTAAAATAGCTTCTAGGATGATAAAATTAGAAATAAAACAGGAAAAGACACAAAAGTCCTAATTCTTTCTAGGATAAATAGACCTCAGGGGGACAGTCCGCACGCATACGATGGATTACCTTATTATTTTGTCTGATGATGCGAAGCTATTAAAAAACCTCAGTGATAAATTCACAGTTAACATGTTTGAACATGTGTATTATTTAAATATTTTCTCTTTAAAAACACCCCCCCATCAAAACCTATAACATTAATAAGAATCTGACTGCTGGGCAGAAAGGAGAGTTAGGTCTCATACTCCTCCTGCAGAAACTGTTTGTTCCTCTGCGAGTGCCATGTAGTTTGAAGGTATTCATTCAGCACTCTTAAGAGTTTGCTGGTGTTTTCTTGTCACGTTGCACTTCTACAAAAGCTACATTCCCCTATTTTCTAGGGAATTTTGATTAACTAGCTATCTTAAAAGAAGTCATGCTTCAGAGAAGCATCATGTTTATACAAATAGGTTTGATTTTAGTTCTTTATATTGGAAACTGGATTTTGTTGCATTTAAGTTAATCTGGGGCTTTGCTTGTTCTTTTATTAACTACAGTGCTAGGGTTTTCTTCAAAGGGTGATAAAACTATTGAAGCCTGTTAGAAGTCCCACTGATACTGCAGCCATATTTTTCAAAGATTTTGTTGATCCAGCTGTCTACAATGGAGACAATATGCAATGCCTTTTCAGAGCTCTTAATGTCATCTGAAATAGAGTATATCATGCTGTTTTCATGACAAGTATGCACAGAAACAGTCAAAACTCAGAAGTCTTCTGTAGTCAGTTGATCTTCCCATGATATTTAACTTTAGGATTGTCATTAAGTTGCCAAAAGTGTATCCAGTAGAGGGTAGATATAAAATATCGATGAAATAGGGCCTCCTTCAAAGATTTATCTTTGCCTTTGAATCACATTAGAGGAATTGCAGACTTTTGACAAAACTGGGATTTGTCACATTCCTTGGAATAATGTACAAACTCCTTTATCACCTTTAAGCTGAAGAGACTGAGAGTATCACAAATCAATCTCCTCAATTCAAAGGAGCAATGTTCACTGGTACACAGATCAATACTCCTTTCATTACCCAACTTGCTCCTCTTGAAGGCAATTAGCCAAGATCTCCACATCTGCCCTACCACAGCATCCCAATTAGGGGACACCAAGTGCAGTTGTCTCTTGCTTGGAGGGGTTTGAATCCACAAGCAGTGGTATCAGCGTGGGTGCAATACTTCATCAAATACAGGTGGGAAGAGTATTGTGGATAACATTAAAGCAGTTAGAGATTACTCTTTGACAGCCTTTATATACCAGACTTAAACAATGAGGTCCTGACTCGCTGAAGTTCCCATTACTCTCATTGCATCAGTGTTATATCCTGGCTCCCTGCAGAAGATCTCAGCATAATTATACCATGTTTAGTAGTAAACAGAAAATTAAGCAAGATATTGCACTTCCTGTCAATGAGTGTGGGATGGGGGGTGAGGAGAGCTTGGTTTGTTTGGGGTTGGGGATTCCCCCCCCCTTTTTTTTTCTTCCTTTTCTTTCTTTCCAGTGACAGAAAACACTATCTGATGCAGAAGCACTAAGGACAAGTTAACATTACTTCCAGAGACAGCAGCCGCAGTACCACCCCACAGGAGGCATCGCCAGCGCTGCTCTCTTGCACGGCAGCAGCAAAGCCCGGGCATGCAAGGAGACGGGACTCGGTTAGCAGCACTCCCAGAAGAGTCAGCGAGAGCATCTGCTCGAGTTTAAGGGCCCAGAACAGCGGTAGGATTTTTTTCAAGTAAGTGTTGAACAAGCAGCAACTCCCCCTTGAAATAAGACAGAGCAGGTCTGTGCTTGCCACTGGGGCACAGAGGGGGAGCTTGGCTGCTGCCAGTTGAAACCCCCCAAGTGCTGGTTTTGTTTCTGCTTATAAGTTTAATTCTAAATATGTGCATAAAAGGCCACCGATGCCTCTTTACTGTGGTTCAGGGAACACATTTGATAACAACCATTTGGAATACTGAACTTCAATTCAATTTGAAAATTGAATTTTGTCTTTCTTTGATCAGTATTGTGTACCTGTAGCATCTACATTAAAAATAAATAATAATTATTTGAAAAAAGAATCACAGCACCTTCATGTTTTAACAGCAAACATTCACTGCTGCCTGTGTTGTATACCCAAACAAGAGCTGTCCATCTGTCGCCTGTGCCCGTTCCCTGCTACCTGTCCATTCAGCATGTGCCACAGACATCTCCTCAGAGTTAATTGTCTGCTCAGCTTTTGTCCCTTTCACCCCGGTTTTCTTCAAGTGAACTGCCTGTCATTGCTCAGTTACTTCTGCGTCTCCACAAATTAACTCACCGCTTGGCATGGCTCGGCGTTGCCAAGCTCCAGCCAAGGCAGGAGTGCATTCCTACACACAGCGTGCCATCTAGTGATGGAAGAAGTGAGAGCACAGTCTCAGATTCCTCTGAAACGTTTCCAGATTTATTTCAGCTTGCCTCTTCACAAAGAGTCCAAAGGAAACATTCAGGGGCCCGAGAAAATATTTAGTCGTTTTCTCACATATTGACCCTATAAATAAAAGCAGCACACCAAGGACACGCAGCATCTCCTCCAGGCAAAGTACTGTGGTTATTAAAAATGGATGGCAAAGACATAAATGCATGCAGGGGGGGGGAACCAATAAGCTAAACTCATGACAATTATTTTCTTGTATATCACCCTAATTAAATTTAATGACAAAACATAACAAAACACTGGAGGCCACCCTCAGGTTTCGTACTTCGCACACAACAAGACACAGCCAACGCAACATCAGTAGTAACAGCACTCCTGAAGAGTGCTGGAAGATGAAGTAAACAGGAAAACAAGTCTCCTAGAGAACATCAAAATGAGGTAGATATATGCACATATGCATTTTAATTCTCATATGATTGACAATTCCCTTAAGTCATATACAGTAGCCAGCACTTTCCCTTTTTTGCAGAAAACTGCAGTATTCCAAAGGGACCATCCATGTTATTGCAACCCATCCCATCTCCGACGGACCTGCCAACAGTTCAGACAGTCCAGGTTAGTCTTTAGCAGCGGGCTATATTACTCTGGTTTTTCTTGTGTATCAACACAGACTGGCTCTTATGGCTAAGAATGATGTCCCGGATGAGTCTGAGGAATAGCCCTAAACCAAGCTGACAATTTTCACAGGCAGGCAATGTTTCTTAAACCACATGAACCCAAATGCCTTCAGCCTCAAGCAGCAAGGTGAATATATTAATAAAGCTTTAGGAAGCTTCTAATCGCAACTTTCATGTGTTTTGTTAGCAACAGAAAATATGGTGGGTTTTTTTCCTTTGAACAATCTTTACACATAAGAAATTCTGCATGTCTACCATAGAAACAGACTGTAATTATTAATACTGTCATAGTAACTAACAACCAAGCAGACATTTATTAATACCCACATCACCAGAGAGAAGCCTTAGAGGGGAATTACCAAAAAATAGAAGAGTATAAGCTTCCACATTAGTTAACATCTAATTAACCCTCCTGAAAACAGCATGTGCAGAGAGCACAGGGGAGAAGCTTCAGTAGTTACTTGACTTCTGAATACTAAGCTCTCACAACTCTATTGCATTGGCTACATTTTGGATTTTTTTTTCCTAAAAGATATCAGAATTCACAGATTAGCAGTGTTTTATCACCAAGATGTGAACTGCAGAAACCACCAGATGACCTGGTGTTTTTTATCTTTCCTTTGTATTGGCTCCAGGCCATAGAAGACGAAGTCTACAGCAGCCCAGTGCAGAGCAAACCTCTCCCGTTAACGCTCGCTTTCACTAAGAGGAGTTTCCCTGCAAAGCATCTGATTTTCCAAGATATTTGAGACTAAGTCATGAAAACACAATCTAGTCTCCATACAAAAAAAGCCCACCGATTACTGAAGCTGTGCAAACAGGGAGGTCAAGCCCTGGGGTGGAATCACCCCAAAACAAACTTACACAAAGAGAAATGGGTCTCTTGCTCACATATCATAAAAGGTTACAACATAGCACAGATCACCTCCTGCACCACTGAATCCAGTACCAAAACATTCATTGATTGCAGCAGGTTCAGGCTGAAATCCCTAATACCAGTGCTCAGGGACTAATTTTTACTATTCTTAACAGTTTTTTGTGACACCCCCCCCCCCCAGACTTGTACATTTAAGCCAGGCTTTCTACATTAAATTTTTCTCTTTTTTTGGTATGAAATAATAAATTGAATCTGACAAATTAATTATCAAAGGACACTTCATTAACCAGAGTACCTAGCAAACAGCTCTTCATTGTCTGAAGACACTTGTGCCAAAATGCTGCTGAAAACATAAATTCTGCTTATTTTTAACACCTTAAAGAACATCTAATGCATTGCCAAAAGTGAGGCTTTTACCCAGGGTCTCAGTATCAGGAGATGGGACCAATACAAACAAGAAAAAAATGCCATAAAAAGTATTACCTTAATCAGAGTGACTACCCCAACCAAGCACACCTCCTTCACTACCTCCTCCAGAAGCAAAAGCCAAGCCCACCCCACCTGCCCTTAAATCTAAGCCTAAACCTAAACCCACCCTAAGCCCCCAGCTGGCCCTAATGACTGGCCCATCCCCTCTAGCCACAGCAGGACTGCTTTAGCCCAGCACCAATGCATGTCAGCTCTCTTCTTGCACACCGACACCATTCTTACTAGATTTTTGGAAACCTCAGGTGTGTTAAAAAAGTCATTTATGCACAAAAACAGTCTGGAGCAGCCCATGGCAGGGCCACAGCATGGGCAGGCTGTGGGTCCTGGGGGGAGACGGAGGCAGCATCTTGGTTGATGCGACTTGTGCCTATTTTTGCACGATAATTCTGCATGCTGTGATTCTTCTGCACTGGTTTTAATTTGCTATCGTGACCACATCAGGATATGGGGCACCTCCGACCCTGACACCATTGCTAACCCCTTCACACCCATGCCCACGCGGGCTTTGCGGGATCCCTCTTCCCTAGCCCGTTCCCTGGGGTTTGCACTCACCTTTGCTAGTAACGGCTGAAGTGTCGCCAGAAAACCCCCTGCCCTCAGGAACCACTGATTTCTCCCATATCAACATCCAGACTCCCTTTAGAAGGTGTACCCGGGGTGAGGCAGCACTGGGAGCACTGGGAGGGAGCACCCCATGCCCAACTGGCCGGCCAGGGGAGAGCTACCTCCATCCCTGTTACAGACCAAAACAGCTTTAGGACAGAGTTAAAACATGGTGGTGGAGGAAAGGCAGGTACGGGACTGAGGCCGTGACGGTGACTGCTACTGATTGAGAGCATTTCAGAAGATAAACGAGTTTGTCATTCCCACTGGGACTTCACCAAAATAGTCTTTCAGCTTGTCAGCGGAGAACAGCTGAAGGGAGATCAGAGTGCAAATATGAGCATTACAATAACCACAACAAAAATCTCCTTGCAAAGCAATTTCAAAACTCTAAGTTTAGTGACTGAGGTTTCCAAACCCTGGGGACAGAAACTCGTATGATTTACTCTGTATGTTTCCTTGCCCAATAACATCTCACTGAGAGAAAAGGTGACTCATTTGAGGAACCGGGTTGTTCTTTCAGCAGAGTTTTCAGGTAGATCCATTAGGTTTCTAAAATTATGGGTTAGCTGCAAGGAAGGAGACACACACACACTTTTCTTCTGAATCTTGCATCAAGCAGCTCTTGCCTGCACTTCCAGGGCTGTGAGTTGGCCAACCTGAGGAGATCCCAGCAGGGTCTCACCTACCCTGGCATAGCCAGTCCAGCCTGAGGCTTAGCTGAGAGTTTGGCATCAGGTGAGGACCATGAAATACCTTACAGGATAAGAACTCATAAGCAATAATTTTAGTCTTACATGAAATAGGATTTAATCTTTCTGTACAAGCTGGATAGCATAAAGCAACCTACTGGTTGAAAACTGGTTGAAGTCTTGCAGTCTTCAAGGAAGACATGATTTCAAACCCGTAACTCTTAATATTACACAAAACCAAACCAGATTTCCCTTGATGTTTTAATCACAGCATATTTGCTTGTTCCAGATAATGTTGTGTGATAATGTCTGTGATAACATTGTGTTTATTCATATGAATGATTTGAAGTCGTTCATGGTTGCCAGGTGGCATTTGTTTAGCGGTTTTAAGTAGGAAACCAGATAAAAGAAATTTCCAGCAGAAATAAAGATAATAAAATATTCTTGATCATTCCTCCAGGATATTGCTCTGTGAATTTCAGAATCAAACAATTAGGATGATACATCAATTTTATTATTTGTAATGGTCACGGTAACTCAGAGACATTTTGCAGAATTTTGTGCCGAGAACTGCACAGGCAATTGTATGTAAACATTCTGTGTCCACACTTCTACTCAAAGAAGGTCTGTCTGTCCCGGATTTGAGGTAATTAAAATTCAGGTCATCCCAGGACCCACAACATCGTCTGTCTTGTCCATCGAGGACCAGATGGGAACCCTTAGAGTTAAAGCACTGTTCTGAAGCATTAAGAGCTCTCCAGCCCTCCGGTGACTGCAGGCAGGTAACCTCCATGAACTATCCAAGAGCAGCAGCTCTGCCCAGCACGACCCAGCAGGTTCTACTGGGAACATTCAAAAGGAAACCTTCAGCATGTCCCCAGTTATGAACCTCAGGAGCCTCCATGAGGTTATTTGCACTAAGCTGACGTTGGAAATATCACAAAGGTTCATCCTATTTTTCCATTGTAATGTTTACAGCACAAGATGATGTTGTAAAATAGGGGTGAATCATAATGCTTTCTAACACTGAATGATAATCACCTAAAAGCTTTGTTTCAAATTGTGTACACACAGAAATGGGCAAAAGTTTGTTGTACGACCTAAAGGTTCCCTGATCAATCTGCCAGTCCCTAGCGTATCAAAATTTTAGTATGATCTAAAACTGAGGAATTGGGTATGTGTCTGCATCTTAACCGGTGTTTTTCACACCCCAGAGAACAATTATTTTGGTATTTGTCTGCTGACAGCGAAGCATTTCTTTAAACATGAACCCTCCAGAATTTAAAAGACTAGGCTAGAGCCATCCTGGTTTATATCACACAATACTTCTGCTCAAAACCCCCCACTTTTCAATCCAATGCCTGACCCAAACTTCCCCAAAAGTTGGAGGCTGGCAAATAGGGGGATGCTGATATGTCGATTAATGCTTCTAAGACTTGTCTCTAGTTTTATTTAGTTATTTAAAACCTAAAAGTTAGGTTTCCCCATGGCAAGATCTGATAGGATCATGACTGTCATTTTTAATGAAAATGTAGTATTATACGTTATTGTAGGATATGTTGTGATGTTGTCCTGTTGTGACAGGACAAGGACCAATGGTTTTAAACGAAGGGAAGGCAGATTTAGACTAGTTATAAGGAAGAAATTTTTTACAATGAGGGTGGTGAGGCACAGGAACAGCTTGCCCAGAGGTGGTAGATGCCCCATCCCTGGAAACATTCCAGGTCAGGTTGGACGGGGCTCTGAGCAACCTGATCTCGTGGAAGATGTCCCTGCTCTTGCAGGGGGGTTGGACTAGATGACCTGTAAAGGTCCCTTCCAACCCAAAGCATTCCATGATTCTATGATTCTATATTTCAAGAGCTCTCAAAAGAATTAACAGATCATGTATGTTCTGTAATGTTTCATTAATGAACGAAGTATCTGGGGTCTCTTGTTATCACTCAGGGCTGCCTGCTGTGCACACACACCGATTGAAGAAAGCTGCGTGGAGGAGAAGGCTTCCCGGCACAGTGCTTGGTGTCGTGGGCTCTGCTGATCACACGAGGTATACGCAAGCTGTGGGGACATTTTAAATTCTCATTGGAAATGGAGTCCGTTCGAGCTCTTAAAAGATCTGAGGCTCAGTGGGTAATGGTGGCACTAATAATAGTTATTAAAAAGCTGCATTGTTCTATAATTTCTATATGCTTTTAATAATTTACACTAAGAGATTTTTTTTACTATAATATTTTTATAGCCTATTCAGATTCAGATGCTATACTTACTCTTCTTCAAGTTTATATGCTTTTAAGCAAATTTCTCTATGCAATATTCATGTATGATCATGTAGCTGTTCTCTGGCCAGAATTAAAGTCAATTTTGATTTACTGTGATCTTCTCCCCCCTCCCCCAATAGCAACTGTTTCATTTGACATGTTGGCTATTTCTAAGCTGCTGAGATCATGTGTGAAAAATCCCAGGTCAATAACACTGCCAAACGTATGTTCCCTTCTCCAGTTTTCCAGCAATTAATTCTATCTGGAGTGCTGAAAATTCACTCTGCATCTCACTCTCACTTGCTATCAGCTATTCAACTGCCAATTTTTCCGTTTATTTGATCAAATATAATCTAGAGGGGGGGTTGGTTTTTTTTTTGTACATGCCAATTTTTTTACATGCTGAGTAGCGTAACCACTTCACTTTTAATTTTCTTGATGATACCATCCAGTCCTCCTGAACTGCTGAAATTTTAGTGAAGAAATGACTTTCAGTCAGTTGACGTTTCAGTCTTTCAAGGAATTTTATTTTTACTAATCACCTATAAAGTCTCATGGGCTATTACTTCACCTGGTCTGCACAACTGGCTTTAAGCAGAAAATTAGCTGGTAGTAAAGCCTATGCCAAATAGAAATATCAGCCATCTGCAACGAGATGACTGCTGATCACATAAGAATTTTTTGGAAAGTGTCACCGAAGGAGAGTTCAACATAATTTGGGGCAACATACCTTTTTTTTGTTCAGTCCTTTAATGAAGGTCTTTATTTGGACAAGCTAGTGAATTGTGTCCAGTGCATATACTGTGTGCTGCAAAGGACAAATTCTTTGAAACCATCAAATTGTAACACCAGGCAGCCCCAAAAGCGCTTAGCCTTTGGATGAGTCCAGCAGGAGCATAAATGGAGAAGAACATTTCCCCTTTTCGTTAGAAGCAAAGATCAGTCTGCAAGACTGAAATCTATAAAAGGAAATTTTACCACCTATTTTTAAAGACAGTAGTTTCCTTACTTTTCAAACAAAAGGAAAAAAATAGGAAACCTGGACAAGAAAGCCATGGGAAGGAGCATGCTGCTAATATACAGTTCCAAATGTACAATACATGGTGAACCATTAATTATACCCAATTCCACTAACTGGTCTCATTGAAGAAATCCACCTTGATAAGATTAAAATAGCCTTGCAGCAGTCAGAAAAAAAAATGCCAACATGCACTTAAATCACTTCCCTTTTCCTAAACTGTTTTTCTTTTCTTTGCAGCTTCAAACAACAGAGGAAGGAGGAGTTGAGGAAGAAGGAAAAATCAAGCAAATAAAATTTCTCCCTTCTGAGAAACAGTGTCTTTCAAAGTATCCCCTTGCTTTTATTCTAATTAGACCATAATTAGAATAGTCATTGTCATGACAATAGATTTATTTTTATTGCTACCTAAAATTGTGCATGACATTTCTATTTTCTATGGATGCCTCTGGGGAAGATCAGAAAGGTGGAGAATTCAGCATAGGACAGTATTTCCAGCTGCACCTTCCCATCCTTGGGGAGCAAAAAGAAGAAAAGTGATGTCCCTCCAGAGCACAGGATGGAAGAGAAAAGTAGTTCAAAGTGGTGTCTTCTCTTGCCCCTTGGCGGGCACCGGTGGGTTTATCCTTGACTTGGAAAATGTTCAAAACTTGTGTGATCAAGGCCCTGAGCAGCCTGGTCCAACTTTGAACTTAAGTCTAACTTTGAAGCCAGCCCTGGCTTGAGCATAACGTTTGGCCAGATGTCCTCCAGAGGTCCCTTACAACTGAAGATATTCTATGTATCTAGGAGTAGTTCACAGTGTCATGGCATTAAGACTAGAACTGGTTTGTTAATTTTTTAATTGGTTTTATTGTGTTTTTTTTTATTTTATTAATATTACTATGACTACCATAACAGAATTATTTAGCAGAATAAACTAAAAATCCATACTACAACCCTTGTTCTCCCAAGTTTATGTTTTGACGTAGCTCCAGCACTTTCAGGAGAGGGAACAGTAGCAAGTCAAAGATTACCATAGTCATTATAACCTTTACACAAAAGCACTACATCAAAATGTAAACTGTGCCTGTGCCCAGTAAATGTTAATGAGTAGTATCTGGAAAGGTTAAATATAAATACATATAATTACAGCTTGCTAGTGACAAGAAATTATTAGTTTCTTTCTTCCTCAGAAGGCATTGCTCCAAAATACTAAACTGAAATAAAAGTATGTATCTAATCCTGCAATCACAATAGGACTCGGAGAGCTACAATTATATCAGTCAGTCAGAAATAAGTTGAATACATATCACTGCTAATGTCCTCAGTCAGTTCTCTATTCCCCCCTTCCAGATAAATGTATAGAGATTAGTCAGAAAACTGCTCTGAAAACTGGAATTTAAAAATTGCATTGAGAAATCACTTCAGTTCATTTATATTTTAAAAATATAAGCTCACAATTGTAGAAAAAAAACCCCTACAAATCAAGCACAAAGAATAAATCTCTGTTCTCATTCATAGGTGGGACATAAAAATGTGTTTGCTAAAGAAATTTTTTAAATGCTCTATATTGGCATTTGATTGGAGAGGGAAAATTCTTTTCTTCCCCTGGAGGGAAAAAACTAATATGCTACTAACTGCACTAAAAGCAGAGCCATTCCAAGCTGACATTTGCAATTAAAAAGAGAAAATATTTAATGGAAGCATGTGAATACTTTGCAATGGCAAAATTGCTTTTAGCCTTTAGAAAATTTCTCTTTTATAATAATTTGTTTAAACTACCAATGCAGAGTCTTTTTATCACATGTAAAGTGAACACTGTTACGCTGTAAAATAGGGATGAAGTGGCCAAAGTAGTGTTTAAAGATGCTGTAGGTTGGCAGCTAATTGAAGGAATGAAAATTTCATGCAACCACTCCAGTCCATGCGTTGATATCTCCTGACACCTGCGGGCATCCCCAAACAGATCCAAGCCATCTATTCCAGTTTAAAATGAAGATATGGTTTACCACCTCCTGAACTTTTTCAAAAGTAAATCTGGGGATTTTTGTTTGCAGTGCATGTGGATTGTACCCGTTATGATCATCTCTCCCTACGCAACAGTTTAAATGGAAACCTAAGAATTACAATAGTTTCAGCCCTGTACAGCTGCCACATTGTTTTAAGATGTGAACTTCTCCTATAGGCTACCATCCTAAAGATTCTTTTAGCACTGCACGTATTTTATCTCTGTTTAAAATGTGATCATTCTTGCCAAAAGGATATACTTTTTTTGCACATAGAGGTTCACAAGGGATACAAGATACATTTGAATTAAGCATATTGGAGGTATTTATGCAGTACTGGGTTGTCTGAATGTTTTATTCAGGTTATGGTGTTTTGGTAAAACACATAATTAATGCATTTTTACATTTCTACAGCTTCTACATTTGCTTCCTCACAACAGTCCCATCAGCTTCAACTGATCACACAGGTGTATGAAGACAACAGGGAATGAAAAGGCGGCAAAGTCCAGCTGCTAGGAATCTATTTAAATCTTGAGTAAATCTGAATGAAAAATGAAAAAATGAATGCATTTCACAACCTCTGTTCACCAGAATATGAGCTAGTTGATTAGAAATATGAAATCAGTAGAAATGAATCCTACTTTGCCTGTATGGCAGTGATGGATTTATGGTTTGTTTGGGTTTTTTTAAGTGGTAGCAAACACGTGAAACCTCACAAATATTCTTTCCTTTTTTTTTTTCTCTTCTTTTCTATTTTGGTAACACAGTAAATCTTTGTCAACTACATTTATTTGACTATGTATGTTCTGATTAACTATCTAATGGTTTTAAGAGATGAAAACCATTAATTCTGATTATAGGGCCTTAAAGCAAGCACTAACTCTTACTTTAATTCTGATAGCATTGCCTTAATGAAACAAAGTGGTTGAAAACCCAGCCCATCACAGTGAGACGGTGCAAGCTGCTCATGCTCACGGTGGTTGCAGTAACTACCTGCTTCTGCTGCTTGTCGGAGCTGGGTGCCCCTCGGTGACTCCCCAGTTCACATTAGTGGCCGGGAGGGTGACGCGGCAGCACGAGCGATAGAGACGAAATCTGAAAATCCAGAATAACGGAGGGGCTGTAAAAAATACTACAATCCTTTTACAAAGGAAAGGTAAGTAAGAACCACGTGAGGTTTATTGCCAGGGACTAAGGTGAGCAAAGTACTTAGTGCAGTTTTGCAATGAAAGAAGCTCAGCCCTGGTGCAGGGCGCCCAAGGATGCAGGGACAGCGATGGGATGTGGGCTGAGTGGTGGGGAAGCTGGCAGGGGTTCCCTGTCCCCTCTTGCCCACTCCCACACCAACACTCCTCTACTTATACACAATAAAATAACCACAATTTTTAAAAGAGTCTCAGGCCAGTAATAAAAGACCATTTCTATTTTGACCTTTCAGTAGCAGGTAACCTGTTTATGGTGAAATGAATCTTCAGTTTCAGTGTATGTGGGCAAGAAACAGATTTCTTGTGCTAATATTTGGGACCTTGCATGTTTTCCCTCCCAAATTAGGATTAAAAATAAAAATCTATCAATTTCTTGAAAAATGATAATCAATAAACAGACTTATATCAAGTCTGGTGAAATATTTTCTTCCATTATCTTCAAAATTGATTCATTGTTGGCCTTTTTGGTTTTCATCTTAATTGGTACACAATAACTGAATTACAAAACAAAAAAGACTTGCTTCAAACTAAGAAAACTAAAGTTTTCGTATAACGTATCAAAAGAATCATTAAGATAAAATTTAATATTTTTCTGATACTACTTATTTTTCTTAACCTGAACGTTGGTCAAATTTGACCTTTATGTTATTCATAAGGAAGAGCCACAATTGTTATCGTGAGCCCAACAGCAGACCGGGAACTGTTGTACTTTTAAACAACTACTCTGCGTTTTCCCATTAGGCAAGAGCATCCATACACACTTGATCGATCTTCATGCCAGCATGTCTGTCAAGTGCAGCTCCTGCCCAACAGCTGACAGATGCGACGAGAGGGCTCTGAACACCACACAAATGCCAGACATGAGCTGTCTCTGATGCTCTGTCTTTCAGATCTGCCACCCTACGCCAAGCAATGGGTAACGACCTCATTGGATCCTAAAATATGTACCATTTTCATGATAATTTATGAGTCAGATACTTAAAATGTTAACCAAGTTACAGTATTTATATAATTTCTATCATGATTTTGCATTGTGCATAACACTAGCAGTCATTTGCAAGGTCACAATACATTTCTTTAAAATGTTTCTTATTCTAAACCCTGTTTAAGTTTTCTGCTTTAAAACTGTAATTAAAGCTTTCAGGGAAATCCTTTCTTACTCTCTTTGTGTTCAAGCCCTCCTCTCACTCCTCAGTAGCCTACACCACATCCCGTGTAAGAACCTGAAATGTAGATTTGTCTCCTGCACCTGCAGTACAGCAAATCTGGAAGACAGTCCCACTTGTAAAAGTGTCCTGTGCCAACCAACGTGTCAAGTCAGTATTTTCTTTTTATGGTGTGCCCATGTTCCATACCAAGATTTTCACACTTTGTCACTAGTTTGATCCAACGGGTAGCCTACAAATGTACATTGGAGAGCTCGTTTGAGTGACAGAATCACAGAGGTGCAATGAAAAGATGCTGGTAGAGAAGGGACTACCTGGGACTTGGCGCACTGGAGAGCGATGAGATGGGAACAGCAAGCAACGGGAACTGTTGCTACCTGATCTAATGTAGCTTTTGTAGAAAGAGATTCCTTTATTTGCCAGGAGAGTTGAATTATGAAAGATGTGTCAATAGTATATGTATGCTAATTAGTATTTTTTATCAATGTTTTCCATCATTTTTATGAAGTTCTGTCTCCTATGAGTAATAGGAAATAAATAAATGAAAATCTATTTTTAATGGGTTTTCTCTCTCAAAATTGCTTTGAAGATCATGGAGCAGCTTCACATTTTTTTCTGGTTTCTGAAAATTTTCACTTGCTGAAGAAGGTACTGCTGAGGATTAAATTCAGGCCACTTAATTTTGTGGGCATGACTAAAGGTTGAATAGTCTTATGGGGGTACCTGTTTCCTTTCTCTTCTCTTTATTTTCAGCTTTGCCATTTGTTGTACCCATATGCTGTGTGGTATCCATTGCTGGCATTCCACATGAAGTTGAGGATATATGGGACACTTTGCTAAGTCAGTAACATGCCAGGGCCTTCATTTTGCTCCTTTTAAATGATTCATATGTGATCTGGTCCCTTTAAGTCTCAACCCATTGCTCAGCTTCCACTCCAAACCAAACATTTCTCTCTCCAAAAAATAAGAATATGAAAAACCATCACCCCCCCATCCTGAAAGCCAAGGTAAAGGCAGTAATTTATTTCAGTTCTTACGAAGCATGTTTGTAAAAAATGGTCCCCTCCCCAACTGTTCTTTTTATGGTCCTGGTAACTGAATTAAAGCAAAGTTCTCCAAAATAAATGAATTTAGTGTACCAGATGGTCATCTAAAATAGCACATATTTTAGCTTCCTGTGTAGCAGCCAAGTTGATTTAAATCAACTAGAAGAGAGGTAGGCTTTAATCAGGTCAGCTGACAGTTATTAGATCAAACCTGATTGAAATTCAAAGATTTAGTGAAAATAAATCTGCTACGAATCCAACACTTTCCTCCCATGGGGACCCAATGGATAAAAGTTTTAAGACATTAAAATTATTCTGGTTTGGGGAATAAGATTTAGTAGAATATTGTTGTTTAACCCCAGCCAGCAACTCAGCCCTCCCAGCCGCTCGCTCACTCCCCCTGAGTGGGATGGGGGAGAGAATCGGAAGAGCAAAAGTGAGAAAACTCGTGGGTTGAGATAAAGACACTTTCATAGGGAAAGCAAAAGCCGCGCACACAAGCAAAGCAAAGAAGGAATTCATTCACCCCTTCCCGTGGGCAGGCAGGAGTTCAGCCATCTCCAGGAAAGCAGGGCTCCATCCCGCGTAACGGTGACTTGGGAAGACAAACGCCATCACTCCCAACGTCCCCCCTCCCTTCTTCTTCCCCAGCTTTCTGTGCTGAGCATGACGGCGTATGGTGTGGAATGTCCCTTTGGGCAGTTGGGGTCAGCTGTCCCGGCTGTGCCCCCTCCCAGCTTCTTGTGCCCCCCAGCCTGCTCGCTGGTGGGGTGGGGTGAGGAGCAGCAAAGGCCTTGGCTGTGTGTCAGCACTGCTCAGCAACAACTGAAACCTCCCTGTGTTATCAACACTGTTTCCAGCACAAATCCAAAACACAGCCCCATGCTAGCTACCAGGAAGAAAATTAACTCTATCCCAGCCAAAATCAGCACACAGAGCATGTCAGGAATTATTTTACTGTTTAGCCTCCTCTGTGACTTTGGTTTAGTGTAAATGGTACCACATAAAACCGAGCACCACAGAACAAGCAGAAGATGGAAAAGGTCCAATTCTTGGCTGCCTTGCATCAGTCTTTTACAACTGTTCAAACTAGACATAAAATACTACAAAGTCAAAATAGCTGCATTTTATACTCGGCTTGCACAGTAAATGAAAACAAAGCTGAAAGGGGAGAATTTGTGCAGCAAATAGGACATATTTCCTTCTGGAGTTTGAGCAACCTGTATATTCATTAATTTCCACCATTCCTTTTATAAAAATCTGTTTGCTAAATATAGAAGTAAGTTACAGGTGAGTTTGTTGTGCCACCCGAGATGCCCCTGTCAGTGTCTTTTAATTATGATATTCTTCATGGCTCTGAACCATGGAACAACAGCTGGGCTTTGTCCTCCAGGTAGAGAATGAGATCTCTGTACTGCTCTCTCTTATTTTGCAGATGTTGTGTACAAAGCTGGTTCAAAAATAGATTTTCCAGCCTGAGGGACAATTCCAAAACTTTAATATTTATTTTCATCTCAAAATCGAGATGAAAATGTACACTTGAAGATAATGGAAGAAAATATTTTACCAGACTTGATATAAGTCTGTTTATTGATTATCATTTTTCAAGAAGTATTTTGGGGAAAACATAATCAGGAAGGAGATAATTTTGGAAATAATGCATTTTGCCAATCCAAATGGGATGTTTAAAGGTTTTCTTTATTAAAAAACAACAACAACCAACCTCGGAACTGAGACCACTCAGATAACCTGAGGCTCTGAACTTGGTGTCCCCACAGTCCAGAGAGAAGTTTGTCTCTGTCCCAGTAACTTCCAGAAGCTCCATCACCAGGAAATGCTTGTGCTTTCTATTCCTCTAAGTTTCTTTAACCATGCCCAGGTAACTTGGGACAAACCAACCTGACTGGGAGCCTGGATTCAACAGGATCCAACTTGATCAATCTTTTTCTTCTAGTCCAATGCAGGACAGACTATACATGCAATGTTTCTTAAAAGACGTATCTAGTGGCAGTATTATTTTCAAAATTCTGTATTTACCTGCAGCCTTTATTTGTCTTAGAGTAGGCTGTATTAGAAAATACAGCGAGGCTGGAATAGATTCATTCATTAGTGTTGGAGATGAATTTACCATTTCTCTTGAAGCAGATTACACTAAAAAAAAAAGTTGCTTACATTTAATTTGGCTTACTGTAGCATGCCCTTATTAAAATTTCTTTCAGAAGATAAGCTTATGTTGCAGACTGCCATTAAACCACACTTCCAAACTTCCTTGTCTAGACTGAAAAGAAAAAAAAATATGAAATTGTGGTGTGTGGGATTGACCACTGGCAGACTTTTCTCTTTTTTTCTCAGCACCTTTTTTTCTCAGCACACTTTTTCTCAAGTACCTGTGTGTGCTCCCGCTGCTCTTCAAGGTCATCCTCCCCTCCTCGCCCTGCACAGCTGAACCTTGCCGTACTCGAACAAGCTACGAAATCAGGGGCGTAAGCAGAGGGTGCATCTGCGGATGCAGGTGCCAAGGTTGTACTGTGCACCAAATACCCAAAAGAGCTGAGCACAGAGCATGCAAAAACTGTGGCACCAGTGTCTGGCAAGTCTGCATTTATATCGTATAAATGTGCAACATTTAAAAAAGCACTAGCTCATTGGAAACCCCGACGTTTTTCCCTTCAATTCTTCAAGTTAAGTGTTGCTATTGTGTGCACAGAGTTGTGTTATCAGAAGTGAGAGTCCAAATATTCCTTTATGTTTTATCTATTTACTTCTCTTTCCATTTTTAGCTGCATTCATACTTGCGATTCACAACGTTCCAGCCACTTGTAAGTCAAAGGGAGCTGAAAGCTGTAGCGCAAAACTGCATCTTGCAGAATCAAACGCTTCAAGTGGGTCGTAATCATTAGACTACATTGAACTTCAGACTATTCATATGCAGAAAAGATTACAAAATCAAAGCTTCATATAGCATTGCTTAATTAATGTCATAAGCAGCCACAATTATTGGGCTGTTGTTTCTAAGAATAAGCTTAGTCTGCTTAGAAATACAGGGAAACAGGCACAATAACCTTACTTATTGGGTAGTATCTTTGAAATGTCATCTCTGATGCAACTTTTTTTTAGACAGCTCAGAAAGGTATTCCCAATTCTTGGGGGGAAAAAAGACCAGAAAAATCTAGCAATTTTTATACTGACATAAATCACAAATATGCCAGCATATTCAGCAAGTGTTTATTGGGTTTGGGGGTTTTTTTCTTTCATTTTTTCATATTATGTCTAAATAAGGTGAATACGAATAAAATGAGTTAACACACTGTTTGTTACAATTGATAAATCTCTGTGTGAATGGGATTTCCAAGTACTAGAAAGTACAATTTCAGGTTGACAGAGCTGGAATAACTAGAAATATCTTCTGGGCTGCTTACTCTAAAACAGACTCTGTCCCATAATACCACAGCCAGACACTTCTCCTGTCAAGGGTGAAAATTAGATCTAATGATATTCATCCTCTACAATGTACCATTTCCATACTGACCTTATTTAGGAAAAGTATCCGAAAACTAGCAGGAGAGAAATCTGCACAGCAATACCTATACTGAATATTATATATGTCCCACACAAGAATATATCCAGAGTGCAGAAGAACATAACTTGTATGTTACTGAGACAGGTTTACCATAAGATAATTACTAGTTATATATGATCGTTTCACTTTCACTCTGGTATTTAGGTTCTAAGCCAGGACTAAAGGATTGAGGTCACCACTAGTTTATGTAGGGTGAAAGTCATGAGCCTTTGAGTTCCCTGAGACCAGAGTTTCACCCTGGTTTTAACAATGCTTGGGATATGAAAAAAAACCCAAACAACAACCAGGAAATACTGTTTGCTTCTGCTCTAGGAAGATATTTTAGCACATATTTACTTTAACTTGGACATGTCCAGTAGTTATGTGCATGCCTGAATGTTTTCTTGAGCTGGCACCTAAGTACCTTGTACTTCTAGTTAGCTGAGATTTGGGCCAGTGGAAGGAGCCAGCACAAGATCTGTGCACTGCTTAAGACACCTAAGTCTGTAAATTAGGTCTGAGATAGCATTAGGCTGATGGCAGCTCTACCCGCGGCTCCATTTCACTCACTCAGTGATCTTGAAGCTATTTCTGCTAAATGTTTGGTTCTCCAGGCTGGTTTAGTAGGATTAGAATAGTTAATAACAATTTATTCCCCCCCCAAATTACAGAAAGTTTGCTGATGGCAACACAAAAAGATGAAATTTGTTTGCTACAATGATGGTTAGTTTTATGGTAAAATGTTTGTGAAGCTTTGGTGAACCATTTTGTTTTGTAAGTCTAATTAAATTAGTGCTCATTTCTTTTCTTCGATTTTTAATGTCAAAAGCTGAAAACTCTTAAAACAACCCCAAAACTCTAAACCATGAGCCTCATGCAATGGAAATATGTTTCGACAGAGTAAGTTTCTTTGGTAGCTATAGGGCTTCTTTTATTTACTGTAAATTACATTGCTTACAGGGTGTTTTCAATGTCAAGGATTTGCATACATACATACAAATATAAATAAATCACTTATATGAAAAAATGACACTAGCAGGCATGTATCAACTGTTCTGTTCTTCCCAAAATTGTTGCTCATTTTTTTCATACATTTTAAAAAACCCAACACTTCCATTTTTCCTGGAAGAATTATTATAATTCATACATATTACCATGCAGAGAATCATCTTTTCTTATGGATAAAGGAGAGTATTGTTGTGATTGTGAAGCATTTCAGGTACTTTACAAAGGAACACAGGAGAAATGTAGTCTTTACTGTCCTAGCTCTGATTTTTCCTTTACTCAATATTTAGAGTTTCCCTCAACTGCAATTAGACTGGGGTGGCGAGGAGGATGCTGTTGCTGTATACTAACGAATTAATTCATTTATCTGATACTGGGGGGGGTGACACTCTCATTTATCTCATATTTACTATCCAGGTCCTTCTTGTAAAAAAGATAGAAGACTTTAACTTATTAAATGGTTTTAAAATTAAGAAGAGAGGTTGTATTAAGTATTTTGTATCAAATGTAGTCCTACATGAGGTAGCATACAGGGGGTTTACCTGGCCCCACCACAGCAGAAAGTTCCTAAAACGTTCTGCTTTGCCTATGAATAGGGATTGCTGTACTTTACAAATATTCCTAGTCGTGGAAGTAATTTTCTTCTTTTAATCAAAGCAATTTCAAGGTACAAGTAAGAGGAAAACACACCCCTGTATTGCCTTGTGGCTTAATAATATCATGCTTCATACCCTTTAATTTTATGTTCTACCTTCTGGAAAATATGAAAGTTAACATGAAAGATTCTTCCACCCCAAAATGTAATTATTTCATTTCTTAAAAATACACAAGTAGACCAACTAGCTAAAGAAATCAATGTGATACTGGGATCTAGAAATGATCAATTACATGCAAAACTTAATCAAGCAGAAACAAAAAGAAAACAGTAGGATATCAGTGCACAAACTTAATTGCTTAGATTTCTTAAATTTCTGAAGTGAATGGTAATATATTAAGGAACCTAATTAGATATTGATTTAAATAAATTTAGCCTCCTGGTGACTAAGCAGTGTTTACTAAGGGTTCTGATGTAAATTAAAAGCAACAAGGAAAAAAAACAAATATTTTTCTACCCCTGGTTATAAGAAAGCCAAACTAAAATTAAAGTCTCATTCACACAGAAGTTATATTATTTTGAAACATGCTCTTGTTATTGCACTGAGACCCTCATGCTATTCAGTGGGAAATAACTGGCTGTTGACATGGAGCCAGGGATGGTAAACATCCAGGCTGAAGTGCAATTATCCAGTTACATGCTTTCATAGTGTCAAAACCCCAAGACTTAAGAAACTATAGTTCCCTGAAATAATGGAAACAAACTTAAAGGGCACTGAAACAGTGAAGTGCAATTTCCTGGAAACGAGAGTAAAGCTCCTATATTTCTGTTTGCTGGAAAGCAGAAATGTGCAGTAGGAGATAGGTCCCTGAACAGGCACCCCACTCCTCCCCTCCTGCCTGGCTCTGCACAGAGCCATTATTGGGTTCATGAGCATTTGTTCAGGCTTAGTGCGCTTTAGCCAGCATGTAAACAGCAGGTCAAGGGACGAAGTTATTCCCCTCTACACGGTGCCATGAGACCCCATCTGGACTACTGTCTCCAGCTCTGCGATGTGAAAGGACAAGAGGCAGCGGACACATAATCCCTGTTCTCGTGGTCTCCATCCCCTCCTTCAATAAGGTGGTGAGCAATGTGGTCTGATTTTGGAGTTAGCCCTGCATTGGATGGGCTGTTGCGCTCACTACCCAAACTTTCCTTGGGAAGGATTCTGTCCTTCCAGAGTGAAAACTTGCCAAGCAACTCAATAAAAAGCAGGGCTGAACCCCTACTTATCAAATGAAAAATTTAAATAATTAAAATAAATAAAATCAAAATAATTTAAAAATAAATAAAGATTTAAAATTAAATAAAACAATAATACAGAGAAAACAACTTGTAAAAAAATTTCTTTTACCTCTACCTCTCTCATTTCTCAGTCTCCAGTGTCTAGCACTCTCCTTGACAGTTCTGTTACATATTTTGTGCTTTCCTTCTAATGTGCAGTTTGACTGTGCCCTATACTTTGGCTGTTTCTTTGATGGTAGGATGGTTCAATATTCTAACAAGCTTACTGTAAAAAAATAAGCATTACACTTTATTTGTCATGAAATCATTTTACAGATGTATTCAGTTGTGAAGGGGGAAGTTACTGTAAATCACTATCACCAAACCGATGTGAATTGCTACCAACAAATTGAAGTGACAGTTGCCAAAGAGACAGCTATTGTCTGTGCCAATCATTTCTTTGTGCATAGTTTTTCTGTGCTACAGCTTTAAACAGCACTGAAATGGTTGTTGTATCCATTATGAAGAGGCACTTGGAACCTCCTTCTTGGTTAAAGTTTATTTTATGTGCTACCTGAATACAACAGCTGAAATGTAGCAACTAAAAGAAATAAGTTTATATACAGAAGTTGGACAATATCTTCATTAGGCAGCAGCTGTTTTTAAAAATGTTTCGATTGCTCCTTTCAGCACTCTATATCAATCTTTAATTTCAAAATTTTTGATTGATTGTTTCTAAAACCGATTAAATTTCCTATTGGCTTCAATATTTGCAAGTATTTCATGATTTTCCCCCTTTTCAGTGCATGACACTCATGCATGTCACCAAATTACGTGGAATTGCAAACATAGTGTTACCCACGTTTGTACACAGCAAGCACTATGTACTTTCATGTTAATCACAAGATCAGAGAAGCTAACAGTTGTTTTGGATTGACTTTCAGGAGTTGTTGGTGCTGTTCTCTCTAGAAGTGCTAAGTGCTAAGTTAGCAAATGTGACACCCATCTACAAGAAGGGCCAGGAAGGAGGATCGGGGAAACTACAGGCCTGTCAGCCTGACCTCGGTGCTGGGGAAGGGTATGGAGCAGATCATCTTCAGTGCCATCACACAGCACGTACAGGACAACCAGGTGATCAGGCCCAGCCAGCATGGGTTCATGAAAGGCGGGTCCTGCTTGACTAACCTGATCTCCTTCTATGATAAGGTGACCTGCTTAGTGGATGAGGGAAAGGCTGTGGATGTTGTCTACCTGGACTTCAGTAAAGCCTTTGACACTGTCTCCCACAGTGTTCTCCTGGAGAAGCTGGCTGCTCATGGCTTGGACAGGTGTTCTCCTCACTGGATAAAAAACTGTCTGGATAGCCGGGCCCAAGGAGTGGTGGTGAATGGAGTTAAATCCAGTTGGCGGCCGGTCACAAGCGGTGTTCCCCAGGGCTCTGTGATGGGGCCAGTTCTGTTTAATATCTTTATCAATGATCTGGATGAGGGGATCGAGTGCACCCTCAGTAAGTTTGCAGACGACACCAAGCTGGGCGGGAGTGTTGATCTGCTGGAGGGCAGGAAGGCTCTGCAGAGGGACCTGGACAGGCTGGATCGATGGGCTGGGGACAATTGTATGAGGTTCAACAAGGCCAAGTGCTGGGTCCTGCACTTGGGTCACAGCAACCCCATGCAACGCTACAGGCTTGGGGAGGAGTGGCTGGAAAGTTGCCCACTGGAAAAGGACCTGGCAGTGTTGGTCAACAGCCGGCTGAATATGAGCCAGCAGTGTGCCCAGCTGGCCAAGAAGGCCAACAGCATCCTGGCTTGTATCAGGAATAGTGTGGCCAGCAGGAGCAGGGCAGTGATCGTGCCCCTGCACTGGGCACTGGTGAGGCCGCACCTCGAATGCTGTGTTCAGTGTTGGGCCCCTCACCACAAGAGAGACATGGAGGGGCTGGAGCGTGTCCAGAGAAGGGCACCGGAGCTGGGGAAGGGTCTGGAGCACAAGGCTGATGGGGAGCGGCTGAGGGACCTGGGGTTGTTCAGCCTGGAGAAAAGGAGGCTGAGGGGAGACCTCATCGCTCTCTACAGCTGCCTGAAAGGAGGGTGTAGAGAGGTTGGGTCGGTCTCTTCTCCCAAGTAACAAGTGATAGGACAAGAGGAAATGGCCTCAAGCTGCACCAGGGGAGGTTTAGACTGGATATTAGGAAAAATGTCTTCATTGAAAGCATTCAGTGCATATCAAGCAATGGAAGAGGCTGCCCAGGGAAATGGTTGAGTCACCATCCCTGGAGGTATTTAAAAGACGTGTACGTGTGGTGCTTAGGGACACAGATTAGTGGTGGACTTGGCAGTGCTAGGTTAACAGTTGGTCTTGATCATCTTAAAGGTCTTTTCCAACCTAAACGATTCTATGATAGAGGTGCTAATGGTATTAGTTTTCTCTGATTTAAGGTTCCCCACAGATCTTAGCCAATGTTTTGGTCCTTATTGACATTGTTCTGTGAACTATGACTCATTAAATTAGCTAGAAGTTTGTTTTAGATTAATTACGACATGAGGAGCTTGACATTCTCCATCTGGAGCAGAGTTTTCAGTTGTCGCCTGCTGGGGCATGAACCATTCGATTCATAAAAAGGCACTTCATTTACTAAAACATATAATTTCCAGATTCAGCTTTTCCCATTAGGGCTGCTACTGCAAGGGCTAAATGATGCTCCTGAATTGCATCCTGTGCAACCCACAGATTTCACTGAAGGAAAGGGGAGTGACAGGATAGCAGTGCCGTGGTTCTGTAGCTAAAGCATCTGAGGAACAATTGAACTCTGTTGTTTCCTTCCCCCTACCTTCCCCTACCCTGTTAAAAACAAAAACTAAAAAAAAACCACTTAGAAAGACCCAAAACTCCCTGCAAGCACCTGGGAACTACAGGCAGGAACCCCTTTTTGATATGATCAACAAGTATTATATTAACACTGTGTCCAAAGCAGAAAATATAAAAATACATCAGAATCCTTTTAGGTATAATCTTTAAAGAAAAAAAAAAAAAAGAACCCCTCCAAACCAGTATGGGCTAGGCTAAAACATTAGCAAAAAAGATTGATGGAAGTACAGGCATTAGGAGACTCGTAAACCAGGTGTACTTTCAAACTTTAATGAGGGCAGTGGCTCGGGAATGTAGCTCTGTGAATACAGAATCACGCTGTGTATACGGAACATCCTACCTGGGTACTCTTCACAGCGAGATCAGTGCACTTTGTGCAACGTGATAACTTGCTAAGGCCCCTGCTACTCCTAAACGTGCTGCCGTGGAGGATTAGCTCTTCCTCCCCTCCCAGCAACTTGAACCGAACAGGCAAAAATGAATATTGCATGGGATTCTTTTAGCATGGATATGATTACAGCTTTCATACACGATGTGTTAGTTTTCTAACCTTATTATGCTATCCTTTCACCTTAGTAGAACAATTGAATTTTCTCCTAGTGGATTTTTCCAGAATCAGAAATTTCAGGGCCATCAGAAATACTGTGAGCATTTCTTCTGCACCATAGTTTGGGATTTTATTTCCTTGTCCCTTCATCTAACCCAATAACTCACCCTGAAATTAGATCATACATTTTAGGAAGAGATTCAATCTTATTTTAAAGATTCTCATTGATGGTGCATGAACCACATCCATTATTAATCTGTTCCAATGCTTAATTACCCTTGTTAAGAATACAATTAATAAATTGTCTGATTTCTGTTTGACCTTTCTTGCGTTCAATTTCCTTCCATTTCTGTCAAAATTTTCTGATAATGTTTCTCCCAGACTCTCTCATAAGCACCCCTGCTGTTCTAGAACAAGGGATTTTTTAGGTTTAATACTCAGGACAGTTATATTCTAATACAGGCTCTCCTCTTCCTTGCCTAGAGTGAAAGTGGTCTACGTAGATGGCAAATCCAAAGAAAAAGAAAACCAAAGAACAGAAAAGACAAAGAAACATAATATGCATTATTTTAAAGTGTACGTGGTTTATTATCAAGTAACTGAGTGGCTCAGCTTGCATCATGGCTGTATTTAGACAAAAGCCGAGCATTTAAAGTTTGATTCCAGGGTGTTTGTTACTGCCCCAAATTTATTATTGCAGCTATCAGTACTGTGCTGCAGTGTATCCAATGTGCACAACTGCTAAATCTATCATCCTTTTGGATAAGGTATGATCACTAACAATGGAAATATATGTAGGAATAAAGGTCAACATTTCTGTAGGTACTACAGTATTTTCCTGCTTTGCTCTTTATCTTGCCACCACCACCACTATATGCATATTTTTAAGAAAAGCAAAGCACTTGACATCTTTTTGGTTGAAAACTCCACATTTTCCATGTTCTCTCAAAAGACAAAACTCTTCCTGCTGTTTTGATGCTCCCAGTTGGGCTTCAGGATTTCAACAAGGCTAGAAATTCAGCTCATCTGCTTTGACCGTCTCGTACATGTCTGTGTAGCCATCCACAGCCCTCTGGACTGTCTCCAGCTCTCATTCAAGCCAACAGCAGAGCTCTGAAGAATTATAACCTCCTAATTCAAGTAAGGGGTGGGCAATGCTGACTTCTGCTCCTGCTGAAGCTATGTCATTATTGTCGGATTATTGATCCCTCCCCATGTGCACATTTGTTCTAGTATGGGTGAACACATGCAAAAAACCTCAAACCCTTTATGGTACTATATGGGTGACAGAGCACATTTTGTTGTATGTATTTGTATCTCCCTGACTCCTACATATAGTTTCCATGGGAAAATTGCAGAATGCCTACGCATGTTAATTTTTAGTGCAGCAGGCCGCTAAACCTATCATCTCACAAAAATGTCCTTTTATAGCCTTGTCAATCAGTGTATAATTAGCTGAATTTACATGCAGAACAGATGGGAATTTTGGAAATGTTTCTTTTACTGAATGCATGTGAGAAGGAAAAAAAAAAAAAAGTACCATGACTTGGGGATTTAATATATAGGTATTCCTAATGTGATGTTGAATTAAATTAAGCTCTAAAAATGTATGCAATAAAATGTTCAGCAAAACATGCCAAGGATTATTAATTAAAAACAAACAAAAAAGAATGTTTCCCTGGTATTCACAAGAGAAAGCAAGTAAATAACATCTTTCATTGTGAAAAGTAAATATCAAGGTTTATGCTGATGACTCTAAGTAGGTGTCCTCTTTAAGTGGAATTTTCAAAAGGTCTAGGGACATGAAGGCTCTGTTGTTTACAAACATGACTGGAAAGGGCAAGAAGGTCAGAAATCATAAGAAAACAGCATTCCCAGGCAGTCCTTAAAGAAGAGGAGCTCTTGCTGATCATTATCTGCCTCAGAGGAAGTGTGTTATTTGCTCTGAATTCAAAAAATTTGCCCATACCTTTGCCTATGCACGCTGGGGTACAGGATGATGCATCACCATACTAACTTTTGCAAGATGTACAGGTTTCCAGGGGGAGAAAGGAAGCTGCAAAAGGAGCTGGATATTCAGATGGCACCCTCGACTCCCTACTTACAGCACGTCTGCCGAGCTACCTTACAATGGTGTGGCAAATATGCTATACAGAACATTTCCCCAGACCAGTTCAAAATATTTCACATACATGCCAAGCCACCGAATCGCTTAGTACCAGTGATGGGGTCCATGTGACTTTGGCCTCAAAGGGGATAATTGCCTAACATATCCATTCATTTTCTGAGACATTCACACCCCACACTTGTAGCACCCTGGTTTTGGACTAGGGATTTCTGTAACCCCTTCATGACCTCACCACGTTTCTTGTGGAATGTAAAGGATGATATATGTAATTCAAGAATCATTACTGCTTTATGCATATGCTAATTAATCAGAATATCACATTTAACGACCATTTACTATTTTCTTTCTTTTCGTGTGCTGTTCTATAGTTATATTTTCTCCCTATTGAAGTCCTGGGTCAGACTGAGTTCTCCTGGTAAGTTAAGGAGACAAAAGTACATAGAAATGTGACATTTTTTTCTTCTTTTTTGTCTCTGCACACTTCCTAGATACTACAACCTAGCTTTTTGACAGCTCAGTTTAGAACTGGAAGAGAAAATAAAGTGCCAGATTAGAAGGTAATAAAAAGAATAAAAATCTCCAGATGAAAATTGTACCAATATTCACTACTTTGGAAAAAGACATCCTTTCCATTCCAGCATAATTAAAATTACTTAATTTTTTTTTTTTTTTTACCCCATTAAGTTGCTAAAAAAATAATGCAGATTCATTCTTGTCAATTAGAACAGGAGCTCCTGGCAATGGGCATTTTGCTCTGCCAGTGACCACAAAGACTGAAGCTCTCAGATGAGAAGCTGAAGTTCAGGCTCCCAAGCCAACATGCAAGTGCATTCATGAGCTTGACTAAGAATCACGCAGCTTCTGTTGCCCTGTCCAGAAACTCTACATCACTAAGCACTTTAAAGTACAGTAGCTGGAAATCAGATTTGAGATTTGCTTTTTAAATCACAGCCAATTCCTGGGCATTATGTTTTGTGGTTTACTATTGCAGTTGATACCCATCTCCCCTCCCAACTAACTACAGTGGGAGCAGCAAGGTCAGGCCCTTTATTAGTATGAATTACCATAATAATAAGTGGATGTAATATGATTAGTGCCTGAATTTGATTTATTACACTCAAGAAGGAAATGAAGGGCAAAGGATACAGCTTTGTTTTTTATGGGTATTCAGATAAACGCTAATAAGTTCCCAGGTAGCAAGGCATCAAAGTGTTAGAACATACAAGCTGATGAACATTCGGCTGTTTCTCCTTGGGGTACAAAGTATAAATTAATTATACCTTGGCAGGCAGCTTGACTGCGGGGTCCTTGGAGATGAGTAGAAATAGATGGAAGAGACTTACTTGGCTGTTGGGTATATCAAAGCAATGACAGGGGATTATTTTTACTACCAGTATAACCAACTAGCCCAGAGTAAAAAGCCCCAAAAAACATAATTAAGAAAAATTATCAGGAAAATTGGACCTCTTGGCTTATCAAGTCCAGTCACTTGTTATTCTGGGCATACTTCTCATATAATTCCTTCACAGAGGTATCAAGCTCTATCAGCCTAACTCTTAAAAATAGTTAGGCTTGGAGTTTTAACACATTTAGATAATTCCTAAAGAGATATAACAGGATATACTTTCTTCCAACCAATATCTTATTCTTGAAATAAATTGGATCAGATCTATATAGTATATCCATGAACTTATCTTGGGAGTTGAATACAATGTAATGTGAAGGAGAGAGGAACTTTTTAAGTCAATAATGCTTCCAAAGCCTGTGTATCACAAAACTTCAGGTATTATTGTGACAAGCAGAGTAGAAAGATAATATTCAATAAATAGATAGAGAGAAAAAGGGTCTGTAAATTGGAAATACCAAAAAATGCAACTTGTTAAAGCTATTTAGTTTATTTTCAGAAATGACATGCTATTCCTACTTTAAATCTGAACTCTTGATTTGCCTTTTTAGATTATAGCACCCAATCTGAATGGTTAAATTTTTGGGTGGAGTATCTCAATGAGCCATAGTTTAAGAAGATGTTTCTGGTGATGGGTCTAAAGCACAAGTCTTATGAGGAGTGGCTGAGGGAACTCGGGTTGTTTAGCTTGGAGAAAAGGAGGCTGAGGGGAGACCTTATCGCTCTCTACAACTGCCTGAAAGGAGGTTGTAGCGAGGTGGGTGTCAGTCTCTTCTCCCAAGTAACAAGCAATAGGACAAGAGGAAATGGCCTCAAGTTGCACCAGGGGAGGTTTAGATTGGATATTAGGAAAAACTTCTTCACCTAAAGGGTTATCAAGCGTTGGAAGAGGCTGCCCAGGGAAGTGGTTGAGTCCCCATCCCTGGAGGTATTTAAAAGACGTGTAGATGTGGTGCTTAGGGACACAGATTAGTGGTGGACTTGGCAGTGCTAGGTTAACAGTTGGACTTGATGATCTTAAAGGTCCTTTCCAACCTAAATAATTCTATGATACTCACAGTGAGGGACCTTCAGAATAAGACTGTCAGGGTCCATTTCTCCATATACTCACCTGTATGCTTAGGTTTCATATGTGGGAAAATGAGATCAATAGGTTAATCCTGGTTGGAAAGCTAAGTCTATGTATTCCATTGGCAGAGACCTACAATAAATTAAATTGTATGTATATTTCCTTGAATATCTGAAGCTCAACAACGTGAGCTTGGAATAACAACTGAGAGATTAGGCTTTATAATACATAATATGTAAAATAATAGTTGTGAAATGAAGCTAGCATTTGTTTCATTGAATAGATCATAGTAACATGAAGCTTTAGATTTTGACTCAGAAAATTATCATAACTTTACAGAGAAGTAGGGAAAACATTAAATCTTGTGTATGAATTACTCTGTACATATTTGATTTCTCTCAGTCAACAAGCTTTCCTCTACTTGTTCATATTTTTTGTATTTAAACAGACAAAGGCAAAGAAAAAAATCTATCCAAAATGAGCAGAAATGTTATTTTGTGTCTAACAAAATACTGGATTAAGAGGGAAATATGCTTCTGAAATGTGATTAAAATTTACACCACTCATCACTGGAACCCAGGTGTCTATCTGCAATTAAATACTTATGTATGGATTATAGGGAGTTACTCCATCCATGAGAACAAATGCTAATTATGTGAGGTATTAGCAATACAGCTAGGGAATTGTTACTACGAGTTGCTTGGATGGATACTGTCTTTCCACTCTTGAATTCTGGAAGGGGCCGGTAGTAAAAGTAGAAAGACAAAGTGGAGATGTGAAGGCTCTTCTCTATCTGTTTGTGAGTTCTCTACAATAATTTACTACTGATCACGGGAGCACTAGTTCTTCAGCAGAGACTGAAGTGCAGTATTCTGACACACACCACATTAAATGAGAAATTTTGATCTATTGATAATTTCACGGTGTTATATCCAGATGTTCTTATTAATACATAATACAGGTTTAACTACACCAATTCTCAAAACAAACATCCCTCCAAATAAGACTTGCAATGCTTTACTGAGGTGTTGGAGAAGTCTAGGAGGAAATATCCAGTTACAATATTCTACCTATGGCATCTGGTTCTGCCCTACAATGGTTTCACGTGGAGTCCTGCTTCTCCTCATATCTGTCACATTAACACATACCGTTCTTCTCCCACTTCAGTGATGCTTTGACAGCATGTCAGTGTGGGATCCTTTCAAATCTGCATCAAAGCAGGAGTGGGTACATTTCGAAGTATGAGGCACCGCTATCAAAGAGCGCTCCGCGTTCTAGATTGTCGTGGTTTAACCTGGCAGGCAGCTAAACACCACACAGCCCTTCGCTCACTCCCCACCACGGCATGGGGGAGAGAATCATAAACAAAAAGGTAAAAATCATGGGTTTTACTCATGGGTAAAGACAATTTAATAGGACAGAAAAGAAAGGTAAAATAATAATAATGATAAAAGAATATACAAAACAGGTGACGCACAATGCAATTGCTCACCACCCGCTGATGGATGCCCAGCCAGTTCCCGAGCAGTGGACCCTCAGCCAGACATCATATGGTGTGGAATGTCCCTTTGGGCAGTTGGGGTCAGCTGTCCCGGCTGTGCCCCCTCCCAGCTTCTTGTGCCCCCCAGCCTGCTCGCTGGTGGGGTGGGGTGAGGAGCAGCAAAGGCCTTGACTCTGTGTAAGCACTGCTCAGCAGTAACTAAACCATCAGTGTGTTATCAACATTATTCTCATCCTAAATCCAAAACACAGCTCTATACCAGCTACTAGGAAGAAAATGAACTCTACCTCAGCCAAAACCAGGACACGGATGAAACCAGCACTTGAGATTGAAAGTTAACAGTAATACACTCTGTCATATCCCAATATCCCACAGCCAGCTCTGTCTACTCTAAGCAGTAAGACAAAAACACGTGGTAATAATCTACTTGTGGAGTTTAGCAAACACTCAATTTTGCACAGTCAGCAGGAAAGATCATCTCCATTCTTTCCCTCCTCCAACTTGATAACCAAGCTTCAGTTTGAAAGACAATGTCAGCATGGTACCCTGTTGGATACTCATGATTAAAAGTTGTCTTCAAGTTGTAACCAACAGCACACAAGTCTCCTGCCTTTTTGCAGGAACAGAATGTGGAACCAATTCTGCAGTGCTTCATGATGGTGTGTCAGACACACTGACTGCAGCTGAAGACAGTATTCTTAAAAGCAGTATTTTACTGCAGTTATGCTCACTTATACCATGAAGAAATGCATGTTTACTTAATGGCACAGACTTTTGTTTATAAAAATTGTCTTTTGATTTTATCAGGTAAAATGATACTATTCTGAACTTCTTCATACAAGTGGTATGTGTCCACATGAAATCAGATTTTAAAAAAACAAAAATAGTAGAAGAGTGAAAAATAAATAATAAAGAACATTTTGATATAAACATTCCTATTTTGACATGGCAATGGAATATTTACTCATCCAAAGACCACACAGACAGTGCTTTGCATAACTCAGGTTTGAACTTTGGGGGATCAGCACCGAGCATTTTTTTTAGCTTGGAGCACACCTCCTAAATTAATGAAATTCCTTTTAATCTGTCAGCTTTTATTTTTGTTAATGAAGTCTGTAAGCATGTTTAACTAAATGGTTAAGCATGGGAAAGTAAATATTCTCCAGATACACAACGTTTATTGGACTCAATCTGAAGTCTGTAGCAACAGCTGCGTAAAGGCAGATCTGCCGCTGGCCCTGGCTCATTGACACAAGATTGAGATTTTCTGTCGATGGGTATTGGACCGAGCCCAAAAGGTACGGTGCTGCAAAGTGAGTTTCCTACTCTTCCATAAAAGTGAAAAGGGGAGAGAAGAGTGCCAAAACACTGCTGTCATACTGCTCTTGACATGTCCCAACCCAGCAGGTACTGTTCTCCGTTATGCTTGGCACGTGCCGTCTTGTACCAACGCAACAGCTGATTTTTGTCAGCGCCCATTATTTGGCTGTAGCATCAGGGACACCTACTCACGCACGTATTCAGAGAGGTTCCAGGTATGCAGGTATTCCAGCACGACCAGACATTTAATCCTTTCAAACAACAATCACGGTCTGAAAGAATCATTCATGATTCAGTTTGGATCATTTGCATAATGAAGTCGTATGAAGAAGTATGGTAATTCAAGAGGAGGTGGGGAGGAAATTGAAGGTTGCAGTTTTCGCAGGAAACCTTAAGGCTAGCAAAATGCTTCATGAAATCACCAAGGATGAAATCCATATTTCCCTACTGAGTTAAACATGACCTGACAATGCCAATGAACTTTCAGAGAAATGACAGACAAATTACAGCGTGCGTGTGCTAAGCCATGTTGAAACCCTCATTTCTAAAAGACATCCTGTCAGGAGTTGTAAATACTGCGGACTAACACCAAAAGATTTTCTTCCTACTTCCTATGGCATGTACTTTCTGCTCACAGACCACTTATAGGCTGTGCAGATTATTCAGTGGATTGCAAATTAAATTCATTTTGACCAGGAAGCAAGTGAGGAATACCGAGGCATTTCTGGCCACAGTCGTATAAGTCTAGTTGTTTGTCTCTGGAGATCTCCACCAACAGACTATCCCTTCCCAGACTGTCCCAGACTGTGTCTTCCATATTTTATACGTTTGAGGATTGGTTTTGTTTTGTGGGGGTTTATTTATTTATTTATCTCTTTATTTACTGCTTTTAGCACTTGTTCTCTGAAAGCCATGCAAAAACAAAGGCAGGCCACAATTAACTGTTGTGTATATATGAAGGACACTCAGACAGGACGTGTGACTAGAACAGGATTTGTTTTATACCCTCTTACGCTGAAGCTGGAAGAGACTGCAGCACGGCAGGCTGGGTTACACTACCACCTTCCACACCATCTTTTACCACTTGGTCCTAAACTCTCACCACAGAGAGAAGAAATGAGGAAAGCCGTTGACGGCTGAGCCTCCAAAAGGCCTTTTAACATCTGTATCATCCATTCTCCTGCTAATATTCGTCCTCTACTCCCTGCCCTGTCACTGTCCCTTACCTTTTTCCACCCCACAGCTGTTCATTTCCATACCCCCTGGAGCATTGCTGAAACACGCCGATCTCAAGCGGGAACACTTGAAAGGCTGCAATTCCCAGGTGTGAGCCAGATCCAATGTAACTCACTTGAGCTAACCCCGAAAAATAACATCAACGATACTTGCGCTTTTTTATTATTCCTACTTAAAAACAGCTACATGCATAACATTTAACTCTGCAATCGTTATTCATGTTGCATAATGTTTTATTCACGTGCCTAGATCCTGTCAGACCAAATAAGACTATTCAAAAGGACAAATGCCGTTTCGGTGAACAAAGACCAGGGAGCTGGGTTCACAGTACTTCGTGAAACATTTGTACTGGCTGACTGACACAGCAACATTAGGATTTGGCTAGGGCTCATAGAAAATGGGTTTGCTTTTTGGAAAAGTTTCACAGATTCATTGTTTCTCCAGGAAAGTGAGAAATCCTGTTGGAAAAATTAACAATTTCTGTTAAAAGCTCCTGAAGTGAACAAGCAAAAGGCAATGATTTTCTGCAAGAAGGGGAAATCATTTTCAGATTATTTTTGTTGTTGTTGTTGCTGTACTTTTGGTAGCAAGAAACCTTTGTTTAGTCACAAACCCAATTTTCAGGATGTTTCTTAAAAGGTCTGGTTTGGGTTTCTCTCTCGTTGTTTTCCTTCTTTCACCATATGCTGTTCTGACATGCCAATACATCACGGAGCAAGGTTGTCAGATCCTCCCTCTAGAGTTTTTACTAAAATACTACTAAAAACAACCGTACATCTCCATCTATCTTACAAAAAAAACTAAATTACAGTTAAGCCAACAAGTTTCCAGTGGAGACCTTGAAAGCATTCCTCTTTAATATTACAGTAATCTGGGTTATTAACAGCACTAATTTTGATGCTGATGTGAGGTCAGTTCAAATTTTGGCCTGTGTCCTGGTTTCAGCTGAGATTGAGTTAATTTTCTTTATAGTGGCTGGTATGGGGCTGTGTTTTGGATTTGTGCTGAAAACAGTGTTGATAATACAGGGAGGTTTCAGTTGTTGCTGCACTGGGCAAGGACTTTTCAGCTTCCCATGCTCTGCCAGGTGCAGAAGAAGCTGGGAGGGGACACAGCCAGGACAGTTGATCCAAACTGACCAAAGGGCTATTCCATACCACATGACATCATGCTCAGTATATAAAGCTGGGGAAGAAGAAGGAAGGGGGGGACATTTGGAGTGATGGCGTTTGTCTTCCCAAGTAACCATTACGCGTGATGGAGCCCTGCTTTCCTGGAGATGGCTGAACACCTGCCTGCCCATGGGAAGGAGTGAAGGAATTCCTTGCTTTGCTTTGCTTGTGTGCGTGGCTTTTGCTTTCCCTATTAAACTGTCTTTATCTCAACCCTCGAGTTTTCTTACTTTTGCTCTTCCGATTCTCTCCCCCATCCCACCAGGGGGGAGTGAGCGAGCGGCTGCGTGGTGCTTAGTTGCTGGCTGGGGCTAAACCACGACAGCCTGACGAAGGAGAAGTAAAACATCTGCAGGAAACACGTTTCTGCTACATTCTGCGTGACGTGAGAATTAATGGGTGCAATTCTATGGCCTGTGTTATGCAGGAGATCAGACAAGATTATCATAGTGGTGCCATCTGGCCTTAAAAATCTATGAATCTACATTTAAATTCTCACTTGAACTTAGGTAACCTCTCTCTAAGCCCATCTGCATGTTGAATATTCCCACTAAAAGGCAGTCGCTAGCAAACCAAGTATACTTTACTGGCCTCAATCAGCTTTATTTTATGTAGCCATTGACATTGTATTGCGGCAATAAAAACCCAGAAGAAAACCCGATACAAACCCAAGTATTTGCACCTATAATGCAAACAACAGAAAAATAATAAATTAACAGTCCCTACAGCCACCACACCATGTCATGGACAACCACCCAGTGCTGAGCAACCACTGGCACCAAGCTCTGAAGAGCAAGCTGAACTACCAGTTTGATTGATGTTTGTGTGCGACAAACCCTGGGAATTAATTTGGCTGAGACTGTAGATGAAGATTTGCACAGAAAGTGGTCTTTGGGACCACAGAAAGCTCAACACGGGAAATCATGAAAGTTTTAAGTGAGACAAGTATAGAGGAACACACAAGGATGCAAATCTTGTGCCTCAAGTTAGAGAGATTTCTTTTTTTCCCTAATAATTATTCACCCGAGGCCTTGCTATAGCGAATGGCTTAAAATCAGGATTTAAAAAGACAACAGCATGGGCTTTTGAGGAGTTTCAGTGGCAAAGAGGGAGATGGAATTCCTTCTCCACGGCCTGACAGCTCCCGGCTGTAGGCTCCAGTGTCCTGTGACCACCCATGCCTCTCAGGTTTCCAAAGACATTTTCTTCCGTGTTTTATTCTTAACAACTATGGGGTTTAGATAGCCTCTAAATTATGTATGCATATGAAGGGGAAGATGATGTTATTTAAGCACTTCAGTTATAGCAATCCTGTACACGTATCTTGTAAGTTGGTCGAAGGCCCATGATACACCAGCAGAACGTGGATGATACAGTGGTTTTTCACGGGTCTCAAAGCAATGTGGAGATGCCGTATTGTTATCCTGATGTACCTAGTGTCTGAGAGGCAGGAGCTTGCCTGCAGCTATACAGACATAGCTGGGGCAGATCTTTCTTTCCCTCTCTGCAGAATGTCATCTCTATTAACTTGGTAGGATTTAACGAGATTTCCTTGCTAGAAAGCTAGAACAACACTGCGAAATTTTTGAAACGGATATTCTTGATGATTATACAGGAACAGTGGGAGCCTGATCCAGAATTTAATGAAGCAGTATTGCTGTTTACTTTGCATTTAGAAGCAACCAAGAGTAAAGGAAGAGAGAAGGGGTAGAAATAGAGTATCAGCAGAAACTTGTATTCCTCAGGGTTGAGTTTATTGGGGGGAGGTTGTCTTTTAGTTTATTTGTTTTAAAATGTGTATATATACTTTGGATCTAAAGTTCTTCACTCAGTTGGATTTTGGTTCTCATGAAAACATACTCTGTATGATCAAATGTGGGTTATTTCTATTGAGGTTACTTGGGGAAATATATTCATGAGGAGTCTGCATCCTGATGATGCAAAACAAACACAAATAAAGAGAGAAGCCAGGAAAGAGATCTGAAGAGAAGTAATGAAAGGAACATTTTGGGCACAATCTGTTTTTTCTTATTATTATACTATGTCTATACTCTTCTCCCTTATTCTCAGCACTGTACGTTTTAATTGTCCCCTGAAGAAACAGTTCTGTAGATACATCCACAGGGAGCAAAGGCTCTGTCAGTGACAACCAAATTAATTTCTCTGTTGGAAGCACGAATGTGACTTAAAACCCCACAACAATGTAATTTTAGCAGTTTGAACCATCTTTCTTTATAGTAACTCTTGCCCTTTATACTTTGGAGGCTAAGAGCCCTGGTAGCACACCACCTATTTAGAAAGACACCAGTGATCAGGAGTTAGTAGGTCTGACTGCAACATTGCCTCAATTTTGTCAAATCAGTATATTGATTAACATTCTTCAAACAGATAATGAGGCCTTGCCTTAAGATTTAGCATGCATAAAAGCAGGCCACTTCCTACCTAGAAGCCACATCACAACTATATGTTGTTTAATATATGCAAACCACCTTACACACCTCGGAGGCACTTCTGGGTTCAGGTTTTCAATGCACTTTGCCTCAAAGTCCAGCATGGCTGGGATCAACCCATAGCTCTTCAGAACAAACCCGAGAACAAAACCAGAGTTTAATGTGCGGGAGAAAAGCAGTATTTTTCTTTTATATCTGTAACTATGGCAACAAAACCTATATGAGAGTCTATATGCACCTATGCCTAAAAACATCTGCGGAGAGCACAGCAATGTCAAAATATAATCTGCTGTACCTCGTTCCTGCTGAAGGAGTCCCTTCACATTTTCATGCTCCTCCCTCACAGTAACTATTCTTTTTTCTTTTCAAAAGAAACAGGTGTTTTATATCTATCTATGATTCATATGCAGTAAGAGAGAGGAAGCATATAGATTTATTGTAAAAAAAACAAATCTCCACTGGCCTTTAAAATGTTAACCCTTTCCTCTCCTTGGTGCAATAGCTAATCCTGGCACACAACAAGAACACTGTCTAAGGGAACTCATCCAGTGCTTTGCGTTGCAGTCATGAACACTTTTCAGACACTGCTTTGGACTCCAGGACCAAAGTATTTTGTTGAGTATTTTGATTTATTGATCCACTGGTAACACTGAATGTGTTGTCTGATAACACTAGAATGACTTTAACTTCAGGGACGCTGTGAGGCTGGGTTTTCATGCACGATGACCTACACAAGTACATATACATGTGAAACATTTTAAATTATATTAGAAGAATGCTTTTGAGGTGCCATAACTCAGCATTAAACATGAAGAAATTTCTGATTTAGGACTGCTTGTTCAAGTCATTGCATCCTGTTGTGCAAGGGCACAACGAGGCAAGCTTTGCAGCGGGAAGGTCCACCGAGGGCTATTCGATGCAGTGATGTAGCTGCCACTTCCAGGTCAGTAAGCCCTTAAACAGCAGATTACTGGAAGCTGGGAGAGGATATACAGAGGAATTATCTCTCAGTGTTTGCCCAGTTCTTATAGTCTGGCCCTGGGCATCTGCTCCTGGCCACTGCCAGGGGCAGGACACGATGGGCAGATGGCCTTAGAGCTGTTCCCCATCACAGCTGTGACTCCCCATCACAGGCTGCTGCAACGGGGCATGAGAGATCTCACGGCTGCTTTAGCTCATTTTGAGCAAGCAGCTTGGAAAACCCTGTGAAAAACATGTACCACCCCCCCCCCCAATGTTACATATAAATATATGTTCAGCTGAAAATGTCCTCTGCCAAATCCCCCCCACAACTGTATAAAGAAGACCAGCAAGAAGGAAGGGGAGCCACCACTTCTTCTTCTGCCCCAGTGTCCCATAACAAGGGTGCTCTTCTTAAACAAGGCAAACAAGGAAAATTATCTCTTTTTCCAAGGCAACACTTTGTAAAACCCTTATCTTCTATAAAAAGGGCTTTAATTCCCATGCAATGGGCAAGAGCTGGCTCAGCCATCTTGACAAGGGTTACACAGCTGCTGAGCACCCCACAGATGGCTGGTGTGTTACGTATCACTTTCCTATGATCTTGAAAGCCCCAAGATGGGGAAATGTCAAAATAATTATTGGCAGGAAGCACTAGGAAGAGATATGAAGTTTCCTTAGTGGAACCAGATACCGCCATCAGAAGAAGACACCCTTCCAACCCACAATGGGACTGGCACAGCATCACTGTCCAAATTAGGGTTGGCTGCGCAGCCAAGGGTTTATGATGAGCCCTTTCATTATCCAGTCTGGAGTGTGAACAAGTGTTTAAATTATTTGTGCCACGTTGCTTCTTTAAAAAAAAGAAAAAAATCTTAAGTCTACAAAAGCTGCAATTTACTTTAGGTAAGACTTTGTATCACATTTCTGGAATAGAACAGTTCTTCCTCAGCATCATCATGTTCACGTAATTTTCCCCCATCGTCTCCCAAGAAAAACACCCCATCCCTTTTCCCTGTGCTGACAGGTTGGCATTGGCTGCCCAACACAGGCAGCTCAAGGTGCCACCAGCGTCATCTCTTCCAGCACAAAACCTTTGTGTGGGCAGGCAAATCTCTGTGTGGTCTGTGGCTGAAAAGTCCCCTGGAGAGACTCTGTTATATAGGATTGAATTAAAGCATCTAACGCTACTCTACAATGGGATTATCATTGTTCTTTTATCCAAGTTTCAAAGAAGCTCAGCAGAGTGACCTTTCCTCAAGTATTTTTCTCTGATTCTTTCTGATCTGAATTTTCTGTAGAGGAAGAACTAAAAGAGAAAGAAATATGCTTTGCTTTCCTTTTTGTACTGCGGGAACATTGCAAGGTGTATCTGTTTTCTTAGGTTTTTGGGAGGTCTGAGATTTTCGCATTACCTAGGATAAAAATAATTGTATCAAAGATACGAAGCCTTGTGCTTCAGGCCAGAGGTCAGCTGCTAACTGATGAAGTAAGGAAAAAAAAGTTTCCCTGTGAGAAAAATCATTCCCCAATTGTCCGTGATGGGTTTCTCACACCTTCTTAAGGAACAACTGTCAGAAACAGATGTTAAAATAAGGGCATTTCCAGCCTGGTCCAGTATCGCAATTCCTCTGTTTCAAAGGCAAGGTAATTTTTTTCTTTCAACACTTGTGCAATTGATGTATAGATTTGGATAGATGGGGTTTGCAGGTATTTTTATATATATATATGTAGGTATTAAATGAGAGAGTACTTCTGTTTGTGAATTTATTTTTAAATCCCTACGGACAGTGCTACATCATTATGTCACATGAGGGTACATTGTTAAATCCTAACTCACACTTACATGCAAGTAATGTTGTTGGCTTACATTTGCATGAATAAGAAAATCCCTGGGACTACCTGTGCTACCCGCTTCCTTGCTCAGGCAATAGAGTAGAAAGATGTTGCACGCATTTAATTCATCCCCTTTTTTCCGTGTCTCATGACTCAGTTTCCCTGATTTTCATTTCACAACTTATTACGCCTTCTCAAGCACACTCACACGGTTCACATTTGCAGCTACTAGAGGGTGTGATGAAATGCTTTTTCCCTGAGCACTGTCCTACAGACCCAGCAGCATCTCCCACCTGTAGAGCATTTGAATTTCCAGGTTTATTCAGTACTATGATTTCCAGTGAGATTTTATTCTGTCAAGGAAATCTCAAGTATCAGCTTGATGGCTTGGAGGGCTCATTTAGAGTTTGAATCTGAAAAGTATCTTATTAATCCAACCCTTTATGGGCTATAATAATACACAAATGAATAAAACCTATGAATAAAAGCACTGTTAAAGACACATATATCTCTAGAAAGAGAGAAAGTACCTTACAGATATAAACCTTCAAAAAATTAAGTATAAGCAGCAGCAGAAAAATAGAGGAAGGAAGATTCTAATGTATATTTAAAATTCTAAGTGACATTCACAGATCAACAACAAAAGAATAGGAAAGACCTATACCAAAACACAGTAATCACTCCCATTTGATAACAATTTCCATAAGTACAACTCAGCTGACAGAGCAGGAGTTACGGGTTTTGATTTGAATGCAACAGCTCATTTTGGTGAGCACTCAGGGAAAAAAAAAAAAATTAAAAAAAATCAGGAGAAGCCTGCAGTTATGTCAGTCTGGCTTATGAGGCGCTTTTACAGTGCAACGTTCAAGACACTGTAACTGAGGTTACACACAAGTTATATGGTAATAAGGACAAGTCAGGGTGTATATACTAAATGCTGTGAAAGTAGCCTTGTGTCACTGTGGATAAAATTGAAAGGATGGAGTCCGAGAGGCAAAGTGACCGAAATTAAAAAGAATAAAACCTGAGAAATAAGCAAGTTGTGCAAGTCTAAACAGGCTATGTGAAGTGTTCTCTAGCTATATGAAGTGTTCTCTAAGCAAACAAGTCTATAGCAAACAGATGCAAGAACCCCAGAAACCATATCTCTTCCTGTAAAGGCAAAGGTTGCCTGGGAATACTTATAGATGTTACCAAACATCCTTCCTACATGCTGTCAGGCAACACTTGCTGGAGACTTTACAGACCAATGCTCCAAGACTTCCAGAAAATGTAAATGGATAGGTGCTCCCTCCTTCAGTCGCAGGTCACCTGGCATGTCCTTACATGCATGCCTGGTCTGCTTGAAGACAAGCCCATACACCTTAGCTGCATCCATAAATCTAGGCAGGTGGCGGTGGCAGCTTGGTTCTGTCCCATCACCCGGATTGATGTTTGGCAATCATCAGGCTCAGGGCAGCCAAGGGCAGCCAATAGGCTCAGGGCAGCCAAGCAGCAGTATCTCCAGCCCTCACCCAGAGAAGAAACTATAGTGGTGTGCAAATCCTTCCTGAGTACCTAGACAGTCATCGCACTGTAAATCACATCTTAAGTAACCTGTAAACCATGCATTAGCTGCTTGCTGGGGTTAAACCCAACTAGGTGGGAGCTCCAACATTTGTCCCACATTTCCTGGGCACATCCCACCAAAATAAACCCTCCAGCAGAGCAACAGCACTGCCACTCCCGTGGATTTTACCTTGGCTCATCTCATGGATCAAAATCCTCAAACACAGAGGATGTCAGCGGTTTATATATTTGCAGACAAACAAAACAGAATCCACATTCACACCTCAAAGTCTGGGGCAAAATCCACAGGGGGCCCAGCTGAGAGCACAGGGCAGCAGTGTGAGCTCGGGGGACCGCCATGAGTCTGCGTGCTGGTTGACTTCATGAGTGGTCCATCCAGGACTCGCTCCTGCTCTGACTGCCCCACCACTCTCCCATCTGCTGGTAGGTGTGAGGGGAGAGATGGTCAATGTCGAGGCTGTAGCTGCTACACCGAACTTCATCTGTTCTGGAAGAGGTGGAGGAAGACAGCAGAGAGGCTGTCTGTCTCTGGTGGAAAATACTCTGCCAGGAGCCTCCTCTCTTCACTTCCTTCCCTCACCTCCAACACAGTGAAGAAACCAGCTTTGGATTTTTAACATATAACAACCACAAAACCCAGCTAGCATTCATTGTCTTTAATGCAGTCAGTAGTAGTGGCACATTTCAGTAATGAAACCTAATTCATTTTCCCAACCCGGTTAGAGAAGCTCCACTGTCTGATGAAGGAGTCCAGGCATAATGCAGAAGAGGGGTTTTGGGGGGGGACAGAGAGGGGAAAGGAGACAGGAAAAGGGGTAAATCAAGGCACGTCCAAACAAGCAGTGCAGAGAAGAAGTAAAAAAATCTGAACACAACAACAACAAAAAATCCTTCCAACCCATCCTAATGCAGGACCCTATAGGTGACCACAGCACATGATACCTATGTCTCATATAAAAAACTTCTGGAAATTTCTAGGTACTATAGCTCACTTACATGAATATGAAAGACAGCCTCAGCTTATCCTTGACCAGGCACAATACTGAATTTTAATCACTCACTAAGAATTTGATAGCTTGCAGAGAGGAGAGTTTTTGTAATAAGGTTTGATAAAACATCACCCTTGGGAGAGCTTGTACATAAACATCTCAAAAGAGTTATGCAACCTTAGCATGCAGCTTTCACGACAACAAATCTATCCAGCATCAGGAGCACAACCCAGGACTTAAAAAGGTTATATCTCTGCATAGCAATGATCTCATCCTCAGAGCAATACTTGTTCTCAACAAAGTATGCGAAGGGAAGCAGAGATGTGCTCCTCCCTCTCTTAAATCTTGACTGAAATTATTGTTTTCAGGAAAAGGACTAAACCCAAGATTTTTGCCAGCAGTAGAAAACACATTGTTTGCACAATAATCACCTCCCCCAAATGACAGCTCGGTGTCATTTCATATTTTTATGATGCTGTCTGACAGCCAGGGTTTCTAAGGAAACACCAATATTGGGGGAGCTGGAGGGAATGGAAGAAAAGGACAGAACCTAAAAATAAGAGTCACACGCCTCTTCCAGACATTAAAACCGCCTGATAAAAAATTGTAAACATCTCCTTGGAACGGTAGCATTTCTAAGACACCCATAAGACTCCATCCAAGTGGAATCATTTTGCACTGAACAATATTTCTCTAAGGGAGAGTTATATTTATGAAATCTCATTCTTTTAAAGGATGTTTGGAAAAATATGCTGACTGGATTATTTCTTAAATTATTCCAGAATAAATGGAAACTTTATCATTTTGTTCCACTGCAGCCCCCAATAGGACTCAAAGTCTCAGGTGGAGCATGACTAGAGGAATAGATTTCACCTATTTTCAGTATTGATGGTTTTCATGCTGGAAATGTAGGATTTTTTTTTTTTTTTTAATTAAACTGAAATGGGTGTGGGAAGAAAAAATAATCTCTCTCCCCTTGAGCATTGACAGGGCATGCTGGAATGGGACATCCAAAGCACTCCAAACTCACCTGCACTAAATATGCCCAAAGAAATGACATCGCAACACAGCAAGTTAAGCACTTTTTAGGTCAAGCTGCAGTTAAGTTAGGAGGAGGCAAAAATATACTAGGAATATTTCTGGAACATTCAAAACCTCTAATTTTTCAAACTGTCATTGTTTGTGCAATTAGCCCAGAAAAAAAAATCTCCTCTTGGAGACATATGCATCAGGGATATTTCCTCATCCGTGATGAAATTAGGACTGTGCTCTAAAAAGGGCTGTGCTGTCCATAACAGCGCATAGCACAATGCTGAAGACAAATTTATTATAATATAACTTTGACACAAAGCTCACTGGAAGCTCTTGAGTATTTTACCATCTCTCCCAATTGTGTAGGCAACCACAACCAGCACACAGTTAAGCAGATGATTTCACCGAATGTGACTACTGAGCTTTAGGCTATGCATAAATATTCAGAGTTTTACTCCCAGGCAGTCACTAATACACTCCATGTACAGATCAGGAGGGAAACATTTGTGGAACGGAAGTCAGAATGTTCCAATGCGTTTTTAGAAATGGTAGCCAGACGTTTGTTTGGGGTATAACTTTGATATTTTGTGCTGCTAGTGTTTAGACAGAGATCCAGAGGACATCAGTTTAGCAGTACATATAGACCCCTAGCACCGAGTACCACGATTTACCATGAAAACTCTCTCCGCATCAGGGTTGAAATAGTTTTTATGCTATATATCTGAGAGAAAGAGACAGCCTGTATATCATAGCTGTAAATACATATACACACACACACATATATAAAGCTAATTAATTGTTTCCATGCATCGTTATTTAAAGGTGCCTTTAGTCACTAGCTTGTAAGTATGCAAGTATACTTGTAAGTACCTAGGAATCACCAAACGTTATTCTCAAAGGAGCACTGGGACATATCCCCAGAAGACAAGCAAAGCTGGGCCGCTCAGTCAGTTGGAAGGAGAGTGGTCCCTCATCTCACCCAGAGCATCTCCCCAGCCCTGCCCGCTTCAGAAAGCAACTGCCTTTCCTTCCATCAGCTGATGGGGGCAGAGAGACACAGCCAAGCTTAAATCACCAAGGCTCATTAGCTACATTAAAGGATGGTTGGTATGTCTTCTTGTTTGATAAAATGTAAGAGTCTCATACCCATTTGCTTTAGCAGCCAAGCAGCTCTCCTCTGCACGGCTCCGAGGCTGGAGTGGTGGGAGTGCCCAGGGCTTCCCAGATTGCTTTAATCGGTGCCTTGGTCAGTCTCTTTCAATACGCTGAAAGAGTGTTCTGGCGTGTGGAAATTCATTTTTAAGTGTTCCCATGGATCATAAGCTATAAAAGAATTCGTCTGGTGTCTGAGGTAGGTTAAACCTTCTCAAATTCAGACATTACCTTAGCTACCATGCTGAAGGAGCCCTCCTCCCATTTGTAACACCACCAGCTGGAGCCCAGGAGATGGGTTTCAATTAGCAGCATACACACACCTGAAATATAAAGCAGAGAAAAAATAGTACCCCTCACTATTTCTCTCTCTTGTTACAGTCAGAACCACACTAATTGATTTATGCTGTTGCTGAGTTTGGTCTTTTTCAAGTTTGATTCATGACGCTAAAACAACAGAAATAAAATCTTCATGCCTGATTTAGCAAGTGGGCAGAACAAAACCCCAGCCTGACTAACCGCACTAACCTTTCAAAATGCTGTATTTTCATCGACTGGCCATTCCCCTTCCTTGCAGGCTGCTGAGGCTGCACAAGGGGAGAACAACAATTGCCAGTTAATCCAATTACAGAATGCTCTAAAGGTTGAGGAGATGGAGTAGCTTGCCATTTGATATATGATTATGGGGGATTAAACTCTTCATTTATGTGACAAAATTTTAATAAGGAGAGTAAATGACTCTGAGAACAATGTGGAATATCTGCAATTGTTTAAGGATTATTGGTGAATAAAAAGGAAATGAGAAAACATGAGAGGGGAAAAAAGGAAAATTTCCAACCATGTTATAAACCATTCAACACATTTACAAACTGTTTTCATGACACTCCTTCAAGTGACACTTCGGGAACTTGCTATAAACTATAATCAAGAGCTGGCACTGAAGGGCCAAGAACTGAAGCAAGGTCTTGAAGGCCACCACAACTGTCCCACCACATTTGTGAAGTGGCACAAGTGAAACCCTGAGCAGTTTTCTGCAAACCAGAGCTCAAGCTGGAAAGGAGATACTTAGTACCAGGATACTTATATTGGCCTAAGAGAAAATGCGGATAACGAGCAGAGGCACATGGATAATTCCCTGTCGTGGTTTAGCCCCAGCCGGGAACTAAGCACCACGCAGCCGCTCGCTCACTCCCCGCGAGTGGGATGGGGGAGGGAATCGGAAGAGCAAAAGTAAGAAAACTCGAGGGTTGAGATAAAGACAGTTTAATAGGGAAAGCAAAAGCCGCGCATGCAAGCAAAGCAAAGCAAGGAATTCATGCACCCCTTCCCGTGGGCAGGCAGGAGTTCAGACATCTCCAGGAAAGCAGGGCTCCATCCCGCGTAACGGTGACTTGGGAAGACAAACGCCGTCACTCCCAACGTCCCCCCCTTCCTTCTTCTTCCCCAGCTTTCTGTGCTGAGCATGACGGCGTATGGTGTGGAATGTCCCTTTGGGCAGTTGGGGTCAGCTGTCCCGGCTGTGCCCCCTCCCAGCTTCTTCTGCCCCTGGCAGAGCACGGGGAGCTGAAAAGTCCTTGACCGGTGCAGCAACAACTGAAACCTCCCTGTGTTATCAACGCTGTTTTCAGCGCAAATCCAAAACACAGCCCCATGCTAGCCACTATAAAGAAAATTAACTCTATCTCAGCTGAAACCAGGACATTTCCACAGCAGTTAATGCCGTTCCTTTTTCTCTTGGTTCCAGTAGCACCATGAGACATTCTTCAGCATCTCATGGTGCTACTTATTTATTTATTAACAAGTAATAAATAAGTTATTAATAAAAAATAATTAAGTTCTCTATTTGCTAATTTGCTGAGCACCATGTTCCAAATTAAAACCCCACACTGCCATAGTGAGGAGGGTGGCCAAGAGTGTGTAACTCCATCCTTGGAGGTTAGGTTGGGCTGTCATTTCCACTGCTATCATAAGAGGGGACTTCAGCTTCCTATGCCAACTTTACAACTCAAGAGTATTTTATTTTTCTTTTTTTTTTTGGTTCTGTGACAGATGCAAAAACATGGAGACTCTTCAGAGCATCAGAACCAATGGACATGATCATAGCCATATTCCTGAGGTCTTCCATGGTAACTTCCTGTTCTTTGAGCTGCTTTTGTCCCCAATAAATTAGTTGGGAACAAAACAAATTATAATTGTTAAAGAACTGGACCTTGCAGTTTTCAGCCCTGGCTTGTAGGACTGGATCTGGCCATGAGAAAGAAGGGACAAAGAGCAGCCTCAGGTAGGCAAGCAATTTCCAAAGCACAACAGGGATCCTGGTGATGAGTTACACCTCAAATTTTACATTGCAACTGTAAAAAAAAGGTAACATGTCAAGGGTAATTTTTTTTTTATTTTATCTGAAGAATGAAAATCCTATTTTCAAAATGACTTAAGGATCAGAAGCTTAAAAGTTATTTTGGTACCTAGACAGAATGATAGTTGATTTGAAGAGTTTCAAAAGCCATACATGAAAGACAGCGACCAACACAGAAGGCGGCTATAGAGCAGAATACTCATAATCATAACCCTATACTGTAGAAAAAGGGACAGGTAAAGTCACAGACAACATATGTTCATGAAGACATTCTAGGTCTAGAAGGTAGAGCTTGGAAAAAAATAGAGGTTGTCCTAAATTGCCCAGGTACCTTGGCAAACCCATGTAAGCTCAACTCTATTACTCTGAGTGCCTAAAGGAGCTGGGAAACATGGCTTAAAGGAACAAGCCCCAGGGGGTTTCTAAGGACTTAAGGTCCTCAGCACGTTCAAAGGTGTCTTTCCACAAAGGGACTTTGCTTCTTGAGGCATTAGAGCAACATACAAGTACGGGTCTATTCTATCTCAGATTAATTTTATTGTATGAACTCTAAATCTGATCTGGATCACACCTTCAAATGAGTTAGCTTACCAGAGGCAGCGGGAGGACAGCTGTGAATGGGAAATACTTGTACAGTCAGTTGTTCATGGATTTGGGACTCTTGATTAGGAACCCACCATTCCTTTAAGAGTAAAATGCAGAAGAGCAATGTATATGAAAACTTGTTCAATTTCTAGATAATTGAATTTTCATAACTGATGTACACATTTCACTTCAAATTCTAAAAAAAAAAAAATATCTTTAGAATATTAATTGGGAAATGTTAGAACTAGAGTATACATGATCTTCTCCTTTCTCATTTTCCTGGAAAAGGTTTGCGTATCTCCTGGTCTCTAAAAATCCCTTCTATGTTTCTTTACACAAAATAAGAAATATGACTCCTTTTATCTTTCAGCACATTTCACAATGGAACAGTTTCAGCTTCAGTCTCAGCTAGCTGTCCACAGTGACTGCAAATTGATTTATTCCTTGTAATGGTCAAACTTTGTCATCAAAATGCTGGGAACTGCTTTAATTCGATCTTTGCATGCCCTTTAACTGTCTTTTGTCTCTTTTGCTGCTTTAACTACTGTTAAAATGTTAAAGGCAATCTTTTATTTATTTATGAAGCAGTCAAAATCAAGGCATTAGATTAGAAGAAACCTGTATGCTTTCTTAAAGTAGTAAATATGCAAGACTATTTTTACTTGAGTTTTTCAGCCCAGATTGAAAACTAGCAATAAGGTAGCAACAGTATAAAAAAAATGTAAGTTTGAAAAAAAAAAAGTTTAAACCAAAGGAGAAAAAAACTTAGCATCATTTCAGATAAGTATTACAGCTGTAGTAAACACCACACATTTATCCATGTGCATATGTTTGTCATTGCATGTGTTCAACCTCGCACAACATCACAATGATATAGAACATAAAGTTCATAAAGTCATTCTTAGTTTAGGTGTGAGAGAGTCCCATTCTAACATGAGCATAAAGGTTTTCTTAGCTTCAGTTTCAGACAGCTGTATGTTATACGAATACTTTAAGATACGCAGACTCCTCTAAGCTACCACTAATAAAACCTTCGGTTAAAAACATGGTCCAACTAAAGTCAGCCAGGGATTGTTAAAAGCCCAAAATGTCAGTGTTTATATCTTTTCCCATTCTGAAATGTTCTGTTTATGCCTCTCTGCCATATTGAATGGCGGGGGGTGGGGGGGTGTATACATATGCAAGTGTGCATGTGTACGTGTGTGTAATAAATGCATAAATTTAGTGACCATACATGCTGTAGACTTCAAAATGAAGAGGGACATAGATGACATAGATGTCCTGTACAGGCTAAACAAAATTCCTCTTTTTAACTGTAAAATGTTGCTAGCCATTTGTTCATGTTTTATGTAACACACTAACTTGTCTTTCACTTTTTCTTATTCCCAGTTCTCATGATTTATATATATTTAATGTCCTACTCTCAACTTGTGGCTTCATTTCTTATACTGAAAAGTGTATTCAGCAAAATCTGTTTTTCTTGAAGCTCTGTCATTATTTACTGCAATTTAAGATCATTAATCAACTTCTCCCCTTCTGTATTGACATTTAGACTTCAAGTCCAAATCTTTCATTTCCCTGCCTTATATTAGTGATAGTATCTGTTTTTACGGGGCGGGGGGGGGCACGTGTTATGCTCCTGTTATGTAAAAACTGGTTCTTTACTGAGATTTTTGGCATCAGCTACCGAGGGAAGGGCTTTTTTTCCTCCAAGATGAGTGTCTGCAAGCCCACTGCAAAACTGGGTGCAGCCTCAGATACCTGTGGCAATCTAGTGCTACGTGCATCAAGGATCTGAGTTTTACTAGTAGGACTTTATACTAAGATACTTTGGGTGTGGGGGTTTAGGGCTTGGGGTTTGTTTCTGGGGTTTTTTTGGATCCTTAGGATCTCAGTAGTTACCTTTCAGCATCCAACTATGAAAATGTTGGCCTGTGCATATTGTGTATGACTCATTGTGGTCCTTATGTTACCTGGAGCCGGGATGAAGGTTGAATACCCTGTAGAGAGCAGCCTGTTCTCTCCAAAGAAAAAAAAACAACAACAAAACCTTGCTCTTGTGAAGTATTTTTATGAGTCCAAGTGAGAAGTCACTCTAGCAGAAAGGAGTTAACAGGGGGATTTATTCATATTCAGGAGCATGGAAATCTAAATTGCTCCCATCTCCTCCCTGAGCTAGTGGCAGGGTTTTAACAGCTGGCCCTTCAGCACAGTTCTGGTAACACATTAATGGAAATAAGACCCTTACAGTGAAGAATTGACTATAATCCAAGTTTAAAACACCAGGTTCAAATTTTCCAGACAATTTTATATTTGGATAGCTTACCCCTTACAGCTATCTCTAAATGTGAATGCAAAGAAGAAATAAAAGGTATTTGACTATATGCATATCTTTATCCACAATATCAGTGTTCTTTCTGTTACCGTCTATATTTGTTATTAGTTGATTGAATATGATGTGTCAGCCTATGTATAAACCAAATCTACAGTTCCTTTGTAAGAAATATATCACAGAATAAAAGAATTTCCTTACTACAGCAGACTCATGGCACCTCACTCTATTCCTGCCAGTGGGCAGCAATAACTCCATCATAGAAAATCATAAGAAACCCTGTCATAGGCAACTGCAATCAAAAGAATGATTTTATTTTTTTTTCCCCTCTGAGAAAATTAGCCTCTAACCCAATGCTAGCGGGTGAAATAAGCCTAGAAGAATGCTGATGCATATTTCTTCAGAAGAGCCGAGGAGGGATCCAGATGCAGGCACCCAGGTACCACTTTCTGCCCCAGTTAAACTTTGGGCCTTGATGCGTATAAACTTACAGTAATGGTTTCCACTATTATTATATATATATTTTTAATACATAGGTATTTCTCCTGTAGTAAATCGTGTGCTTGACAACTTATTGTTCTAATTGTATTATTAAAACAGCAAATAGCAGCAGCTAGTTTACTCTCAGTACATCATTAATTACTTACCGGAAAATGTAACTTAAGCATATCTCCTTTGATCTGTTTCTTGTCTTGAGCATCTTATCTCGATCTTTTGACTCTCAGCTCTTCCAGCAGTCTTCCGAGAAATCCAGTGCTTCACATTGCCTGCCTCAGTATTTCTGAAATACCTCCATATTTTTTTCTCTGTCTTTTCCTTCTGGCAGACTGACTAGCTATTAACATAATATTCTGGTTGAGCATCTATTTTTCATCAGCAGAATAACATCTATTCCCTGGTCTGTATTGTAGTGCTTATACGTTGTGTACATTAGGACTTTGATTACTAGTTTGAAAACTGATGCATATTAAGTGAAAAACTTGTACTGATGCCAAAGTTATGTGTAGGTGTATTTGTCAGCAATGGATGTGTCAGCCTCTGCACTACCATTTTGCCTTGTATTTTTAAGTTCCTCTAATATTGTCTAGCTTTGTCAAATATTAAGAGATTGGTATCCCACAAATGTTATGGTCTCATCGTTAATGCTGGAACCTCATCATCGCCTCTTGCCATGAGAATAATTTTTTGCTCTCTTTCACATGATGTCTCTTAGCCAGTTTTTAATCCATAATGAAACTTTACCTCACATCTCAGTGGCTTCCATAATGTCATCTTCTGAAGGAGTTCTAACTATGGCTTTCTCTAAAGCACAACAAAATAATTGTTAATCTTTTTGTCAATAGTCTCAACGAGGGTTGTTGGAGTAGAAAACCCTCACCAGGAGAATCTTTAGGAAGGACTTAAGGAAGATTTTAATAATGTACATCCATGTGCAAATCTCTTATTAAAATCAAAGTCATTGCACAAGTAGATAAGTTTCAGGATCAGATTCCATATCAGTGAAAACACTGGGAGATAACACTCATTTGTGATAATTTTCTAGCCAGCAATATTTATTTTATGTTTGTATTATTTTTGAAGAATATTTAAAAATATAAGTATAAAGTTTGTGGGGACCTAATTGCAGAAGCCACCTCAACTGCTATATCAGATAAGATTTTGAATTGTTTATTTTTATTTCACACACTCTCTCTGCTTCTGTGTTGATGGGTTGAAGTATTTAATTTGATGGGTCGAAGTAATAAAACCCAGGTATTTATGCTATATAGAGAGGGCTGGTAGCAAAACTAGTATACATGTGGTATTACTGGCTTTAATAGAATACAGGTGACTACTCTTGCTTTAATTTACTGCTTTAGTTTTACTGCCTGAACCACCTATAGAAATATCTATTCTTCCCAGGAATAATGATTAAATTGGTTACATTATAACTTAATACATATGACTTTACCAAGCAAACAGCTGTCAATATAGATCCACTCCCAAATGTGAAGAGCCAATGTGGTACTTCTCTTGTTTTATTTCCTTCTGGAAAATACCAAATAACCAGAAAGATGTTCTGGATTAATTTTGTTTTTTCTTATCCAGTTGCTGCCACTGTTTCAGGGATATAGGTCTCAGAAACACTTCAGGACAAATTATATTTCATATATATGATTTTCTTGAAAAAGGACATTTTTTCTGAGTTAGAGACGTGGCCTAACCTAAGGGCATGTGCTTAGTTTTGATTCATTCAGTGGTGCATTTATGAGCGTAATACTATAGCAGCCTTAAAATGTTTAAGTGTTCCAGGGCAGGGGCGTTTATTAGGGACTTCATAGACCATCCTTCAAATCAGACAACTTAACAAAATTCTTCAAACTGACAGAAATAATAAACTTCCAGGGTTTCTTACCCTGGAAATACTTTAATATCTAAAGATGAGTCTACCTTTCCTTCCCTAGATCATTTCAGTAAATTAGTATTGAGTTATACAACCTAATGAGGGAAATTAATTTGCTAAAGTTACCTCCCGTGAATGAAACCAGACGTAAGGTATATAATCAGCTGGATTTTTTTTTCAGAGGAAAGAGAATCACAGTGAATGGAACAAACTGGTATGTCTTAGATGGAAAAGCACTTTATTTCCTTTCCAAAACAATTTTACATAATAATTTTATTTTTACCCTCCCATTGCCTTCTATCCAATCTCTCTTCATTTTGAAAAGATACAATGATTGCCCAGATGAAGCTTTTTAGCTCCTTAGTGCTAAAAAGTAGTGATTCCATAACAATTAACAATAAATCTAAAGATTACCTATACAGAATTTTGTTCAGGATCTTTGAATCATCTCAGAAATACTTCTTCAGAGAGGAGCTTTCGATATATATAAGTCAAATGGGATACATTTTACTCCTCCTGTATTATTAGCCACTCTTCAAAAAGTGCACAGTTTTCAAGTTTTATTCTAGAAGGCACCTCCAAATCCAGGATTAAGGCATTAATATTAATAGACAGAATATGACCCTATTGCATAAAATTCCTGAAGCATCTTTCTGCAAATTCATGAAAAGAGATTATATTTTTTCGGAGACAAAAGAGCCAGTTGGGGCGGGGGGCAAATAAAAAAACCCAGACCCCCAAAACAAAAATAAACCAACCCCAAACCCCAGCTGAATGTCTTCACCACTGGCCAATTCTGTCTTCTTTCCTGACAAAGACTGGGGCGTGCTGCAGGACAGGAGACCTCCCTGCCCATCTCCAGCATCCCTGGATGAGATGGATCAGCTCCCCTCCTCCGGGCTCAGCATCGCAGCGCTCACCCCCCCGCACCCCAGCACCCAGCTCTGGGTCCCTCCTACACTCTCCTCTGCACCGTAGGACATCTCCGGCTTCTCAGAGCCTTTATAAGAGTCCAAGGGTTGACATCATGATGGGATGCATCTGCAGGTGAGGGAAAGGTCTCTGTACTTTTGCTTGTACACACCACAGGGTGATGAACCACGTGCTGTGGGTCTGCCTCACCCCCCTGAGCTAAGCAGGAGTTACAGTTCCTTCCCATGGCGCAGCGGGGAGGTGTCAGCTGGGGGGCTGCTTGGGAGCTCCGATGAGGGAAACCGCTCTATAAATGCTAAAAATTATTAGTGTTTGCAACAGCTGCCAAAAAGCTCCAGCGCAGCCGGGGAGGGGGACCGGCGCATGCTGTCCTCCCAGTTCCTGCAGCAGGATTTCAGTGCGCTCCTGAAATGGCACGGCACTTGCGGTAGCACGTTGCATTCATTTTACCAGTTAATGAAAGACCTAAGGCAATCTAATTCAAGCTCTTTTCTGGGGAAGCACGCCAGCTCTATTCCCAGGCCAATTATTGCTTTCACAAAGTGCTCTAAATCTGTCAACAAGCAAAAGTGTGAACTACGGTATAAAAACACAGTTAAGAAGGTGACCCAGTTGTTGTAAGAGGAGTGTTTCTCCTTGCAGTGGGAGCAAGGAAAGTTGGCTGCCTAACAGCCAGCCAGCCTGCAGCAGCGGTTCATGATTAAGTGATATGTTTATATACTATTAGGACATGCCAAAAAGTTTTTACTCTTTTTTTTTTTTTTTTTTAAACTATATGGTTTGATAGTAAATAAATGCTTGTTCTCCTACACATCAGTATGGTAAACACTTTGCAAGCTATTGTGGGAACACCCAGGAAAGTTCAAATAATTTGTCTGTCTTACTGCTGAGGGTATGACTTAAGGTAGAGAATATATTCTTAGCTGTAGAAGTAACAATGTCTCAGTCTGCATGGATATATTTTTCTAAATAAAAGTAAATAAAGAAATTACTGAAATAAAAGAGTTGCAATCAATTTCCCTAATAAACCAATACCTGTATCTTCCTCAAATATTCAACATTATTGCTGGGCAGGTAGTCTTCACAAAAGGAAGTGAGAAAGCTTTTTTGCAATGTTTATTTCGACTCAGTGTCATACAGGCCAGCATTTAAGAAGTCACCCACCTGTCTTATCTAGAACACGTGAAAGCTTCTTGCCATGTACTAGACAATTTCTTTTCTTCAAATGTATGTGCAGTAATTAAATGGAGTGTAACGTTACCTCAGTCCCCCTTGAGGGTTGCTGGCATATGCTCAACAAGTGCAAGCGCGTTGGCTGTGCTCAGTCCCACCGAGAGAGATTGATTTGCACCTGAAGCTTCCTAGGTTTAAGTCTTCTACAGAAATAGCCCTGATCTGCAAAGGCCGGAAGCTGTTCCTGACTGTCAATATTCCCCAAGCTTTGGCTCCAGCCCAAATCTCAGGGCTGGGTACTGACCCACCATGGCTGTAGCTCCCTAATTGCAAGAGTTATTCTGAGGACTCTCCAAACAAAGCCGCAGCAAACACATCATATTTCATAGAGTGCAATTTGGTAAGATGTTATATGGGAAAAGGAGACAAGATTTTATAATCAGATGAACTGAAACTACAGGATTGATGGTGACTGTCAACCTAATTATGAGAATGAATCATGTCTGGCTCTACAGTTATTAGTCAAAGTAATTAATTACTTGCTTAAAAATAACATTAAAATTTAACCAATAAAACCACTTATTGATGGCTGGTCTTACTTTTTTTTTTTTTCTATTCTAAATGTCATCCCTGTTAAGAAAACGTAAAATAAAAAAAGTCAGAAAATTATCTTAGTCATAATAAACCATCTTTCATCATTTAAATAAATAGAAAAGTGAGACATTATCTAATATAGATTTAGGTACATCATTTATGTAGTGAAATATTATAGCTTTTTTGCAAGGGCTCTGAGGGACTTACAAGGAAATAAGACATTATTTTTTTACTAAAAAACTTGGCCTTATTTAAAGGTAAAAAAAATATCAGAAGACGTGAAGTCTCCCACATTCTTGCCGTTTACATACCTTAGCCTTCTCCCTATGCCAGTAATGATTTCTGCGCCAGACAGAGGTGCCTTGATTGTTTTCTCCTGTTGACTCTGCCTTTGTTGTTTGGTAATTTCTATCTTTCCTGAAAAGATAAACACCAAACTGGGCAGGCTTCCAGGGCAGCCGGCACGGGATGCAGGAATGTCACCCCAGCGGACAGCCCCATCTGCACACCTGAACCCCCAAAAAAACCTTTGCACCTACAGCTTTGTCTCAGCTGGGCTGCTTCTCAGCAAATCTGCAAGGAGCCATGGACAAAGCAACATCTGGATCCAGAGTAGGGCAGAGAAAATAGCAGAAGAGGAGACAAGAAAAGCAAATGGAAAGCAATCAGAAAGTTTGTCTTTTGGACCCAGCTTGGAAGGAAAGGCAAACTTTCTGATTGCTTTTGAACTGGGTCCATCGAGATTTGCCACGCAGTATTGATGATAGCAGTGTCTGCTGCTAAGGAAACACAGGTGCAGAAAGATATATGGATGTTTTTTCCCCAAGTTAAACTGGGAAAATAGACCAAAAGAAAAGCAAAAGAAGGAAGAAAAACAGGCAGATGCATGGGCACTAATAGCCCAAATTGAGTCCAGTTGCTGGGCTAGAGCTCAGTGTAGTTGGATGGATTTTGACTCGGTTGTCAGTTGTCTGTATGATGCCTTTACTTAGAAACGAGCAGAGCTATTCGATTGCCCATCAGACAATAAATAAACCTTGCCTCCAAATGAGTTAAATGTCTTGAAAACTGAACGCTTCAGATTTTATTAGTGATTGAATAGCTCTAGGTGTTTCTAAGCAAAAATCAATAGAGAGATTAGCCGCAACAGCCTGCCAAGAGATTAGGGACAAGACGTCTGTCGAAAGGATAGCTGATGTATTCCGAGACCGAACACTGCCCTTTGGGTCAGGGACCAGGGGCGCAGGTGCTGACTCCTCACCCTTCGCTCCGCTGGAGCACCGCAGCGAGGACCATCGATCGCCGGCTCTCTGCAGCGCGTGGAGCATCACCTGCCACAGCCACGTTGATGATTAGCAACTGCAGTGCCCAGGCATGGCTCACGCCATGGGGTATTCAGGCAGCGTTTGATCAGGTCAACAGCTTACCCCATGAGTTTCATCAGCCAGGAGTTCATTGCTGGAGCCACTGTTTCTGCCAGGGCTATGTCTATGTTCTCTGCAGCCGAGCAGCTCACGTGCAAACACACCAGGCAGCTCGTCCCACCACGCTCACGGGGCACCCGATGCAGAGCCAGCACCTTAGTAAATGTTTGATTTTTATCCAGGTTGATATGACTCTTCCTTCGACAGTCCGAAGGTGGTCTGGATCCTCAGGGATGAAACAGGGCTGTCCGGTCTGGGCACAAGAGAAATTCATAAGTCTAAAGCCACAAGATTTAACATTTGTCCTTGCAAACAGAGGTGTCTTTGCCAGGCTCCAATCTCCAGCCGGTTTAAACCTGATTAAATTCCTCTTAACTTCTAAGAATAAAATCCTGTGACAAAATTAGTTGAGGAATACATTTGACAAGACTGCATTTTTACAACTGCTATACTTTTGGGTATTAAGAGACCTGCAGTCTCTGCACCACTGTGTCCCCCAAGGGGATTTTTCTACACTTCCGTTGCAAATACTTGTACAATTTACACATGAGATATTTCCATGGATGGGAGAAGTAACAGCCTGCCATTCAATTTGATTTAAGTATTGATATTTTTCTTTTACTAGTGTCAGTCAATGCCCAGCACTAGGAAGTAAAATTCATTGTACGTTTTCAAACTATGTAACAGGTTTTTAATATATTTTTAAGCCTTTTACAAGAAATCTCTTATTTTCAGATGAAATTGAATTTTTGAATAGTTTTAATGATCTCATTTATGGCTTGTCAGGTATCTGTGTTTCCACAAGTAGTTTTACACATCTCTAATCGTATCATTTCAGGCATTTCCCTTTTATATTGTTTTGTGAAGGCTAATGAGGCTTCACCTCTAAGCAGAAATGATCTGATTCTAAAGAAACTGAGAATCGGTTGCACTGACAAATTTGAGTGCAACAGCAAGACACCGAAAATAATTACTTGCAAATGTGTCTGAACTTGTGAAATTAAATTTGAAACAGGCTCACAACGATATGAGAAAGGAGCATTACCATGCAAAGTTAAAGCTTCTGTGCTGGTTTTCAGAGTCACCTCTGCTGTATCGCTGTTGTCTTGGACCTTGATCCCTCCAGGGGAGAGGCAAAAGGGACAAGCAGCCTTTTACAGCGAGATCACCACCTCTTCTCATTCAGCTCTGTGGTGTCCGCAAGTCTGATGGCTAGTTAGGGGCATAAACCAGATTAATTGGTGGTGTCAGGCCAGCAGCTGGTGAACAAGTGGCCGTGCGATAATCGACAGTCTCAGTAAGGATAGCAAGAAGTCAGGAGGACTGAAATATTTCCTTGCTTTGAAAAGAGGCACTGAAATATTAAAAAGCGAGCTCGAGATATAATCAAAACAATAATGCTGGGGTTTTCTTTGCTGCTTTCCCATCCTTCTAACTACAAGTAGAACAAAAGTGGTATGCTTTTAAGTTAAACTGAATATCGCAGCTGAATTTAAAATTAAGCTAAAGATTAAACCTAAATTAAAAAGGAGGTAAAATGAAATGTCCACTCTTCAACAGTAATAAAAATAACACCTGATGCAGGATGGCTCCTGTATGTGGCACCTAAAGTGAGTCTGAGCACAGATCATCCATGGAAAAGTAGATATAATTCACCAATAACTCATTCAAGGTGATTAAATTTAAATGTTCCTAAAGTAACAGTTATACTCTGGGAACTGAAAACATAATTTAATGCTGATTCCATGTGAAAATGAATCTTTAAAACTTAACATAAATATCAACTTAATATAAATAAGAAAGGTGTCAGTCTGTTCTCTCATTTCTCCTAACATGTAGACACATTTAAAATAAAACATAAGAAATTCACTGATCATTTATTTATACTCATAAAGCATTTCTCTGCTTGTTAAATGTAACAGAACTGGATCTTTATTTTATCCTTAGCAGGAACTACTTCAAGCCAGGGACTTTCTAAGAACATTTCCAAAAATTCTTTGCATTAGATAAAAAGAAAATTAATAGAGCTACCAAACTTCTTGGCCTTGGTGAAATCCATTTGAGTTTATAGCTGCCATTAACATTACTGTTAAAAATCCTAGCTAAAGTTAAGATTTCAAGTGAAACTCCTCAGATAGCATACCCATAACTATGTGAGGCATCTGGATGAGTAGCCCAGTCCAGTCAAGAAGGGCATTGACTCTACGTACAAATAGCTTGCACAAGTCTGAAAAGTTATATGTATTTACTTTTATTTCACCAACATACTCTTGTTCAGTCTGTGATCGGACTATAATTTAATCACTGTGATTTGAAGCTATGATATTTGAAAAAGTCTCAGTCTTCCTTTTCTTACCTCTTCTTGCAATGATGGACTCTATATTCACATGCAGAAAAAAATCGTTTTGGAGCTGCCTCGTCTGTGGGCACTCACAACTTCCCTGCTTTTATCAGAGATCCTGGATGTGAAATTTTGTGACAAGAATCCACCTCCGTGGAAGGAGGATATAAAGGAAGGTGGATATAAAGTGAAGTATCTGGCTCCACAGTAATATTTTAAGGAAGTATTTCTGTTCCCCAGTCCACTCACCCACTAAGGATCTGTAAACTCCACAAATTAACTCTACAAAGCAGTGTGCCATATCAGGGTTTCGCTTTGTTTTCAGCATTTAAAACAATGTCCTAAGGTTTTGTTTGATGGATTCAGACTTCCAAAGGAAGAAGCTCTCCTCCGCTGTCCCACCTGCTCCTCTTTTCACAAGACTCCAGACTTCTGCAGACATCAAAGGCAAGGCAGCTTTGCAGAGAAGTGAGGTGTTGTCCCAGGGTTAAATGGTGTTAACTAACTCTTCCGTGCGCTATTCCTCTCCAAGAGTTTTCATCCACTCTGAAGATAACAGACATTTTAAAAGGGAGAAATAACAAGAAGGAAAATGGACATTCACCACTGTACTTCAATGCCTTCTCCAAAACTTTATGGTGGCCAATAATACCTGCCATTTCTAGACCTACCACTTCTAGACCTGCCACTTCTAGACCCATATGGAAGTTCACAAACTCAGCCCCTAATATCTCAGGTCAAAACTGTCTAAGGTGGAGGAGAACATCTCATATGGTAGAAGAACCAGGTTTCAACAACCTACAAACGTTAAGTGATACCAATGACCTGATCCTGCATAAGAGCAGCTTGTCCTTCCCTGGTCTCCCGGATCAGCCGAGCAGACCGCGGGTTGGTGCTGCCCCTCTGGCACTGGATGAGGCTGACATCCAAAGCGGGTGCAGAGATGGCCAAGCAGCAGCGCGTGCCTTGGGCTGCAGGTCACCGCAGGGTGGGTAATGTTTCTGGCTCCAGAGCTGTTGAACTGCATTGCTCGTGCAGAGGCAGCTCCGAAACCACAGTGTGACACTGCATGCCTGATGTGGCTCCATCCCCGGTGGCTGCGGGGTTGTTTTCTGCTGTACAAGGCCCTTACTCTGCTGCAGTGACCTACTTTCATATTCTGGTTTGATAAAGTTTAAGAAAAAAAACCCAGACAAAACCTCCAAGCCCCTCAACAACAAAACCACGAACAAAGAAACAAGTGACTACTTTTTAACTTGTTCTTTAACATTCTTAAGCTGTTATGGAAAATAAATAACACTCAAATCCTGTAATTCATTCTTATATACCTGAGGCAATACAATACGAATTTTTGTACGTTGGATTTTTGCTTCAAATAGCTTTCTAATAGTCTTATCCGAAAGATGAACTGCAAATGTTTTTGGGTTGGGTTTTTTTTGGCATAAGATACTTTCCTCTATTGTAAACAAAGATTTAAGAAATAAAGATTTTGTTTTAATATCCACAGCAAATAAGACTTATGCTTGAATATTTACATTTGAATATTAGAGAATTTAAATAATCTATCTGTGAAAGACAAATAAATTAAGCCTTCAGAACAGTGAGAACATAGTTTTAATCATGTTTTCTGAGAGAAAAAGCATAAACTCTAAAATGTAGGTTGTTAGTTCTGTTCTCCAAAATGTCATCACAGTTGCAGAGTGAGAAGATGTAATAGTCTGACAAATACCGGGGCATTTGAAGAAAAAGTTAAAGATATGTAAAGTACCAGATAAAGTGAAGGCTTGTGGCACAGCATACTCTAGAGAAAAAAAGGATGATATAATTGTCTGGTTCAGTCCCATAATCACAGGACATGTCCATACCAGGCGATGGAGATGTCTACACCGGCAGAGACCTGAGTCAGCAAAGCCAGTGTGTGTACAGCACGAGCTATTTGGATTATACTGGCTTAGGTACATAGCCTTGAACTAGTAATAAACTGTAGACCAAAAGAATAGTTCATTCTTTGAATTCAAAACAATCCTGGCTATCCAACAAGGTGGTTCAACTAAGTAGTTATGAATACTGCTCTACCATGGGTCTAATTCCCACATCCCACAGATCAGCAATCTGAAACTTCACCAGTTTTAGGGGCTTTGCATGAAGGTAAGAGAAAAATCTAGCCCGCAGGGCAATGCAGTGGGAACATTTTCAATCACAGGACATCTGGAACATCTTTGCATAATAGCATTTCGTGCTGTCTTAGTGCTGACCAGATCAACAGAGGTGGTTTTTTGAATGTAAATTATACAGAATTCACTTCTGTTCTTCAGTATCACTTATGTGGTTTCCCAGGCTGTTGGCTGGTTAGTATTTTATGTCAGTTCTTATTGCATCACCAGAGTACCCAATTATAGAAAAAGAATCTATTGATAACTATGCCATTCCTCCACAGGAAGTCTCCATTTTATAGACTGGAAACGGAGATACAGAAATGCTAAAGTCTTACTCACAGTGCAGATCTCTGTCTGTGCAGTTATACCAGCAGTCTTCCTACTGGAGCTGCAAACTGATTATACCAATAGTTATCCTAGGAATTAATTATTTTGATAGGGAAGTCACCTATTCTGTCAAAAGAACTTTTTGCTGTTGCACCGGGATGCCTTAGCATTTGACCATCATGGCTATGTCCTAAAAATCATTTTATCTCTTGAGATGCCTCGCAAAACTTCTTGTGGTTAGAACAAGCCTGAGACATTCAAGATCACAGTGAACTCAAGGTCAGAGTTCAAAATTAGGTATCTCACATCCCAGTCCACTAACATAACCTCCAGGAGTTTATTCATAAGGAAAGATTTTAGGAAACTCCAGACAAAGAAAGTATGCAAAAATCCAAATATTTCTAATACTCTCAGTCATGATAAGAGAAGCACATGTAAAAACCTAACAAATCCTACCTCAGAGGAATCCATCATGTTCCAGGAGAAACAATACACAGCAATCAGAAAATTTGTTTGACATTATTCTGTGAAGAAAAATACATTTACAAAGGGATTCATGGGAATTAGAACAGAAATCCAAAAAACAAATAGGGTTTGATGATGAAGCTCCTACACATAACTTACAAAATGCTCTCCCAGCTTAAGACTATTAGAATGCGTTATATAAGGACACATGACAGATCATCTATAATCTGTATAAACGCAGTGCCTGGAGCTCTGTTCATGGAGTAGGGACACGAGGAATTAGATCTCTTACAAGGGAATTTCCCCAGCCCAGAAATTTGCTACCAAAATAGAACACAAAAGACAAGACAGGAGTACATCAAAACAAGAAAACAAAGGTCAGAAGGAAAAGCAAGTGGTCAGAGTACATCAGCACCCTGGCTCCTCTTTTATATATAAATACTATAGTAAAAAAGTTTTTAAGAGTTTTGGGAGAAGATAAAGAAGTAGATTTGCACATGAGCAAAGAACTGCATGACTTGATTTCATGGCCGAATATCTATTAGCTGTACATTGGAGCTGTTGTCCTGGTGTGATCATGGCAGGAATCAGACTTGGAAATTTGAATGAGACATAATAAATTCAGGGATGTATAAGCTGTTAATAGCACTAGAAATGAAGAAACCTCTTTCTGAAACAATTTAAAATAGAAACTCTATCTAAAAATTCATAGAAATAAATGACATGCTCCAAGAAATGGACTAGGAAAAAGTCATTGTCAGCAGGTTTTTTTTAGTGGATAAGATAGCATTTGTCATGGTTGGAGAAAAATAAGTGATTGGGACAAAAGATGTGATGTGGACAAGACTTACATGTGGAGATGTGTTTTAGATACCTAGTGTGGAAACTACGCAAGTGAAGCCTGAATATTAGATAACTTTTGATTAATGTCTTTTTTTATTGTGGTTCCATCTTTGCATTTCATTTCTCAATTAAAATTTTTTGATGGTGGATTCTGCCATTCACCAGCACAGACATTTTGCTGAACTTTACCTTGCAAGAAATATCTTCAACTTGAATGTGTCCCAACATTCTTTTAATGCATTTCCACTGTTCCCTGAAAGCACGGAGAATTGTTCCATTGATTTCAATAGTCTTCAGATCAGACCCATGGGACTGAAAGATAAATGTATTACATACTCCAGAATGAATGGTTTAAAAGAGAGTGCAGTAAGATTAATGCATTTGTAACTATTGTTTCCACAGTGCCAATAAAGAATAAGTAGGATAACAGATTACTACTCAAGACAATATATCCTTAAAATATATCACTCGAAAAGGGCTGCATTGTTCTTAATTACATGGGTATTTTTTCCATTCATATGACAGTTTTCATGAAAGTGTATACAAGCTCTAAAGGCCCCAGAAAGAGACACTTGCTGATATCCTAAACAGCTATTCTTAACATAAATGTGATGTATGTAACTTGACAAACTATAGTGCTTGCTATGGAGCGCATTTAACTATTAGCACCATTATTAGCACTTTGATTATAGGCCTTCATTCTCCTTTGCCATTATGCATTTGCATTTAGTAGACAAAATGACTATTTCTCTACCGCTTCACTCACCCATTGCCTGCCCAGCGGATGCAGAGGAAGAAGATCCCACCTCAGTCAAAGTGCCACCACCACCCTGCAGTCAGGCAGGGGTTTAGTGAGAGGATGGGTAGACCCATTCTTCACAGAGCAAACAAGGTAATTACAGCAATGCTGTCAGAGTTTTTTTCCTTTTTTTGAAAAATATTTTTGCAGGATTACACATATTTCTCCAAACCACGATACAAAAGATATTACACTTCATGATGTTCTAGTGAGCATGCTTCGCTATTCATTTTACTTCAGTTTTCAAAGAAACAGTGTGTTGCAGTTCTGACACAGAGCATTTGTGTTGGGTTACAGGTGAAAAAACAATTAATTCAATTAAAATTCCTCAAATAATTCTGTTCAGACTCAACACACACACATAATGAATCTTCAGCTGACAACCTGCCTGAAATGCAAAAATACTCCTTGGTTCTTGCCTTGAATCATGTTATGAGTAGCGTTGCAACACCAGTTCTGCATGCTTTTGAGCACCCTATCTCGATTAAACATCAGGTCCCCACATAAGCTTAATTGCCTTACCAGGAGGTATAGGAAGCCCCCATGTCTTCCAGACAGGTCCAGTCTGTCCACTAGTGTGGCAGGAATTAGCCCCAAGTAAGACTATTCTGGGTACAATCAGAGGTAGGAATTGGAAGGAAACAAGTCCTGTTGGAGTCTCCCAAACCTACCTTCGAGCCTGTCCTGAAAGCTCATGTGCTTTTACCCCGCTGCTTTAGCCAATGCTGATCAAAGGGAATCCATGTTTTTCCGTTTTGCACAAAAACCATTTAACATCTTAGGAAACTCCAGCTTGGAGTGGCAATCCATCAAGAGCAAGATTAACACAGAGATACAATTATACGTGGTGTTCATAACTTATGCTGCCCTACCATCAAGGCATCCCTTAAGCAGGGGGCACAAACTTGTCCTCAGCAGCCCCAGAAAGTAAAATTTGGAAACGCAAATGTCAGAACCATTTAAACGGGACAGAAGCAGATCCATGAGCTGGTCCAGCCTGTGCTATTTTGGATGCTTTATTTTCATCCAGCTCTTACCTGGTCCCATCGACTGAGTGGCCGGGAGAGGCTGCTGTGCTCCAGGGACGATGCCAGCACCGCAGGAGCATGCCGATGCAGCAGCCACTGGACTCTTCATCCAGAGCTGGATGAACAGTGCCCGATCTCTTGTTGAAAGCAGTTCACTTCAGGCAAGTTTTAACCCCCTTTGCTTTCCTCCTGCTACCAGAACCAAGAACTATTTTTTTTTATGGCTTATTCATGCTTGTTCATCCAGTATTTGCAGGGGAAGAGCTGTGCTGCTGATCCGGTCAGCCAGGAAGCACAAGGTGACTCACAGCTGGCAGGTCACGAATAAGTAGCAAAGCACAAATAGCAAGTGCTTATTTAAAATTAGTTCTGGTCAATATAAGGACTTAAAAATTTACCCAAGACAATAGTCAGATAATTTCAAATGGGTATATCTGAGAAAATTGTTCTCTGCTGGTGGATATTCTCTGAAGTCACATTGATCAAATGACTTATGAATTATTTATTCAGCTGTGCTCTTAACCTTAAAAAGCAAGCATTATTGATTTTACTTCATATATCATATTATGGAATCAAAATATAGGAAAAAAAATACCATGACTAAAGTGGCATGGAAACTGCCCATCAGCATGTGTTCATCTGGCCTGTGACGCAGAGAGGGATGTACAGAGGTTGCAACTGCAAAGTTGGAGAGTGATTCTGGCTTCACTGGTGTCTGCAAAACACTGTAAAGAGGATCTTCCTTTAGCTACAGAATGCAGCATGGAGTTTGAATAGAAAAAAAAACACATTTTGATTTAGATTCAAAATGTAGGTTTTCTACTCTCATTTTGTTGCTTTCAAACAAAGCCACTGTTTGTGTATGTATCAAAGTTGAGACTTAAATATCCAAGGTGAACAATAGCAAAATGAAGTATTTACGGCGCTGGAATAACAGAGACAGTCTGAGGGAGAGTACTCAAACCTGAAAGAGAATTTCCTAGGAAGAGCTGTAGATTTTGTTTCTTTTTTTAGCACTGAACTACACAGAAAATGGTAGACTTCACAAGGGGAAGAAACAACAGGATCGTAAATAAAACTTACAGTCAAGAAAAATAATAAATACTAAGTGCTTTGCTGTACACATGAGTTATTAAGGTTAACAAACACTTCTATTTTTTTTTTTTCCTTCTCATTAGTATGTTATTACAAAGAAAACACCGTGATCTAAGGTGGACAACACCAGCACCTTTCATGAGGCTAGGGTACAAAATGAGTGTTAAGCCCTTGAAGTAAAACAGCTAGAGTTTTTCCCATGGGTTTCTTGGTCCATTAATCTCCTTGTCATGCCTATCCAGCTTTTTCATATCTTCCTTGGACTTGGTGACAACGGAAAGCTTGCGATGCTCCAAAGAATTATCGTTAAAATAACAGATTACAAGGACAAAGCTCAGCATCACCTTGCCCCCAAAGATATCTGATCAGAAGAGTTTCTTAAAAATTCAAGCTTGAGAACTGTACATCAAAATATCATGAAAGAAAAATTCTTACTTTATGTTACTTCTTTTGACTTCAGAGAAAATCACAGAACCTCTGGCAAATGCTTGCGCTTTTTAGTTTTAGTGGCTTCACAGTAAAATTTGGGACTCGCCACTCTGAAAGTGTTCCCATCTCCAGTTATCAACATAACTGGAAAATACAGGAAAAAATGATTAAGAAAAAGTGTTAATCAATAGTTTATTTCAAATATTTCCATTGTGCTTCAAATTAACACCTTTGTTAACTCAAAGTAAGGCTCAATGATCCTGAAGGGAGGACCCCTCATTACATGACACCCTAGCAAAATTTGTTATCTTCCTCTCATGTTAACATGTTATATAGATTAATAACACAGCTGCTGGGTCTTACAGCTTATTCACTATATGGAGAAAAATGCTGAAACTTTTGTCAAGATGCTCTTTTCTTACCAGCTCATTTTAAAAACTCTTTCTTTGAAAAGAAAATCTAAAATGAATCTGTAATGAAGCTAAATGACTGGATATTACAGAAGCCTCTGGCTATGGTCAGGTTTTATTAGGAGATAGTTCATGACATACAATATTATACAGGGTTTAAAAATAAAACATGTGGTGATGTATGGAGTTGTTGTATCTATGGAGGGGAACATTTCTGCTTACTGGGAGCCTTCGATGAAGTATTAATATGGGAGAAGAACTGAGTACTTTTGTCCCCTCTCCCCATTCCCTGCTCTGGAGTAAAATCTATCCTGTGTGAAAAAAAAAAAAAAAAAATCCTGTGGAAAAAAAAAAATCAATATATATAATTCTTCTTTCAAATCACAGTTGGCAAATTAGATCCACATTTCTTTGAGAGAAATTGCTTTAGCGAGAAACGTCTCTATCAAATGAGATTTCAAATATCTTGTGTTTCAAACTTTTTCATGGTTTACATTTACGACATAGGAAGAGTTATCCTCTGAACTATATTTGTTGACATAATCTAGAGGTATCTTAGTAGCATATTTCACATTTTGAAAGATATTTTGACTACATGTGCTTATTTGGTGGAGTTTGGGGACTTCACATGTTGTGTTTGACATGTAAACAGCTATGACTGATGACCAACCTTTCAAATGAGATACACAAAAATAATTACGTTTTCCATAGCCCTTGATGATGGACGGCAGGATATGAGAACCTTTAACCGAACTCACTGATACTTGAGAAGATGTGGGCACCTCAGTTTACAAAGATGGGGAAACTACTAGAAAAAGGCTTATTATTTTAACTGTTGAGTGAAATTGCCTCATATAGAGAATACTTGGTGCTGTCCTGCAGCCTAGAGACACTTGGAAAGTATCACAGTGACATAGCAGAGAAGCAGCAGAAATGAGCAGGCCAGCCAAAGTCATACTTACATCACTTATAATGGGATCTTTCAGCATACAGCCATTGAAATTCACAGGCATGGATGAGTAATTTAAGATTAGGTATCGTTTTGGATGCATTGTCCTAGGATGTGAGATCATTTTCAGCAGGTATGGGACTATGCAGCTATTGCATTTAATAGGTTTACATCTTAAAAATGCTTCCTTTCTTTTTCTTTTGGTAAGTGGGTAGGAAGGCACCATCCAGAACCACCTAAGGGAAACTTTAATTTTGCACATCTAGTGGCAGACTAGTCACGGCAACAAATTGCAGTGGTTTAAATGAGCCCTACAAACTTGAAATGCAGCCTGAAGAAGAGCTTAGCAACATATTTAATTATAAAATTCTTCCTTTCTCCCCATTGCCATGAAGGGCCATAGCCAACCAAGAGGCCTTGGTGGTGGCAGGCCCTTGGTGGCATAGCCTTGGTGGTGGCAGGCTATCTCCATCTTCAATGCGCTCCCACTTACTGAAGATTAGCATCGGCACTGACGCTGGAGTGCAACCTCAGGCTTTGGTAGTTTGGGTTTAATGTGTGAGATGAGAGGCAGGAGAAGGCTCAGACAATTTTGGAGCTCGTTCAGTTTGCCTGAAATTGTACCGGCTCATCATTTCCCAGGTGTTCAGCTGGTAGATGACTGCCATCAGTCCCATGGTCTGTCCCCATAGTACAGGGCCAGCACGAGGAATTTATTCAGAGAGAGAACTAAGGCTCTTCATCCACGAGGAGAAGCTGCAAACAGCCACCTCATTACTGCAAACAGACCCTGTGGATGAGCAGGGAGCACAGCTCGCTCAGCCGGAGAAGAGCGGGTCCTCAGTCTACGTCGCACTCAAGGGCCAAATTTGTAAAAGCAAGGGAAGGTGCGGAGGTAAGTGCCATGGTTTAGAGCTGCACTAAATGACCAGAGCAATTCTCGCTCGCCGAGGGCTGTGAGAAGCGGTCATCGCTGAAGGAGGCGCTTTCATTTCCATACTCCTGCCTCCGTTCGAGCCTGTGCTCCTTGGTCTTTTGCATAAGTGACGCTACCAATATACTCTTATATTCAGCTTACTAGGGAAAGCAGATAAGGTCAGCTATAGTTACATCATTAACTATCAACAAGTTAGCAGCCTGTGTCCATAAAGACCTGTCAATGGAGGAAGAGACTAAATTTCTTGATCTTATTTATAAAAAGAAAGCATTAGTTTTCATTTTAATATCAAACAAAGGAATGAATATCCTTTGATAGAAAATTCTCCACTGATGTCTTAGGCCACAATGCACATTTGCTGAAAGCCAATCTATTTCACATTGAGTTTTATTAAAAAGATTTCACATCATTTGGAGGCAAGGAAGATAACTGAGTAAAAGGCTGGCAATCTAGCTGTGCTGTCTTCTGTCGGATGTATTGGGAGCAACTTCTTGAACCATCAAGTAACGTTTTATAGCTTCTGAGATTATATTACTTCTGCTTGTCAGTCACAAGTACAGGAAAAAATGGAGCACTAGTAAATAGAGATAACGGGGATTTACAGGGACATGCAATGAATACAGGGAATGAGGCACTATATATGTGTATACCAATATTTCAGAAAATGGTTTTCGATATTTTAATAGTATCCCTAAGTATTATTTACCAGTATACCCCTAAGTATTCTGCTTATCTTTTCTAATATCTCCTCCTCTCTCTTTTTTCCTCTTTTGGGTTGTTTCTTAATATAGTGTTTGACTAAAAAGCCACATGTCCTCCTGCTATCACTACACCATTTTCTTTTTACCTGGGTATTATATTTCAAACCTTTTTGGAAAAATTGTTTTCAGCTTATCCTGCAGTTACCATAAGTGAGAAGATGCCTACAAATAATGATAAGCTTTGTAATATGTGTTAATAGAAAAATCTGACCTCTCCTGAAGTCTACAAACAGAAAGAGTTATAATCAAGGCATCCTGTTTTGGATAAACAATTTTGGAGCATGGTGAAAATAGGCTGCATAATTTCAAACAAACATTAGTGTCAAACAAAAAGTTAACATTTCTTATTGTTTTTCTCAATTTTAGTTATGAAATCTTTACAGAAAAAGTAGAATTTTCAAAAGCACTCACCTTTGGTGATTTTCAACATTCCTTAACTTGTGGGCACCTATTTAGATATCTTCCAGTGGAAGTGCTCCAGAAGGAGTACAGACATACCATCAATGGGTTTTCAAGGTCCTGTAAAAGTAACTTGTAAATGCCCAAGGAATAACAGTTCCCTGGTTGAAAATTACTGGTGTAATTCTTTTCCCTGCTATAATGAATCTTTTTAGTCTTAAAAACTAGCAATGCTTTGTTTCCAAATAGCATTTAACACAAATACAGACTATTTCACTGATTATTACATCCAGTAATTTAGTGGCTTCCCTATTAATGTGCACTTATTAGCACAGTAAGGAACATAAATTCAAAATGCTTTTGATAATGACTGCCAGTGCAGAAACATATCAGTAGCATAAAACCAGCCATAAATAAAGCCAAAAAAGTCTTATCAGGTCCATAAATATAACAAACCAAGTTGCTCCACTTCATTACTTAAGTCCAATTTACAGTGGTCACTTCATGATCAAATTTGCCATTACAAGATCTCTTTCTTGAATTCATCTATAAAGCAATACCAATTGCTTTTTGAGGAGCAAATAGGACATATAAACTTGAACGTAATGGAAATAAAGGACACAGAAGCTGGAGTTCAGGCTCAAGGTCAACACATATTAACAATCAGAAAGCCAAAACAAGTTCCTGAGAAATGAAATCTGTAATAACTTTTAATTGGCAAACCAATTATGAAATGAGGACAGCTTGCCAAAAAAGATGGCAATTATAATGCATTTTGAAAATTGTAAGTTTTACAATTTTACTATTGTATTTTCTTCTTCTAAAGAAAAAAAATTCCATAGAATGGCAACTCCATGACCATTTTGTGTGCAAAAAGACAGCAGGACTTAATTTTTATTTTTCCAGATTGTCATAAACACAAAAAAGAATCTTTTTTGCCTTAAAACAGGAAATATCCCTAAGTGGAAACGAATACATTTTAAAATTTATCATGCACTAATATTTGAGCAGTTTTGCTTCGGAATCAAAACTTTGCTGTTTGGAGCTGTACATTCCTTTGCTTCATTTAAAATCACTTTGTCTCTGTAGCATGAATTACTTTCCTTTCTCTCCTATAGGTGCAACGCAGGCTGCTAGCAAAAAATTCATCTCTTCAACAGTAGCAGAATTTGTCAAAGCTTGATCTATGGCTTACTCTCCCTCTAAAAAACATTGGTTCATAGAAATTTGATGTGGTTTTTCATTTACTGAGACACTGCTATATTTAATAACAGCATTCCAACACGTGTTATTGATCACTGTATTGTAACAATTCTTACAATTCAGTCTGTCACATGGATATAACATACATTTACCCACTTTGCTGTGATGGCTTATGGAGCCCGGGCCTGGACACATTTCCCACAAGGGCAAGGCCACGTACACGCATAGGTAAAGCAAATGAAACGTAAGGGGAACATTCTATATTACTCAAATCTGAGAAATATTTAAAAACAAAAAAAATATATTTATTGAGCAACTGTACTTATTTAAATGACATTTCATTTGGGTTACATTTATACTATGAATCTAAATTTAAAATTCAGATTTATAATTTTAAGGCCAAAATAAATCTGAAATATCCTATTGACTTCAATCTGACTCTTCTGGATACACCCATGCAACTGAGAAGAGAATTTGCCCAACTGAAGACAATTCCCTGCACATTTTTTATGTGAAAGGTTTAAGGGTCTCCACTTCGATCAATTTGAGACTAAGTATGATGAGAGCTCTAGGAACCAAAACTCTTCAGTGAAGGACAGACACTTCTATTACCTATTTGGGGGGCGGAAGGAAAGCAAAAAAAAAAAAAAAACACCAAAAAAAACACAAAAAAACACACAAAGCTAGAAAACACAACAAAAAGAATGCAGCAGATTCACTTCAATTCAGAAAGATAAGACACTCTTCCAGTCTGCTCAGCAAAACAGAAAGAGTTTCTGAAATATCAGCAAGGTAGTAGGTATGTCACACAGCCAGAACGCGTCCCCAGCCTCCCAAGGAGGAATAAAACCTGCCAGCTCAGTCTAGTTGGCAGAGGTGGAATTGCACTATAAAATCACTACTGCATCTTCTTAAGGACATATATGCCGGACTCTTATTAATCCTTATCCATCCTGTGCCTCAGCAGCTGTGCAATGCTCACTCAGGTGCCCAGGAGGTCCTTTGGCTCACTCCAAGGCAAAGGGAGACAAGGAGATGCTTTGGCTGCATGGACATCTTTGGAGCACCTTCAGCTTCCTCTCCTGTGAGCGCTTCGTGCTCGTGGGCTGCATCATTTGTTGTGATCTTATTCCCTCATGAGCACTACAGTAATTTCCTGGGCTGTACAGCCAGTACGTAAAACTGGTCTGGTATCAACAGGGATCTAGAAAATAAGAAAGCAGAGGTGGTTCAAAGCCGTCTTCCACCCACCCCATCCTTTCATGAGTGCATGAATATGGAATAATTGTTACAGAAAAAACCCTCAGAATTTCGGAGGTCAGCTTGGCAGATGTTTCTTGTTCTTGTAAACAATTTTTGCAGTGCGTGCTGCATGTGAAGAGGTGTAAATGCCTCTGCTGTGAATCAATGACTCTCAGGCTTAAAAAGATATATTGTCACAGGATAATATCTCTCCTTTTCTCTGTTTTTTCAATACTGTCAAAACAAATGCTTTGCTTGAAAATAATTCTTGCAATATTTTGGATTCCCACTTGTTTGACAAATATGAGCAAGTCAAAATTAAAGGGATTTGTCATCACAGAATCGACTCCAGAAACTGAACGTGAGCCACATCTGATAGGAGTGCTTTGTGTGCCGAGAATCATTTCCTAGTCAGAGAAAAATTGCCCATTTGGGGATGCTACAGGTGACACATTAGACATAAGCATTCAGACTGGGTACAATAACAGAATCCCTGCTAAGTGTGAAAGCATTTTTTGTTGCTTGTAGAAGTTAAGAGGAATCAATATCAAAAAGCTGTATTATTATGATTCCCTGGTATGATTCAAGGTCCCTCCTACCCCACTTTGTGAGGCCAGTCTCCCAGGCAGCAATGAGCCCGTTGCCTCTCCAGCACGGTGCCGGCAGTGGGGATTTACAGGGTCTGCTTCTTCCACTGCCTTTTTCCCTGGCATATATGTTACATGCAGAATTATCAGGTTTCCCTGTACAGGAACTGCCTGAAAGAGAGAACGGATTTATTTCAAAATCGAAGTGCAAGCCAAGAGTCTAGTCTAGTGCATTAAACAACAGTCTCCCATAAGGGAAGATTGCTGGCCGTTCATGATTACTAAACTCACTTTTAAAAAAGTGCCAAGGAAAACGGATGCACGTGTCTCAGAGTTCAGAAGAAGGTTTAAGCGTGAGTGGTACCAAGGAATCAAAACAGGAACCATAAGCAAGTAGAAAAATAGAGACCTGCACAAGAAATTACATTGCTGTAAGAAGCCTAAAATATTAAGAGGCCTGCCGAATGTTTAAAAATAGTCTTTCAGGGCAAAAGCAAGCTGCAAACTAAAGAAAATGCTTAACCAAATTTGTCTACACAGGGTCATTTTTTAAATGCTATTAAAATAGACAAATCATAACAGAAATGAAAGTCTGTAATTTTAGCAGATGATTACTAACTGCACTAATTAAGTGGCTTTAATTGACTTCATTGAAGTCAAGAGATAATTCATATGTATATTGCTGCAAGACTCAGTAATCATAATTTCTGCAAAGTAACTTTTAAATGAGTTATCCTGCAGCTTTTATTATCTAGATAGCTGTTTTCAATCTGTGATTTGCAGATCCCCAGGGGCCATGGATTACTACTGAGGCACTGAAGGTAACTAAGAAAAGTATGTTTACTGTCAATACACTTCCCCTGGAAGCTTTGAAGGATCCCAAAATTGAGAAAGATAAAGAAGAGAAGGGGTGCAGAGGGAATACATTTTTTCTGCTTTATTACTTTATTATTGCTTCCTAACTTTCTGAGCACTTTGAAAACATGGAAAGATATGTTCTTGCTTTCCCCTGAAGTATTACTATTTTCTTATCCTTCTAATTAAAGAGAAAGAATATAAAAAAATAATTTTAAGGCACACAACCCAAACATTTTAACATGTGCAACCATTGCTTCTAAAAAATAGTTTCTACTCATAAATTTACCTAATCTTATTGAAAGATGGAAACTTCAACTAAAACTTGGTTTTTTAGATAGTCCGAACCATACAAGTCCATCAAAACATAATTTAACCCATAGCATCACTATTCAGCAAAACTTTTAGCAGTTGAAAACACAGTTCTATAGCAGGAAGCATCAAGGCCTCCTGGTTTGTTTTCTCATTTAGCCCCATAATTTCTTCATTTAACCTTGAAGACTGATAAGAACAATTAGTCCCTCTCCTTCCTGTGAAATCACGTTATGGATTTGCAGCCTGTTGCTTTATTGTCATTTCTTTCCTCCAAATTGAGTACGTTCAGCTTTCCTGCAGTCTGACATTATAAACCTTTCACTCTTTTATTTGCACTCTTCCCAACTCTCTTATTTATCTTTCTTTTTAGAAAGACCACGCTCAAAAGCTTAATGTAGCATTTTAAATGTTACCTTCCCAGTTCAAAATTGAAAGGACTATATTTTTTCATTTATAGCTAGTGTTTTACAGGTGACCAAAACCTCAAAAAGTGGAGACCTGATCTAAAGATGTATAAAAGCTTTTGTACTAGAGCAACTACTTTAAGACTATTTTAACTGAAATATATGAAAAACCTGAATTAAAAGTATGTGTATATAAAAGTAGCTCAGCCATTTCTGAATCTTTGAACATTTACCATGACTACCTTAGAATTTTTTAAACATACTTATTTATATTCATCTCTTGTGCAGTCTCCCCTAAAAAAGAAAAAACTTTTTTTTTTTAAACCATACCTATAATTTATTCTAATTTTTTTAATAACTTTTCTCCATTTTTTCCTGAAGGTATCCAAGCAAACAGTTTGTAGCCAACATCTTATGATAGGTTTCATTTGTCCTCTCCTAAATAAATTGAGGAAATAATTTAATCTGAAGTCTACTTTTTCTATTTGGAGAATGCTCTCCTGTTCAACTCCACAATGTTCTTTCTCCTTAATCATTTTTTCTGTGGGGAAAAACAAACTCACAAAATTACAGTCACATCATTTTTAGCTTAAAGGTCAGCATCTCTTTTTGGTTTTTTTTCTTTAGATACGGCAGTAAAATTTACATGGGTCAAGACTGACAATGCTGGCGATATTTTCTCATTTTTATTTACAGGTTCCGTGAAGTGAAGGTAATAGTCGCAGAGTCAGCTGTGAGCTTGGTGGTGTAGTTGCTGTTTTGAAAAGAAATAAATAAATGAAAGCACTGTTCACATTTGAAACCAAGCTTTCAGGGATGCTGTGTCTGTACCACAAGCGTGAAGCTTTGCACCCTTCTCTCTCCTTACCTTATTTCTGCCCAACTCAGCCCGGGTGAGTGGTGCAGGTGATGCTTCCTTCAGCACGAGGAACTGCACAGGAAAGAAAAATACTAAAACTACAGGGAACAACAGTGCGGCACAAAACTGAAATGAGATGGCGACAGCCAGGAAAACTGCTGAAGCAATGAAGACTTGCAACAACTGCGAGAAGGAATAAATCAATATAGGCAACACGTAGATATCTGTTTGAAGTCTGCCAGCCCCTTGGAAATTAATATAAAGTGACACTGCAAGCAGTAACGCCGCAGTTTAAAACAAGACAAGGAAAGAGAGCTGCCCTTGTGCAGCACAGAGCCTGGGGTAGGGAGAGGCTCCCCGGCCAGGCAACGAGGACAGCAGCCCTGCTCGCAGCACCGAAGCAGGCAAGCTGCAGCAACAAAACCTCTTCAGTCCCTCCATCAGCACCAGCGGCTCCCACCTTTACTTTGCAAAATGTGACACAGCCCCTTCTCCTGGCAGTGGGAGAGGAATGCCCATTGCGTGTCCAGCAGGAGGGTACGTAACCTCTTTGTGAATGTATATAATCCAGGCACGGGAATTACGAGCCTCCTTCACACCACTTAAACATGAGCAAAACAATGCTAATACCTGTATCCCCCCATTCTACGTCTACCCCCGCCTGCAGCCTCTCTCCAGTCCAGCTAGTACGGTGCCAAGTGGTTAGACAGCCTCGGGTAGACGTTTTTCCCCAGGACCTGTTGGAGGAGAGATAAACAGACATCTAAAGAGTAAAAAAAAAAATCACATTTAGAAATTGCAGCTTATAGAAATGCCCGTGGATTTCACCTCTTTCAGTACATTACCCCAGTTCCTATGGGGAGCACAGCTGAATGGCCATGGCCATGGCCATGGCCATGACCATGACCACCATCACCATCACCACCCTGGCAGCATAAGAACAGCCAGACAAGTCCCTCCAGGTCTTCCCCAGCTGCGTGTAGGGATGAGGGTTCAGGTGATGGCATTTAAGTAAATCTGTTGCCAGATAAATTCTCCTTGAGCAGCTGCTAATACGGATTTAGCTGTGACAGAGAAAGATAAGGTTGAGCAAAGTCCATAAAATATAGTCTCATGTCAAATAAAAACAAAAACAGGAACACAGTATATATCAAAATACCCTCCTAAAGCAAGGGGGTGAAGGTTTTACACAGCATGGGAACACTTTACACTCTTATAAACGTGATTATCAATGAGGGCCCACTGGCTGGAGGCTGTGAAAGGCTAACAGGACCTGCCGGGCTCTGTCCAGAGCTACCAAATGTGATTTATCATACATGGGAAGGAAAACATGCTGTTGCAGAAACTCAACGAGGCAACATTGGTCGTAGCTCCACTTGCCTGGTAAAATAAGATGTTGTATGCCCCATAATACACTTTCCAGCTCTTTCTACAAGATATTCTTGGAGAAATATTAAAACTGCTGCATGCCTGAAAAAGTCATTGATTTAAAATCAGGAATAACTGACAAAAGTTTCTTCCCTTCATCCTGAGAGACTCAGACTGGGGTTTCAGCAACACACCCAACTGCAGGCAACATTGGCAGACAACCTACACATCAGTTCCCCCAAACACTTCATCATAGCCAAGAACTAAGATTTGCAGAGTTCCAAAGAAATAACACCTTTACTTCCCTAATCAAACACATGACCACTAGACCTGAGAATTGTACATGCCCCCTTCACCGGGCAGCTACACAAGGGTCCCACCAGTTCAAGGTTGTGAATAACTTCAATAAGTTCGACTGCTCAGCACAACCCTGTGTGCAGCTCACATGCCACTGAAGTGAATAAGAAAGATTTCTTCTAGTAGGTTTTGAATGGGGCTGGAGCACAGCACCAGGCTGCCATGCTCAGAGTATGGGATATGCATCAACAGAACATTTTTAACCCCTATAAAATACGAAAACAATGCAGAATGCATGCATTTCCCTAACTGCAGCAAAAAGAACGCAAAAATATTAATGCAATGGTGTGAAAAACACTGATTATTACTAATTTATCTTTTGTGCTTGATCCATTCTCTCAGCAAGCAGCTCCATTGCTCTCTACCATCCATATGTCTATACACGCACGGACGCAGAGATATATATGTACAAACACGCATGCACTTTTTTACTTCTGTACTGCAAATGAACATTACTTCTCTGCCTCTTCAATAACCAGATGACAAAGAAGGAAATACGCCTTTGCAAAGGCACCGTATTCTGGCTCACCGCTCTTTGCTATTTTTCAGCTGGATGTCACTTCAGATTACCAAGTGCTGTCCAAAGTGCAACGCAAGCCCAGCAGACCAATTTCTGTACTTATTTAATACTTCTGCATTCACTGACACTGCATGAGGCATAAATAAGTACAGATATTACCCTAATATGTTTAGAGTAATATAAATCTGAGAAAATAATCTTTCTTCTGCACTAGCAATCAAATCACATTCTGAGCTAAAATAAACCTTTAGGAGAAATACTTAAAGACTGGAGGATGAGCTAAGTATGTAAAATTTGGCTAAGTAAAGAGTAAATAGGTATGTGAACTACATATAAATATTTGATGAATGAGCTGAAGTAGGAAAAAATTATGTAGGGTAACCTAAGGGGGTATAGCTTAAAGCGATGTGAAGAAATCTCCTTGTCAGTGAGATAGACGGTGGAATAGTCTCTCGAGGGAAGAAGTATCAACCCTATAATTTAGATAACTTAAGATATGATTGGAAAAAGCACCAGAAAACTACAATATGCAGAAAATATTCCAGGATTTGAGGGGACAATCTAGAAGACAAATGGTGGCAAGAGTCCTATCTCTTCTTTCAGCTCACATTTTTTAAGCTCTTGCCAAATGAACACGAGACAGAGCTTTTCTACCATGGAAACCACGGGGGATATCCAGGAGGTGCAGAGGACCCTGCCACCAGTAGTCAACGGGACATTAAGCTTTGCTAGAGGTACACAGACACTGCCTGGTGTAAGGGCATCGAGACACAATAAGGGAGAACACTTAGGGACCGCCAACGAGGTCATGCTTTGAGGCTGGACCACAGCTCTCCAGAGGTCCCCTCCAACCACCATTGGTATGGCTCTGCAATTCAGTTAGAGGAATCAACATTTAGAGTAAGTGCTCTACGGCTCTCTTTCCACATCGGTGATATTTATAAAGGATGACCTGCTTAAGCCATGGGAAGTTGTCTTCTGCTTCTCATCTTTGTGTCTTTTTTGTTTTTCCCCAGTAGTAGAAGATGCCATTCAGGTTCAGGTCTAGTTAAGCTGATCTCACCAGTATAGAAAGTCCACTGCTTCAACAATAATAGCCCCAGTCTGCGAATACGTTTCTTTAACCAGAAAATGTCTACTGAACTCAAAAAAGGGTTTTTACATACCCAGCACACAGCAGTGAACAGCAAGTATTGTCTAAGGCCTTCATTGTACTTTCTGCACAACACGTGGCTCATCATGAGAGGCCCACGTGATTTTTCATCTCCTTAAGTTGACAGCCTATGTCTACAAAGTGCAGATTCATAACTGAAGTGAGAGCTAGTACTTGTCCTGGGCTAACATCCATGTTTTCCCCAGTTTCAAAAATTGATGAGATGTATCTTTTTTACCTTTTAGAATCATCTACAAGTCCACATTATTAAATATTTATAAATAAATAGATGTTATGTTTACATTTAAAATATATAATTTATATAGGTACATTCATGTATGTATATAACTTGACATGTGCAGAGGATAGAGTTCTCCAGCCAAGCTTATTGAGATTCAAAGTACAGCAGACCTTTTTCTCATCATATGAACAGGAATATTTTGAGGCAAATTTGCATTTCATAGCCAGGGGCATCATTTGCAGGTGACTGAACAATCAATTAAAATAGCTTGAGTAGGTTTTTCTGTAGGTTTTTCCATATAATCAGGTCATTGCTGCTTAATCACATGGTTAGGGGCATTTTAGACATTGATAACACAAAGTTTTCCTAAAGATTTCCGGTAACAGCTTATGGATTTACATTTTCTTTTCCTCAAGCTGATGGAGGACTGACCATGCAGCTTTCAACACATTATAACATTGGTCAGTCTTAGCAGTATTATAGATCTGTACTGCTGTAACAATTTTTCTACCTTACTAATTAAAATTTACAAATTCAATGCAGACCACATAGCCATCACAAAATGCATCAATGGCTCTTCCATAGCCTTAGACCTTTGAGTCTTTGGACTTTGAATGAAGTGAAAGACAAGTTGGCAAAACCGAACTGAATTCAGGATCAGTAGTTTAAAGAGGTTTAGGGTAGTCCTGTTTACCTTGCACTATTTCAAAAGCGATCAGTTCTTGGTCTACCTGTGGTTTACAGCCAGTTTGCTGTGGTTATTTGCAATTTCTCTGTGCTGCTCAGTTGCATGTTTTGATCAGCTCCAACCTTGTATTTCAGTTCCAAGCTGCTATTCAGCATGAGCACATTCAAATAGGTCATGAATTCCATAACCACGATTACCACAGATCTTTATTTCCATTAGTGGTTGATAACTGTTTTTTCTTAGGATAAATATTTTGAGTGGTCTGAAAAAATGCACTTATGCATAACAGGGTTCAGCACTTCTATGATTAAGCTGCTTTTTTTTTTTTTTTTAAAGTTAGCTATTCAATCATGGAAAAAAAAACCAATTTTGTCACTGGTGGTGAGTCAATCATCCTACAAAATGCATAGTTAACGTTTGGGTTGGTTTTTTTTTTTTCATAAACTGTTCATCAAACACTTGTGAATAATGAATGCATAACTTAGGATCAGAAATGATATGTAAATCTATGGCTCAATTCATCCAATAATTTATTTATCAAGAACAATTTGAGTAGTACTATCTAAAAGCATCAAATTAGTTCTCTGTTCTTAGCCAATTGAACTTTTTGACTTTGTGCATAAGTGTATGCAAAACATGGGCATGCTCACACAGCCCTACCCTAACCCTGCTCCTGAGCTAGGCTGTGCCTTGCGCTCACCTTCACCAGCCTCAGGGCAAGAAGAGGGTTTCCAGCCTCCCTCATATTTCCATGCAAAATTTGTCCAAAAATAAAAATGTTACAGCTAGTGGAAGTGAAATGGCATACCTTGCATACCCCTTACCACTTCGTTCAGTATGCATATGGTTTTCGTGACTTAAGATATAATCTATCAGAGTACCACCTCCAGTATTGCTCCCGTAGCTAAGGTTCAGTTATCATTTCCATTATAAACATTTGCAGTAGGTTGGAATAATTTGTTGTAGAGCATACCAAGCTGTCTGCTTGGATGAGTTGGATTTTTCCTCAATGCAATTGATTTAAATCATACAAGACATTTTTGTAGAGAGACCAAAAAATAAAACTGCATCTTTCTCAACAGTTTTTCCTTTTTTTTTTCTTTAAATAGTTACTTTTCAGTAGAAAAAACAAAAAACTTTTGGACATAAATTATTATTTGGCAGTTCTCACAAAAGCAATGCAAAAACCAGTACTGGCCATGTAAGTCTTATCAGCAAAATATTTCAAGTTTTGGATAGGGTGATAGTAAAGTGTCTCACAATGGGTAAAAACGTGAAATCACCAAAGTCACCATAGCTTTTAAGTCACAATATAGCTTTTCTAGAAATGTAAGGCTATGCAATCTACTCTGCTTTCTAAATGAGACCCATCAATCTCAAAGAGGATATATTTCACAGATGATAAAAAAGACCAAGTAATTCAGGCTTAAAATACTACAATTTAGGTCTTGAATGTGCAAACCTTTACTTAATCCCTTTGAAGTCGATTGGGCTGCCTGTGTATTTAGGGATACCTCAGATGAAGGAAGGATTTCTTTCCTACTTAAGAAGTGGTCAGGAATAGGGATAGAGTGAAACCACAAATTTCACATGTTTGGGTTTTCTATCTAAACAGCCAGAGTTTGTGCAGCCGATACCAGGAAACTTGTCAGACTTCTGAATTTTGTAATGCAGATGTTCTGCACTGCTTTAATAATTTCAATTTAATAATTAAAATCTTATCCTTTCATTTACAAAATATAAGCAATTAAAGCCACATAATTTAGTTATGTCATATATTGCATGTGTAAAGCGTCAAGTGAATCACTGGTCATTTAGATATGCAATGACATGTCTAAAACTATTCCCTTCACAGTTCGTAAGAAAAAGCTGGAATTTACAACGTTTTACTAATCAAACATCTTGGTTAAAAATGTCAGTCTGTATCAACTGAAATATTTTATCCAGGATTTGACAAGTTTAAGTAAGATTTGTATGTCTGTTGGGTCATATTTGAAACCAAAATTAATTTTGAACCAGAAAATCAGATTACAGTTCTTTGCAGAATGTCAGGGTATCGCTCTTTTGCAACTGTGCTGCCAAAAAAAAAAAAAAAGGAGAAAAACTAAAGAAATTGTCAAAGCAGACTCTTTTGTGCAAAGAGTCCGTAGATTTGAATTTTTTAAATGAAAAGAGGAGTGACTATTTGATGTGTTTCACCTGAGTACGTTGTGTTACTTATGAAGACTCAGCAGAGTGCCTGATGGTCCCCTCAGCCCTGTCTGTTGTGGAGCCACCTCAGGTACCCAGCTCAAAGAACTCCTCACCTCTCCACATTATATGACCTATGTTCAAAGCACAATATGTAGCTACATGAAGTGAGAACTAATAGTGCTGCTGCAAGCTGTTATAGGCAACGTTACCTCAGTCTTTCTTTGGGTGGAGGAAGGAAGAAGGAAAGCTTCGGAGTTAAAGTTGCTATAATTAATTTTCTGTGTGTGCACTTTACTCATACAGTCAATTTGTCATTGAAGGGTATAATTTACTCTTCTCTCCGCAGACTTCTGAACAGCAAAGTAAAAGACTGGATATCACAAAGTGTGCAATACTGATGATAAGGCAGAAAAATCAGCGCTCTTGCAAACCCTCCCATCACTTTGAGTCCTTTCTTCCAGCTGGGCTCTAAAGGAACTTTCCATCAAAGCCCGAAGAAAACTATATACAATTTTAAACCTTTATCTGACCTCTTGTTTCCAAAGGGTTATGTCTTAAACCTCTGGGTCCTTCCAGCTTTCTTTTTTCCTATTAGAACTTCCCTTTCTGGCATCCTCCATACCCCCGCGTGGCTCGGAGCGGGCTTTCACGTCAGCTATCTCCTGCTCTGCTGGGAGCCCACGCAGACGAGCGGCTCTCTGACCTTGCCTTCAAACACAAAAGACAAAAGGGAAAGGATGAAACCAACTGAAGCAAGAGAAAGAGTTGTACTAGACAGCAGAGGAGAGAGTGAAAGACCACGACAACGGAGTATCAGTGGAAACTGCAAGTTACAGCAAAACACATGGCACAAAAAGCATTTTAACCCTATCTCTACAGTGCAAGCCAGAGGAGCTTTTGTCCTTGTCATGTCTTATAATAGATTTCTTATCCTCAAGTGGATGTATTATAAAGCCCAGGCAAAACTGTACTGGAACAAAGAGAAAACCAACAAAAATCCCAAGTCACTGGTCTGTTAAGAGGGGCTTTACAAAGTTTGTTTCTCTAAATAAGGAGCAAACTGACCTTGGAAGTAGTAGAGTCAAGGAAGATTGCTAAAAGTACTGCTAGAAAAAGGTATCAGTAGAAGTATCTTCATATCTATTCAGCCTTATTGCATTAGCCAGATGACAAATTTTTCAGCATTCTTTAAAGAACAGAGCTTCTTGGAAACAAGACAAAATACAAATATCAACTACTATATTAAAATTGATACCATGTTTAACATAAAAGCATCTCTGGTATATCTCAAAAGACATAGAAAAAAGGTCTTGTGAATAAAGGTCTTAATAATGTTTAACTATAATACGAGGGTAGCAGAGAAAGGATCAAGAAGAGCTGTTGAATATTTGCGGGGATATACACATGGTAGTGTCTTCTAAAAGTGAATCCATTTCTAAGAGCACAGGCTTATGGGCATGTTTAGAAATCACATCTCACATCTGAACACTTGATAATGGTCAAATATGAGCATAATAATGCAGCTCACCATGATGAGTTCTCTCTGCTGTTGAATGTCTTTTCATTTTACAGCCTGAGTTAAGCACCGTTTCTTAGATCTGAATGCAGTTTGATGTTTCTCTGCAGAGTTTATTTTCACAGTTATAATCCAAGTTTTTCATTTGTAACATCAGTCCATTGCTGATTAGGGAATAGAACAAAAAAATAGGATGTGTGGAGGTGCATTTTAGTTTTCAATTTATTTGTTTGCTTTTAATTTCTCAGAAATTTGTCATGAGAGAAGATTGTTGAGGGAAAACATGCTTTTCCAGATGTATAGCAGTTCTGAGTGGGGTTACTTTGAGTTCTGCATTTTTTTCCCCCATCCTTTGAACCATCGCAGTCATGTTCTGATTTCCAGAGTCACTCTGCCTCATTTTTACCTCATATGACTTGAATTGGAGATACCGCATAGCTCAGTCTCTGTTGCGCATTGCTGGAGGAGCAAACACTGGCATCACGAGGAGCCCCGAGAAGGGTGAAAAGGGCTTTGCTTCGCTCAGCGCAGCAGAGCTGTGGGCAGAAGCACCCATGGTTAAAAGTGCAAATTTGTCTGGAAGAGCTCCCCGGCTGCAGATGTGTGCATAGACATATATGTGCACATGCATACAAGCATATATTTGTCTGTTTTCTACAGTCTTGTCTTAAGCATGCAGATCTTTCATGGGTTTTTTTTGAACACACAGGTTGGTTAGTTATCAAAAACCCTCTAAATCAACAGGAGCCTTGATTCAAACTAATATTTGCACTTAAAATTGAATGTTGTCCTTTTAGGGCTTTTACTGAAAAGTAAGAGAGACCATTCAGAGAGAAAACGAGCTTAAGATCAATTAAATAAATTTACCAAAAACAAAAGTGAATGAAGTTGTAGAGCATGTAAGTATTCAGTTAAAGTTTTCTAACCTCCTTGAATGCTGACCTCCAGAATTACCTGTAACCATCTGCTCATGAAATCT